>NC_065578.1:194115733-194717733 GCF_024542745.1 Macaca thibetana thibetana | reverse complement strand
CTGAATTTGCATGTTGGCCTGTCTTGCTAGGTTGGGGAAGTTCTTCTGGAAAATATCCTGAAGTGTGTTTTCCAGCTTGTTTCCATTTACCTCATCTCCTTCTGGTACTCTAATCAATCACAGGTTTGGTCTTTTTATGAAGTCCCATATTTCTTGGAAATGCTTTGTTCACGTTTCATTCTTCATTCTTTTCATTCTTTTTTTCTCCATACTTGTCTGCATGTCTTATTTCAGTAAGGTGGTCTTCAAACTCTGATATCCATTCTGCTTGGTTGATTCGGCTGTTGATACTTGTGTATGGTTCACTTGTGCTGTGTTTTTCAGCTCCATCAGGTCGTTTATGTTCCTCTCTAAACTGGTTATTCTAGGTAGCAATTTGTCTAACTTTTGTCAAGGTTCTTAACTTCTTTGCATTGGGTTAGAACACGGTAGGAGCCACCATTTCTATCCTCTGTGTGCTTACAGTTGGGGAAATAAGACATTTTGGAGCAGCAGAAAGAGTGAGGGCTTTGCAGTTGGACAAACTTCAGCCTGTATTTTATAATCTGTAAAGTAGAAATAATAATCTGTACCTTGCAAAGTGATTTTGTGATAAAGAAATACTAGATGTAAATGTTTGATTACTATTAGACATTATCATTATTAAAAACAGATGATCTTGCAAGCATATCTGTGAAATGCTGACTAACAGCACAAAGAAAAATCAGAATCAGAGGGAGGTGGAAGGTGGTTGGGGAAGGCTCCATAGAAGAAGATTGTTGTGTTGTCATTGATATTGTCAAGAGGAAGGACACCATATGCATCTTCATTCATTGCTTTATCTCACACAATGCTGCCGTTGCTAATGGACAGCTTGGATCCTGCTGTCTCTGAGAAATGGATTATGTCCAGTACTCCACATATGTCCCCCTGGGAGTTCATGAGGAGGTTCACCTGTGTAAGAGCAGCAGGGGAGCCACTCAGGCCTGTTGTAGGCATCACACTTGGTAAAGAATAGAAAAGAGTCAGAGAAAGGAGGAAAGTGTGCAGAGAATTTCAGGTCTCTGAGACAACTGCCCAAGGACAGGGGAGGAGAAAGAGGGACCCAGGGGAGAGGGAGTGCAGTAGAGAGATGGCTTCTGCCACCTTCTCACCAGACCACCTTTGCTGTGTTTCTGGGCCAAGTTTCTTGCCTTTACCTTCCTTTTCCATCCTCCTAACCAGGAGGATTGGGAGAAAATCCTTGTTAAAAAAAGATCTCTTGGCCAGGCGTGGTGGCTCACGTCTGTAATCCCAGCACTTTGGGAGGCCGAGGTGGGCAGCTCATGAGGAGATCAAGACCATCTTTGCCAACATGGTGAACCCTGTCTCTAAAGTACAAAAAAGCAGCCGAGCATGGTGGCGTGTATCTGTAGGCCCAGCTACTTGGGAGGCTGAGGCAGGGGAACCACTTGAACCTGGGAGGCGGAGGTTTCAGTGAGCCGAGATTGTGCCACTGAACTCCAGCTACTGACAATAGAGTGAGACTCTGTCAAAAACAAAACAAAACAAACAAACAAACAAAAACAATGAAAAAAAAAAAAGAACAGAAAGGTCTCCCAGTCTCCCGAGGAACACTTTAGATAGCCCATATGCAGGAGGTAGTCCAGCATTTCTCATGCCTTACCATTCTTTTTTCTTGTATTTTCATCCCCACATCCTTTACATCTTTCTACTCAGTTTTCTTCCTCTTCTCTCTGAGGGTCAAGGATAAGAGAGGAGAAAGAGTGAAACAGAGGGAAGGCAGCATAGGTGTAACTGCATATCTAGTTTCCCTCTTGGGTGCTGAGCTGCTGGGAAAACCGGCAGTTCCAGTGAATTTCTTCAGGGTTATGGAGACTGAATATCTTAATTAAGTGAGGTTGCCTTTTTAAAAAGCCACTTGGATCCATTCTTATTGTGGTCTATAGTGCTTATTTCTTTGGTGTACAAATCTGATGGGAGAAGATCCATCAAAAGAAAGGGTAGGGGATAGAGGAGGAAAGAATGAGAGATGGGGTGCTCTTGGTAGTGTGTCAACTAAGCCCTGGCTGCCACAGGTACTGATTTGCACCCCTCCACTCCCTCCTCTGCCATCCCATGCATGCCATGTGCTTCTCAAGCCTGCCTCTGCTTTCTTTCCAGGAGCCTTATTTCAACCCCACAACTTAGAGTTATTTCCTTCTCCTGTATTACATTATTCCATCTTGACTTTCTCCCACTGTAGCAATGATCACACTGTAGTATATTAATTATCTTTTGGTTGCCTTTCCCTCTCAGTAGACCATAGTCTTGTTGGGTGGAGGGACTGTGCCTTTTTCTTGTTGCATGCATGTACGGGACACTCTAGTGATATTTGCTAAATGTTAAATGAGTGAGTGAATCCAGCTATGTATAACCTAGCACTCATTTACTTTCTTCCCCATTTCCTGAAAACTGGTTCATTTCCCATTTCACTAAGACAATCTTCTCTGGTGTCCAGTGTGAGAGTTGCAGCTAGAATCTGCAGAGCCTTCCTGAGACTCCATTCTCAGAACAGTTGCACAATTTGGTCATGAGCCAGTGTCTTTTTTTAAAAAATAGTTTAAACTTTAATTTTACATTCAGGGGTTCCATGTGCAGATTTGTTATATGGGCATTGTATTAGTCCATTCTCATGCTGCTAATAAAGACATACTTGAGACTGGCAAATTTAGAAATGAAAGAGGTTGAATTAACTCACAGTTCAGCATGGTTGGGGAGACCTCAGGAAACTTACAGTCATGGCGGAAGGGAAAGCAAACAGGTTCTTCACATGGCAGCAGCAACACAAGTGCCAAGCAAAAGGGGGGAAAGCCCCTTATAAAACCATCAGATCTCATGAGAATTCACTCACTATCATGATAACAGCATGAAGGTAACTGACCCCATGATTCAATTACCTCCCACCAGGTCCCTCCCATGACAAGTGGAGATTATGGGAAATACAACTCAAGGTGAGATTTGGGTGGGCGGATATATATATATATATATATATAATATATATATATATATATATGTGTGTGTGTGTGTGTGTGTGTGTATACACACACACACACACACACACACATATCATATCAGGGATAGTGTGTGATGCTGAGGTTTGAGGTATGATTAATCCTGTCACTCAGGCAAGTGAGCCAGAACCTAGTGGATAGTTTTTCAAACCTTATTCCTCTTTCCTCCCTTCTCTAGTGTTCTTCAGTGTCTATTGTGGTCATCTTTATGTCCAGTGTTTAGCTCCCACATATAAGTGAGAACATGTAGTATTTGGTTTTCTGTTCCTGAGTTAATTTGCTTAAGATAATGGCCTCCAGCCACATCCAAGTTGCTGCAAAAGACATGGTGCATTTAGTGCTGCAATGAACATACAAGCACATGTGTCCTTTTGTCCTATCTATTTTCTTTTGGATGTATACCCAGTAATGGAATTGCTGGGTTGAATGGTTATTTGAGAAATCTCCAAACTGCTTTCTACAATGGCTGAACTAATTTACATTCCCACCAACAGTGTATAAGCATCACCTTCTCTTCACAGCCTTGACATCATCTGTTGTTTTTTGACTTTTCACATGATGACCCACAGGCTCAAAGTAAAGGGTCAGAGAAAGATCTATCATGCAAATGAAAAATAAAAAAGGAGGGGTTGCTATTCTTATGTCAGATAAAACAGGCTTTAAACTAATTACAGTAAAAAAGGACAAAAAAGGGCATTACATAATGATAAAGTTTCCAATTCGACAAGAAGACTTAGCTATCCTAAATATATACGCATCTAACATTGGAGCACCCAAACTCATAAAACAACTACTTCTAGACCTATGAAAAGACTTAGACAGCTGCACAATAATAGTGGGGGACTTTGACACCTCACTGACAGTGTTAAAAAGATCACTGGGAAGCAAACTAACAAAGAAATTCTGGACTTAAATTTGACATTTGATCAATTGGACCTAATAGACACCTATAGAATACTTCATCCATCACCTACAGAATACGCATTCTTCTCACCTGCACACAGACACAGGACATACTCCAAGATCAACCACTTGCTTGGCCATAAAGCAAGTATCAATAAATTAAAAAAATCAAAATTATACCAACCATAATCTCAGACCACAGTGGAATAAAAACAAAAATCAATACCAAAAAGATCTGTGAAACCATACAATTACATGAAAATTAAATAACTTGCTCCTAAATGACTTTTGGGTAAACAACAAAATTAATGCACAAATCAAAAAATTCTTTCAATAAATGAAAACAGAGACACAACATACCAAAATCCCTGGGATGCAGCAAAAGCAGTGTTAAGAAGAAAGTTTATAGTGCTAAATGCCTACTTCAAAAAGTTAGAAAGATCTCAAATTAACCATCTAACATCACACCAAGAGGAACTAGGAAAACAAGGCCACTGCCTTTACCTTGTGGCCCCAAAGAATTCTGACCTCAAGAGTGGGAATGTAGGGTTTTTGATGGAAAGGGCGAGCCTGAAAGCAGTTAGGAAGTAAACTAATTCTCTGTCCACTCACAGAGGCTGCAAAATCTCAGACCAGAAAGGCACACACTGTATATCAACAGGCCATGGATGGTCGTCACCATTCAGACTCTCCAAACTCCTTGTTAACAAGCTGAAATCAGATGATCCTCATTTTCACTTGAGCCCAGGGTTAAAATTTCTTGTGAAGTGCAAAGGGAGGCAAACTATAATGGAAAGGAAGAGCACTTCAACATGAATCTGAGGAAGGGGAATTGCTTTTCATTCTGGTTTTTGAATAGGTGGTGGTTGGAGCTGGCAGAAAGCCCAGGATATGTCAGCATTCCCGGAAAAGAGATGTTCTTGTTGTAAATCTCGTGTTGATTCTTGCCCCTCTCTCTCAACCTCCCACTCTTACACATGCTCACACTTCTTGGTAAGTACACTGGAGCTACCTCCCCCATGCCCCACAGTACTTTGTACCTCTGCTAGCACAGGGATCACATTCTGACTTAGAGTGGTTGTGGGTGTCTTTGTCTCTTTCTCTCAACACAAACATATTGGAGTTTCTCACTCATTGACATTTCTGCACCAGTGCCTGCAGACAGCTTTCCCCACTGTGAGGACTCTAAATATTTTCATTTACTGGAATTAAATTTACCCTTTTGGCTAAGGTGCCATATGGACAGGGGAATTAGTAAGTCCAAGGGTAGTTTTAGTTTCCTGATGGGAAAGAGTTGTGGTATAACAGGAATCCTACCTAGGCCTCCTGTTGCTCATTCCCAAGACAATTTCTTAGGCCCATCTTTGTCTTCCCAAATTGCCCTTATCTTTTGCCACTGCCAAGACCCTATGGTCTTAGCTGGCTTCTCTCTCCTTTTAGGCCATTATCTCTTGCTTTGTCCCTTGGTACTCTTTAAACTTAACAGTTCCCTAAGACTGGTTCCAGAGCAAGGTCCTGGTTCCCTACTATGTCTCATAGAGAAGTGAAGCCTCTCTCACTGCTTTTCATAGAGGAGAGAGACTGGTTCAAAAACAAAACAGAGAATCATACAAAGCTGGTCTTTAATTCCTGACTCCCTTATAAGACAGACTAGAAGCTCTGGTGAATTCTGTGCTCTGCTCTTATCCATGAGGATGAGACTCTCTCAACTCCCTTCTTAAATACAGGCTGGACGATAAAATTGAGGTCCTGCAGTTTGCATAATAGCTGACATCTATTGAGAATCTACTGACTACTAGGAACTATATAAGTTGTTTACATACTATTTTGTTTACTTTTTCAACTAACCACATGAGATAAATACTATTATAGTTGCATTTTGTCAATACAGTAACTGAGCCTTAAAGAGATTAAGTTACATGTTCAAAATCCCTAGCCATGAAATGATGGACTAGGGTTTATATCTTATTTGTAAAACAATAGTATTAACTAATGGTTACTCAAAAAGGATGTCTTTTAAATTCCAGTGAGAAGTTTGCATCTTTGAGAATGTTAGGTTGGATAAACATCCATGTCACTGCTTCTCAATAAAAAGAACAATTATAATATATTTTCTTATTGCTAGTCTAACCGGAAATAGTCTGGTTTATTACTTATAAACTAGTTCTTGGAACTAAGACCATAAACCTTGACTTGGTGCAGGAAATGGTGTGGTTTTACATGCTCAGGAAACAATGACCAGAGTAAAATATTTGACAAATTTTATGCTCTGATTGAGAATTGGAGGCCTGGGGGAGTACCTGAATGACTTGCATGCTGCTAAATATTTTTCCACAATATGATTTTTAATGGTTACACAGTATTCCATTGTATGGTTGCAATACAATTTAGTCGAAAGAAATCTGGGCAATAGGGGAGTTATTAAGAGCAGGAGGAATTTTAGAAAAGAGAAATTGAGTATTAGGTATTCAGTAGCCAGCTTTTCCAGCTTTAGGAATTTTCTTGGGACTAGCTCTGTCCAGGGGGTAAACTATACATGCTGTACAGTTTTCCAGGCAGGAAGGGGAAAGACCCATGCTTCTTGGTCTAGCTTCTTCCCAGAAACCTTTGCAAAGGTCATCAAACTCAATGTTGTAGTCTTGGAGAAGGCCAAAGATTCAGATTCCAGTTCTCTTAAACCAGCTACAGAAAGCATAACTCTTGTAACTCAATGGGGTCAGGCTTATTTGTAACTTAGACTGGCTGAAGCCTTTATTAAGTGAAAAATGATGGAAGCATAACAATATTCCTAACTGAATGCCATTCATGGAAAGAATGTCTGGAATGCAATCCTCTGTCTTGGCGAAATTTGAAAGAACAGCTTGTCCTGAAAAGAAGCATGAAGGAGATTAATCTGATCTTACCTACTGGCTAAGGATCAAAATGTTAAGAGAAGCACAAGAGATCATCTTTCTGAAGCAGGAAGAGTCTACAAATATCAGACATACTGAATTAAGTCATGAACCGGAGTCATGTCTTAGAATTGTGTCCATGAACCTGGCCAAGACATTTCCTGTTCCATTTCAGGTTCAAGATTCTCATAGTGCAGAGCTACCTTTAGAAACATTTAATCACAGATCTTCTTTCAGACTGGACAGTGATCATGGCATCTTTCAGGCAGAAAGAGGAGGGTTAACTGGGCTGGGAGAGGAGATAAGGAAATGTCTAACAAGTCTTCTAACCACCAAAAACCAAAACAAAACAATTCAAAACAAAACAAAACAAAAAAACCATTAGCACCTGGCACAACACCTGTCATATAGTAATAGAAGCTTAATACATATTTTGTAAATAAATATAAAAATTAGAGGTTGAAGTAGAACTGTGGACTGTCCATTACCATAAACAAAATGAGACTTTTTGTTCAGTACTTCAGTAGAATGTGTGCCAAATAATATGATCCCAGCTCCTCACTGGGCTTAGGCCTGGTCTCTCCTCAGCTTCTCAGGTTTATAGGTCAGGAATTTCCCAAGATATCATTTTACTTTGATCCTCTCAGGAACAGAAGTGAGAAAGAAGAGATGAGGTATAGCTAGAAATTTATGAGAAGGGATGGGAAGGAGAAAATAGTGCTGACTTGACTGTGTACTGACAGGGACACCTGCCCATCAGCAATGCTTTGAGCTGTAAGTACAAGCTGGGGGATCAGGGAGAGGCTATGTTGGCGGCTATAGAGTAACAGATGACCTGGTTGACCTTAATTATTGAGCAACCTATTGCAATGGAATGGTTGAGGGGTTACAAGTACAGACACAGATAATTTTATATGTAATAAGTAAATTAATACTTTATATGTTTTTTTTTTTTTCTGGGAAGATGGAAAGCTGTTTGTTAGATCAAATAATTCCAATAGTGACACATACGGAATAAAAATCGGATTCATGACCATGACCTTTAGTTCCTGCTTTATGTTGGATTAGCCTTGGGCAAGTCAAATAAACTAGAGAAAAGAGTATTTCCATTTCCCTCTGTAAAACCAAGTTGGCCCCAAAGTATAATCCTCCTCTTATATAATTAGTGTGAGCGTTCAAGCTGGGTGGAGGCAGAGTCTCTTTTGTAATAAGCTGTCACCAGAAAGTCTCATTTTGTTGAGAAGAGAAAGCCCTGCAATTGATGGGACTTGGAACAAACTTTCTGGGACACTAAATGGCAGGAAACCCAGTGTTTTAAGAAGTCGTTTCTGTCCTAGTTTGTTATTAAACTGTGGAGTTTCCTCTTCAAGATAGTAATAAGTCATATAATACAAATTGATTCAAAAGGAGACTTAGGGGCTTGCAGAATCCCAAGACAGACAAGCATCAAAAGTGCCTGCAGATCCTGCAGGAAGCCAATCCCCAGATGTTACTTTTGGCTGGGAAGGGTGAGGAGGAAGCAGTGGCCTTGCTGTGACTTAATCTGCAGTGACAACTGGGGTGAGCATGAGTCACTCTGGGCCTCATCTGAACCTTATCTTGGCACCTTGCTTGTGGAGAGGCAGTGCTGTATAATGGTTCAGAGCAGGCTTTGGAACAGACTGCCTGGACAAGCTACTTAATTGCTCTGTTCCTTAGTTTCCTCATCTGCAAAGTAGGGGGAAATAGCAGCACCTACCTCGCTGGGTTGGTGTGAGGTTTAAATAAATTAATACATGTGAAGTCCTTAGAACATTGCCTGGCATATTTGCTAAATGGTCAATAAATGTTGCATGTTATTTTATATGGGCTATTTCTTCAGTTCAGTATTCTGAGTCTCTAATCTGAGAAACGTGGTGGCACAAATATTTCCTAGTTAGGCAAGCACTTTGTAATTTTTAAAATTTGTAATAGAAGGCAAGGATAACATAGCAAATGAATACCCACAAGCAAACACCGCACTTCATTTTAACTAGACAATCCAATATCTTTCCCTAGTGCACTTTTCTTCCGAGAGGTAAATCAAAGCGACTAGAGCTTTCTTTCTTTCTCTTAATCCTGCATACCTTCCACTGTCGGTACTGACTGTCATTTAATAAAAGCTCTTCAGCTGAAGAGAAAACAGGCAGAGCCAACAGCCCTAATAATTTACTTATTTTTGATTCACATATCCTAATAATAATGGTCAACATAGTTTAGAGTAGTATTGAATTCCTATTGCTTGCTACTTGTGCGATAGTTAAAATGTCTTTTCTAACACTGATACCCCCTTATTTCCCAGTTCCTCCATGATAAGAATTGTTATCTATATTTTTGCCCATTTCAGCAAACATTTGTGGAATATCTTTCATGTGCCAGGCAATGTGCTAGACTTAAATAGAATAATGTCCCTTCCTTCAAAAAGGAAGCAAAGGGGACATATGAGCAAAGGCAATGTTAGGTAAAAGCACTAAATGTGAATATTTGGGAAATAAATTATTTAAATCACCATTTGTTCCCCCTTGGAATAAATGATGATTTCCTTTAGCATGCATGTTGATAAAATTTTCATGTGTTTTAGCCACCCGCCCACCCAAAAAAACCCAAGTGCATTCAAGCTGAAACGACTCAAGAATCAAGCCTCATTTCAAGGGTCTAAGCAGCTCTCATATAGAACTGAGTCAATTAGAAATATAAGACTGGCTTGGGAAGCTTTTTTAAGGTTTCAATAGGGACATGATGAGAATAAAATTTAAGCCTTGCGTGGCTGACTTAAGGCTTTCCAATTAATTTCAAAACATAATTGACTTCAGACTCTGTATTTTGTCCTGCTTTGGAGTAAATTATGCAGCCATTTCACCACTGAGTGATCTCCGATGAATGAGTTTTCCTTCCCACCGTAAGGAAGATGGCTCTAGCCTTCTTTTTCTCTGGGAGTATTGTTTTTCCCTTTTCTTCTGGTCTCATGGAGTTCCAGGGTCTAACCACTAAGGCAGAGCAAAACTAGAACTAATTGGAAATCCCACTGATGAGCCAGAGCCCAATGAATCAGTAACAGTGCTTGAGGCATTCCTCCAGAGATCTTTTATGACAGCTTTAAATCATGCTCCATTTTCAGAGAGAACCGACAGGTGCAACTCTCAAGCCCTAAATTTTCTCCAGAACTTGGACCCTACATATATATATGTGTGTGTGCATGTGTGTGTGTGTGTATATATATGTGTGTATGTGTGTGTGTATATATATATATCCTACTGCCTGCTGGAGAGTTCATTCTAGATAACCAACAAACCCTCAAACTTAGTTCATTATGTTTACTCCCCAAATCTGCTTCCCTTCTCATGTGATGCCAGAAAAGATACTAACATTCATCCCCTTGCCAAGGCTGGGAACTTGAGAATCATCCTTTTCTCACTCTTCACCACCATCCAATAGGTCACCAAGTTAGGTTGCATCTCTGAAGATCTCTTGAATCTGTCCCAGCCTCTTCACACAAAGTAACTGCCAATATCAAAGCCTGGGAGGAGGGGAGCATTGCCAGAAACTAGGTTTGGGGAGGGAGGATCATCTCTTACTCTTGGAGCTGGCATTTCCATCCTCATTTCTTATTTGGATTAATGTAGCAGCTGTAATCTTGTCTTCCTCCAATGCATCCTCCAAATGCTGCCTAAGTAATGTTTCTTTTCTTTTTTTTAAGATAAAATGTTTAATTGACAAATAAAGACTGTATATATTCAGGGTGTATGATGTGATGATTTGTTATAGGTATACATTATGTAATGATTACCACAATCAAATTAGTTAACACATCCATCACCACTCATGCTGTTCCTTAGATCTGCAGAACTTGCTCATTTTATAACTAAAACTTTGTAGCCTTTGACAAACACCACCCCATTTTTGTCCTCCTGTCACAGACCCCAACCCCTGTTAACCACTGTTCTACTCTTTGATTCCGTAACTTAAACTTCTTTAGATTTCAAACATAAGTGAGATCACATAGTATTTGTCTTCCTTTGTTAGGCTTATTTCACTTAGCATAATGTCCTTCAGGTTCATCCATGTTGTTGCAAATGTCAGGATTTCCTTCTTTTTTATGACTGAATAATATTTCATAAGTAATACTTCTAAAATGCATATCTCTTACAGGAATCATTAGATATCTTTTGAAAAAAAAGTAATGAAAGTGATATGTTTTGGCTCTGTATCCCCACCCAAATCTAATGTTGAATTGTAAATCCCATTGTTGAGGGAGGGGCCTGGTGGTAGGTGATTGGATCATGAGGGTAGATTTCCCCTTTGTTCTTGTGACAGTGAGTGAGTTCTCATGAGATATGATGATTTGAAAGTGTGTAGCACTTCCCCCTTCACTCTTACTCCTGCCCCACCATGTGCTTGCTTCCCTTTCACCTTGTGCCATAATTGTAAGTTTCCTGAGACCTCCCAGTCACGCTTCCTGTATAACCTGAAAAACTGCGAGTCAATTAAACCTTTGTTCTTCATAAATTACCCAGCGTAAGATAGTTCTTTATGACAGTGTGAGAACGAACTAATACGGAAAATTGGTACTGGGAGTGGGGCATTGCTATAAAGATACCTGAAAATGTGGAACTGACTTTGGAACTGAGTAATGGGCAGAGGTTGAAACAGTTTGGAGGGCTCAGAAGAAGACAGGAAGATGAGGGAAAGTGGGAATTTCCTAGAGACTTGTTGAATGGTTTTGACCAAAATGCTGATAGTGATATGGGCAATGAAGTCCAGGCTGAGGAGGTCTCAGGTGGAGATGAGGAACTTATTGGGAACTGGAGTAAAGGTCATTCTTGCTATGCTTTAGCAAAGAGACTGGTGGCATTGTTTCCCTGCTCTAGATATCTGTGGAACTTTGAACTTAAGAGAGATGATTTAGAGTATCTGGCAGAAGAAATGTCTAGGCAGCAAAGCACTCAGAAGGTGATCTGGCTATTTCTAAAAGCATATGCTCATATGCAAGAACAAAGAGATGATCCGAAACTGGAACTTACATTTAAAAGAAAAGCAGAGCATAAAAGTTTGGGAAATTTGAAGCTTGATCATGCAATAGAAAAGAGAAACCCATTTTCCACAGATAAATTCAAGCTGGCTGCAGACATTTGCATAAGTAAAGAGAAGCCCAGTGTTAATAGCTAAGACAATGGGGAAAATCTCTCCAGGGCATTTCAGAGACCTTTGCAGTAGCCCCTCTCATCACAGGCCTGGAGGTTTAGGAGGGAGAAATGGTTTTGTGGACCAGGCTCAGGGCCCAGTTGCTCTGTGTAGCCTAAGGGCTTGGTGCTGTATGTCCCAGCCACTCCAGCTCCAGCTGTGGCTAAAAGGGGCCAAAGTGCAGCTTGGGCCCTTGCTTCAAGGGGTGCAATCCCTAAGCCTCACTGACTTCCACATGGTATTGGGCCTGCAGGTGTACAGAAGGCAACAGTTAAGGCTTGGGAACCCCTGACTAGATCTCAGAGGATGTGTAGAAACTCCTGGATGTCTGGGCAGAAGTCTGCTGGAAGGGCAGAGCCCTCATGGAGAACTTCTACTAGGGCAGTGCAGAGGAAAACTGTAGGGTTGGAGCCTGCAGAGTCCCCACTGGGGCACCACCTGGTGGAGCTGTGAGGAGAGGGCCACTGTCCTCCAGATGCCAGAATAGTAGATCCACTATAACCTGTAGAGCCACAGGGGAAGAGCTGCTTAAGGTTGTGGGAGCCCACCCTTTGCATCAGCAAGCTCTGGATGTGAGACATTAAGTCAAAGGAGTCTATTTCAGAGCTTGGAGATTTAATAACTACCCTGCTGGATTCTGAACTTGCATGGGGCCTGTAGCCCCTTTGTTTTGGCAAATTTCTCCCTTTTGGAATGGAAATATTTACCCAATGTCTCTACTACCATTGTATCTTGGAAGTAACTAACTTAATTTTAATTCTATAGGCTCATAGATGGAAGGGACTTGCCTTGTCTCAGATGAGACTTTGGACTTGGACTTTTGAGTTAATGCTGAAATGAGTTAAGACTTTGAGGGACTGTTGGAAAAGCATGATTGTGTTTTGAAAAGTGAGAAGGATATGAGATTTTGGAGGAATCAGGGGTGAAATTATATGGGCTGGCTTTGTGTCCTCACCCAAATCTCATGTTGAATTGCAATTTTTAATGTTGGGGGCGTGACCTGGTAGGAAGTGATTGGATCATGGAGGCAGATTTCCCCCTTGCAGTTCTTGTGATAGTGAGTGAGTTCTAATGAGATCTGATGGTTTAAAAGCATGTGGCCCTTACCCCCACAGGTCCCTGCTCCATCATACTAATATGTGCTTACTTCCCCTTCCCCTTCTGCCATGATTGTAAGTTTCTTGGGGCTTCTCAGCCATGCTTCCTGCACAGCCTGTGGAACTGCGAGTCAATTAAACCTCTTTTCTTCATAGATTAGCCAGTTTCAGGTAGTTCTTTATAGTAGTGCAAGAACAGACTAGTGCAGAAGGGTATGGGGGCACTTAGCCATAGCAGATAATAAAACATGAAAACAAAAACAAACCAATGGAACAACAAAAAAAGTCTAGAAATAAACCCAGAAATACATGGACATTATTCATAAAGAGATGGCATTTCAAATTGGTGGGGATAAATATGGATAAGTAAATCCATAGTCAATGGGTGCAATGGCTCATGCCTGTAATCCCAGCACTTTGGGAGGCTGAGGCAGGTGGATCACTTGAGGTTGGGAATTTGAGACCAGGCTGATCAACATGGTGTAACCCTGTCTCTATTAAAAATAGAAAAATTAGCTGGGTGTGGCAACAGGCGCCTGTAATTCCAGCTACTTGGGAGGTACTTGGGAGGTTCAAGCATGATAATTGCTTGAATCCAGAAAGCAAAAGTTGCTGTGAGCCAACATTCCGCTATAGCACTTCAGCCTGGGCGACAGAGCGAGAAAGGAGGTTCTTCTTTGCCTATTTATCCCCCTTGGTCACATTTGAAGTGGAGTGTGAGAACATGTGCTCCCCGGGGCCTGCATGGTTTTCCTGGTCTGTTTTATGCTGCTGCTGATTTGGTTTCAAGGTCCACATAACTTCTCCTTATAGTCCATTAGTCAGCTACATCTATCTGCAAGGGAGGTTGGAAATGTAGTTGCTAGATAAGTGACCAAGTGCTCAGAAAGAAGGAAAAAGTGGATTTGAGGGGGGCCATTAGCAGTCTTTCCCCTTCATTTATTCCATAAATATTTCAACACCTAATGTGTGCCAAGGACATTCTAAGCATTATGGATACAATGAACAAAACAGATAAAAGATCCATGCTCTTATATTCACCCTTAGAGCAGCAATGGGGGAACACCAAAAACAATAAAAAATATCAGACAGCAATAAACGAAGTGGCCAAAACAAAGCAGAGAAGCAGTGGGGGGAGTTCAAGGAAATGGGGTGGTGTGTTGCAATCTTTTTTTTTTTTTTTTTTTTTTTGAGACAGAGTCTCGCTCTGTCGCCCAGGCTGGAGTGCAGTGGCTTGATCTCGGCTCACTGCAAGCTCCGCCTCCCGGGTTCACGCCATCCTCCTGCCTCAGCCTCCCGAGTAGCTGGGACTACAGGCACCTGTCACCACACCCGGCTAATTTTTTTTTTATATTTTTAGTAGAGACGGGGTTTCACCGTGTTAGCCGGGATGGTCTCGATAACCTGACCTCGTGATCCGCCCGTCTCGGCCTCCCAAAGTGCTGGGATTACAGGCGTGAGCCACTGCGCCCGGCCTGCAATCTTAAATAGGGTAGTAAGGGAAGGCGCTCTGGGAAGGTGACATTTGAGGGAAGACCTGAAGGAGGTGAGGTAGTAAATGTGCAGATGCATATGAGAGAAGAGGGATCCAGGCACTGCTAAGAGAATGTACAAACATCCCAGGCAGGATCATGCTTGCAGTGAGAGGAAGCTTGTAGTTGAGGAAGAACAAGGAGGTTATTATGGGGGGATCAGAATGAGCCAGGGTGTGAGTAGTAGGAAAGGAAATCAGATAGATAGGTGAAGGGATAGGGATGGGCTGGCAGATTGTGTGGAACCTTGAAGACTACTGTCAGAGGTTGACTTTGACTCTGAGTGGGTCCACTGGAGAGTTTTGAGCCAAGGACTGTCATGCTTTGACTTACATTTTTGAAAGGCTATTATTTTGCAAGTAGATTATGAGGGGCAAGGACAGATAGGAGATGATTGTAAGGTAGGAGGCAGGGACTTGACTCCAGACCAGATTGAAGACTGACTGAAACAAGGAGGAGGCACCGAAAGCACCTCTCCATAAAACACGCCCACTAGCGCCATGACAATTTACCATTACCATGGCAACACTCTAGCAGTTACCACCCCTTGCCATGGCAACACCTGGAAGTTACCACCCATTTTCTAGCTAATTCTGGATAACTCACCCATTAATTAGCATATCATTAAAAGTGGGTATAAATGCAGATGCAGACCTGCCCTTGAGCTGCTACTCTCACACACTTTTTATGGGGTATCCCTGCTCTGCAGGAGCCGTCTCGAAGCTGTAACACTGCCTGGCTGCCCAAGTAAAGCTGTTTTCTTCTACCACAGGCTTGCTCTTGAATTCCTTCCTGGATGAGCAAAGAACCTGCCCTGCATCAATTGCAGTAGCCCAGGAGAGAGACAGTGTTGGCAAGAACCAGAGTGGTGGTGAGGGTATGGGAAGTGATTAGAGTCTGTACCTCCAAATATGTTTTCTAGTCAATTTGTGAAGAAGTCCTCCCCGCCATGTGCAGGTATTCTAAATAAATGAATGAATATATGAATGAATAAGCAAATACTTTTACATTTATATCTGAATACGTAGTTCCTCTGTTTGAAGCACTCTGTTGTCTACTGAGTTTGACATAGTGAGACCTCCAAGATGTAGCCTTACTTATATTTGCAACCTCATTTTCTCTCATCTCCTCCTAGACTGGGTGCAAGACTGTCTCCTGTCTTCTTCTCTCAGCTTTTTCCCCTCTCCCCACAAGCCTCTCTATGTGAATCGCTTCTGCCACCTTCATAGGCAGAGACCATTTTCTTATAATGTTTGCCCTGCGTAATTCTCAGTTCCTGGCCTAGAGGAAGTATTTAGTAAAGTTTGCTAGACTGAACGAATTTCCTAACTCTTGGCATCCCCATCTATTTCCTCACTCCTTTATGTCATTTTTGTACTCTGTTTATTTTCTTTTTAGTTTTTTTTCCCCTCTCTCAAAAATGAAGATGATATAAATGAGCTTATTTAGGACAGATACTAAAATTATCGACTGTTAAGAAGGTAAAACATTTATTTTTCTCAGTCTCTATCTTTTTTTTCCTTCTTTTCATCAGAGAGACTTGAGTTAAAATTCTTACTTGCTAAGTTTATGACATTTGATAGGTTTCTTCACTTTGAGGTTTCTATCATTTTATCTGTAAAATGGGGACAATAGTGCTCACCTTTCAGATGTGGTTGCAAATTGAGTAAGTAATATATACAAAGCATGCTGCTTTTATTTGAGTCCTATAAAAAGCTTTATAGAATTATAAGGTATTATATTCTCCCATCTTTACAGGTGAGGCTCAAATTCACATATCTTAAGTGAGAGAACCAGATTAGATTTCAGGTCTTTTGCTTCCTAATCTTTTCCTATTTCACTGGCTCTTCCATTTGACTCCTGGGCTAGCAAAAACCAGTGTCCAAACTGGGTGTGGTGGCAATGCCTGTAGTCTCAGCTCCTTGAAAGGCAGAGGCACTTGAGCCCAGGAGTTGGAGGCCGGCCTGGGCAACTTAATGAGACTCTGTCTCTAAAAACAAAAAAACACACCAACAATAGGCAAGCAGATAGTCAAATCATGAATGAACTCTCATTCACAATTGCTACAAAAAGAATAAAGTACCTAGGAATACAGCTAACAAGGGTAGTGAAGGACCTCCTCAAGAACTACAAACCACTGCTCCAAGAAATCAGAAAGGACACAAATAAATGGAAAAACATTCCATGCTCATCGATAGGAAGAATCAATATTGTGAAAATAGCCATACTGCCCAAAGTAATGTATAGATTCAATGTTAAACTTCCCATTAAACTACCATTGACATTCTTCACAGAATTAGAACATAGAACAAACTATTTTGAAATTCATATGGAACCAAAAAAAGCCTGAATAGCCAAGAACATCCTATGCAAAAAGAACAAAGCTGGAGGCATCACACTACCCAACTTCAAACTATACTATTAGGCTACAGTAATCAAAAAGCATGGTACTTGTACAAGAACAGGCACACAGACCAATGGAACAGAATAGAGAACTCAGAAATAACACCACATACCTACAACCATCTGATCTTTGACAAACCTGACAAAAACAAGTGATGGGGAAAGGATTCCTTATTTAATAAATTGTGCTGGGAGAACTGGCTAGCCATATGCAGAAAATTGAAACTAGACCCGTTCTTACACCACATACAAAAATTAACTCAAGATGGATTAAAAACTTAAAGCACCAAACTATAAAAACCTTAGAAGAAAATTCAGGCTATAATACCATTCAAGACATAGGCATGGGCAAAGATTTCATAATGAAGATGTCAAAAGCAATTGCAACAAAAGCAAAAATTGACAAATGGGATCTAATTAAACCAAAGAGCTTCTGCACAGCAAAACAAAGTATCGACAGAGTGAACAGACAACCTTACAGAATGGGAGAAAATTTTTGCAATCTATCCATCTAACAAAGGTCAATATCCAGAATCTATAAGGAACTTAAGCAAATTTACGAGAGAAAAACAAACAATCCCATTAGAAAGTGGACAAAAGATATGAGCAGACACTTATCAAAAGAAGACATATATGCATCCAAGAAACATATGAGAAAAAGCTCAACATCACTGATCATTAGAGAAATGCAAATCAAAACCTCAATAAGATACCATCTCACGCCAGTCAAAATGGCTGTTAATAAAATGTCAAAAAACAACAGATGCTGGTGAGGTTGTGGAGAAAAAGGAAAACGTTTACACTGTTGGTGGGAGTATAAATTAAGTCAACCATTGTGGAAGACAGTGTGGTGATTCTTCAAAGACCTAGAGGCAGAAATACCATTTGACCCAGGAGTGCCATTAGTGGGTATATACCCAAAGGAATACAAATCATTCTGTTATAAAGATTCGTGCATGTGTATGTTCATCGCAGCACTATTCACAATAGCAAAGACATGGAATCAACCCAAATGCCCTTCAATAATACACTGAATGAAGAAAATGTGGTACATATACAGCAAGGAATACTATGCAGTCATAAAAAGAATGAGATCATGTCCTTTGCAGGGACATGGATGGAGTTGGAAGCCATTATCCTCAACAAACTAATGCAGGAACAGAAATCCAAACACTGCATGTTCTCACTTATAAGTGGGAGCTGAATAGTGAGAACACATGGACATATGGGTGGGAACTACACACTCTGGGGCCTGTCGGGGAGAGTGGGGGCAGAGAGAGCATCAGGAAGAATAGCTAATGGATGCTGGGCTTAATACCTAGGTGATGGGACATGGCACATGTTTACCTATGTAACAAACCTGCACATCCTGCACATGTACCCCTGAACTCAAAATAAAAGTTGAAGAAGAAACAAACAAATGAAGAAACCACTAGTTGCAAAATTCTCAATATGGACTGGACACTTCTGAGTGGGTTGTTTGGAATTTTCCTAAGTTGAATCCCAAAATGACCTCTGATCGATCAACAT
Source organism: Macaca thibetana thibetana (assembly GCF_024542745.1). NCBI lineage: Eukaryota > Metazoa > Chordata > Mammalia > Primates > Cercopithecidae > Macaca > Macaca thibetana. The sequence goes on along the minus strand of NC_065578.1, from coordinate 194,699,146 downwards.
AATTAATGAGCTCCTTGCTGTGTGCCCAGCACTGCCAGTAGTTGCTTTAAGGGCCATAGATGTAAAATCACATTTCATGCTCTCATTGAGAAGGGAATCTAGCTGCACTATCAATGCTGACATCTGTGGAACAATAGTGGATATGACAAGCCAGAATATAACAAGGTGTGAAGAAAGTGGTGTACAAACTCTAAGACTTGCTGGACCAAGGAGCTGAATGAATGAGGAAAGGTGAGGCTGGGCTTTTTAAAGGCAAGATGTGAGAACTGTGTCTTGAGGAATGCATAGGATCTGGCTGGGGAAGGAGGAAATGGGGACATTTGGGGAGAGGAGATGGAGAGGAGCCTGTGGGGCAGCAGCAGTGCTGCCAAACTTCTGTTTTTCACGTACTCCATGTAAGTGCAGTTATCACAGTTTAAAAATATCTGAAGGACAGTGTCATTAGCAATAGATTTCCACTAAATAGTCAGGTTATAGGATGAGAACATGCAGGCTTACGCAGACCTTGTCTGGGACTCCACATCAACAGGGCTCATCTTGTCTTCTGTCTTGCTGTGCTCCTCTGTGGGGCCTGTTGCAGGCTGAGAACTGAAGGGGAAGAATCAAGTGCCAGGAGAGGGAGCTGGGGGAAGCCAGAGGCTGGCTCAGCTGCAGAAGGGTAGGACACCTCCTAGCTGGAAGTTTGTCAAGCTTGGAGCCAAAGCTTCGTGTTGGCCACCTCTTGCTGAGAGGGAAAGGGAGGAAGTGAGAAGGGGGTGCTTGAGCTCTTCCTGGGGCCTGGGATTGCTAATCTCTTTAAGGGAACCAATGTGTTGGAATTTAGTGACAGTCTGACTCTGAACTATGGAGTTCTAAGGAAGCTGAAGGAGAAAAAGATTATCCCTGACTGAGGAGGAAGGACTCATTTTGCTCACACTCAAATAGCAATGTGAAATACAAACAGTTTTCTTTAAACCATCCCTTAAGGAAATGACCACAAGGTTTAATGTGACAGTTTTTGAGATAGTGAAAAAAACTACAAATAAATGAAATGCTCAAGAATAGGGTCTTGATTAAGTAAGGTACGGGGAGTTCGTATCAGGAGGTACAAAGCAAACACCAAAAGCGAGGCTGCAGAGCAGAAGTCAGCCAACTGTGGCTCATGGGCCAAATCTGGTGAGCTGCCTGATTTTTTTATGGCCCTTGAGCTAACAATGATTTGATGTTTTAAAAGGTTATCTAAGAGCTTACATAATAGCCTCAATTTTGCTTTGTAGCCTGCAAAACTTAAAACGTTATATAGCCCTTTAAGAAAAAGTTTGCTCACTATTGCTATAAAAGGAAATTTAACAAGATGCAAATGTTTTATTATTAATTAGGTGAGAATAGAGTGCTAATTTGTGTCTAAGTTACCTGTTGCTGTGTAACCACCCTGGAATTTGGCATTTTAAGACACCTACCATTTTGTTTGCTCATTACTGTGTGGGTCATGCATTTGGACAAAGCAGTGTAAGGATGTCTGGAGCCTTGGACAGGACGGTCTGAAGGATGAGGAGCTGGCTGGGATGGTTCTATGGGGAACACATGTGTAGGGATTTAATTCTCTCCATCTGTGACAGTATTCTTCTCCATGTGGTCTCTCCATGTGGCTAGCTTGGCTTTCCCTACTGCATGGCAGGCTGAGGGTAGATGGATTTCTTACATGGCAAGTAGTTTCCCAAGTGCAAAAGCAGAAGCTGTCAGCCTCTTAAAGGCCAGGCATAGCTTCATTCTGCTGCATTTCACTGAATGTCCTAAAGAATTTCAAAGGTCACAAGGTCAGCCGAGATTCAAGAGGGGTGGAGAAATAAGCCTCCTCCTTTTTATGGGAGGAGCAACATATGTGCATGGAGGGCTGTGGATGGAGCAATGTGGAGCTGTCTTCAGAGACCACCGCTGTGGATAGTAAATATACATAGAGATGTACTTACATTCAACAATTTTAAGGGGATACAAAAATGTGAAGAAATGGCCTTACTTACTTTATAAATTTGTGTTAGACATCTGTCATATTTGTGCTTACCCATTATCTTTGAATAACATTTTTAGATTTAAGTGAACCAATGTCTCACCTCCTTGCAGCTAGGATGCAAACATATGCATATAATATTTTCAGCGAAACAGAACAAAAAGAAGTGTTAAGAAATCTTGATCTTTGGAAGCCAGACCATCTTAATTCAAATGTCAACTTTGCCACTGATTGTCTATGTGATCTTAAACTAGTTACATAATTGTATGTGCCTCAGTTCCCTCAGCTATAAAAAGGGATACTCATAGTACCACACTTTTAGGGTTGTTTTTAGGCTTAAATGAGTTAATGTTTCAAAGAGCTTAGGATAGGGCTAGGCTCTGCCAATCAGATATAAACATGAAACTTTAATTCAAATATGAACAATATGAGATAGTAACTGACTCTGGATCTGTAAAGACGTCCAACTTTTACCCTAGTCACAAGATCAAAATGGAATTGGTACTGGTGGGAGGAGTGGCTACAGAATAGTCAAGTTCCAGGGATTTACATGTTGTTTCCCCATTGAATTAATTCTGTGTGATTTTGGGCATTATTCCTGAAAGCTTCTGTTCTAATCTGTTTTTCCAGCTAGTTCAATAATTCTGAGGGCAAAAGTATCTTTTAAAAACCTCCCCACCACCATTTTTCCTCTAAACTACATGGAGTGGATACAGTGGATTCTGTTGTTCCCAATTAAGAACTGTCACTAATATAACTGTGGTATGGTTTCAGGGATGTAAAGAAAGGCCTTTTGGACTATTTTTTAAGTCTGGAATTGTAGCATCTGGGAATTTTCTCTAATGCTCTTATGTTGATGTGCAAACCCTGGAAGGAAGGTGTCATATACAGAGTTTTTAATTATTTTTGTGTAAAGTGCTTTATTTGGAGCTGGGGGGTGCACTAATTTGGATTCCTGTTTAAGCAGCTTGAGTCTGGAATGAGAAGTGAGATCTGGTCTGATTAATTTTTCTCCTTCCTTGTTCTCCAGAGTTGGGCAACATGGCATTGTTTTGTCATCTCACATTTCCAGGGTTGCCTGATAATAACCAGAACTTGTTTTTGCCTTAAAATGTTTCACATTCTTTCCCCTGGATGACACATAGGATTTATATAATTTCCATATTTGTCTGATTCACTTAGGCTAAATCATTCAGTAGATCCAAGAAATACCTTTGATGTCATGATTTGGAGCATACCCACATCCATCTGAAAAATATTCAGTAGTCATTGGCAGGTACTGTCAAAAGATGCCAAGAACCCCGAGGAAGAAAACGTAAACATTTCTGTACTAGAAGTGAAGCATGAGCGGCAGCTGAGTTCACTTGATTATGTGTGTAATAGTTGTCGTGAGAGGAGGGGTTGAAATTGAGAGAGGATTGTAAAAAATTTAAATGGAAGAGAAAATTTCTTCTGGGTGGGTGGGGAGTGATTATGTAAGTTGAACGCATACCTTTAACCTATGCAGGGACACCTTGCCAATACTCATAATGCTGCAAGAATAATGATGTCAATGTTATTTCTTAAGATTCCATGAGGCAAACTACTATCATCTCTATATTACTCCATGAACATTCAGAATGGGTTATGGTGCCAGTCATAATGACCACTCTTGGGCAGATGAGTCCATCAGGCCTTCTTAGAGTGTTTGCTCTCTGCAAGATTGTATTACCCCTGTGGATGGGGACAGAGAGACACATGGGCTAGGTAGACATGGTGGGCACTCAGGCAGCCCAGCATATCAGAGAGTGGTGTTGGCCAAAGTCTGGATGGGGGCAATGGAAATGGGTTGAGGGAGGGCAAAACAAAACGCCACAGGGAATGAGAAGGGCCACTAAAAATAACATAAGGGCTTGTTGGAGACAGATTTCACATATGCATTTTACATTTTACTAAGAGGACACCCCTGATTAACAGTTACAGAGGTCTGTGGCTTTTCGTTTTTTTTTTTTTTCTAGTAGAGTATTTTTTATGGAACTCTGCTTAAACATGAGAAGGGTTGGGACCTAGAAATCAGAAGATTGCACCTGGGTTCTTAGATTCATTTTTCATGATCGGTGTGTCTTCAAGCCTGTTAGTTTACTTGGTTATGTCAAAATGGTCACATCTGTAAAATGAGAAAGTAACATTCATGTTACTGCTGGCAGATATTTGATTATGGATTATAGATGAGATGATATTAGATAATTATTAATTTTTTAAGTGTAATAAGGTAAATGACAGGTTGCTTGCAACTTACTAAGATACTTCAGTTTTAAAAAAAAGACACAGATGATAGCAATTTGTTCATATTGTAAGTTTCAGGAGATGAATATCACCATTCTATCTACTTTTCTATAGGTTGGAAATTTTTCTTAATTAAAAGTTTGAATACAGTGATGAATTGGAGAGCACAGATTTCCAGGCTGGCTGGAAGCCAGACCTCTGTTTCCTTCTAAACCACTAACACAGTGGAACCTTGGGTAACCTTGAAAAAGTCACTTTCCTTTTGCCACTTTCTCTACCTTTGTGAAATTAGGGCAATGATGTGTTCAACCCATTTCTTTCCTTAGGGGATATGAGTAAGGAAGAGGATGTTCATCAAGTACCTTGGCTACTTTAGAGGAGATGTTCTGTTGAAGGCAATAATAGGAAATACTCATCTTACTTATCTCAGAGGATTGTTTTAAGTACCAAACAAGAAAATGGATGGAAAATGTTGTATAAACGGAAAAGCACTAAACAAATATGGGTAGTAGTTCTTTTAATTGTTCTTAAGAATAATACAAAGGATTACTGAGGCTTGAGTAGGCGGTTTTCCCCTCCCAGTGTTAAGGAAGCCATGAGGAAGTTGGGACTGGGTGGAACTTACTTCAGTGTGGCAAGGCTGTGACCAGACTGCTTCTCTAGATTCCTCCGCACTGGGCAGGGTATCTCTGAAAGAAAGGCAGCAGCCCCAGTCAGGGCCTTATAGATAAAACTCCCATCTCCCTGGGACAGTGTACCTGGGTTGTAGGGGGTGGGGGGCGGCTGTGGGCACAGCTTCAGCAGACTTGAACATTCTTGTCTGCTGGCTCTGAAGAGAGCAGTGAATCTCCCAGCACAGTGCTCGAGCTCTGCTAAGGGACAGACTACCTCCTAAAGTGGATCCGTGATCCCTGTGCCTCCTGACTGGGAGACACCTCATACAGGAGAGCTCTGGCTGGCATCAGGCGGGTGCCCCTTTGGGATGAAGCTTCCAGAGGAAGGAGCAGGCAGCAATCTTTACTGCTCTGCAGCCTCTGCTAGTAATATGCAGGCAAACAGGGTCTGGAGTGGACCTCCAGCAAACTCCAGCAGACCTGCAGAAGAAGTGCCTGATTATTAGAAGAAAAACTAAGAAACAGAAAGCAATAACATCAACACAGAAAGAAAAAACTACTTTAAATTTCATATGGAACCAAAAAGAGAGCCCTTATAGCCAAGACAATCCTATGCAAAAAAAAAAAAAAAAAAAAAAAAAAAAAAAAAAAAAAGAAAGCTGGAGTCATCATGCTACCTGACTTCAAACTATACTACAAGTCTACAGTAACCAAAACAGCAAGGTACTGGTATTAAAACAGATATATAGACCAATGGAACAGAACAGAGGCCTCAGAAATAACACCACACATGGTTGAAGATCTACAACCATCTGATCTTCAACAAACCTGACAAAAACAAGCAACAGGGAAAGATTCCCTATTTAATAAATGATACTGGGAAAACTGGCTAGCCACATGCAGAAAGCAGAAATTGGACCCCTTCCTTACACCTTATGCAAAAATTAACTCAAGATAGATTAAAGACTTAGATGTAAAACACCACAAAAAACCTAGAAGAAAACCTATGCAATACCATTCAGGACATAGGCATGGGCAAAGACTTCATGACTAAAATGCCAAAAGCAATTACAGCAAAAGCCAAAATTGACAAATGGGATCTAGTTAAACTAAAGAGCTTCTGCACAGCAAAAGAAGCTATCATCAGAATGAACAGGCAACCTACAGAATGGGAGAAAAATTTTGCAATCTATCCATCTGACAAAGGGCTAATATCCAGGATCTACAAGGAACTTAAACAAATTTACAAGAAAAAAAAAAAAACCCTATCCAAAAGTGGGCAAAGGATATGAACAGATGCTTCTCAAAAGAAGACATTTATGTGTCCAACAAACATATGAAAAAAAGCTCATCATCACTGGTCATTAGAGAAATGCAAATCAAAACCTCAATGAGATACCATCTCAAGCCAGTTAGAATGGGGATCATTAAAATGTCAGGAAACAACAGATGCTGGAGAGGATGTGGAGAAATAGGAATGCTTTTACACTGTTGGTGGGAGTGTAAATTAGCTTAACCATCGTAGAAGACAGTGTGGCAATTCCTCAAGGGTCTAGAACCAGAAATTCCATTTGACCCAGCAATCCCATTACTGGGTTTAAATCCAAAAGATTATAAATTATTCTACTATAAAGACACATGCACATGTATGTGTATTGCAGCACTATTTACAATAGCAAAGACTTGGAACCAAGCCAAATGCAAATCAATGATAGACGGGATAAAGAAAATGTGGCACGTATATACCATGAAATACCATGCAGCCATAAAAAAGAATGAGTTCATGTCCTTTGCAGGGACATGGATGAAGCTGGGAACTCATTCTCAGCAAAGTAATACCGGAACAGAAAACCAAACACCACATGTTCTCTCACTCATAAGTGGTAGTTGAACAATGAGAACACATGGACACAGGGTGGGGAGCATCACACACCGGGGCCTGTTGGGGGATGAGGGACAAGGGGAAGGAGAGCATTAGGACAAATACCTAATGCATGCGGGGCTTAAAACCTAGATGATAGGTTGATAGGTGCAGCAAACCACCATGGCACATGTATACCTATGTAACAAACCTGCACATTCTGCACATGTATCCCAGAACTTAAAGTGTACTAAAAAAAGGAAAAAAAAAAGAATAATACTAAGATTATCCCACTTTGCTCTTATGTAGGTGGATACTCTCAGTTTCTCTTCTACTTTTAATACCTGGGTAATTACAACAAAGAGGACCTATTCCAGAGAGTTCAAGGGGAGGTTTTCTCCTAATGCTTTCTTACATTGTTGCAGGAGGCAATAAAGTCTACAAAGAATTTTGGGGAAAACAGGGCTGGACTTCAGTCCTCTCTGTGTATAGGGAGGGAATGGTCTCCAGATGCTCATGGTTTCAACGAATTTAGTATACCACAGTACCCATTTCTACTCTCTAGCTCCCTGACATCCAGAGAGAGCTACATGCTCTATTTCTAATAATGCTTTCAGTATAAGAGAGAAGAAAATAATCCAGGGTTAATTGCTGAGGTATTGTGGGATCACCTTTCAGTCATGTGTCTGGCGTTTGCCCTAGAACCTTAAATCCCTGTGAAAGATAGTATTTGGAGAAACTGTACTAGCACAATGTCTACAGAAACATTTGTTCTCTTCTTGCATCTTCCTAAACTCTAAGGGTTATTCCTAACAGTGGAATATAGCTGCATTTTCTCCCTCATATTTTAATGAAAATATATTAATGATTAACCTGTTATACTTTGTGATTTTTTCCACTTTTTATGTACAGCAGATTCAGGTTTTCCTAAGGGGTTGGAAGCACTCTGCTTGGTAAGGAAAGGTACTTTATATTCAGCTGTTTGCATATTAATGCTGCTGTACCAGCTCTTGCAGGGCTGATAACATTGGTGACACCAAATATTAAATTGTTTGTTCTTTTGTAGTTTGAATACAATGATGAATTGGTGAGCACAGATTTCCAGGCTGGCTGGAAGCCAGACCTCTGTTTCCTTCCAAACCACTAATACAGTGGAACCTTGGGTAACCTTGAAAAAGTCACTTTCCTTTTGCTACTTTCTCTACCTTTGTGAAATTAGGGCAATGATGTGTTCAACCCATTTCTTTCCTTAGGGGATATGAATAAGGAAGAGGATGTTCATCAAGTACCTTGGCTACTTTAGAGGAGATGTTCTATTGAAGGCAATAATAGGAAATCTTAAAAATTATGAGACCTCTTGGGGGTGTGTTGCCTGGATACAAAATATTCATATTATTATTTTCTCTTTTGCAAATTATATCTGTTGCACAATTGAGATTAAATTGGACGGGCATTTTTTCATCCTCAGAAGTTATGTTGTTGTTTTGTTTTAAGAACCAAAAAGAATCCTCACTAAGTGATACAAAGATAAGATTGACAAAATATATGAAATTCTTTTAGTGGCTTGCAGAGAAATATTTTACTAGAAAAAAAAAAAAGGCCAGAGAAGCTATTCAGTGGATCATTCCTAGTAGAAAATCACTGTAAATAATTAAACATCAAGCACCCTTCTCAATGATTTCCACAGTCCTCTTATTAGGATAGAAACCTAAAATCATTATGAGGAAACCTCCAGACCCTTGTCACCAAAATGGAGTTCATTTCATAGCAAAAACTGATGTCTTAACATGAAAGAAAGTATAACCCTTGGTAACCTAGAATACTTCTTTTTTTTTCTTTTTTTTTGAGATGGGGGTCTCACTCTGTCGCCCAGGCTGGAATGCGGTGGTGCGATCTTGGCTCACTGCAAGCTCCGCCTCCTGCGTTCACACCATTCTCCTGCCTCAGCCTCCCAAGTAGCTGGGACTACAGGCGCCTGCCACCATGCCCGGCTAATTGGTTTTTTTTTTTTTTTTTTTTTTTTTTTTGTATTTTTAGTAGAGATGAGGTTTCACTGTGATAGCCAGGATGGTCTCAATCTCCTGACCTCGTGATCCGCCCGCCTCGGCCTCCCAAAGTGCTGGGATTACAGGCTTGAGCCACTACACCCAGCCCCTAGAATACTTCTATATTTGGTTTCTGAGAAGAAGAAGAGGCAAAAGAACAAATTGATATCACGTATTTATTTTGAGGAGACAATTTTGAGGACAAGTTCTTTAACTGTGGAAGACTAATTCTTATTATTATTAGTTCTCCTCAGTAGTCTTCAAAAGTCCTCTTGTAATTCTGTAGGACGAAGCTATTTGGCATGATAGCCGTGAACCATTGTGGAGTCACAGAATCAAGACGATTAGGGGTGCAAGGAACCTTAGAGATTATTAGACGAACGACTGTCCTTCACAGAAGAGGAAACCAGGGCCCACAGGAGGCCCTCATTGAAATATACTTGATAGGCTGGGTGCAGTGGCTCACACCTGTAATCCAAGGACTTTGGAGTCTGAGGCAGGAGGATCACCTGAGGCCAAGAGTTCAAGACTAGCCTGGGCATCATAGTGAGACCTTAGATCTACAAAAAAATTATCAGATTGGCTGGGTGTGGTAGCACACACCTGTAGTACTAGCTACTTGGGAGGCTGAGGTGGGAAGATCATTCGAACCCAGGAGTTTGAGGCTGCAGTGGTCTAGCGTTGTACCTCTGAACTTCAGCCTGGGGCCTGGGTGACAGAGCAAGACCCTGTCTCTAACATATATATATATGTTGTCATGTGCGAAGTATTTATTCATTAGTTCAACAAATATTTATAACACACCTGCAATGTGTCAAGCAAACATTTATTGATTACCTCCTCTTTGACAGGTACTCCAAAATACAGTGGTGGTGGATAATAATTCTCAAACAGAATAGGGTTTAATAGGAGAGACCTCCTGCAAGCATATAATTACAGTGCAATAAAACATGTATGAAGGCAATGGGATGTAGAGAAACCCACTATTTAAAGAAACACCATAGAATAGCATTTCTTACAGTTTACCCTACAAAATATAATAATCTATAATATGAGGGGTATTGAGGAAACAATATTCTTGGCTATATAAGGTCAGGAAATGTTGAATACTTTTTTTTGTTGGAGATGCACGTGCCTATTAATATATTAGAGAAGCATGTTAAAGAAGTTCTGCAATTTAAACATGCTTCTCAAATTTATTTGAGCACAGAAAATATCCCTCAACTCAACATTCTTCCCTTTCCCTCGTTCTCTGTTTCTTTCTCTTTCTTGTCTTCCTCCTCTTTCTCTTCTGGCGGAACATTTGTCTATATCTCACAGAATGCTCATGTTACATAGGAAAGAAGCTTTGAAAAGTATTTTGGTCATCTCTCAGTTCATCAGAAAGCTCCATTAGCTAAGAGATCATACTCTCAAAAGATTTAGCTAATGGAAGTTTACTGTAGTTCCAAGACATGGTGGGAATAAATGTCCCAATAGTAATAAATTAACATCCCCTCATCGCATGTGTAGAATGTTGAAGCAATAATGAATATAATTTGGGAAATTTGATTATTAACCAGAAGTGAAATAATTTGAAATGGAATATAACAAACAATTGCTTCTTGCTTTGCTACAATTAATCTAATATGCCTGGGATGAGAGATAATTCAGAAGGTATCAGATTCCAGAGCAAACACCTATTTGGGGAAATGCTACTAGCCACCAGTAAATGCAGACTGGACCCCTGAATATAAAAATTCTTCATTTTAGTGGAAATTAGAGAAATAGAGAGTGTTGTAGTATTTCTTTCTTGATGAAATTTTATCAACAACAAAATTACAGATCATTCCCGGGGACAGTCAGATTTCATATCTATCTTTTTTCTTGAAATCTCATTTAGTTCAGGAGGACTGCAATGCAACACATCTTTGCATACTATTTTATTGAATTTATTGAATTTATTTTATCTGTTACTTGTAAATTGCCTAGTATATTTGATATATATGGTATATATCATATGTATACATGGACATATGATTTCCTTTTTCTGTACAACCTTGCTTAAAATTCTGCATTGTAGTAGTGATATAAATGTAATCTGGAAATTATGTTTGGGGAGCAAGTTGAATGCTATGCTTGTGCAATTTGTCAAGTCAGTATCTATGGCAAGACTAGAAATCAAATTGGATGGGTTTTATTTCTTGCATTCCTCCACTCTACTGCATTTTATTTTCTAAATCTCTTGTAACCCTTGCTAACAATTGCTGATAGCCAGTAAAATTTAACAACTTATAACAGTGACTCCAACAAAGTGCCCTGACAACAAACACTGCTGGGTATTCAAATCTCAGCTTTACTGTACCCTCCTCCAGGAGGTTTTTCTACTTCCCCAAGACAGAGCTAAGTACTCTCTTAAATGCTCCACAGCAGCCTTCTTTTATGGCTCTTTTCCTCTGCTGTATCTACTCATCTCTTTGCTTATCACAGTCTGTATCTCTCTTTCTTCTCATCTCTTGCAGCAAAAGGTGTCCATACAAATTTTACCTGTTCTGACTTTTCCTCTTTAAGACAGTTCTTACCTTGTTGTATTGAAGGTACTTGTTTATCTGGATCTCTGGGTCTTCCTCCAGACAGGTTATAAGTAAACTGAGGAGAGGCACCATGTCTGTCTTTTTCACTGTGGAATTCCCAACAGCTAGCAGAGTTGATAGCTAATAAATGTGTTGAAAATAATCAGTTGATTGGACCCTTGCTAGACCTCTTCATGCACCTCACTGGGCTGGGGCTGCCTGTTCCATCTATTAAAAGAGAGTTAAGTGACTTGGCCATGGAGTCACAGACAGTGTTTCTGAACTTAGACCACTATGCCAGACCGCTGTGTCCCCATAGAGCCAAAATCACTTCCAAAGACAACCTGAAATGCTCTCCCTCTCAACATTAAAGCATGTGCAGTCACTTCCAAACCCAAGCTTACGTCCCATGCCTTCAACATGCCTTCCTGGAATGTCCACAACTAACCTTGTCCCTATAGTGGGCATCTTCTCAACACTCAGGGGCTCAGGGCCTCAGAATACAGGCACATGTGTGTTAGACTAGGCAAACTATACTGGAGCTGAGCATTTTGCTGGTGGACTAGCTCTATTGTCCTTGTTAACAAACCCAGAAGGTGAATGTGCGTAGGTTCAGCAACCCTCTAGTTTCCTTGATTTTCTCATCGTGTATCTCTCAGTTATGAGTTTGCATTTATCTTAGCCTCTTTATATTTTTATCCTGTTTATAACACCTTTACATCTTTTTGAGGTGATCTGTTTTCATGTATTTTTATTTCTCTTTAATTTACCTTTTTAATGCTTCAAGGACATTTTATGAACTCCCAACCATTTTCTGCCTGTAGTCCTATTCTTACTGTAAAGTATCTTGTGACTTAAAGAAGTGTCTTAAGCTCTGTGGAGACTAGCTTAGGTCTCAGTTCAAGAACTCTGACTATCACGCCAGCATTATTTTTACCTAGCTGATTTCCTATATTCTCAATTCTTCATCTGTATCTTAATCACTTCTTGCATTGGGAGTTATAATAATTATAATACTATAAATGTTAGTACCAATGTTATCTACTAACAACAACTAAAATATTGATTATTACATTGTCCCAAGCACTGTGCTAAGCACTTTATGTGCACTATTTCACTTAATCTTCATAAGACACTCTCAGGTAAGTAGTATCCTCATTTCACAGACAAGGGAACTAATATTTAGAGAAGTTAAGTAATTTGAATAAAATAGCAAAGTTGGCAAGTGGCACACCTAGGATTCATATAGATATGTTTGACATTATAGTTAATCCCTTTAATTATTGTCTTTATTTCAGTAGAAGCTGGTTCTGGAAATGTCATGGATCCAATTGAGGGGAGAATTTTCTTGGGGGCCTCCCATTATTCACTTACCAGGCCCACCTCCAGAGAGTTTTAAGTTTCTTCTTTCTGCAGAACAGGGAAGAGATTCTTGTGGCTGTGAGACTCCCTGGTCCTGTAATATGCCTGTTGCCATGCCACATTTATCAAATGATCCTCTCTGTCAGTGACAACCCTCTCCTCCCAGTGGCAGATTCAGACATGTTAGGGTCACCTCTTTTCTCTCACACTCTGCATTTAATCCATTAGGAAAGGCTGTCAGCTCCTTTTTCAAAATTTGTCCAGGATCTGACCACTTCTTATGACTTGCATTTGCTGTCAATCTGGTCCACCATCATCTTTAACCTAGATTACTGAAAGAGCCTCTTGGCTTGTTCCTGGTCCCCATGTAGCCTTCTAGAAACTCAGCAGTGACCTTTATAAACATGTGTTAAAATACATCACTTCTCTATTGCCGAACCTTTCTAACTGAAAGCAAACGTTTTTACAATCATCTATTATATAAAGCCCTGAGTTGTCTCCCCACACCTCCCCTCCCCACTCCTACCCACTCTCGTGGTAATTCTCTGATTTTATGTCACTCTGTTCCCCACCTCACCCTGGAGTAGATTCCTCAAGCGCACGGTTATACACCCACCTCAAAGCTTTTTCTCTGACTTTTTACTGTACCTGGAATATTTACTGCTTTTCTCCAGATATCTCCGTGGCTATACCCTGACCTTCTTCAAGTTCTTGCTCAAATATCACCTTTTCAGTGTCCACTCTATTTAATATCAGGACTTCCCTGGACACCCAGTGTTCCCTGCGCTACCCACATCCCTTTTCAACTTAGAACGTAATGCACAATTTTCTTATAGGTTTCTTTCCTATTATCTGTTTCTCCCCACTAGAATATAAGCTCTAGGAGGGTAAGAGTTTGTGTTTTCATTGACTATATATCCCTTATGCCAAGAACAGTGCCCTGATCATGGCAAGTGCTCAATCAATAACTGTTGAATGAAGGAAGGAAAGACCCGCTAAAGTTTTACATTTTAATTGATGCTTTCTGCAGCACAGCACCAACGGGATTTGCAAAACAAGAGTTCAGGGCAGTCCACGTAATGTTTTTTCAGACTTGAAGATTATGTTGTGCTTATAATTTTAACAATTTTTAAGATAGTTTTTCTTTTAGTTTTTCCTTTTTTTTTTGGTTTGAAGGGTCATTATATTGTCATGCTTTCCTCTGGTTCCAGCTCTACGCTTTATTTAGAGGTCAGCTTTCTGGACCGCTCTTGTTTTTCATAGGAGTAAAGGTTTCTAGTGTGGCCTGGTCATTTTTATAAAGTCTGTGATTATTCTGATGTGTATATTAATCTCTCCAGCAATGCCCAGCAGTTTGGTGGAACTGTGGCCTCAGTTGCTTGAACTTAAAAAATGCCTAGAATCCATTTGCCTAAGCTGTAGAGGCCTTTCTTGGATGGGACCTATTAATCTGTCAATACAGTCTGATTTATGTTCCTATTGCCTGTTTTTTTGCTTCTTTACATAGACGGAAAAGAATGCTCGGCAGTTTCTGTTGACTGATTTGACATTTTGCTATGAGGAGTACTTAGTGTTACTTGCAACTAGGAAATTTCATCATGTACTCTCTCTTAGCATGTACAAAAAGTTTAACTAGCACATTCCCTACATTCCCTGACACCAATCTCCCAAAGGTAAGCACTTTGCAGTTCTGCCACCTCAGAAACATTTGTGTATCCCTAGTATTTGCCTGCCATTTCCAAGGCTAGTTCCTTATACATGGCCTCCTATCCTGTATCCATTTGTTAAAAATATCTTTAGTGGTACAATTTTGAAAGTCATTAAGGCTTTAAATCAAGTGGCTTTGTAGGCTCTACTTAATTCTTATAACTATCCTTTCAATTAGCTTTTGTAGAATTTAAGCATGAAATAATAATAATAGGTAACTCATATATTTGAGTAGCCCTTTACAGTTTATAAGGCTTAGTGGAAAGATCATGAACATTGCAGACAACCAGACCTGAACTGGAAACTCACTTCAACTTCTACTAGCTTTGTAATGCTGAGCACTTTACCTCCCTCATCTTTACAAGGGAGGCAGGAACACCTTGCAGGCGTACGGTATTGTTGGATGGGGGGAATGGTGCTTGTACAGAGCATAGTGGGTGCGTTATGCAGAGCACTGGATGGATGCTCAGTTCATGAGGGCTCCTCTATTTCTCCATTCTTATACAGACTCTCTTGTTGTGACCTCCTGTTACCTCTACACCTGTTCTAGGTACTAGGATTCCTTATGAAAAAGAAAATCCTTACCCTCATGGAGCTCACCTTTTAGAAATGGTGGCAGAAAATAAGAACAAAGAAAAACACACAATTATGTCATACTAGATAGTGATATATGTTAAGAAGAGAAATAGAGTAGGGTGAGGGGGTAAGGATTAGGGAGAGGATGAGAGGTGGGCACGGGAGGCTAGTTTAGACAGTGGACCAGAGAATGTCCTGGAGTAAGTAGGAGAAAAAGCAGAGGTGAATCTGTGTATCTTGACTTTAGTCAATTGTTTTCATTTAAGAGTTTGATGAAGCTGCCCTCACATTTTCTCCAGCTTGCCAGATGTGGAAGGAAGACACACTGATCTCAAGTTTCCAGGTTCTTGTTTGGAGTTCTTAGGTGCAGAAGGTATCTCAGTTGTCAGTTCTGAGTCACCGTGGCCATTTGCAAGGGCAGCACTTCTTGATTTTTACTACCAAAATAATCCTATAGTTTTTGTCTCCAAACTCTCATTAGAGATGAGAAACTGTATCTTTTTTATATCTCTATCACCAACACTAAGATGCCATCATCTGTCCTATGGACCACTGCAAAAGCCTCCAACCTGGTCTATGTGTATCAATTATCACCCCCTCCAATATGTCTTGAAGTTTGTCTGAAGCATCGTCCTGGTGCTCAGCCTCCTTGGAGAGAGTGCTCAGAGGAATCAGCAGCAGGAATCACCAAGACCTATTTGCCAGCTTTGAGGGTCTGAGGGGCCATTGCTGGGGTGGGTTCATGAGCCTGGCATCCCGATTCCTGAATCACAGCCATTGGGATGAGTTCTTGAATGCAGCCTTTCCATGGCCTAAAGGTCACAGTTACCCTAGAGAATCTGTTCAGTACCCTGAGAGTCATTTGCGAAACACCAGTGCACATGGTGCCCCTCCAGTCAGTCCAGTGACTATGCAAGCCTTTCATTATATTCCGTCTTCTTGAATACCTAGAGTGCTTGCTATTTTCTTCATGGAATACTGACTGATGCTATTTGTTCTCTTCCATTTCAGTGCCTGGCTTTCCCTTTAAGGAAGGCTTGCCTCTACCTTTTTCTCCTTTTAAAAAACAAAAACCAAACAACAATAACAACACTATTTTTGGGCTTAAATCACATGATTTAAGGCCTTAAACTCACCACAATGGAGGAGCCATATACTTGTATCCTTCTTTTCTACTTAACTCAACATATTTCCAGATTCACTCTCCAAACACACCTTTTTTATTATCCTCATTCATCTTTCAAATTCCCAATTATTTCTACTATGTGCTTATCAATGAAGACTATTGTGAAATGAAGGATGAACGGTCTTTGCAGAGATGAGGATTTGTTTTCCTTAATATTCTTCCATTCCTTTGATAACAAAACTACCCTGGAAATGAACTGTCATTACGAAAGCTATGGAAGCAGAAAAGTCTAAAACAACACTCAAGATGGCTGTTTGGGAGAATATTCTTGATAAGCTATGCTAGAATATAGGTCAGGTCAGCTATATAAATATGTAAGACAATACTTTCAGGCACTAAATGCTACTCATAAAAAATTAAGTGGAATTTAGAGTGGTTTTAAAATTTATTACAAATGACAAATTGAAAAACAAGCCAAATGGTAATACAAATTTTATTTCTATATTTAGTGTAGAAAAGTCATAGGAATCTCTTGGCTGGTGATTGTGGAAAATTTAGGTTTGGAGCTGTAAGTGTTGAAATTCCCATGGCATTTAATTATTTGATGAGTTCAAAAATATCCCAAATAATTAAAGGAAACATGTTATTACCTGTTTTTAACACTACTAGAGTAGGTGGTTTCAGATATTTTTTATGCTAATTGTTTTCTCTCCTAGATCTAATTTAATGGGCTAGAATGTTCTCCATTTGACCACCTGTCTCGATGGAATGAAGTCAACTAATTTGCATACTCCTGCTTTTTATCTTCTCGGCGTAGCTATGAAGAATAATAAGAAGAGATTTTAATATGTAGTGATTATACTAATATATTTAAGTGTATCTCCAAGTATTTTTAAGTATGTCTTTGGCTAAAAATGAGAACTTTTATTTTTGATTCAATGAAGGGGTCTAAACTAATTAGAAAACCATTTTTTGGTGGGGGAGAAAAGAGCAGTTATTACACATTTGTGCAATTTGTTATCCTCTAAATAAATTAATAATCTTATGTAGCATTCATATATTATTAATAAATTTCAGGACTTTTGAGAAGGAGCCATAAATTTTTAAAACTTAATGCATAATTTACAAAATTAGGAGGGGAAACAAAATTTGGAATAATGATATATTTTAAGAGAAAAATATATTTTCAAACTCTTGTTATGCTTATAACAATTTGCTAGTTGCAAATCATCTCTATTTATTAAAGTAATTTCTCTAAGGACTAATAGATTACATGTTTTCAACCTCATATATTATTTTAGGTGTATGTGAAAATAATGAAACTGTGTTTCTTTAACAACACATTTTGTCAATCAGACTTTTTACTTACCAGGTGGGTCTTCTCCTGGTTTAGTGCACTTTGGAGATTAGATTATGGAAACTATTTCTGTTCATGAAAGTCACACTCTAAATCACCTAACTTCCAGAAGTTAAACATTTACGGGAAAAGGTCAACATCCTGGATGGCTCCAGCATACTTTGGCATTTCCGTGGATGTGGGAAAGAGAAACATGGTTCATAGCTCTCTCTGGCTTCTGCATAATTTTACACCAAATACCATATGCTCTGTTGGTGACAATTTTCTTCATTCATTGTGTCTTTTAACTCCAAATGTTCACATTTTAATAATTTGCTTGAGAAGAATGAAAAGTGACACACATCTTGCCTTTAAAAGTCTATATTTATTCTTTTTGTATATATTTTTTTGAAAACAGAATTCATATTTAGTGCTTTGGGTAAGGCAAAATTAAGTTCAACCCTTTAGTTTATGTTCCTGAGAAAGGCAGTTTCAGAGGCATCAGAGAAAAAAATAAGTCCAGATTACATCATTTATTTAATGTTTCCAAGCGATATATTTTCAATTAAAGTTTTATCAGCCACGTATTGAATGTAAATTCTTCTTTCTATTCAATATCTATTATAAAAGAATATGATTTCACCATGGTGTATGCCTTTGTATTCAATTAAGAAAATTGCTTAGCTTAACTTCCTAAATTTTCCAATCAGAAAAGTTTTCCAACATTGAAATGAGCCTGCATCTCTGGGAAAAGGTGGGTGCCTTATGGCTACAGACACCAGACAGGGGCTGGAGGACAATCTCCTAAAGATACTGACAAGATTCCTCCCAGAGAGAAAGACTGAACTGGCAAGGGAGTATTGTCACAGCCATAACGTTTTATATCCAGCTGCTATGACTTGATACTGCTGATATAACTAAATCTGGAGAACATTTCTTTTAGTCTCTCTCTTTCAAGCAACAGTTTTTGTCAGAAATACTATTCCCTGTTAAAGCAGGGACACTCTGTTGAGATGGGGGTTAGACACCTAGGTACTGCTCCTGTTCATCTACTAACTAGCTACACAATTGTGAGCACATTGCTTCTTTATTTATATCTCTAAGTACTGCTTAATCAAAATAATTTGGAATTTCCATTTTGCTGGGGTGAAACAGTAATTTCTAATATGGTGCTTCCCTTCCCCACATCCACTGGTTGTCTCAGAGCCCGCTCCCAAGACACATGTTGTCTTCAACTAACCTTGCTTAGATTTGCAGGCAGGTAATTAGACAAGAGCATCTTGGCGTTTCACCTTCATCATGTCTATATGTTTCACTAGAAGAATACAGTATTGAAGATTCTGTGTTATTGAAGTTTGGCAGGCATAATATTAATTGCATTATCTAATATATAATACAATTTTTCGAACACATAAATATTTTTTGAGTACTTACAATGGGCAGTTAGCTAGATACCCAGTGCATGTGCTAGGGTTATTATATTAAAATAAAGGATTCAGGTCTTATTTCAAACTGCTTACAGTCTACTTGGAGATACAAGTCCTACAGAGAGAAATACACCTAACCACAGAAAGCTTGCTTTCTTACTTCATTTGGCTACAGCTCAATGTCACCCCCTTAAAGAGGCTACCATTGACCACTCTAAATCAAATAATACCAGGACATACTCTCTGTCTCCTGTTTTATTTTTTCTTCATAGAATTTATCATTAGTTACCCATTCATATTTTCATGTGTGTGTTCTCAAATTTGTTAGTTACTTTTCTCCTTCACTCAATTTAGGTTGTATAAAGGTAACGACTTTGTCTGGTAATTGTTAGATCACTGGTGTCTGCAATAATAGGTGGCACAATAAATACTTGTTGAATAAAGAAAGGAATGATGTATAACGTATATGTCCAGGGAGTAAAAACACAAAAGTGGAAAATTCTGACAAGAAACTCTCAAGAAAATGAATTATGGTGGATACTTACTCATCTTTTAAGAATGAGTGAGAAATTCTAGACAAGCAGGGATAAGGGAACATTCTGAACTCGCTCTCTAGGCTACTTAAGCAGGACTTGAGATGAGGCAGCAAAAGATACCCGGTTGGAGCCACCAGTTAAATAGTTACCTATAACCTCAGCAATATACATTGGATAATCTGTCCGTATAGGTTTAGAGAAGATCTAAGGGCAATGACCTACAAAACAAATAGTGGTTCAGAGGGAAAGGTGGAAGGGCTCATGTCAGCTGAGAGCAAGGGGGCGGAATTGGCACCCTTCAGAAGAATACTCTCCAGCCCCACAAGGGTGCAAGACTCAGCACACAGGCCAGCACACTCTTTTTCCTAGGATGAGGTGGGCAACTGAGTGATTCTTTGTATTCTGGGGCCATGCCACTGTACTTTAAAATGGGTTCTAAGACTGACTCTTTCCTGTATTTTCACACAGTTATGGATAAATACTAAATTTGCATGTATTTCTTGAACTTAAAAAACTCATGTCATTTTGATGGTTGATAAAACCCAGAAACCATCAAATCTAGCACCTCAGCGAAACCAGAGCAGCATTCCCTTTTTGTCTGTGAGTCTTAAGCTGGTTAACCGGGGGCTTGTGAAGAAAGTAAACTCTGGGGTCTTTTGACCTCTTAATGTCCTTCACAAGCTGAAAGAAATCAAAGACTCTCGAGGAATTTTCCAGTGCTGTAGGATTGATGAATTTAGTCAAGTGTTGTAGAGAGACTGTCAGAAGATAAAAGCCAGTGGAGGTACAACATTAAACAGCGAGTGAGTTCACTTGAGTTTCTCTTAGCAAACTGCTCAGGCTTTCTTTCTTTGTCTTCAGATGAATGTGGTGTTTGATTTCACTTGTCACATGATCCAGCTGTTTCGGGAAAATACACTTATGTTTTCCATTGAACAGTCCTGTTGCTATTTTTAGTTGATCTTGTGCAGGCACTGCATCTTCTTTCAGGCATCATCTAACTCTACAGCTGGCTGGTGTTAATGAGGCCAATACTGTGGGCTTGGTAGCTGATTTTACGCCAATAACCTACAATATGCATGTCGCTAGATACGCAGGACCCTCTCCCATGGGCAGCACCCTCAAGCTTCCTTAGGGCCTTCATGCTTTTGTGCTATTGCTCCCTGTGCTGTTGCCTCTGGAGTAAATATCTCCCAGAAGAGAAGATAGAGGCATCTTCTTCAGTCTGAAGGGCAGGACATTAAATTGTTATTGACTTGAATTAAAACTGGTTGTTTTAGGTGAGAGATGATGTATTTGTGGGAATGGTACCAGGCTAGAAGTTTGTAAGCCTGCCCTCTCTCTGGTTTGACCACTATTTGTCTGTGTGAATTTAGGCTATCACATAACCTCTAGGTCCTTGTTTGCTCAGGAGGGAGATGGTCACGGCTTCTCAATATTTTCAACAAAATTGCCTTCAATAGAAAAAAGTAAAAGCATATATATAAAATTGCTATGTTAGAGCATGCCAAGTTGTTCACAGTTCCCTTTTGCCTACAGGATAGTATAAACTCTTTCACTTGACATTCAAGGCCCTCTACAGCCTGGCTCCAGTTTATCTTTCTGCCCTGCTGTGATATCACTCATTTCCATATATGTTGTCTGCCTGTGTGCCTTTGTTTGTTCTTCCATCAGCGTGGAATGTGCTTTCTCCTTTCCCTCCCTCTTTATATTCAATGCATCTCTTAGGGCCTGCTTCAAATGTCATTTCCCATGCAAGTTTTCTTCGATTGCTTCAGAAATAATCCCCTCCCTTTTAGTTTAACCGTCCCTCTCTTGTTCTACACCCTTTCTGCTTTGCTTTTGAATCATTTTCTCATCTCTTCTGCTGCTTTGTATGTTTCTTGGGGTCATTATGGTTTCTGTTTCAACTTGGTATTCGTCTGACTTCCCCCCACTAGTTCGATATCTAGTACAGAATCTTAGATTCTAGCACAGAAGCCTGTTTCCATTAAATTTTGTTGAAGCAATAAATAAATTAGTCATAAAGGGTTAAAGCAAGACAGTATTGCTGGAAAAACAGCATCTATCTACATAGCTGAAAAAATAAAAACCCTTCAAGAAGCTTTACAGTTGATCTTTCATCAATATCATAGCTTTTTAAATTACATAAGTAATGTTTATTTAACCCTTCATTATTTATGGTCTTTTAAAAATATGTGACTACATTTCATTTCCAAAACAGCCTTTGTAGGTATATAAACAGGCATACCTTGGAGATATGGCAGGTTCAGTTCCAGACCTCCCCAATAAAGCAAATATTGCTATGAAATGAGTCACAGAAATGTTTTTGTTTCCCAGTGCATATAAAAGTTATGTTTATGCTATCTGTTAGCCTATTAAGTGTGTAATAGCATTATGTCTAAAAGATAGTGTACATAGCTTAATTTAAAAAGATTTTATTGCTTAAATAAGCTAATGATCATCTGATCCTTCAGCAAGTTGTAATCGTTTTGCTGGTGAAGTGTCTTGCCTCAATGTTGATGGCTGCTGACTGATTAGGGTGATGGTGGCTGAAGGTTGGGGTGCCTGTGGCAATTTCTTAAAATAAGACAACAGTGAAGAAGTTTGTCACATTGATTGACTCTTCCTTTCATGGAAGATTTTTCTGTAGCATGTGGTGCTATTTGATAGCATTTAACCAACAGTGGAATATCTTTCAAAACTGGAGGCAATTCTCTCAAACCCTGCTGCCACTTTATCAACTAAGTTTATAGAATAGTCTAAATCTTTTGTTGTAGTTTCAACAATGTTCACAGCATCTTCACCAGGAGTAGATTCCATATTAAGAAACTTTCCTTGCTCATTTATAAGAAGAAATGCCTCATCCATCCAAGTTTTATCAAGGAATTGCAGCAATTCAGTTATATCTTCAGGCTCCACTTCTAGTTCTAGTTCTGCAGTTGCTTCCTTTACTGATGTCTTAAACCCCTCAAGTCATCCATGAGGGTTGGAATCAACTTCTAAACTCCCATGAATGTTGATATTTTCACCTCCTGCCATGAATTACAAATATTCTTAATGGCATCTGGAATAGTGAATCTTTTCCAGAAGATTTTTCAATTAACTTTGCCCAGCTCTATCAGATGAATCACTATCTATGCCAGCTATAGCTTTGAAAAATGTGTTTCTCAAGTAATAAGACTTGAAAGTTGAATTGATTCCTTAATTCATGGGCTGAAGAATGAGTGTGCTAGCAAGCATGAAAACAACATGAATCTCTTGGTATATCTCTATCAGCGATAGGCTACGTGCACTGGGTGACTACGTGCATTGTCAATGATCAGTAACATTTTGAAAGGAATCTTTTTTTTTAATGTGCAGTAGGGTTCAACACTGGGCTTAAAATATTCAGTAAACTATGCGGTAAACAGATGTGCTGTCATTAGGCTGTGTTGTTTCATTTACAGAGTGCAGGCAGAGTAAATTTAGTATAATTTTTAAGGGCCCTGAGATTTTAAGAATGATAAGTGAGCATTGGCTTCCACTTACAGTCTCCAGCTGCATTAACCCCTAACAAGAGAGTCTGCCTGTCTTTTGAATCTTTGAAGCCAGATATTGACTTCTCCTCTCTAGCTACAAAAGTCTTAGATGGCATCTGCTTCCAGTAGAAGACTGTTTCATTTACATTGAAAATTTGTTATTTAATGTATCCACCTTCATCAATTATTTTAGCTAGATTTTTTTTTTGATAACTTGCTGCAGCTTCTAGATCAGCACTCACTGCTTCATCTTGCACTTTTATGTTATGGAGATAGCTTTGTTCTCTAAAAATCATAAATCAACTTCTGTTAGCTTCAAATGATTCTTTTGCAGCTTCCTTACCTCTCTCAGCCTTCATAAATTTGAAGAGAGGTAGTGTCTTCCTCTGGATTAGGCTTTGACTTAAGGAAATGTTGTGGCTGATTTAATCTTCTGTCCAGACACTCAACTTTCTCCACATTAGCAATAAGTCTGTTTTGCTTTTTTATCATTCATGTGTTCACTGGTGTGGTACTTTTCATTTCCTTCAAGAACTTTTTCTTTGCATTTACAACTTGGTTAACTGTCTGGCACAAAAGGCCTAGCTTTCAGCCTATCTCAGCTTTTGACATGCCTTCCTCACTAAGCTTAATTGTTTCTAGCTTTTTATTTAAAGTGAGAAATGTGCAAATATTCCTTTCACTTGAACACTTAGAAGCTGTTGCAGGGTTATTAATCGGCATAATTTAAAGATTGTCGTGTCTCAGGGAATAGGGAGGTTCAAGGAGAGAGAAAGAGATGGGGAAATGGTCAGTTGGAGTAGTCAGAACACATACAATGTTTATTAAGTTTGCTCTCTCATATGGGCATGGCCCAAAACAATTATAATAATAATAATATCAAAGATCACTGAAAAGAGATAATCAGAGCAGATAGAATAATAATGAAAAAGTTTGAAATATTGTAAGAATTACTAAAATGTGACACAGAGACATGAAGTGAGTACATCCTGTTGGAAAAATGATGCTGATAGACTTGCTTAACATAGGCTTACCACAAACCTTCAATTTGTAAAAAATGCAATATCTGTGAAGTGCAATAAAATGAAGCTCAAAAAAATGAGGTATGCCTATACTCCAATATAATGATGAAATTAATCACCTGAAGTTAATGCAGACTCCACAACTTAAGGATACAGTCCCCCACAAGACTCCCTCATTTTAGATGCCAGACACAAATTCAGGGGTCTCCAGGCCACCTGCTATGATGAACTGGCTATGAATTTGGAGATTTCCATCACCGTCTCAGGTCTGATATTTGCTAGAATGACTCACAGAACTCATAGAAGTGTTATAATTACAGTTATAATTATAAAGAATACCAATGAGGACCTGCTAAGTGAAGAGACAAACAGGGTGAGGTCTGGTAAGGTTCCAAATGTTGAGCTTCCATTAACCCCTACCATGTTGTCAGGATGCATCTCTCTAGGTACAATGATGTGTATTCCCCAAGCAGGAAGCTCCCCTGAACCTCACTGTTTTGAGTTTTTATTGAGGTTTCATCAGGTAGGTGTGGTTGGTTAACTCATTGACCACATAATTAAGTTCAATCTCCAGTTCTCTCCATTTGGAATGTTAACATCTGCTTCAAACCCTTAACCTTGTAATCACACGGCTGGCCTTTCTGGCATGACCAGCCCCCATCCTAAGTTGTCTTTCTGGTGTAAACTAAGGTGTGGTCCAGGGGCCCACCATAAGTAACAAAGACACACTTGTCACTTGGGAAATTCAAGGGATATAGAACACATTTTTCCAGCAACCTGGGACAAAGACCAGGCATATTCTTTATTATACAACAGTGGGAAAGAAAATTATTACCCTCATTTTCAGATGGCACTGAGGAAGGCAAAGTGACTTGTTCAGTGTCACAAGGCTTAATAATAATGGAGCCAGAATACCAATCCTGGAGGTCTGACCACGAGTCTCAGTCTCTTTCCACTGCGCCATGATAGATTCCCTACAGGAAGGCCAGTTTCACATCATAACTGTCATTATGTCTTTCAAACTTTTTTGACTAGCTGTATCTGAGCTAAATATTCCTTTGGCAACCATGATCACTGTCCCTGGTGGTTAGTAAGGTATCCTCCTCCTCTGGGCTGTGGCCCATTGATGCTGTGAGTGTGGGGGTGGCAGCCCCCTGATCAGGAGGTCCATTGTATGACAGTTACAAACAGATCTGCAGACTTTGAAGGTGAGGTACAAGCCAGAGCTACCCTCTTTGTTGAACCATGAGGATGAGTGGATCAAAGGAGTCACAAATCCTCAATGTTAGTGTCCTTTTTATTTCTGTAATTTCACTTATGATAAGAGCACTCATTATTGGCAAGTTATCTATCCATACGTTTACCATCTGTGTATCCAAACTATTTATCTAATCTATTTGTGTGTCTGTCTGTCTATTTTTCATCTATTGACAAGCTTTCATCAGCCTTAAAGGTTGATTGCGGCTGTGGCCTGTTTCTTATAGTGGGGAAGGAAGTATAAGTAAGGTTGAAGATCCTGGGCATGGCTAAAATACAAAATGATGATTTTTCTAATGTTGCTTCCTTCTCCCTTCTCCTCTCTTTCCTAATACCTCCTCCCCCTCCAGTCTTTCCTACTCCCTTCTTCCTTTCCTAGTTTTCAGAATGCCTTTTTACTACTTCTCCTACATGGAAACATCATCTTGATTGGACAACCATTCCTATGTGCCAGATATAATTCTATGAGCATTATGCCTATTAACACCCACCATCCTCACTACTATTACCATCATTGCACGTGTGAGAAAGCTGAAGCAAAGAGACGTTTAATTAACTTTCCAGAGTCTCCAGCTAGTTTGTAGCAGATCTGAGCTTCAAACCCTGGTAACCAGATGCCCAAGTCTATACTCTTTACCACCTCACTAAACTGCCTGATTAAATAGAAAGAATTTCAGCTTTGAAAGTTGGGTTAAGTTGCTGGCTTTGTTCCTTAAGACATATGTGACCCCTGTCATGTTGGAGAAACTGCCCAAGCCTCAGTTCATTATCCTTTAAACAGGGTGGGTAAACAAACCTTCCTCAATATGATGCCACAAAGACAGAATGAGGAAATGTGTGGAGTAATATACTCTCCACTTACTTCTGTTTTTCTCTTCTCCCTAGCACAGGGACATGGAAGGACCTTGAGAAGGCACTGATACATGCTCTTCAACATGGATGCTCAGCTTTGGGAGTGCAGTTGGGTTGCCTGTGCAGGAATGACCTTTTGAGACGTCACCCAGACAGAAGCTGGCTCTGGCTCCTTATCGCCCCACCACAGCTGTGCTAAAGTCACTGTAGGGAAAGAGTGACTTGCTTTTTATTTTATTTTATTTTATTATTTTATTTTATTTTAAAATAAGACTTTCAGGAAAGTGAGCTGCAGTACCTGGAAAATCCAGATGTGTTAAGTCACAATATAAAAGTCTCTTTTACTCTTTCAGGGCCATTTTTCTTTCTTTCTCTTCTGCAACACCTTCAGCCTTTGCAAAGAGATCGTGGGCAGGAGACCTGTGACATGGGTGTTTGCCTCTAGGAAGCACAGCAGAGACTAAGGCAGGGTACAGTCATTTCCACCCTGGCTTAGAACGTACTGCTCAGCACCATGACTGGAGGTTACAAGGCCTTTTGCTGTAAGTTTACCTCTACAGGTTTTACTACTTAAGGAACTGCTGCCAATGAACTTTTCTTAACCCTCAAGGTCGAGTTCAAGTTCCATGCTGGCTCTGCGGAGTTTTCTTGTCCTTTGCAACACAAATCATGGCCAGTCTCTTTAATTAATTCCCCTTAGTTCTGCTTGATTTTCAGTTTTTCATCTTGCTCTAAGTATTAACAGTGACCTTCACGAGAACTGTGGTTGTTACCTTATTTCTTTCTTTGTTGAGTGCCTAGATCCTTGCCTGGAACTTGGCTGATGTCTAACAAATGACTCTTGAATTGAATGTGACTGCCTGCCTTCCTTTCTGCCTTTTTATATATTACTATGGTTCCAGAACTTTCTACCGTCTATCTCACAGATTCCTCATTAGACTCTTACATTGAGATTGTTCACTTCATTGGTCCTGAGGGATTTCCTTGACCTTTCCCCGCTCTGTAAGTACCAAGTTAGTCTAGCAGAGTGAAACAAAAAGTGAAGTTGGGACTAGACAGACTGGGCTTGGAATACTCATTCTTCAATTTACTCACTGCTCTGACCATGGGCAAGTGATTCACCATCTCTGAGTCTTGCAAAATGGGGCGATAATGTCCAGAGCTGCTGCTGATAGCCCAAATAACAACTTTGTGTGAATTAGAAAAGGGAATCTCCTGTGGCCTGTGGACCCTTGGTGTGGCAAGCCAGGTGTGAGTTGGATTTTTAGCCTTTACTTGCTCCCTTGGCTGGCACATTCTGTAAAAATCATTCAAGGCAGCTCTTAAAGGACCTCTCTCCCAAGGCTGGCATGAAGGCTAAATGACACTGTGCATGGGAAGAGCCTGGCAGAAAGCAAGGAATGAAAATGTTTTATTTTTTTTGGTGCCCGAAATGAAAATAACACCATGTTACTTACAGTGTATATCCACTTTCCCTCCCACTAACTCCCACCTCTGCCAACCCAAAGTCCTCGGTCTGTCCTGTACCATGGGGAAATCCTAGGCGATACCGAATTGTCAGCGAAGTTAGCTACTGGAGTCTCACATCTCTTCTAAGGGTGTTGTGTCTTCACCCCTACTCTAGCTTCAGGAGCCCATTGCCTTCACTCTCTCCCCTTCCTCTTCTCCCTGCTCCAAACAAATTTTGTTTCTGGAAAGAAGCTGATTTCCATAGTTTGAGCCTTTTCATCTTTCTAATTGTGTATTCACAGACTTTCTCTGCTTTTGGAGATAGCTCTGGCATTACTAAATACATGTGGGTCACAAAGTAAGTATTTCTGCTGAGACATAAGGCAGATCTGAAGATGGACCCCTACAAGAGCTAGTATCTTACTGACTGAAACAGATCTCTCTAGATGCCCCTGTAGATACATGACATTTTGATAATTATATCTTTGTCAGACACTAAAGTAAACGAATGCATTTTAAACCAAGCAATGTACACACCAATATTTCCTCTATATCTCTGACCCCAACCCATCAACAAGCCTTACAAAGGCCTGGTTTGTGTTTCTCCCTAGTTTTCTTTCTGATCTCTCCTGTGTACTGTAAGAGAGCAGATAGGATTGCTCACATCTTTGTCCTTAAAGCTCCCAGTGGCAGAATGTAGGAGAGAGAGTGGGAGGGGAGCAGATGCTAACTTCATCCTGCTCCCTGGCGTGCCCTGAATCCCAAACAGAAGTAGCCCGGAAGCACACTGGGACAGAGGTTTCAAGACTCTACAATCTCCTAAACCTCACCAGAATCTTGAGCTGGACGCTTGACAGGATTGCAGAACTCCCTTGCACAGTGACTCTGACCCAGTTTAGAGGGCTGGAATTTTAGATGTTGAACGTCCCAGGAAACCAAGCAAATCATGAATAAAGAAAAGGCTCACAAGCCATGTTTTTGTATCTTGGTTAAGTTTTTGTTAGTCTATTGTCAGTATAGCAGAGTGACTAAGTAATTGGTCATGAAGTGGATGATCTGGGTTTGAATTGTCTCTTCCACCTGTGTAGCTGTGCGAATGTGGACAAATAACATTTTGTGTCTCAAATTTCATTTCAGCACAATGTGGGTGATAATGGTATCTATGTAATTAGATTATTAGGAAGGGTAAATGAAATAGTGCTGATAAAGTGCCCAGTACAGTACCTGGCACATTGGAAAAGTGCTCATAATCGCTAGCTGGTTATTCCTACCAGAGATAATAGTGACAACCAAAAGCTTCCTCTTCTTTCCTGAGGAAGGTTCATTTGAAATACATTTTCTGTTGTTGTTAAATATGTTAATTGGGATTTTGGAGAGCTTTCTCTGCTTTGCTAGTTTGCTGCAGTGTGATGTTATGGAATGAACGTCATTAGAGTTGAATGCAAAGCCAGCAAAGTATTAGTTCTGATTCTGTCTTTATTAGAGTATAACCTTGAGCTCTTCACCCAAGAGGGCTTCACCTCAGTTCCCTAATCTGCAGAACAAAAGGATTGAATGAGATTAGCTCTATGATCCTTTCCAGCTGCAAAGTCCTGTGGTTCTTTGTTTATACTGAATATCTCTGGCTCAGGGAAGAGGCTGAGTCCAGACTCAGGTCCAGGTGAAGGCTTGGCTTGTTGGCCAGTAGTTGGAAGGCCTGAGTTGTTGCCATTCTTGCCTTTGATCACTCACATTTGTTTCAGCAAACCAAGCAGGTGAAGTCCAGGCTCTATCAGCTTGGACTTCCACATTCTTGCCCGAGCAGGTGGCCTTACAGCAACAGGCTCCCCAGGCAGACAGTTCAACGTTGGCAACTTATTCCAGACAGAGAAGCCAGAGGCCTGGGTGGTTCTTATTACTGCTGCCTAGTCTCTCTTGTTTCCTAGTTCTTGGGGAGGCCAAAGTATTAAAAAGTGAATGCAGACATCTAATCAGACTCCAAAGCTGTGCTCTTGGGCAATCTGCTCTCCTGTATTAGTAATACTGAATCACTATTATAAAGACTCTGGCAATTAGTCAGTGGAGATGAATTAGTTTATGAGTAATCATCTGTGTGAAAATTAGTCTATATGCAATAACAACTTCTTATAAAACAGAAATAAGACAGCATACGAATAGGCTGGAACAGACATACAGACCATGAGGCCTTAGAGTCATTTGTGGCTAAAATTCCTCCACTCTTGAGGTCAAATGGCTGCTCTGTTACTGTTGGGCTGCTCTGTTACTTTGCCATCCTCTCTCTCCCTCCCTCACAAAGAAGTCGTGGCCACACCTGGATATGTGGTAAAGGAACTAGCAATTGCTGGCCTTAATTTTAGGGCACAGAGGTTACTGGAGAGGAAAGCTATGCGGGTGACACAGATTTGTGCCACCCTGAATTCCCTCCCCAGGTAACTCCAGGAAATTTTGTCTAAGTTTCCTCCAAGAAGGAAGTATGAAAACTAGGCCACCCTGGCACTGTCACAGATGGGTAGCACCAGAAGGGACAAAGTGGACTGTGAGGGATGTTAGGGCTGATTTGTAACAGGTTCCTGTGTCACTAGAACTCTTACGTGATCTCTTACAGGTACCCATAGAAGACTCAAACAGCACTGTGTACATTGGCTTTGGGGATCATGGAGCTAAAGGGTCTGAGGGGATGCAGTCTTCTTGTAATGCTGGATGAGAAAACAGTTCCCATGAAGATATCATAGTTATTGTTTGCTCCTTAAATCTTAAGAGATACAAAAGAGTCTTCAGGTGGCTGCCCTAAAGAAATTGGCCAGTGGTTGCTCCCAGAGCATAGGAATACATGGCTTCTCAGTGTGCTCATATATGCAACCTAGATGTTTACTATGATTGTTTGCCTTTTGAGGTTCAGATTTGACTCAGCTGAAAATAATTTTAGTTGGAAACTCAATGCCTTTTCTTAGATTTCTGCAGTTTCACAAAGGGGCTTATGTTTCATAATTATCATTAGTTCTGAGCCTCTGTGGCCATTGAATAGTTTAGCTTCTAGATCATTTTTTGTGTGTGTGTGTGTGTGTAATTGTTCTACACTGGTCAGTGTGGCTGGGAAACTCAGCCCTAGTGTGTGATCTTACACACACACACACACACACACACACAAACACACACACACGTGTCGTTTTCGTTGTGGGTCTAGCAGACTTTACCAAAGGACTGCAGGTTGGAAGAAAAGGCAAAGAAGTGTGGCATTTACTTCAAGCAATCAAGCAACTTAAAAATTTCAAATTTATTATGAAATACTCTTGTAATTAAAGGACCTTTGGACAGTCTACTGTGTTACTTGGCCATCCTCTTCCTCTCCTTCCTGCTTATTTTTTGGCTCGTTTACTCGATCTACTCATATACTTGGGGTTTCACCTTCTTCCCCAGTGATTCCCTAAAGATGGTTCAATCTCTAAGGAGATTCTGATGCCAGATGTTCAGATAATACCTTCCTGCACATGCTACCTATGTAGCATTGAGAGGAGTCTTAGGGCAGAGCTGGTTTCCGATCTATGTTTATGTCTCAGCTGTGAAACAGTGGTCAGTCAAGCTGTACATGCTTCAGTCTCTTTCATCTCCAGGCCATTTTGTTTTATGCTTTCAACAAACTGATTACCTTGTACAGACCATGTAACTTCACCACTGGAGTGAGGTACTTCAGGAATCTCACTAAATTCTTAGTCAATGATCGATTACTCATCTCTGATGTGTGAACTGGTGGCCTTCTGGACTTCTGTCTTCTATCTTTATTCCCAAGACTGGGGCTCAGTAGTCACTTCCCCTTTGCTTTCTTGTTTGTGTCACTTAGAGAGAGCCCACACTGACCCCTTACTCTGGAATCTTCCTTCCTCTGGGCTCTATGCTAGCAAAGCCATTTGAAGATGTGTGTGCCCATGGTCTCAGGTGGATAGATGTATGTCTGAAGACTCTCAAGTCAGCCAGTTGCGATTTTCCTAGGTCTCTCTGCCTCAGAGAAGTGCTCCTGCATGGTATTTTTTTCCATAGAAACTTCCTTTTAAGTCACCAATTAGAAGAACTTGTTGAGAATTCACTACATTTTTGTGACCATGTGTTAGTTGCTGTAAATCATTATATTCTGCCCAATATTGAAGTTTTCATCATATTTTCATTTCTACTTTATATCTGATCTAATCAGGGACATATTGTGTTGGGTGAGTATAATTTAAATGCTCATTTCTGCTATGTGATGCTTAGCCCCAAGCTTTTGTTTGGTCCTTGAAGGACAATCTCATTTGTTTTACATTGCTCAGAACCCAGAATGAGCTGACTTGAATGCTTAAAATAGCCCAATGTCCCCACAAGCAGCATGTAGTGGAGTTGAGTCACTGCAGGGGAAAGTCCACATCTCGGGTGTTATTATGGTCAGAAGAAAGGTAAATACCAGAACTCCTTTCAGAGCTGCTCCTGGACGTCAGAGGGCTGCGTGGTCTCTGCAGAGTTTGTGAGAAGCTGGGCTGGATGACAGGGCCTGCTGTGTGACCTTACATGGCCTGCTGAGTCCTGGTGTCCAGGTCTGCCTTCCATTGCTGAGGAAGAAAGAGACACATTTCCCAAATCTGTAATGAGACAGAACTGGGGTGGGAGTGCTCAGGAAATACACATCCCCTGAAAGAGCCCAGAGGGAGAAACCACCGCAATGGAATGAAAGGACACTTCTCTCATGAGGCGTCTGCATAGGGTTGAGAACAGGACTGAGGCACTTTGTGGGTGGCTAAAAAGTGGATGAGGTGAAAGTCCAAACTCACTGTCAAGAAGGTGATGTGTGAAGTGTGGGGGCTAAGGCTGAGGAAATGGGAAGACAGAGATCTGTGCTGGCGGAACTGAAGGAGGAGTGTTATCTAGGGGTAAGAGATGATTTGCTGGGGAGGAAGGTGACTTTCCATCTCTTTGCAGTGGTGCTGGGTGGTGGGAAGAGAGGAGGAAGCTGGGCTGGATGATGTGGTGTGAGCTGGGTGAGAAGTGCATGATGACCTGTTATTATTTGTTGAAGATGTTTGATGCACGGCAAGATGATGGAGGAACAGCACATGTGGGACTGACTGATGTAACCAACTGAATATACTCATCTGACCTGGAGAACCCTATAGGTGGACAGTTAAATGTATTGAGTTTTGCTCTAGATTTTAGTTCTGACGAACACAAAGTTATATGATTATTTAGATCCCAGCCTCACGTTCTTTAAGAGACTTTCCCTGATGCTTCACATTAAATTAAGTATCACAGATATATCCACACTATTAGCAGCTGTAATTTTCCTTCTTAGCACTTATTGGTATAATTAATCGATTCTACATTCATCTGTTTAACATCTTTCACTCCTCTAGAACATTACGTTTCACAAATGCAGGAAGTGTGTGTGTCTCATCTATCATTGTATTTACAAACCCAGCATGGTTTAATAATTTTTTGTTGAATGAATGAATACAGGAAAAAAATGTTCACTGAGTACCAACTGTGTGCCAGCTCTGAGGTGACCGCTTTGAGGAGATGGCGTGAGGAGTCGGTGACAGGCTCTCTTCACCATGTGGCTTGCAGGGCTGTGGTAGAGTCACGCACACAAAAACACTAGGTACGGCACAGAACCAGCCATAGGAGAGGAGCAAAGGGGCTCATGGAGAAGATGGCAACTAGTAATGCCCTGTTTATTATTACCAGTTGCAAAGACTATGAATGAAATAATCCATCAATCCCTACAATGAGACTGTGGGGAATGCAGGGTGGACATTATTACTTCTTTTTCACAGAGAGGAAAGAAATCAAGGATCACAGATGGTCTGAGATTTGCCCAGAGTGGTGGTGTTAAGTTTTTCCCTAGTACACCAATTTCTCATTCTTTTTGAGACAGATCTTGAAGACTGAGAATTCTTTTTTTTTTGTCTTATACTGTGAGAGAAGATTGACAATCAGAAATTGATGGAAGGAATGGAGAGAAAACATTCAAGAAGGAGGGAACAATATCAGCAAAATCACAGATGTTGAACATTCTAGGATCTGGGAATCACAGCATCAAGTTAATTAGGGCTGGAGGAAATTTAGATCATTTAATCCAAGTCCTTTATTTTGTAAATGCAGAAACAGACCCCGAGAGATGAAGTTGCCCTGTCCACAGGCTCAGGGCTGGTTAATGTTACAGGGATTAGCTGGGAGCAGGCCTTTGCTCATATCTACTTCACAGCATTCCTATAGCATCCTATGAAGTGGATTCTGGTATTGTCTCTAGTAGAGGAAATTGAGCCTCAGGAGATTAGGAAATTTAAATTTGCTGTGCTACTGACCAGGAAATCTAGGATTTAATCCTGTGTCTTAAATGATCCAAAGCCTGAGCTCTTCAGTATGGTATTCTCAAACTTTAAAAATAGTTTTGGAAACTGTTGCTGGGACTCAGGGAAAGCATCACAGTGAGACGCCAACAGCAGAGTTGGAACTGGTGTCTGCAGAGCTTAAAGGCAGGGCAGCTCCTTTCTACTACATTAAAGACTTAGTGTAATTTCAAGGATGTGGAGAAG
The DNA here is from genome assembly GCF_024542745.1 of Macaca thibetana thibetana. NCBI lineage: Eukaryota > Metazoa > Chordata > Mammalia > Primates > Cercopithecidae > Macaca > Macaca thibetana. Next base: position 194,665,094 of record NC_065578.1, on the reverse strand, counting down.
GCTGTCCTTCCTAATAATAACTCTGTCTCATCATTCAACTGATATCAGGAAAACTATTAACTTAAAGGATTTTTATTTCACGAGAGAATACTTAAACATAATTCCAAGTAAAGCCAACTCACTAAGTTGTGGATTTATTGGGGCTAATGGCAAACCCAAGGTGGGTTTTGAGCACACTGAGTTTGAGGTAGATAACGTGAAATAAACTTTAGTACATATTAGCAATAATCATATTACTGAACATGTATCTTGTGCTGCCCTAGCACCAAGCCCAGAGCATACAGGTTACCTTATGTGAGCCTTCAACCCCTGTGTGGAGGACATTCTGCTTTCACTCTATTTTTCAGTTGAGGAAAGGGAGGCACAGAGAGGTGAGGACATTTGTGGAGAGTTACTGGCAAATGGTGGATCCAAGATGTGAACCCAGGTAGGCTGTCCACTCTCTTAACTACCCCATGGGTCCACAGCTCAGGATGAGTCATGGAAAGTTTTAATATGGTTGACCATCAGAGACATTACTAAGAAATGGAAATGGCCTATTAGATCAGCAAGTTTTTGATATTACTCTGTTTCTACACCTGCCATGGGAAACTGTGGCCTTGTTTGTTTTCAGGGAATTTTTCTGCTCTAGCTTAAGAAATTTAGAAAAGTGTGAGAAACGCTGCCACTGTATCTCAGACACCTGCTAAACCTCACGTCACTTATCCTCAGGTTCAACCTGTCTTCCGGCTGTTGCTTCTGTTAAATATTGCCTCCTGTGGTTTCTCCATTGGCAGAGTCACGGATTTCTGGGATTCAATTCCAATGATCCATCCGAAGGCTCCTGTGCTGTTTGCTGATGTCACCTGATGGACTGGCATTTTACTAAAGTGCACACAGGCCCTTTGATGTTTCAGCATCATTTAGCAGTCATTTCCTGTGTCCAAAAGGTTTCATGGGAAACCTGAAAGGGAGGGAGGGAGGGAGGGCAAGTGTCATGAAAGGTTAAATGTCAAGGAAGAAACTAAAGGTCACTGACACAGGAGTTAAGTTGCCAGATAAGTGCTCCCAGCACCCTCCAAAGTTCGTGTGCTGCCTGGGGCTTTGAAGTGTCATAGAAAGCCCATGACGTTTTGCATGCCAGCAGTGTCCACTTAGCCTGAGGTGGAGTACTGGCTTCGACAGGCTGGACTGCTGAGGTGGGTCTGGCTTCAGTCAAAAATAGATGTGTTTTGTGATAGCTGTTGCAAGCAGACGGTGCTGCACTTACTTACGTTAAAAATAAAAGTGCTGCCAAATGCTAAGGGACTTCAAAGTCACAAAGATGTGTACTTGGGGGAAACTGCCACTTCCTGTCGTGCGTATGAGAGTTTAGAGAGCGACTGACCGCAGGGTGTGCAGCATGGAAGCCAGTTTGATGCTTGTAATGTACAGGGATCGGGGAGAGCATCGTGGCGTCCACTTCCTGATGCGAGGGAGGGCTGGATACAGATTTGCTCGCCTCAGGACCCTGATGTTTGTGCAGGGCACTTCCAGCGCATCATGTAACCAAATCCTATCCATTTACAAAACAAACGAACAAACAAAAATCAAACAATTTACTGCCTCCTTGCTTTCTATTTCTCTCACTGCCTGTGGTCTCCTGAAGGCCAGGGCCTGTGTCTCACTCCGAATCTCCAGGGCATAGCACAGCGCACCGGAGAATTATCTTTTGAATAAGGAAGTATCCATCTAGAACACTGTGTCCACCCCCTCTTGCCTCATCAAGGATACCACTCCCTATTGTGTCTTCTCTTTTCGTGGCAGATAAATATAATCCAGTTTCCACAAAGATTGTCTTCAGTGATCACTGCACATTCTACCCCAATGCCTTCCATTGTTCCACCACGCCATGATGGGAGGGCTGCAGGGAGTCTTCTTCCTGCCACCCCTGTGTCCCTGGCATGAAGGGCAGGGGAACCTCATTGCCAGTGACTCTGTTGGTGTTATGGGGGGATGTGAGCAATTGTCCCAAAGGAGTGGAAAAAGTCTGAGTGGAAACAATGACTCAGCTTGTCTTGTTCTGAGTCCGTGATAAAGAAGTCTGCTTTCTATTTGGCTGGATCTTTGACTTGGCTTCCTAGAGTCATCAAGAGAATACAAACAATAGCAAGAGAACTTCCACCTGCTTCTGTCCCCTCTTCTCTCAATCTACTTTTCCTCCAACGAATGAAACATCTCTGTTCCTACCCAAGCCAAAGCTTCCTCCAAGGCCCAGGACCCCATGTCCTCCTGCCCATCAAGGGCATCACTCCAGCTTTGTTTCTGCTCTCTGGCATCTTTCCCACCCCTGGATTTTCCAATCAGCATATAAATATGCAATGTTGTCCCATCTAAAATTAAACCTATCTTGAATGTACATGTTCCTTGATCTATTAGCCCATTTCTCTGCTCCCCTTTTGAGCCACAAGCTGAACTCCTCAAAAGGGTTATCGGTACTAGCTGTCTCCACTTCCTTTTCTTACCTTTTCTTTTGAACACATTACAGTCAAGTTTCTTTTTCCTTTTTTTTTTAAGTTTCTTTTTCTTTCATCACTCAAAAACCAAAACAAAACAGAAATCCTACCTGCTTTTGTTAAGGTCACCAATGATTAGTGTGTTGATTTGTCTTACTCTATTCAGATCAGTTCTGGCTTATGCATGTTGTCCTGTTATGTTTTAATTATCAAGAGTTTCTTTCTTCACTCTGAAAAATGTTCTGATTTAGCCAATAGATTATTATATGGCCACTTATAGCTCAGTAAATGACAACTCCTTTTTTTTTTTTTTTTTTCACTTCCTTGGGCCCAAGTCCTGGAACCATCTTTGCCTCCTCTCTTTCTCTCAGATCCCCATATAATTCATTAGCAAATATGACACCTTTAAATTCAAAATATATCCACAATAGCATGATTTTTTTCCATCTTCTCCAATATTCCTGTAGTCCAGGCTACTGTCATATTTTACCTACTTTGTTTGGTCACTTGCTAACCGTTCTTTCTGCCTCCACCTTGCCCCTCACTCCACCTAGAGTCTATTGGTTACACAACAACCAGGATGATTCTTGAGGCTCTCCCTGACCTGGCCTGGTTATCCACCTCCTCACCTTCTTGACTCCAGCCACACCAGCCTCTTTGTTCTTCAAGCACACCAAGAATATTCCTATTCCACCTCAGTATCTTTGCATTGCTGCTCCCTCTTCTGAAATTCTGTTCTGGGTTTCCCTGTGTCTCACTTCATCATGTCTGTTCAAATTTCAGCTTATCACCTTTCCAGATAGCCCTCTTTATATACAGTAAAACCACTACTACCGTTACCTCCTCACAAACACTCTCTGTTTCCCCTTATCCCGCTTTATTTTTCTCTGTTATAGTTAACACCCCATAACATATTCTTTCTGTCTCGTCTGCTATAAGATAAGCTGATGAAGACAGGGATTTTATTTTGTTCTAGGCTTTACCCCTAGCAACTAAAGCAGTTCATGGCATGTAATAGGCATATGATAAATATTTGTTAGATGAAAGAATGTACAAATAGAATTCTAGCCTTAAAAATGAGATCAATGACACATTTTTCAAAAATTTCCTGATGTCCAAAAGTTGGTATCCATTGTGTACCACAAGAGATACAAATAAGATATGAAAAAAACCCAAAACTACAAAGGCTCTTTGTTTTCCAGCTATTTTGAGAATAGTTTGGCACACTTATTTATTTTATTTTATATATTCATGGGGTACAAGTGCCATTTTGCTACATTAATAGATTGCACTGTAGTAAAGTGCATTCATCACTGGAGGAACTAAAAGTTCTTTTTGATATAAAAAGCTGACAACCAAAATGCCCCCAAACAGAAAATTTTATTTAAATTATATCATATCCATATGGAGAATATTATATAACCATGGGAATGATCAATAAATAACACTTAATGGCATTAGAATGTGCATTATATGGTGCTAACACAAAAATGAAAAGAGAAAAACAACTGTAGAGTCTCAAATATGTAAACTATGAATGTGTCCTTGGGAAGAAAAACCGTGGAAGAAAATGCTCCAAAACATGAATAGTGGTAATTTCTAGATGGTGGAACTACAGGAAATTTAAATAATCTTTATTATTTTCTACCTTTTCCAAAATGTTCATCATGCATTTTTTTGTTTTACCATCAGAAAAAATAACTTATTATGTATTTCAAAAGTGATAGCATTCTAAATTCACTGAGGTAAGATGTTTTCTTTGAGTTTTTACAAGCGTGGTCAAGATTTTGATAGGTCCGCACATTGTCTCCTGAATCTATTAAGGCTAACACTGTGCATTTGGAAGTCAGCTGGCTGAGATGGTAATCCATGACCTAAGACAACACAGGTTCAAAATTCTTGGTAGCAATATTGTCTTTACTCATTAAAACAAGCTTGTTGGGGTTAGTAGTTGATAACACTGGTTTGCCATTATATAATGAATAGGGGGTTGTTAACGTAATCATATTTAATTCAGTAGATCTCTGAGTACTACAGAGTACACAAGTAACTATTATTAATCTTATTTTGTGAGGCCTTATTTTAATCTATCATTAAACTTCTTCTTTGTGCAAAGAGGGTGACAACATTCTTCTTTTAATTATTAGAGATAATAGTTTAAGTCTCAATATTTGTGAGAGTGCTAAAAGTATTTTTTGAAGTTTTAATTTCTTGTAGAGAAAGGGTTGACCAAACATAACATAGGTCCACTATTCAAAAAATCTGAAAGTCAAAAATCAAATTAACTCTTAGATCCATGGAGTCAAATTTAAAATTTCTTTTATTCTTCTTCTTTGCCGTCTGACTCTTGTGATGGAAATATGGAGACTAAACTCATGAGAATCTCAGATAAAGATATCGTGAATATGCATTGCTCATTTCCCCCCTCCTCTGAATAGCTGTCTAAGCTGGGACCCAAGTTTAAAAGGGTTATCCATTAAAAATTTATATTTTGGGGTGAGAAGAATTTGATAGAGTAATATTGAGAATAGGCAGCATTGTGCTGTCGTTAGCCAGCTTGGGAACTAGCTTGTAAATTGTAGAGTCTCATCTTTGTCATGGATCATTAGAAAAAAGTCTTAACAATAAGAGTACAATTTAAAGAATAACAAAATGAACAGCTGTGTATGTAGCCACCATGTAGGTTAACAAAGAGATTACAGTAAGTAAAATGTTCTCGTGAGTGTCTCTCCAGTCTTACTATCCCTCACCCCTGAGATAACCACCTGTCTGAGTTTTGTGTTAATCACTCTTTCACTTTGATTTATAGTGTTATCACTTACATACATATTTCTACACAATATGTTGTTGATATTTTGCATATTTTGAGCTTTATGTAGGTGGAATTATACTGGATATATTTTGCTGATGTACATTTCTTATAATATTAATCGAGATTTTTTTCAAATCAATCTATGCAACTGGAGTTTATTCTTTTTGCACAATATTCCATTGTGTGGACATTCAACAGTTTATTAATCTATTCTACTTCTGATGGACATATGGGTTATATTCAGTGGTTGCTATTACAAAGGCTCTATAAATATTCTTTTAAAAAATATGTGAAGGTAGGTATCTATGTAGAATGAGAAAATAAATCACAACAGATTATGGGGGCCTCTCCCCTCTGAGGCAGTTTTTCAGGCAATTTACTTGGGGTCTTCTCTAGAAATGCTTTCTACTTGTAATCTGCCTTCCCATCTCCACATAGAATATTCTACAACTCTCAGCAAAAACTTTTGGCCCATTAAATAGGTCCCTGCAAGAAAAAGCCTGAAGCTTAAGCTTCATAACTTTCTGGCACATCCTCCTTGGCTGGGCTCCCATCTGGGTTTAGAATTGTGGGCAGGGTTAGATGTTGGATGGGCCAGACTCTCTTTCGGTGAGTGGAATGGGCCAGTCACAGGTGGGTGTAAGAGCTTGACGGGAGAGAGCTAGGTCTTGCCGAATCCCTATCATGTGCCTGGCACTGTGCATGGCATATTATCTAGGTACTTATTTCCCCTTCCTCTGTTAGCTCCACTTCATTTGTGGAAACATGTCAGACTCAGAGAGGTGAAGAATCAACCTGGATATGTCTGATTTTGTTTTTTTCTCACTTGGTGCTGCTAAAGCCTTCCTACTGGAAAAGTTTTCATCTTGGTGGAAGGAGATTTACCTGTTCTTGAGGACACATTGGGCTCAGAAAGCAACTTGTGTATCCATCCAATGTAGGAGTAAAGCAGCATACACACACTCATGTTGTGCCATCTACATATGTGTTCCTGGCTTGATAAAGGAGTTTTTAAAAACTGGAAGGAAGTAATTCTTGTTTGTGGTCAAATGCACATAGTGTTGAGGCTTCACTGATGACAAAATTACCACCGACGTCAGTGGGGAGCTCTACTTTCATTCCAAAGAAGTCTGGGGTCTTGGTTTTTTTAATTTTCTCAGAGCTGCTTCTAATTCTTCTTAAACTTATGGACACATTTGACTGTTTGGGTCTCATTTTTTCCATTTGTAATCCGACAGTTCTCAGTCCTCCTTTAGGGTCATTATGATGATTCGTGTTTAGCCTTTAATAGACCTATTCAGATACAGATCACATACAGCTATGAAAAGCCATTGGTATTAGTTTTATCGGTATTAAGAAAAACATTTGCAAATAACAGCAACTTAGTTACAAAAAAATTGATCTCCCTTTGATGGAAGTGAAAAAGTATTATTTTTCTTTTTTAGTATGAATATTATACAAACAGTTTATGTTCATTATGAGCATTCTTAATATATCTCCTAGAATACATGTTCAAGAGCTTCTCTAGGTATAAACCTGGGAGAAAAATTCTGAGTCACTGGATATGTGTATGTTTAGCTTTCCCGAGGGTGTGCCAAACTGCTTTCCAAAGTATTTATACAAATTTACAAACCTAGAAGCAGGGAATGAGACTTCTCCTTTCCTCTACATATTCGTCAACACTTGTTATTGTTTTACTTTCTTGTTTTTACTAATCTGGAAGGAGAGACTTGGCATTTCATTTAGTTTTGATCTTCTCCTAATTACTAATGAGGTTAAGGTTAAGCATGTTTTCATTTAATTTATGGGTTCTTTGTTTCTCATCTATGAAACACCTGTTTGTAGGTTTGCCCATTTTCAAGATTTTTTTGGTCTTTTATTAAAAAAACTAATTGTAGGATGTATTTTTTTCTGGATATAAATCTTTTTTTTTTTTCTGATATGCATAGCAAATATTTCTTCCTAATGGTGTCTTGTATTTTGCCCTGTTTATACATCTTTACATGAGCAGAATTTTTAAATTTAAATGTCATTAAATTTATCAATCTTTTTCTTTAGGGTTTCAGTTTTTGCATTTTTTTTAGTCATAAAGATCTTCTATATCCTCTTCAACAAGTAGTTTATTTTTTTCCCCCACAATTAAGTCTTCATTGTTGTGAGACAGGGACCTTATTTCATTTCCCTCTATATGGTTGAACACTAGATCCAGAAGCACTTATTTAATTGTCTGTTCTTTCTCCACTGATCTACAATGCCTGGCCAGTTACAGATTAAGTGGGTCTGTGTCCACACTCTTTCTCTGCTCCATGGGTCAGTTTGCCTGTTCCTTCGTGACAGCACACTGTCTTAATTACCTGCCTTTAAACCAAGTGTTAATCTCTATCTATCTTCTAGGGTATGACCTGTCCTCCTCTCTCCATCTAACTCAGTAGAATTGTATACTCCTGACACTTTATTTTTAAGTAGAAAAGTATTTTAATCTGTCACTGGCCATATAGTCAAAAGTGAATGTACCACCTCTCCCTTTTTTCAAGGACTCTTTATCTTACAGAGTTGTTTTGAAAATCACAGAAGACATAATGAATGGAAAGGGTACTAGAGAAAAAGAAAACGGTCTTCAGTAATTTCCAGGATTAAGGAACTTTCTTTTCTTTTAAATCATTCTCCTTACTCTTCTGCTTTATTTTTCTCATCAACTCATTGTCTCAATACATGTAATATTTGAGCTGATCTGTGAAACGAATTCAAAACCTTCAGACTGAAAGTGTAGATGCAGGAAAACACTTTAAAGGTGCAACTTCCTGTGGCTGCTCACTTTTATTCTCTGCTTCTTGGACACAATAGGTTTGGTGATTACACACCAGACCTTAAGGTTGGGAGACATGAATATCCTTGGAAAGGGTACAGGATGAGCCTTTAGAGACAGAAATAAACCTCACCTGTGTGAGACCCCGCAGGTGCCCCCTGCCCTCCTGCACCTACCCTCTCGTGCAGTTCCTCTCCTTCACATGCCTCACATGCTTGCCTGGGAGCAGGGGACCTGGGTCACAGCTCCTCCTACTCTTTTCTCACTGATGAGATCCGTCCTTTAGTAGGCAGCGGGGAGGGGGAGTGACAGTTAAAGACCCTGTGGCTTTCTCTGCAGTCAGTTGTGGGCGTGAACAAGTGAACGGGTACTTGTACATGTTAGTATATGTCATCATGGGGGAAAAGAACAATAAAGCTCTACTGTCACTGTGGTGGGTTTTCCTCTCACCCCACCCAACTCTTCTATTTTAATCTATAATTGTCCCAGCCCTTGGGCCCCTTGCAAATGTCACTACGTTCTTTCCTGCCTCCCCCTCATTGTCTTCTGTGACTTTTTAAGACTTTCTATGGGGAGGGCTTTAATTTATGGGGAGGGCTGGATGAATGATGCAGGATGCCTTCTCGCTTCATGTTCAGGAGAGCTGAAAACCACGTTGCTCAAGTCCAGCATATTTGCCTAAGAGAAACATATTCCGTCACAAAATATTCTACTTCCTAACTTACCATACCAAATGACATGGAAAAATCTCCCTATGTTTGGTTCTCTATTTCATGCTAATACCTGAAAAGGGGAAGTAGATGGAAGTAAAACAAATTTACATGAGGCTGAGCACATGTAGTTGAGTTCATCACTCTCCATTGAGAACTCTTCCAATGTGCACTTAGACTCTGTCCCAGTATCAATCCCAAATATGGGTACAATGAGGTGAAGAAAAATATTCAGACTGATTCCTTTTAGAGAAAACACTATATTTATTTGTTTGGAAGAAATACTTTGATAAATTGCTGAAGTTGAATTGTGAGATTCCAGGGCATGTGCAGTAATAACACTTGCTCTTCTAACTTGTAAGGGTGAGATAAAGAGTAGAATGCATTTTGCTTTGAAAGGAGGGGTGCTAAGAGAGAAAAAAAGGGACCAAGAGTGACTTGATGGAAGACTGTGGGCTATATGATGTGACACCATCCCTTTGTTCCCTACTTCCCTGAAAATCAGGAAAGTTACTGATCTTCCAAGTTCTTGATGGGAATGATATATATATATATATATATACACACACATATGTGTGTGTATATATATATACATGTATATATATATATATATATTTTTTTTTTTGCAGAAATCTAAGGAGCTGAGTGTGTCTTGTCAGCACAGATATGGAGTTGAAACAGAAACAGTACATTTAGAGGTAGGAGATGGAGGCAGCAAATATGACAAGAAAGGAGGAGTCTCTAAGAATCTGCAGAAACTAGAGAGGAATCTGCAGAAACTAGAGAGCTGCAGAAACTAGATTTTTGACTTTACAAAGGCTGTGGAGTTTGAGGCTTTAACCTAAACCTAGAAGTCAGAGGGACAGAAGGGTCCCTTATGACCACGAGGTTGCAGGAGGAAGGTGATTTGTTTATCTTAAAGAACTGCAAAGCCTCTTATCTGGTAGAATACAGTTTAGCTACTTCACAACAGCTTGATTAGGCCCGTTTCCCTTTTCTGCCAACTCTTTTTGCTTGCTGACTGTTGCACTGAAACTTTGGACAATTGGCATTCTCAGTGCTTATATGTGCTAGACAAATACCGGGTGTTTAATCCCTTCAGACTCCAGGACTCAAGGAGTTCCTTGACCGCAGGAAACCTTACAAGTATGTGTGTAGCAGTGAATCCATACACAAGCCAAGGTCTTGTCTCTTAAAACCAGAGCCAAATCAAAGTACTCTCTACTTATGAGAAAAGTTTATGTGCAAATTTAATTTTGAATATTATATAAATTGAATCACATTTTATATGTGCCATAAGCTAACTCTAACATTGAGAACATGTTTGGAATTAGCAAATACTCTGAATCTGGATCTTTAAATTCTTAGATTTTGAAGAGATTTCATAAGAAACAAAGTATGAAAAAAATAGAACTCATCTATTAATAACTTGAAAGAGCAGGTGACTCTAATCTGGTAATCAGAGAGAGGACCCACATCATAAGCAATATTCACATCATTATTTTGTAGACATGGACTAACGTTATTAATTCTATTGATTTTATATGACCATTTTAAAATAACAAGAATAAAATAAAAATAATAAAGTTAAGGATTTATATATATATTAAATTTAAGAACCAAGGTGTAGATCATTTCCAGTCAATACAGCAGATGAAACTGATGTATACAGATCCCCTCCATTTCAAGTACATGGAAGTGCTGAGTAAAATACAAGATAATACAATATAATGTGAAGTAATTAATTTCTGGATTCAAAACCAGGGAAAGGAAATCTAGAGGTGCTAGAATTGAGAGTAAACTTAAAGACTGAGCAGTGAGCAGGAACTGGAGCTGAATAGGGCACAGCACCCAGAGGAGCAGGTATAGACCTTACAAGTGGAGTGAGGGCTATGATTTTCATGGGTGGAGAGGCAGCAGGAGGTCTCAGCCTCCTATAAAGTGAGAAGCTGAAAATGATCTCTTTGCCCAAAGCCAGGCAGGGCAAATGCCCCATCCATAAAATAGACTAGAAAATACCTGTTTGACAGTCTGGAACAAGCATGCCAGTGGGTACCATATTTTGGGAAGTATATTGAAAAAGGGTGACCTAAGAAAAATCAGAATGTTAAACCTCTGCTGGGAGAAGGTATACAACCCTAATTTATACTACCTGTATGGTGTTGAAACTGTAAGCAAAGAAACCAAGAGTAACAACAACAACAAAATCTCTACAAATCAAAAAATAGTGAAACTAGTGGGATACCAGCAAAGGCCAATGTGACACTGTTCCATGAGGACCTCTTCACCAGGAGGGCACTCCTTCAGAAGAAAGTGTATGTCAGAAGGTTCACTTATTTACATGAATTACACAATATAGATAGAACCCCATGACCAACAGGGAGAAAGAAACAGTGAGAGAGAGAGGGAGAGAGAGAGGGAGGAACAGATGACAAACACAGTAAATGAGAAAACAAAACGTGAGGAAATACAGAACATAGAAAATAGAGAAGTCTCCAGGGAGTTATATTTAAAATAACAATAGTTAAAATACTAAAGTAAATGGGCTGGGCGCAGTAGCTCATCCCTGTAATCCCAGCACTTTGGGAGGTCGAGGCGGGCAGATCACCTGAGGTCAGGAGTTTGAGACCAGCCTGTCCAACATGATGAAACCCTGTCTCTACTAAAAATACAAAACATTAGCTGGGCATGGTGGTGTGCCCCTGTAGTCCCAGCTACTCAGAAGGCTGAAGCAGGAAAATCACTTGAGCCTGGGAGGTGGAGGTTGCAGTGAGCCAAGATTGCACCAATGTGCTCCAGCCTGAATGGCAGAGCAAGACCCTATCTCCAAAAAAATAAATAAATAAATAAATAAAAATAAAATAAAATAAATGAAGTAAAGGATATAAGGAAAAAATTTAGAAAGAGCTAAACAAACAAATTGAGAATAATAATTTAAAGAAACCTCAACAGACAGATTAAACATTAACTAGACATATTTGAAGCAAATAGGAATTAAGCTCTGAAGAAATTAGTTAGAATACAAAACAGGGAAGGAAAATGTGGAAAATGTAGAAGAGAAGTTAAGAAAGATGGAAGATAGAATGAGAAGGTCCAACATATTTCTAATAGGAGCTCCAGACAGAGAGACTAGATGCAATAAAGGAGAAGAAGTATCAGTGATGATGGCTGAGAATTTAACAAAACTCATGAGAGATGAGTTTTCAGATTGAAGAAATGCATTCAGTTCCAAGCAGAATGAATTTAAAAATTTCTACACCCAGACATATTGTAGTAGATGTGGAAAACATCAAAGACAGAGGGAAAATGCTTAAAAGCTACTAGAAAGAAAAGATACATTTTTTAGAAAATAACAAAAAATTTCACAAGCAACAATTTTTTATAAAAACAATAGGCCAGGCACGGTGGCTCACGCCTGTAATCCCAGCACTTTGGGAGGCCCAGGTGGGTGGATCATGAGGTCAGGAGATAGAGACCATCTTGGCTAACACAGTGAAACCCCGTCTCTACTAAAAAAGACAAAATAAAATTAGCCAGGCGTGGTGGTGGGCGCCTGTAGTCCCAGCTACTCGGGAGGCTGAGGCAAGAGAATGGTGTGAACCCAGGAGGCGGAGCTTGTGGTGAGCCGAGATCATGCCACTGCACTCCAGCCTGGGCGACAGAACGAGACTCCGTCTCAAAAAAACCAAAAAAATAAAAAAAAATAAACAACCAGTTGATATCTGTATTCTTGCAGTGCTATAAAGAAATAACTGAGGCTGGGAAATTTATAAGAAAAGAGATCTAATTGGCAGTCTGTTCAGGAAGCACAGTGGCATCTGCTTCTGTGGGGAGGTGCCCTCAGGGAGCTTCCAATTGTGGCAGAAGGCAAAGGGGGAACAGGCACATAATGTAGCAAGAATGGAGAGAGAGAGAGAGAGAGAGAGAGAGAGAGAGAAAGAGAGAGAATTTGTGAGAGAGTGTTTGTGGGAAGAGGTGCCACACACATTTAAACAATGAGATCTCACCAGAATTCACTATCCTGAAGATAGCACCAAGCCATGAGGGATCTGCCCCCACGATCCAAACATCTCCCACCAGGCCCACCTTTAGCATTGGAGATTACAGTTCAACATGAGATTTGGGCAGGGACAAACATCCAAACTATATCAATATTATAAAAAGATATCTTCAAAATGAGAATAAATGTCTATGTCAACCCAAAGTTACACTGTTACATAAGCATACCAATGTGAGGCAAATAGTGACATTTTCAGAGATACAAAAACTTAATTTCTTAGTTATTTCAGTGAAAGAACTAAGAAATATTACTCCTGGAGAAAAAAAAAAAAAAAAACAGAAGGAAGGATTGGGATGTCAGGAACAACTGAGGCTAAAAAACTGGTGTTGTGCTGGTTTTATACATCCAAATTAAGTATAGATGTATAAAAGGGATTAATTATTTTTAAGACAAATGGTTAAAAACTAGGTAGAACTAAAATATTATGCCGTAATGGCACAGAAGATGGAATGTTTAAGACTAGAAGTAAAAGTTCTAAAATTCTTGTCTTAGCAAGGAGGACTATAGAGGAGAGGATTCACTAATACGTAGATTTTCTTAAGCCAATATGCATGTTGAATAAAACAAACAAAGCAAGTCTCTCTCTCCCTCAATGGGTAAAAGATTTAAACAGCTACTTCACTAAGGAAGATATAAGGATGACAAATATAAGCACATGAAAAGGGCTGTGATCATTAGCTATTAAGAAAATGCAAATTGATACCACAATGAACTATCACTACCCACCTATTAAAGTGGCTGAAATTAAAAAGTCTGACCACATCAAGTCTTGACAGGAATGTAGAAAAAGTGGAACTCCAACACACTGATGGTGGTAATATAAATGGTACAACTACTTTGGAAAACAGTTCAACAATTTTTAAAAAGTTAAACATGCACCCACAATATAATTCAGTGATTCCACTTCTAGGATTTTGCCCAAGAGAAAAAGAAAATATATTGATATCAATACCTGTATATTTACAGCAGATTTATTTATAATAGTCTCAAAGTGGAAGATACACAGATTTCCATCAACAGATGAGTGGTTAAATAATTGCGGTTTATCCATACAACAAAATATTACTAAGCAATAAAAAGAAATAAACTAACAATGAGAAAACATGGACACAGGGAGAGGAACATCACACACCAGGACCTGTTGGGAGATGGGGGTAAAGGAGAGGGAGGGCATTAGGACAAATACCTAGTGCATGCATAACTTAAACCTAGATTACGTGTTGATAGGTACAGCAAACCACCATGGCACATGTATGCTATGTAACAAACCTACACTTACAGCACATGTATCCCAGAACTTAAAGTAAAATTTAAAAAGTGAAAAAAAAAAAAAAAAAAAAAGGAAAATAAGCTGCAGAAACATTTTGATTACTAATAAGGGAATTTGAACAAAGATTTTTGCATTCAATAATGTTAAGAAATTACTATTAATTTTGTCATGCATAACAATAGTATTGTGGTTGGGTGAAAATGTCCTTATTTTTTATGGCAGTACATACTAAAATTAAAAAAAAGAAGTGAACTACGAATACATGAAACAATTCCATGCTTATAATAATATCGAGTGGGCCGGGCATGGTGGCTCATGCCTGTAATCCCAGCACTTTGGGAGGCCAAGGCAGGCAGATCATGAGGTCAGGAAATCAAGACCATCCTGGCTAACACGGTGAAACCTCGTCTTTACTAAAAACGCAAAATAAATAAATAAATAAATAAATAAATAAATAAATAAAAAATTATTCCGGCATGTTGGTGGGTGCCTGTAGTCCCAGCTACTCGGGAGGCTGAGGCAGGAGAATGGAGTGAACCTGGGAGGCGGAGCTTGTAGTGAGCAGAGATCACGCCACTGCACTCCACTCCAGTCTGGGCGACAGAGCGAGATTCCGTCTCAAAAAAACAAAACCAAAAAACCAAAAAAAAAAAAAGACAAATAGAGTGAAAAAAGTTAGAAACAAGAGTGTATAATGTATGAGTTAATTTATAATAAACTCTAGGAAATGCAAACTAATCTATACTTGCAGAAAGCAAATCATTTGTAGTTTGGGGACGTGGGGGCAGGGAAGGAAGAGAAGAAGGGTTATACATGAGGAAAATTTTGGGAGTGATGGATATGTTTATTTTCTTGATTTTAACTTCATGGGTATATATATATATACACACATACATACACACACGTATATCAAAACCTATCAAATTGTACACTTTATGTGCAAATTATTGTATGTTACATCTCAATAAAGTAATTTTAAAAGCAAAAATATTCACGTTAAAACGTAAAAATGACCACTAAAAGAGTAGAAATAGAATGTATAACTTTTAAATTAGTAGAGGGAAACTAAGGCAGTAAATATGACTTGATTCACCCAATGAATATGGGACAAGGGGAAAAAATAGAAGAAATCATGTCTGAAAGAAAAAGTAAGATGGTATAAATCTGGTGTCAGCAAGCTTTTTTTGTAAAAGGCCACAGAATGAATCATTTTGGCTTTGCAGGTAATATGATCTTTATTGCAATGATTCAGCTTTACAGGTTGAAGAATAAAAGCAACCATCCTAGATTGCTGAGAGTGGCTATGTTTCACTAAACTATTATACACAACAACACATGCTGGGCTATATTTTTCCCATGGGCCACAATTTGTCAGCTCTTCATGTAAAAAAATTTGTCAATAATCACAATATAAATGGAGTAACCCTATCTATTAAAAGAGCAGATTAAAAATTCAGCTATTTGCTACTTACAAACACGCTTTTGTAAACATAGTGATAAAAATAAGTTGAAAGACAAAGAATGGAAAAGATGTGCCAGTAACCTAGCAAATAAAAGTCTAGAAAGCAGTAGCAGTCTAGCAATAACCAAAGTTTATAGAGCCAGGCACTGTGGTTAGTGCTAAGGTCATGTATTTAGGAAGTGCCAAGCTGGAATCCAAGTCACACCATTTGTCTTCAAAGCCCACATTTTAAAACATCACTGTATTTTGACTATTAAACAAAACTTAATTTGAGGAAAGAAATAATTAAACATATACAAAGTGATTTTGCTGAATGAAAAGTGGTGGGAAAAGTGCCTAAACATGTAACAACTGTGAACTTACATGCATCTAATAAAATTGGTGTACACGTGCATGCGTGTGTGCACACACACACGAGCATTGTGTGGAGAAATTGACAAATCCAGAATCATAGTAAGGAATTTCAACGCATCTCTCCCAGATCACACAGATAAAACATTGTGAAGAAATACATGTAGAAGATATATCAGTGCAAATTACCTCGATCTCATATATTAAAATTTACACTCAACACACAAGAAATATTTATTCATAGAATATTTATAAAAATTGACCACAGAGATAAACATCCCGAACAATTTGGCTATTGTTTTCATTAAAGCAATGAGGTACTTAGAAGTAAATCTGACAAAATATTTGGAGAGATGGCATGGCATATTGGATGAGCACAAGAACTCTGGGACCGAGTTGCCTGAATTAAAATTCTGACTGTTATGCTTTCAAGATGTGTGACCTTAAGAAAATTAACTAAACTCTCTGTGTTTAAATTTCCTCATTTGTAACATGACAATAGGATGGGGGAAAATAATAGTTATATTTCATAAGATTGTTGTAAGTCTTAAATGAATTAATGATTGTGAAGTGCTTAGAATAGTGGCTTGGTACATATAAGTGTTTGTTAAATGTATACCTAAACGTAAAGAAAACCCACACAGAAAATATTGGAGGATATAAAAATAAACCCAAATCTAGGAAAGCTAGACCAAGATTTAATATTATGTCTATTCTCCCCAAACTAATGAATATATTCAAAGCAGCTTTAGTCAAAATATAAAAGTTTTGTTTTATTTAGGCAAAGAGTATCTAAAATTCACATGGAAAGATAGTCAAGAATCAAGACTAGTTTGAAGAATAACATGAAGAAGATGTTAATAGGCCATACAAATAAAATACCATGATATTAGCACTACGTTAAATAAAGTCCACAGAATTGGATAGGCCAGAAGCAAACCTAATCACATATAAGACCATGATATATCATAGAAATGGCATAACAAATAAATGGGAGAAATAATTGACATTTTTAGTGTACTACAAATATTTTCAATCAAAACCCACAGAAAAAAAATATTTTATTTTATGTTTCAGTACTCAACCAAAGCATATGTATGTGTTCTGTGAACACTGTTTACTTTTGCTATATGAAATGTAGTCTAATATTTTCTATATAATTTAGTTTTTAAAAAAATGATAGCTAGAATCCACTAATTAAAAAAAAGTCTCATTAATATATTACAAATATAGAGTCTGAAAAATACTGGATTAGTTATAAATGTATAGAGAAAACTACCTTTCCATACTGAAAAATATAAAAATAGATCCTTACCTCATACTATACTTCAAACAAAATTCCAGATAAAATGGCTAAATATGAAAAACCTTTCAATGAAAATATAATACTTTTATGTTATACCATGGTTTTTATGTTACACAATGATAAATGACAAAGGAAAACATCAAATAGTTTGAAAACTTCAATTTAAAACTTCTCCATTATATCCATATAACTAAGCAAATAGGCCGGGCTCATGCCTGTAATCCCAACACTTTCAAAGGCCGAGGTGGGCGGATCATCTGAAGTCAGAAGTTTGAGACCAGCCTGGCCAACATGGTGAAACCCCGTCTCTACTAAAAATACAAAAATTAACTGGGCATGGTGGCACGTGCCTGTAGTCCCAGCTACTAAGGAGGCTGAGGCAGGAGAATTGCTTGAACCCAGGAGGCAGAGGTTGCAGTGAGCCGAGATCAAGTCACTGCACTCCAGCCTGGGCAATACAGTGAGACTCTGTCTCAAAAAAAAAAAAAAATCTATGGATTTGTATCCAGAATATTAAAGAATTATTAAAAATCAATAAGAAAAATCTAACAACCTAGTGGGAAAATGGACAAAACATGTGAAAGGACCATTTACTGAAAAGGAAGTTTGAATGGCCAACCCAAATATATGAAAAATGCTCAAACTTCCTAGTAATCAGAGAAATGCAAGTTAAAACAATGAGATACTATTTCACAATTATCAGATTGGCAAAAACATAAGACTAGCAAGATCAAGTTTTGGGAGGACACGGGAAATAAGAATTTTGATACCATGCCATTAAGAGCAAAACATAAAACACAAACAATAAAAACATCCATCAACTGCTGGATAGTGCTTGCCTCTGTCCAGGGAGGACAGGAAATAGGATGGGGGATGTAGATCCTAAAGGATGTAGATCTTGTATTACTTTAGAAAATATCTGAAGCAAATAAGGCACAGTGTCATTTGTTAATTCTGAGTAGAAAGTACATTGATATTTGCTGTTTTATTTTCTGTACTTTTCTTCAAATTGAAAACATTTTCTGTGTTTTAAAAAAATATGTAAAGAAAGACACTATTATCAAATTACTTTTTCCTCAACTAATGGCATGAACTAGTAAATAACCATTGGTGACAATACAAATCTCCAGAGGGCCTTATTGCTCTACATGTTGTCATCAAAGGCCTCAACCAGAGTGGTGGGCAGTGGAGGGATGGGGGTTAAATCTAACAAGGATCTTTGCCCCTCAAGGTTGAGAAGAATCATTCCTCTGTACTCTGTTTAGGTTTGTATAAGCTGCAAGGAGGACCTTCAGAGTTGGTGTCTAGAAAATCTCAACCCTTTAAGGGTTCTCAAGTGGTGGAGGAGGGGTGCAGAGTAGGGAGACACGTGTCAGGATCACCTGGTGATTTTTTTTTTTTAAAAAGATTGAGAACCAGTGCTCTAGGCTGACTTTTCCTAATTCTACTTCAACTTCATCATGTTTCATTTGTGTGACACAAATATCCATTCTTGGGGTATCTGAATCAATCAACTTCATATGGTGAGTTCAGTCAGTAACTGTTTAATTGAACATCTATTTCATGCCTGGCACTGTAGTCTATTCTGGAGGTATAAACGTGAACAAGAAACCACCGTTTCAAGGAGCTTAAAATCTAGTTGAAAGGAAGCTTAGTATATGGAGTAACTGATTTCTTCTGTAGGTTAATCAGATTAATGTTTTAATCATGGACCATTGGAGATTGCATTCTGATTTTTCATTTTGCCAGAGTGATGATTGATGGTGCTCTGTTCATCCAATAGGGCATCAATAGTAAAATCAGCCTTGTGACCATTCAATCCTCAGCACAGTCTATGCCCAGCTCAGACAGCATAGAATGCTGCCAGTTATATCTTTTCAGCATTTTCCTCGGAAAGTATAAGAATGGCTTGAAACAAAAGCTTCAGTATTTTAGACTCTATTAGGGCTGCTGTGTTTAGTTGAGCAGTTTGTACGTTGTGTAAGGGTATCCAGCTGAGGAGGCAGGAGGAAGCTGAAATTCAGCCTAAGCACTGCTCTTTTAGCCCTCTATGTGACTACTTCTGCACAGAAAGACACACTTTTTCAGCTTGTCTGGCCAGAGGGGATGCCTTTTTATAATTTACATGAAGGTGGCATATAAACTAGTAGGTGACCCTAGTGACCACAACAATTTACTAATTCAGTACAATCCACAGAGTTTATGTTTACTGCAGAGGTATCATTTTAAATGCTAGGGACCACATGTTTATCCCAAGAAAGAAATGACTGAGAAAATATATTTATGAAACTTTAAAATGTTAAGACCAAAAAGGATTTTTTAGAAAACATGTTTAGCCATCTAATTTTCCATGTGTCGAAAATGACTTTGAATTTCAGAAATTAACGGAAAGTTGGAGATCATTATGTTTAACTCCTTCATTTCATAGATGAAGAAATCAGTGCCCAGAGAGGAGAATGAACTTTTCCAGGGGTCACAGTCACCCAAGTCTCCTAACTCCTAATCCAGTGTTCTTTTGATTTTACTATATTTATCACCACACAGCCAGTTAGTGGCAGAATGAGTACAGACCCCAGGCCATTGATACAAGTCAAGTAATATCAAGACAGTTTCCTAATTTAAACATTGGCATCTCAAGCTCTGCCACTAAAACTAGATGGCTAGCCTTATCTTCTCCTTGTGAAGCAAGGAGAATATTGGGCAACCAGGGCATATTTTGCCTGTGTCACCTCTGAAGAGCTGCACTTAAGTAGTCATTCTCTCTTCTCTCTGATGTCTCTATATCCTGTCCCACTTCTGAGTTAGGTGCAGGAAATGTGGTTGTTGTGATTGTACTTTCACATGTAATCCACCAGCAAAGATTGAGAAAAATCACTTCCTTTTCTGATATAATCATTACCCTGTAATCTAGGGAAAGCAGAGGGAGTAATCTAATCATCTCAGTCTTACTCTGCACCTGTTGTGTGTTACTTCCCCAGATGGCCAATAACTGGTCTTAGGCAGTGCTTACGTGTGAAGGTGACACATCTCAAGGAGAGCTGTTCTGCTGGGAATTGCTCTCTGGTGGGAGCATGTTCTTACTTCTTCAGATTTCAGAGAATTATGGCATGCTGCCCTTCTTTCCAGAGCTAATGAGGCATGCATAACCATTCCTTTTACAGTTGCTCTGTTTGACATGGATGGCATCACTGTCTGGCAACCTGATGAGATATATATTTTGGAGGTGAATGCATGAGATGTGGGTTCTGATGGCCTACCTCAAGTCCTGGCTTTGCCACATAGTTGGATGACTTAGGCAAGTCACTTTATCCTCTCTGCATCTCAGTCTCTTCATGAATACAGTGGACATAATCATACCTGCTGTTTTCCCTTACAAGGCTCTTAGGAGGATCAAATAAGGTAAGGGATGTGCAAGTGCCCATAGTGCCAGAGAGCTCTATAGTGTAAGCATCACTAGGCTCTATAGCGTAATCAGAGAGCTGATTGGGGTGTGGAGGCAGAGAGCAGGGTGGGGAGATGAGTGGGATTGTCTATCACAGGGTCCTGAGACCCTCTTGGGAATTCCTGGCAATGAGCTCTTGGGCCAGGGTTGGGAGGGTAGGTGGGAGGTGGGGAGTGGAGGGATGGGGTTGGGGGACTCCTGCCAGGTGGAAAAGTTCTAGATGCAGCCGCAGCTTCCCACAAGGTCCCTGGGTGCTATCAGTATGGGAATGCAACTCCTGAGCATCTGGTACCCATTCTCAGAACTTTTGCCTCCTACTTCTAAGGCCACTCTCATGGGATCCCTATTTTTTAAAAAAGAAGAGCAACAGGGAGTAGGACCTCTATTGTAGACAGAGTAAAACTAAAGCAAAACTCTTAATATGTTCAGTTGTGCATGACCAAGCATCTCCATGGAATTTCAAGGGACGAGGGGCTGCATAACTTATTCTGTGCTGACCCTTCTGTCTATGAATTTCAGCCCACACCGTGGAGTATTGGCATGATGTTCACTTAAGTTTCTCCTTTAGTGGGGGCGGGCATGGGGCACTAAGAATGGAAGATGAATGTGTGTCTCTGACCATGTGTCTTTGTATTCCAGAGCCCAAAATAAATACACTGCAGTGTGCTTGCTTTACTGTGCAAGCTTCCTTTAATTTTTGGTGTCACTCATCAAATGTTGAGAGTAATGATTATTTATAGTGTTTATAACTGCTTTTGGCATTATGCTGCTTCAATATTCCTAATAGGGGGAAGGGAAGAGTCCTGTGAAGAGGAGATGGGTATAAGAAAAAACTGGTTAAGGATTTGAGAGCTCTAGGATGGAAGGAACCTTGAAGAGCATTTCTTCTCACCTTTTCTCTCTTCTTCTGGACTCTTCTTCTTCAGAGTCCTCCAGACTCTGCCCAAACAGTGATACATAATTTACTGCTTCTCAAGTCAGCCTGCTTCCTTTCTGGACAATTGCAATGGGATAAAATAATTTTTAGAGTTAGGCTGAAATATGCTTTCTTCTATTTTCAATTCTTTGGTTTTAGTTGTATCCTAAAGGTATTATCTCTCTAAAAGGATCAACCCTACATGATGCATTCAAGAGACATTTTCATAACAGTCCTACTATTGCCTACAGGGATTCAATTAGAGTTTCAGGCATGGTAGAAACTGAAATTTCTCTAATAAGCAGTCTTGTAGATACCCTTTAGGAGTTATGTTATAGGAAGTTTTAGTAGAACCTGCAAAATGGTAAGGAAAGGGAATCCCAGATAGCAGTAGGATCTATAAAATTCAGGAATATTTAAAAAATCCTTAAGACAATGTACAAAGGACCCGTTTATTGCCCACATATTATGCCAGACACAGTTCTGGGGCTGTGTCTACAGTGGTAAACACAATAGGAAAAGTACCTGCTCTCCTGAAGCATACCTTTAAATGAGCACAAGACCCCAAATCAAATGAGTAAACTAGTCAGTATCGTAAAGTGGTAAACACTAGGAAGAAAGTGAATAAGGCAATAAGATAGACAGCAACTCTGTGTTTATCTGTAATTTTGAAATAGGAAAATATATCAGATTATTTTTCTTTGTGAGTTATTCTTTGGGAACATAGTTATGTTATCTTTCCCTCATCCAGTTGTAATAAAGATACTCTCCTAGGTCTTCCTTCTTTCCCTTTCTTCCCTTCTTCCTTCCTTTCCTCCCTCCTTCCTTCCTTTTTTCCTTCCTGCCTTCCCTCCTTCCTTCTTTCCCCTTCTGCCTTCCTTTCCTCCCTCCTTCTGTCTTTCTACCTTCCCCTTCCCTTCTTTTCTTCCTTCTTGCATTTAATGTATCAGAAGCCTATTTTTATACATGGTGTGAGGTGGGAAACTTGTTTTATTTTTCTCTGCAAAATAAGCAAAAGCTTCCAACAACACATTGTGAATAATATACTTTATTCTTATCTGATCATAGTTTATATATACACACACATACATACATATGTATGTGTGTGTATATAGATGCATAATTTATAAACGTGATTCTGAGCTTTCTATTGTTCTGGTTGTTAATCTCTAAATTGACACTAGTGTGTTTTTTATTATCAGAGCTTTATCTTATGTCTTAATATTTGATAGGGGAAATGTTTACTCTCAGTTTTTCTTTTCCCAACTTGTTTTAGCTATCTGTGAATATCTTTGGGCCATATAAATTTAAAAATTGTATTAGAAAGTTTTCTCCAAAAACTCTATGGAATTTTTAACTGGAATTACATTGAATAGTAGATTGATTTGGGGAAAATTGACATCCTTACAATGTTTGTTATCTGGTTCGTAAATATTTACGTCTTTTTTATCCTTTAATATAGCCAAATATTTCTTTTATATTAAAGCAATATAAATATATTAGGAAGCAGAATGCAAAATCATCGCAAATTTTAAGGTAAATAATAGAACTTCAAGGGACTGTTACACTTTCAGTGTATTATAACCTTCCGGTGTATTATAACTCCTTCCCACCAAGGCTTTTTCTTTAGGAGAGATCTCTCTCCTCTGCCCTTGAGACTTGGCTGGACAAGTTTTGCCCTTATACATCGTCCTGCAAACAAACTCTCTCCTGAGTGGTTAAGTAGGTGGCTACTGGAGTCAGATCAGCTGTATTCAAATCCCTAATCAACCGTTTATTAGCTGTGTAACCTGGACAAATGCTTTAACCTTCCCAAATTCTTGGTTTTGTCAGTAGCAAAATGGAGAATCAAACAAGATAATGTGTGCCAAATGTTTAGCAGAGTGCTAGAGATGGAGTAAATGCTCAGCAAATGTTAGTGACTATTATAAGCAATTTTAAGCTATACTTGTTATGCTCTAACACATGTGTGTGTGACTGTACCTGTCAATAAAAAAAACAGAGAAGAAATATTTGCCCTGTCAAACATTAAATAAGCTTTCTGAGGCAACTGCAGTCTAAAGCTATTCCTTGTTCTCTTCAAAATGCATAACTATTAAAAAAATAAAATGTGTGAGGTTAATCTCAATAAACAAACAAAAAAACTACAACAGGCTACGAAAGAGTAAAATTGAGGCATCTGGTAGCAGAGAAGCTGATACAATATTAAGTTTTTAATAGAAAAGAGATAAAAAGCTTTGCAATGGGAATGGTGAATGATTTTGTGGCCTAAGTTATTATATCCAGAGTGAAAGTAGAGACCAAGGGGCTAAGAGAGAGATCCTATGGTTATTACTTAGCAGAGTTTTCACTACTCTTGGCTTGGGGCAAGGGCAGAAGCAACAGGAAGGAAGGGTTGAAGGGTGTTTTATTATAAAGTTAAGCTGCAGTTGGGCAGGAAACCACAATGTTGAACACATTCTCTTGAAGGAATTCTTAAGGTAACACCAAAAGCAAGTAATAATACTGAAGTCAGTGAAAGGGACTGCCAATGCAGGAGGTACTTCTACCTAAGAAGTTGATGTGCCACTCCCATTAGGGGGGATCTGAGTCCACAGATATCAGACTCTTAGGAGAAATCAACTTTACTGCCACTGGAACGTTGAATAAACATCCAGGATTAAATCAAATACTAATCAGTAGTAGCTGAAAGAAGAGGAAGACTCAGTCTATGCCTGGGGAGGTTTCCTTTTAATCTTGAATTCAACAGTCATTTTTTAAAACTGTTACAACGTTAAGGGCAGGTAATTTGTGTCTAATGGCTGTTTATAAAACTCTTAATGAAATCATATTTTTATCAAAAATCTGTAATTATGATGGGCTCTAACAAGGTATTATTTATTATTTCTTTCTCTTATCCATACCAGAAAACAGTTTAACTATAGATCAAATTGCAAATACCATTAGTTTCTAGTGGAAATAATGAAATTGAAAATGTAAAGAATCAGGAGTACATAACAAGTTTCTAGGGGCATGCATTTATGAATTCGTATTATTAAGAGAATAGCATTTTTATATATTGTATATATTATATATATAAAATATAAAATATATAATATATAAATGCTATTCTATATTATATATGATACATATACATGTATATTCTAATATACAGTACATATATTCTATATTATATATGATACATATATTATATGTATCATATGTATCATATATAATATGTGTATGATACACTGGATATTATACTAAGTGTTAAACTTTCCACTGAATCATTTCCATTAGTGTACAAACTTGATATTTTTTCTCTCATGTAAAAATCAAAATAAACAAACAAAACACCCTCTCTTGACTCCACTTCCACTTCAGCTGTAGTTCTTTTTCTCTCCAAGCCTCTATAGTGACGCTTATGAGACAACTGTAGTCTAAAATTATTCTCTTTAAAGAGTTGTCATTAATTCTTCTCCCAGGTCTCCTCAACCCTTCTTCAAAGGTTTCTGCTCTTACCAATCCACTGACATTTTTTCTCTTATGGTCATTTTGTGACAGCCATGCTTTTAAATCCAACTATTTTTGAGTTCTAATTTCTGACTTATTTACAGCATTTGGCAAAGTTGCTCACCCTATTTGTGCAAACACCCTCCTGTCTTGATTTCCAGAATACCACACAGGATTGGGTTTCCTCATATCTTTCTGACTACTTGCCAATTTTCCTTGCTGATTCCTCCTCATTTTCCCAATCTGTATCCCAGGCTCAGTCCTTGAACCTCTTATATTTTTAATCAGCTCTACCTACATGCTTTGCCCATTATCAAGGCTTTAAGTGCCACATATAAACTGATGATTTCAAAATTATTATTTCCAGATTAAACATGTCCTCTGGATTCCTGACCTAGCTATCTGTCTACTTGACATTTTCATATAGATGTCTACTAAGCACCTAAACTTAACATGACCAAAACAGAGCCCCTAATATTCTCCCTCAAACCAGCAACTACTGCATTTTCCCACCTCAGTTAGTAGCAACACCTTCTGCTAGCTTTTGAATGTGTTCACTCTTGCCTCTCTAGTTCTTTTAATTGTGATGTTAGGTTGTCAATTTTAGATCTTTCCTGCTTTCTCTTGTGGGCATTTAGTGCTATAAATATCCCTCTACACACTGCTTTACATGTGTCCCAGAGATTCTGGTATGTTGTATCTTTGTTCTCATTGGTTTCAAAGAACATCTTTATTTCTGCCTTCATTTTGTTATGTACCCAGTAGTCATTCAGGAGCAAGTTGTTCAGTTTCCATGTAGTTGAGCGGTTTTGAGTGAGTTTCTTAATCCTGAGTTCTAGTTTGATTGCACTATGGTCTGAGAGACTGTTATAATTTCTGTTCTTTTACATTTGCTGAGGAGTGCTTTACTTCCAACTATGTGGTCAATTTTGGAATAAGTGTGATGTGGTGCTGAGAAGAATGTATATTCTGTTGATTTGGGGTGGAGAGTTCTATAGATGTCTATTGGGTCTGCTTGGTGCAGAGATGAGTTCAATTCCTGGATATCCTTGTTAACTTTCTGTCTCGTGGATCTGTCTAATGTTGACAGTCGGGTGTTAAAGTCTCCCATTATTACTGCGTGGGAGTCTAAGTCTCTTTGTAGGTCTCTAAGGACTTGCTTTATGAATCTGGGTGCTCCTGTATTGGGTGCATATATATTTAGGATAGTTAGCTCTTCTTGTTGAATTGATCCCTTTACCATTATGTGATGGCCTTCTTGGTCTCTTTTGACCTTTGTTGGTTTAAAATCTGTTTTATCAGAGACTAGGATTGCAACCCCTGGTTTTTTTGTTTTCCATTTGCTTGGTAGATCTTCCTTCATGCCTTTATTTTGAGCCTATGTGTGTCTCTGTACATGAGATGAGTCTCCTGAATACAGCACACTGATAAGTCTTGACTCTTTAACCAATTTGCCAGTCTGTATCTTTTAATTGGAGCATTTAGCGTTGTTCTTTTGGCTTAGGATTTTCTTGGCAATGCGGGCTCTTTTTTGGTTCCACATGAACTTTAAAGTAGTTTTTTTCCAATTCTGTGAAGAAAGTAATTGGTAGCTTGATGGGGATGGCATCGAATCTATAAATTACCTTGGGCAGTATGGCCATTTTCACGATATTGATTCTTCCTATCCATGAGCATGGAATGTTCTTCCATTTGTTTGTGTCCTCTTTTATTTCATTGAGCAGTGATTTGTAATTCTCCTTGAAGAGGCCCTTGACATCCCTTGTAAGTTGGATTCCTAGGTGTTTTATTCTCTTTGAAGCAATTGTGAATGGGAGTTCACTCATGATTTGGCTTTCTGTTTGTCTATTATTGGTGTAGAGGAATGCTTGTGATTTTTGCACATTGGTTTTGTATCCTGAGACTTTGCTGAAGTTGCTTATCAGCTTAAGGAGATTTTGGGCTGAGACAATGGGGTTTTCTAAATATACAAGCATGTCATCTGCAAACAGGGACAATTTGACTTCCTCTTCTCCTAATTGAATACCTTTTATTTCTTTCTTTTACCTGATTGCCCTGGCCAGAACTTCCGACACTATGTTGAATAGGAGTGCTGAGAGAGGGTATCCCTGTCTTGTGCCGGTTTTCAAAGGGAATGCTTCCAGTTTTTGCCCATTCAGTATGATGTCGACTGTGGGTTTGTTATAAATAGCTCTCAGTATTTTGAGCTATGTCCCATCAATACCTAGTTTATTAAGAGTTTTTAGCATGAAGGGATGTTGAATTTTTTCAAAGGTCTTTTCTGCATCTATTGAGATAATCATGTAGTTTTTGTCTTTGGTTCTGTTTATATGACGGATTATGTTTACTGATTTGCATATGTTGAACCAGCCTTGCATCCCAGGGATTAAGCCAACTTGATTGTGGTGGATAAACTTTTTAATGTGCTGCTGGATTCGATTTGCCAGTATTTTATTGAGGATTTTTTCATCGATATTCATCAGGGATATTGGTCCAAAAAACTACTTTAAACTTCATATGGAACCAAAAAGGAGCTTGCATTGCCAAGACAATCCTAAGCCAAAAGAACAAAGCTGGAAGCATCTTGCTACCTGACTTCAAACTATATTACAAGGCTACAGTAACCAAAACAGCATGGTACTGGTACCAAAACAGAGATATAGACCAATGGAACAGAACAGAGCCCTGAGTAATAATGCCACACATCTACAACCATCTGATCTTTGGCAAACCTGACAATAACAAGAAATGGGGAAAGGATTCCCTATTTAATAAATGGTGCTGGGAAAACTGGCTGGCCATATGTAGAAAGCTGAAACTGGATCCCTTCCCTACACCTTATACGAAAATTAATTCAAGATGGATTAAAGACTGAAATGTTAGACCTAAAACCATAAAAACCCTAGAAGAAAACCTAGGCAATACCATTCAGGACATAGGCATGGGCAAGGACTTCATGACTAAAACACCAAAAGCAATGGCAACAAAAGCCAAAATAGACAAATGGGATCTAACTAAACTAAAGAGCTTCTGTACAGCAAAAGAAACTACCATCAGAGTGAACAAGCAACCTACAGAATGGGAGAAAATTTTTACAATCTACCCATCTGACAAAGGACTAATATCCAGAATCTACAAAGAACTTAAACAAATTTAGAAGAAAAAATCAACACCATCAAAAAGTGGGCAAAGGATATGAACAGACATTTCTCAAAAGAAGACGTTTATGCAGACTGGATTATTTTCTCCCTTATTGTATAAATAGAATTTTATTATAGATACAAGTTGAAATAGATCTTGAATTGTTGTCATTGTCACAGCTGTAACTTGTGACTCATGTGTAAAGAACCATTACAAGCTGGACTCTAAGAGTGATTGTTACAGCTTTCACCTCTGATAAACACTAGCCAGAATCTCTTCCATTATGGTTACCATCAAAGAGAGGTACAAGTAGGACAGAAATCAAACACAAATGATATACTACCTTTCCCTACATACAATGAATAGACTAGGGAACTATTCTTAATAATAAATAATTTATTAATTAGAACATATAAGTGAATGCAGAAGACATTTAAAAGTAAAAATACAAAGGAATAACTTTATTCATGCAATACTTTCATAAAAGGTGAGTATAAACTCAGTCCATGCGTGTGTGAAGTGAAATAAGCTTGCTGGCTGGAGAGGGACAGGGTGCCAGAGGCTACTACCCAGTCAGGGTCACAGCTGTATTGGTCGATTGCTGGGTTCCTGTTGGCTTGGTCTGGATCATGTTATTTCTGGTGTTGGATTTCCTGTCCATGCTCTTGACCACGTCTTTCACCCACCTGGCTTGTGGATCAGCACAGACTTTTAGGCCACGTTTGGTAATAAAACTATAATGCAAGGAAAACACAGACGAATTTAGCCACATTCTCAAAGCCTTGGGGTCAAGAGTTAAGATCAGAGCAGACTTGAAGAGATCTTGTGCAGAAATTACTGCAAGAAATAGTCTTTCAGAGCCATGAGATCAAAAATGGGCACCCGTCTTCTGTCATCTATTTTAACATAAAGGAGAAATATCTGCAAGTAGTATCCAGCCCCTTTGTTCACCACAATTCACAGGTTCCTTTTCTCATCCATGTCACCAAATGTTGTAACAAAAAGACATTTGAGGCCATCTAGTTCCATTATTACATACCCTCTTCCTTTTCAAATGTAAAAATACTCATCTTATTTTTTTAATAAAAGGTGATTTTTACATTTTCATGTTTTAGAGTAAAGATTGCAATTATGTGTTGGGAAGAGTTATTACTTCTAAAAATGAGATTCTGGTAGAAGAAAGGGACCATGTAGGTTGTGCATTGACTCATTTCGTTGAAATATGGCAACTGATAAAGCAAGGGACTCTGCCTAACTCAATCCTAAGAACCCCCAACTCCAGTGAGGCTTGCAGGGAAACCCTGACACGGGCCAGCCATCTCTAAACCTAGACCTCAGAGCTATGTACAGTATTCAACAGACTCTTCCACTAAGCT
Organism: Macaca thibetana thibetana; assembly: GCF_024542745.1. NCBI lineage: Eukaryota > Metazoa > Chordata > Mammalia > Primates > Cercopithecidae > Macaca > Macaca thibetana. The sequence goes on along the minus strand of NC_065578.1, from coordinate 194,635,476 downwards.
AAATAGAGGAGGACTTCTATTCTTTATTTGGCAGCCAAATTTTTGCAATAATTGCCATTTGGTTGGACTGCATAAAGACATGATTGATAAGGAAAAATAAAGAGCTTGTCAGTTAAGCTGAGCTGTTCCTCCATGTTGACCTACTTTTCCTGAGGAAGGCAGCATTTCTGTATACTGTATTTCCATACCTCTAGATATCCACCCAGCCCAACTTCTGAGGAGGCAAACTCACATTACTGCTTTCAAGGAGCCTTCCTTGATGGTGTAGGTCTTGATTCTGTTGACTGGCAGTCGCTGGGTAGTGAGGCTCACACAGGTACTCTTATCTGAGACTTCACTCCCTACACCTGGTGAGAAAAAAACCCAGACAATTAAAAATAAAGCAATTATCAAAATCATAGGAACAATCACCTGTTAAATTACTCTGAGAATGTTGTGAGAATATAAGGCCATTTGTTTTTGGGGGAGGAGATGACCAATAGGCATCCTGAATCTCTTGCCCATCACAGATTCTTAGTAAATATTTGACTCAATCAATAGAATTGTTTCAGGAATTTCACGCTGAGAGAGAATAACAAGATGTTATTCCATTTCTGTGTATATTTTCACTTAGACATTTGGGACAGCTAGTTAATGCCCCAGTGACACTCATTCATTCATTTATACAACAGTGCCTGTTGTGTCCCACATGTTTTGTTAAGACAGACTTTATCCCCGTTTTCATGGAGCATATCTTCTACTGAGGGAGCCAGGCCACAGACAGGTAAACAGAAAAGATCATGTCAAATAGTGCAACGTGTTAGAGTGAGATTACAGAGTAACGCGTGAAGAGTACTCTATGCAAGGCAACATTCAGTGGGGGAAGGAAGCATGTTTTTGACTGAGTAAATAAAGGTGTTCTCATTTTTAAGTGGTAAAATGTCTCTCCGTGTCAGCCGCCAAGATGCTGAAAAGAAGGAAGGCCAAAGGAAAGAAGGTGGCCCCACTCCCTGCTGTCGTGAGGAAGCTGGAGGCTAAGAAAGTGATGAAACCTCTGTGTGAGAAAAGGCCTAAGAGTTTTCTTAGGCAGGCATTGGGCAGGATATCCAGCGCAAAAGGGACCTCACCTGCTTTGTGAAATGGCCCCACTATATCTGCTTCCATCTGCAAAGAGCTATCCTCTATAAGCAGCTGAAAGTACCTTCTGCCATTAACCAGCTCTCCCAGGCCTTAGACCCCCAAACAGCTACTCAGCCACTTAAGCTGATTCACAAGTACTGACCAGAGACAAAGCAAGAGAAGAAGCAGAGACTGTTGGCCCAGGCTGAGAAGAAACCTGCTGGCAAAGGTGGTGTCCCCATAGGAAATCACCCTTTCTTTGAGCAGGGGTTAACACCATCACCACCTTGCTGGAAAACAAGAAGCCTCAGCTGGTAGTGATTGCACCTGGTGTGAACCCCATCAAGCCAGTTATCTTTCTGCCTGTGCTGTGTCCTAAAAGGGGTCCCTTATTGCATGATCAAGGGGAAGGAAGGCAAGACTGGGACATCCAGTCCACAGGAAGCACACTGTCACCTTCACACAGGTTTGGTATTGAAAACACTGATTTGCTCCAGAATATACATTCTCTGGTGAATCCCCACATTGTAACTGAACTCTCAAAGATTTTGATAATTTATCAAACAATATATTAAATGGGCAAAAGCTACAAATGCATTTATAATCATCGCCTCTAATCCATAGCTAACATTAATCAAAAAATTACTGTTTCTAAGGAAATCTGATGTTATTAAATAAATAAACCATAATATTTATTTAATCTTAATATCAAGTGATCATGTCTGTTATTCTATTCAATTTATACATAAATAAGCATAGGCCCTGAGTGGTTAAGAAATGTGCCCAAAATTACCCAATTAGGAAAAGTAGGAGTCCAGATACTAACCAAATTCTCCCTGTTCTGGGAGTTTATGAAGCCCCCTACAGTCAAAATCATCATTCCTTTTTTGCACATGGGAAGTTTAAGGCTCGCCTGGGGAAAGCAGTTTACTTCAGTCAAAACCTGAGTCAAACCCAAAATGTGTGCCCACCTGCCTTGCTTCCCTGTTCTTTATCTCACAGACAGCTTCTCGACTTACCTTCCACAATGTATGCAGTGAGACAGCAGATGCCAAGGAGGGCCAGGGTGAGAAGTCTCATGGCTGAGGTCCTGCTGAGCTGTGCAGGGAGAGAGTGAGGATCAGGCTCTTTGAGGACCTCTTTTATGCCTCCAATGGTCAGTGCACTTCCTGCGGTGAGAGGGGGCTTTCTAGGTGGGTGTGGGATCATGGAAAGTCTTTGCAATACTGATGCTTTTTTTTTTTTTCTTAAAAAAAAAAAGTCCCTTTTCCCTGTTCATACTAACCTAACGCCTTGTGGTCTTTACCCCTTTATCTGTGGTTAACGTGTCAATGAAACCTAATCTATGCATAAAAGAAAACGTGGTTGTGTTGTCTCTTGCCACCAGCCTGAATTCCGATCTTCCGCTGTAGACATGCCTGAAGGCTGTTCACTGCCATGGCCCAGCACGGAAACTATAAAGGAAATGAGGTGGAGTGGTCACTGTGTTCCATCCCACCTCATGTGACATCCAGTGTGACATGAGGCTTCCACAGCCATGGATCATGAGTCCCTGGTGCCAGCCTTTGACTCTCTCAGGAGGGGAAGAGAGGCTGCTGCCACACTGAGCTTCGCGATCCTTTGCTTTCTTTTCTGTCATTTTTCTCCTCCACCTTTATTCAAGTTGCCCCCCTTTCTTCACCCCAATCTCCCCAGGTACCTAAGAAACAATTAATAACTATTCAAGCATGTCTATATGCATATGTTTGCTTTATTACAACTTGACATACACATTTATAGAAGCTTTTGAAAAGTTGTGAGGTACCAACTTATTTCAGATAAAAAGGAAATAAAATGATCTATAATCTTACCATCTGACAGTTTCCATTTTTAATATTTTTCCAGTGAATCTGTATTGGCATACATGTGTTCTCATAATTGTGGTCATTTTAAATGCTGTTTTAACACCAATTTAAATATCTTCCCATTTTTTTAGCCTTCATATTTCTACTTCGAGTAAATATATACATATACACATTAAACCATTTTCTTATAACTTATTATAAAGATCAGAACTATAAGGTCAGTTTCATTAATATACACTGAATTATTTCCTTTAATAACAAGGAGTAGGATTACTGGGTAAAATGATATGATCATCTTTATAGCTCTTATTATATATTGCTATATAGTCTCCCTAAATGTAGTTTTAATTTGCAATGCTCCCAGTAGAATTTAAATATACTGATTGCACTGGACCTTTTCTGCCACTGAGTTTGTTGTGTGGTGGTCATACTTTATTTTACATAGGTACCTATAAAATGTATTTATTAAATATATGTGTAGTTAAAGGTTTTGCGTTTGCTATTAGGAATATGAAAATAAATTCCTGTGTTTTCATAGAAATTATAGGTTAACCTCTAAGAGACTTTCCACTAATCGCGTTTGATTTTTCACCCAGACTTCATTCTAAACTTCAAATTGGCTCTTTAATGATCTCTACCTTACTGCACAATCACTCCTTGAACACTGGACACATCTTCTTTTCAAAATGCTTCTCCTCATATTGGTCCTTAGCATGGAGCAATGTGTTCTCTTCCCTCTAATTTCCAAATACTGATATATAGGGAGCATCTTAGACTCATTGCTATCTACCCACGTGTCATTCATTCTCAACCAAACTGGACTAAGTATACCTTTTGAGTAGTTCTTTGACATGTCTCCTCCTTTCTTCCCACACTGCTCAAATGTTAGGCCAATTGTAGTGGACTAACTAGTTTCCCAGTCTGCGGCGTCCTCTCAGTCTGTTCTCTGCAGCTTTGCCAGAGTGATCACCCGAAAGCCTCAATCTAATCATGCCATTTCCCTACTGAGAGCCTCTTTGCTAACTTCCATTGCCTACAGGATTAATTGCAAATCTTTCATTGTCATATATAAGAATGCTCAAGATCTAGTACTGCTTTTCCTTCCAGACTCACCTTCCACCATTCACTCACACACTCCCAAACCTTAACAAACACATACATGTGCAGCCAACCCAATGGGCCAGCCTCTTTTATGCTCCTGACACGTTTCTTTTAACTGGAATACCCATGACAGCTCCCTACATAGTTACATTAAACTCCTCCTCCCTGTATAAGTTTTCCTGAATTTTTTTTCACAAAAGTAAGTAGTGCCACCCCTTTATGTTCTCTTAGAACTTTGTTCTTTTCTCATGGCTCTTCTGCAGCTAATCTCATTCTGTTCTACTCAATTACATTCCTGCATCTCCCACTAGATGGCAGGCTCTTTGAGAGTAGGAGATTCCCTTGTTATCTCTGGATCACTGGCACTTGCAGAAAGCCTGGTATGTAATAATTGCTCAACAATTAGTTTTTTAATAAATGAATTATTTTTAAAATGCCAAAATTACAATGATTGCGCATTAAATGAAAGATGATCATCTAAAAACATAAAGCCACACTTCATGAGATTGATCTAAGCAAATAAAAGAAACAAAGGCAAAAACAGACAAATAGAATTACCTCTAACTAAAAAGCTTCTGCAAAGCAAAGGAAATCATCAACAGAGGTAGAAGACAACTTATGAAATGGGAGAAAATATTTACAAACTATACGTCTGATAAGGAATTAATATGCAAGATATATAAAGAACTCAAGCAACTCATTAGCAAGAAAACAACACAATTTAAAAATGGGCAAAAGACTGTAAAAACATGCCAAATTGTAAAGACTATCAATGCCGGAAAGAAACTGCATCAACTATTGAGCAAAATAACCAGCTAACATCATAACGACAGGATCAAATTCACACACAACTATGTTAACCTTAAATGTAAATGGACTAAATGCTCCAATTGAAATACACAGACTGGCAAATTGGATAAATACTCAAGACCTATCAGTGTGCTGTATTCAGGAGACCTATCTCACGTGCAGAGGCACACATAGGCTCAAAATAAAGGGATGGAGGAAGATCTACCAAGCAAATGGAAAACAAAAAAACCAGGGGTTGCAATCCTAGTCTCTGATAAAACAGATTTTAACCAACAAAGATCAAAAGAGATGAAGAAGGCCATTACATAATGGTAAAGGGATCAATTCAACAAGAAGAGCTAACTATCCTAAATATATATGCACCCAATACAGGAGCACCCAGATTCATAAAGCATATCCTTAGAGACCTACAAAGAGATTTAGACTCCCACACAATAATAATGGGAGACTTTAACACCCCACTGTCAACATTAGACAGATCCACGAGACAGAAAGTTAACAAGGATATCTAGGAATTGAACTCAGCTTTGCACCACATGGACCTAATAAACATCGATAGAATTTTCCACCCCAAATCAACAGAATATACATTCTTTATAGCACTACATAGCACTTATTCCAAAATTGACCACATAGTTGGAAGTAAAGCACTCCTCAGCAAATGTAAAAGAACAGAAATTATAACAAACTTTCTCTCCGACCACAGTGCAATCAAACTAGAACTCAGGATTAAGAAACTCACTCAAAACCGCTTACTACATGGAAACTGAACAACCTGCTCCTGAATGACTACTGGGTACATAAGCTCCTGAATGACTACTGGGTACATAACGAAATGAAGGCAGAAATAAAGATGTTCTTTGAAACCAATGAGAACAAAGACACAACATACCAGAATCTCTGGGACATATTTAAAGCAGTGTGTAGAGGGAAATTTATAGCACTAAATGCCTGCAAGAGAAAGCAGGAAAGATCTAAAATGGACACCCTAACATTAAAATTAAAAGAACTAGAGAAGCAAGAGCAACCACATTCAAAAGCTAGCAGAAGGCAAGAAATAACTAAGATTATAGCAGAACTGAAGGAGAGAGAGCCATAAAAATCCCTTCAAAAAATCAGTGAATCCTGGAGCTGGTTTTTTGAAAAGATCAAAAAAATTGATAGACTGCTAGCAAAACTAATAAAGAAGAAAAGAGAGAAGAATCAAATAGGCACAATAAAAAATGATAAAGGGGATGCCACCACTGATCCCACAGAAATACAAACTACGATCAGAGAACAGTATAAACACTTCTATCCAAATAAACTAGAAAATCTAGAAGAAATAGATAAATTCCTGGACACATACTCCCTCCCAAGACTAAACCAGGAAGAAGTGAATCCCTGAATAGACCAATAACAGGTTCTGAAATTGAGGCAATAATTAATAGCCTACCAACCAAAAAAAGTCCAGGACCAGACAGATTCACAGCCAAATTCTACCAGAGTTACAAAGAGGAGCTGGTACCATTCCTTGTGAAACTATTCCAACAAGTAGAAAAAGAGGGAATCCTCCCTAACTCATTTTATGAGGCCCACATCATCCTGATACCAAAGCCTGGCAGAGACACAACAAAAAAATATAATTTTAGACCACTATCCCTGATGAATATTAATGAAAAAATCCTCAACAAAATACTGGCAAATCGAATCCAGCAGCACATTAAAAAGTTTATCCACCACGATCAAGTTGGCTTAATCGCTGGGATGTAAGGCTGGTTCAACATATGCAAATCAGTAAACATAATCCGTCATATAAACAGAACCAAAGACAAAAACTACATGATTATCTCAATAGATGCAGAAAAGACCTTTGAAAAAATTCAACATCCCTTCATGCTAAAAACTCTTAATAAACTATGTATTGATGGGATGTATCTCAAAATACTGAGAGCTATTTATGACAAAACCCACAGTCGATATCATACTGAATAGCAAAAACTGGAAGCATTCCCTTTGAAAACCGGCACAGACAGGGATGCCCTCTCTCAGCACTCCTATTCAACATAGTGTTGGAAGTTCTGGCCAGGGCAATCAGGCAGGAGAAAGAAATAAAGGATATTCGATTAAGAAAAGAGGAAGTCAAATTGTCCCTGTTTGCAGATGACATGATTGTATATTTAGAAAACCCCATTGTCTCAGCCCAAAATCTCCTTAGCTGATAAGTAACTTCAGCAAAGTCTCAGGATACAAAATCAATGTGCAAAAGTCACAAGCATTCCTCTACACCAATAATAGACAAACAGAAAGCCAAATCATGAGTGAACTCCCATTCACAATTGCTTCAAAGAGAATAAAATACCTAGGAATCCAACAAGGGATGTGAAGGCCCTCTTCAAGGAGAACTACAAACCACTGCTCAGTGAAATAAAAGAGGACACAAACAAATGGAAGAACATTCCATGCTCATGGATAGGAAGAATCAATATCGTGAAAATGGCCATACTGCCCAAGGTAATTTATAGATTCGATGCCATCCCCATCAAGCTACCAATTACTTTCTTCACAGAATTAGAAAAAAATACTTTAAAGTTCATATGGAACCAAAAAAGAACTCGCATTGCCAAGACAATCCTAAGCTAAAAGAACAAAGCTGGATGCATCATGTTACCTGACTTCAAACTATACTACAAGGCTACAGTAACCAAAACAGCATGGTACTGGTACCAGAACAGAGATATAGACCAATGGAACAGAACAGAGCCCTGAGAAATAATGCCACACATCTACAACCATCTGATCTTTGACAAACCTGACAAAAACAAGAAATGGGGAAAGGATTCCCTATTTAATAAATGGTGCTGGGAAAACTGGCTGGCCATATGTAGAAAGCTGAAACTGGATCCCTTCCCTACACCTTATACGAAAATTAATTCAAGATGGATTAAAGAGTGAAATGTTAGACCTAAAACCATAAAAACCCTAGAAGAAAACCTAGGCAATGCCATTCAGGACATAGGCATGGGCAAGGACTTCATGACTAAAACACCAAAAGCAATGGCAACAAAAGCCAAAATAGACAAATGGGATCTAATTAAACTAAAGAGCTTCTGCACAGCAAAAGAAACTACCATCAGAGTGAATAGGCCACCTACAGAACGGGAAAAAATTTTTACAATCTACCCATCTAACAAAGAACTAATATCCAGAATCTACAAAGAACTTAAACAAATTTACAAGAAAAAATTAACAACACCATCCAAAAGCAGGCAAAGGATATGAACGGACACTTCTCAAAAGAAGACATTAATGCAGCCAACAGACACATGAAAAAATGCTTATCATCACTGGTCATCAGATAAATGCAAATCAAAACCACAATGTGATACCATCTTGCACCAGTTAAAATGGCAATCATTAAAAAGTCAGGAAACAACACATACTGGAGAGGATATGGCAAAACAGGAACACTTTTACACTATTGGTGGGACTGTAAATTAGTTCAACCATTGTGGAAGATAGTGTGGTGATTCCTCAAGGATCTAGAACTAGAAATACCATTTGACCCAGCAATCCCATTACTGGGTATATACCCAAAGGATTCTAAATCATGCTGCTCTAAAGACACATGCACACGTATGTTTATTGCAGCACTATTCACAATAGCAAAGAGTTGGAACCAACCCAAATGTCCATCAGGATAGACTGGATTAAGAAAATGTAGCACATATACACTATGGAATACTATGCAGCCATAAAAAAGGATGAGTTCGTGTCCTTTGTAGGGACATGGATGAAGCTGGAAACCATCATTCTGAGCAAACTATTGCAAGGACAGAAAACTAAACACTGCATGTTCTCACTCATAGGTGGGAATTGAACAATGAGAACACATGGACACAGGGTGGGGAACATCACACACTGGGGTCTCTCATGGGGTGGGGGAGGGATAGCATTAGGAGATATACCTAATGTAAATGACGAGTTAATGGGTGTAGCACACGAACATGGCGCATGTATACATATGTAACAAACCTGCACCTTGTGCACATGTACCCTAGAGCTTGAAGTATAATTAAAAAAAAAAATAGCAACACCTTTCTTCCAGGTGCTCACGTCAAAAGCCTTGGTCTCATCCAAGCCTTGATCTCATCCAAGCCTTGGTCTCTCCTCATTGTCTAACATTCTATACCCAGATTGTCAGCAAATCATGTCAGTTCTACCTTCAAAATAAACCAGCGTTTGAGTCTTCCTCATCAGCTCTCTGGTTCAATAGGAGGTAATACCCTCCTAAGTGGTCTTCCTGTGTCTATCTTAACCCTCCGCAATCTGCTATTAGCACAGCAGCCAGTTAAACCCGTTGAAGCATAGGTCAGATTGTATTACACCTCCTCACACATTTTCCCGATGTCTTAATTTCTCACTCAGAGTAAAAGCCAAAGTCTTACCAACAATCTATAAGAGCTAGAATGGCCTTGCTCCCTGTCATCTCTCTGAGTTCATTTTTTACCATTCCTCTCCTTTGATTTCTCAAACCATCTACTTTGGACATCTTGACTATTTCTTGAATATATCTGGCACATTTTTGCCTCAAGGCCTTTGAACTTGCTGTTTCCTTTGCATTCCTGGAATGCTCCTCTTCCAGATAGCTGTGCGGCTAACTCCCCCATTCCCTCTAGTTCTTTTCTCTAAAGTCGTCTTCTCAGTGATGCCTGTTTTCCAGCTACCCTATCTACAGTCTCAATTACCCCCTCCCCAAGATCTCATCCTCCCCCTCCATCATTTATTTTTTTCTCCTTAATACATAATGACTTCCTGGTTTATAATATACTTGCATAAGTATAACAAATTTTACTTACATAGTCAGGTTGATTAACTTCCCTTTCCGTCAGAATGTTTGCTCCATGAATTCAAAGATTTTGATTGTTTTGTTCACTCTTGTAGCCCCGGTTCTTAGAAATAATGGCTGACATGTTGTAGGCCTCAATAAATATTTGTTGCATAAATGAATTAAACTAAATGTAGACAAAGATAAATGATTTCTTAAACTCTGTCCTACCAATATTCTTTCTAAACATACATTTAAAAAGAATTCTTTCATCCTTTCGTGTAGAATAATTTTTACCATTCTTAGCCACAGTACCGTTGTAATCTTTAGCCACCAGAATTTTCAAAGACTGACAAATGACAGCATTAGTGTTACCTAACCATACCATATTTTAATCAGTCACTTATTGAGTATGCATTTTGTTCCTAGAACTGGGTATTTACAGAATTGTTACTGGAATAGAGATATTTGGAAACAAACAGCTCTCTTATTTACCAACTGTGTGATGACCTTGTGCAGTCACTAAATCTCTGGGCCTCAGTTTTTTTCCTCCTTAAATAGAGGCAATAACACGCACTCCTCCAAGTTGTTGAAAGCTGTATGAAACTGCAGTCTATGCGTAACTGCATACTTCTTCATATTTGCACCACAAGAAAAACAACTTCATTAGAAAGAATAATTTTTCTGGTATTAACGTAAGTTTTACCACATATGCTTTTGCAAACATTACAGATATTGCTGCCCATTATTGCCTGCTGGGTGGATAGAGAAAGGAGTAAAACTTGTAAGGGAAGATTAGAACAGAGGGCTATTATTTTTTTATTTTTTATTTTTATTTTTATTTTTTTTGAGATGGAGTCTCACTCTGTCACCCAGGCTGGAGCGCAGTGGCACAATCTCGGCTCACTACAAGCTCCACCTCCCAGGTTCACGCCATTCTCCTGCCTCAGGTTCCCAAGTAGCTGGGACTACAGGCGCCCACCACCACGCCCGGCTAATTTTTTGTATTTTTAATAGAGACGGGGTTTCACTGTGTTAGCCAGGATGGTCTAGATCTCCTGACCTCGTGATCCGCCTGCCTCGGCTTCCCAAAGTGCTGGAATTACAGGCGTGAGCCACAGCGCCCGGCCAGGGCTATTATGTTAACATGCAGGAGAAGCCTTAACTGACTATATGTATATGCAGAGCCACTAACAACAATAACAATTTACCCTTTGCAATGTTTTGTTGCATACAAAGCACTTTCTCATGCCTTATTTCATTTTGAAATCATGTTTGGTAGGCAGGATTTATATGATCTCTTCCATTTTTTAGAGGGGAAATTGAGGCCTCATTTAAGTGACTTGTCCGAGATGATGCAGTGGGTCAGTGGTGCAGCTAACTTTATTTCTGATTCCTTGAATAACTTTGGAGTATCTGATGCTCCTATATGAGTGATTCTATCAGCTGGGTGAGAGTCTAACTACAATTCACTTCACCAGCAATTATTCATTGAACTGTTGGTGTTTTTGGCCAGAATTCAAGATTTCATACCGTGAAAAACACCCTCCTCATTATTTTGGAGAGGTCCTCTGAGGCCAACAGGGAAGTGCAGAAAACAAGACAGAAGTCTGAGCTCTTTTCTCACATTCTCTTAGGTACCTGGTAGGATGACAGAATGTCCATGTTTCATGAGTGTCCAAAGAAGTAGCAGAGTCTTGAAATAGAAAATAACAGATCAACAATTCCTCTTCAAGAGTCTATTGTGTACCTGACCCTGAAGGGAGACAGGCAAGATTGGAGCACTAATTTTGGTTGAATGGCTAACAGCCTCATCTAATTCTCTCACCTACTATTTAAATTCTTCACTATTCTGCTTAAGCTCCCCAGCAGACTTCAGCTACCCCAGACACATTGAGGTTAAAATCCACATGTGTTGGTTTACAAGATGAAGTCCTTTGCTGTCTGACTTCTTCCTACCTTCGCTGTCTTAGAGCTCACACCAAACCAGCTTGCCCCGTTATTACCCAAGCACTTGATTTCTTCATCCTCTCGACATCATTAGACTTTGCCTTTGCCGGGAATACTGGGGCACCCTTTCTTCCTCCTTTATCTGGCTAATCTCTACTCATCCTTTAAGACTTGTCTGAGTCACCAATCCTCTGTAATTCCTTCTTTTCCATCCTGCCCTTACCCACTGGGAGAGATGCCCCTTCTCTGTGGTCCCACAAAACTCTTTGCTTCTTTCAAATACCACATTATTACTTTGTGTTGCAGCTGCTTTCTTGACTCAGCCTCTGTCCCCAGTGCTGTCACGGGGTGTGGAATTGTTAGATGCTCAATAAGGCATCTTTTGGATGAATGAACAAAATATGAGTGAATTGTTGTCAAATATGAAGCGATGATTGGCAAAGCAATTTTAGTTTATTTTTTGTTATTTATTCTTATTTTTTGAGATGGAGTCTCACTCTGTTACACAGGCTAGAGTGCGGCGGCGCGATCTTGGCTCACTGCAACCTCCACCTACTAGGTTCAAGTGATTCTTGTGCCTTAGCCTCCCAAGTAGCAGGAATTATAGGCACACACCACCATACCTGGATAATTTTTTTGTGGCAAAGCAATTTTAATTGCCTACACAGCCTATGATATAAAAGATGGAACTCAGCATACAATGAATATTCAGATGCCTGACCTCAACTCTCAGTTTGGCTCTTATGTCCTTCTTTACCTTTGGACTTGATAGTGTGTAAGTCTTAGCTAGCCTGATACCAAGAAGGTGACAAGAATCCTCTCTCGTAGAATGGAGCTATGACATGTGTCCACAGCAGTGTCACACAAAAGTTATGTGAAAGCAGCAGCTATTGTTAGTACGTGGGGTGTCAGAAGGAAGAGTTTGCTTTTGCCACATGTACCCCACAAAATACAGTACACAGAGCACACACTGATTTAAAACGCTGGAACCCTGCCTCAGATGGGGAAGTTTCATGAAGACAGAGTCAAAATGTGAGCTTTATGTGGTGGCGAATGGAGCAAAGGTCAGCTTTTCCACTCATACAGTAGCTCACTCAGACCACCAATTTCTCTCGCACGGCCTATCCCAGGCAGGCGGGCCCCTCTCCAGCCTGCTGGTTAGGTGGGTGCACTGGTGGTCCTACACCCAGGGGAATCTCCAGCTCAGAACGTTCGAGTCACCCATGGAAAGTTTAATGAGTAAGATTTTAAGTCACAGAACAGCAAAGGGTGAGAAACTTGGGGGCCAAGAGGCAGGTCAGAGACTTCCTCCTCTGTCTTTAGCTCTCCTCCCCTCAGTGCTCTCAAAATAGAAATTATTTCTCACCTGCTCCACTGCCTGCTCCCAACCTCAGCTTCAGGGTGGTCTACCACAGACATTCTGTCCTGACTGACAGCAGAGAAACCACCAACCTTTCTACTGCTAGGCACCAAGCAGAGGAAGAGTCAGCCTGGGCCAGATCCCACCAACCCCGAAAATCATTTTTGGGGGCTCTGGAAAAGATACATTGCCTCTTGCCTCTTGTGGGTCTGCATGTAAGCAGGGGAAAAAGACATTGAACATCCGGAAACTTAGCTTGGGAGATCTTTGAGTACAGGAACCAGTTGTCTTCTATACCTCTGAGCCTGCCACTGGCATAATCCCTGGCATCCAGTGGTCATTCAAAAATGTTGATTGCATCATTGAATAAAGGAAAGAGGGGAGATGGGATTATTTCCCAGAAGGTAACAGGGTGCTTGCTAGCTCAGGGGAGTAGAGAGGAAATAATGTACTTTTTGTATTTTTTTTCCTAAGGGGTCAAAGAAGAAGCAGGAACGCTCAATTATCTCCTATAAATAACAACAAGGAGCTTGCAGCATGAGAAAATGTCTAACTGCTTTGTAGATGCCATTTAGTGCTAGGGACAAGCTATTTTAAGTCATGATTAAGACCTAACTTGGCTAGGGGACAACTTCTTCAAGGGCTGCTGGCCTGGGTACTGAGTAATAGTCTCATTTATTACCCACGGGCAGGGCAACTGCACTCACAGATGGAGTAGACCATCCTAACCACGGTTTGACTTGAGGGAAGGGTGATTCAGGCAGAGGCAACAGCATGTGAGAAGGCCTTGAAGTATGACAAAGCAGCATCTTAGAAGGGACTTAATAATTGAGGAAGAAGCAATGAAACTTAGCCAGTAGTACCAGAAGTTCTAAGCAAAGTGAGAAGTGTAGTAATTATTTCCATTTCGCCTAGTTTGATGGAATCATGGATTAACTTTTAGGATGAAGTATCTGCAAATCAGAGCTTGGGTTTAGGGTTAAAGCTTTTGAGACCACCTCCACTCTGCCCCTGCACCCTTCCTTGCCCTCACCCTTCAAAACATTACAGAAAAGATATTGTCACTTTTGATTCTTTCTGGAAGAAACAAATCTCCAGATTGCCTCCATTTTATTGACAGAAGGAAAGGGGGAGTTTGCTTTAACCGTGGCTGTCTGTTACTTGCTGAATCTGATGATCTCAATTTGAGTTCCAGAATGTGCCCTCTTGGTCCTCCTTGTTTTGTTTTCATTTTTGCTTGTGGGTTTGTTTGGTCTTTGATAAGTTAATTTTATCGGACACCTATTGTTTGTCTGCTTGGTTCTCCTTCCAATTTTCTGAAAACTATCCCTTCTACCATCCTATACAAATGTTCACCCCTGTCCCCCAGGAATGTTGAGTGGGGCTTGAGAGATTCCAGTTTCAGTCTGGCTGGGACTTTGAACAGAGAACATGGAAACCAGGGTGACTGTGATGCTGCATATGTCCTGTTGTGAGGTAAAGAAGACTATCCTGCTGTGAGGGAATGAGAGATGGAGAGTGAGGCCCCTGGGGTCTCTGAAAGGCTCCAACCCTGCATTCAGATTGTTCTCTGGGCCTGGGTGCATCCCTGCCCTTGACATTTATGAGCTTCCTTTTGATAATCCAGGGTATCCAGTATTTTATCTGGAGACCCTGGTTGGAGGAGACCTCAAAGGAATTCAATACCATTTTGATACAGAAATGTGCTTTACGGATCTGGTTCCTGCCCCACACTCCACTTCCACATTCCCTCTTCAAACAGAAGCAAATCATATAGGAACAGACTCTTCATGGCCAGGATTTTGTTTTCAAATACCAAACCTCAAATGCAAAATCAGGAAAAACTCCCATTCAGGTGTCCAGTCATTTAAGCAAAAGAAATTGTGTTGTTCTCCCTTTACTGAATTAAGTTACTAATTTTCCTCAAGTAACATTACTCTGAAGTATTCTTTTATGAACTTTCATTGTCACATACATAAGATTTTGCATAATATTAACACTATATTAATAACATGAACCAATAAATATTGAGTGCTTAATACATGCCAGGAACTCTTCTAAGTATTTTGCATGTGCTAACTAATTTGATTTTTGCAGCAGTCTCATCTGGTTTATTATTATTTCCATTTTATATATATAGGGAAACTGAGGCACAGAAAGGTTAAATGCATTAAGTAGCTTGCTGGAGGTCACACACTAAGTGATCAAATGGATATGAACATGGTAGTTTGGTTCCAGAGCCAGGGCTCTAAACCACAACAGATTACTCTTAGAGGTAGATATTCCACACATAAACAAAATCACATTAAATTAAAAAGAGTTTACATTAAGTGTTCTGGCATCTGAAACTGCATATCTGGTTCTACAACTTTCATAGAGTTCCTGATTTTAACTGCTTGAGTAAATGGCTGCACATCATGGCCTCTCCTGCAAGCCCTTAGCTTCCATGTAACACCTAAGGTGAGAAGTTACTAAAGGAGATTAGTCTGTTTGGTAGATCATTCTTCCCTGTAATTTTCTCCCATTCATCCTAGACTGATCTGGTGGAGCATATAAATGACAAGTAATCACTTTCCAGTAGTTGAAGAGCAGTCTGCCTTCCTGGGGTGCTCTTTGCCTTGGTCCAAACACTTTCAGCTTTTTCAACTATTGCTTTGAGCTATCAGGAATAATCCAATCATGTTTGAGTTCTGTGATTGTGCATGGATATTATCTCCTTGAGCATAAACCTGTCTGTAGAAATTTTCTTGTCATAAAACTTTAGTCTATGTTCAAATAAAAAATATAGCCTTTTACAGGATACTGAAAAAAATCCTTCGTCGTGGACCTTTGGAATGGAAATTCTGTCTTCGTAATTTCCCAAGGTGATTCTAAGTGCATGGTCTTTTCCATAGCAATTATTGGCAATGAACAGTAAAAATGGTAAAAATATTTTCTTTTATATTTTAAGCCTGCTACAGTTTTGAAGAGCTTAAGTATAGGGCTTTATAGTGAAAGCAAATCATTAAATCCCCATGTTTATCTTCTGCATGCCAGATGAGGGTGCATCCCTAAATTCTTTCCCTGTTTATCTTTCCCTGTTTATCTTTCCCAGTTTCCCCTTTCAAAGGCAAATCTTTAAGCTGAACAGATGTTTTGAACTTCCACTTGCATAGCCTAGCATCAGAACTTATGGAAACACGCGAGGGAGCAGATAAACTAAGACAAGTTTTAGTTTACCTGATCACTGATGTTACTGAGGACAAGCAGTGGCTGGAGAAAGTTTGGTACATGTGAGTAAGATTAGCCTCTGAGGAATGTCTGATGGTGGTCGGAGTGTAAGGACTAATGGTTTTGAAAGTATTCATCACCATTGGTGATGAAATTTCACTGCAGTTTTGGTTACTTTCAACAAACCACGTAGACTCACTGTGGCTTCCCTTAATGTGATGTAGCTAACATTCAGCACAGTACATACCAGCATGAGCATGCATTAAGGGTAGGGTGTGTGTGTGTGTGTGTGTGTGTGTGTTTGTGTGTGTGTGTATGTGTATGTGTGCATATATGAGAGAGAGAGAGAAAGAATGAGAGAGAGAGAGAAAGAGAGAGAAAGAATGAGAGAGAGAGAGAGACAGAGAGAGAAAGAATGAGAGAGAGAGAGAGAGAGAGAGAAAGACAGAGAGAGAGAGAGAGAGAACAGAAACTGGTAAAAAACAAAACAAACAAACAACCAAAAAAAGCCCAGCAGCAGTATAATATGTCTTCCACATACTCTGTCTACAGCATCCCTGCTGTTCTCTGAGGATACACCAGGCTTCAGCAATAGTACCAGTGCTGTTAGTGCTGTTAGTAGGTACTAGTAGGTACCATTTATTTAACCCAGAAGTTGTACTTCTTGGAATTTGTCTAAATAAACGATTGGACAAGTGCAAAAAGATATATGGGAAAGGATATTCTCTGTAGTCTTTTTCATACCTTCTTCCCACTGTGGAAATTACCTAAGTGTTTATCAATACGTGAATAGTAAAATAAATTTTGCTACATGCTTTTAAGATAATTCTTTGTGGCCACTAAAAATGATATAGTTCTATTTGCAGACCTGGAATATGGTCATGTTTTCATGTGAAAAGAAAATAGGCTAAGTAACAGTGTATATGGTTCATTGTTATTTTTGACATCTATCTATCTATCTATAAGTAAATGCATAGAAAGTATTCTGGAAAGGTAAATACCAAAATGCTGGCAATAATGATTTCTGTACAGTAGAATTATAGATGATTTCAACTTAATTTTTGATGATCTGTTTTTCAAATATTTTTATGTAATTAATAATCATTAAATTGCTTATATCATGAGGAAAAAGTAAAATTATTTTTTTTCACAGAAATAAATAGACCAATAATTGTCTTTGTTTCTAGTAATACCACTTCCTCAGTGAAACTATCTCCAAGTAACTGAAACAGATAAAAGAAATTCTTTCAACAATATGTAGTTCAGACATACAACTTCTACGGATCCACTTTGGCCACAAGATACACTGATTTCTTCTTTTATTTGGATATGATACTATTATACAATTATTATTTTTAAGTCTTAGGGCTGCTACTATTCAAAAATTGGCTCACTCATGCTTAAAGTCCTTGTGTTGCCTGAAAATATTTAATTATTTTCCCTATTGTTACCATTTTTCCTAAGCGGGTACATCCAATGAGATAGAGAGCCTTATCTTGTCTTTTAGGCACTTTGGAATAAAAAGATCTACCCATGTTTAGCAGATAGCAAAAGTAAAAAGCATTAATTGAGAACCCACTATAATCTGTTAAATTCTTTTGATTAATATCAGTTACTTTTACCAAATAACCCAATGAGACAGAAATTATCTCCATTTTCAGAAGAATGAATATAGATTTGGGAAAGCTGGTTGACTGCTAGCATCATACAGTTAGCCACTGGCAAAGCCAAGACTTAGACCTAGCTCAGTTGACTTTAGTTACCATTTATTTTCTCATTTCCATAATGCTTCAAGAGGAGTAATAAAGAACTTAATACATTTGGCAACGTCCTATCAGAAGCATATCTATGTTGTCTATAGAGATCATTCTTTCAGTCTGAGTTCTTAGCTGCAAACAACAAAACAGGCTTTAATCAGGAATAACTCTCAAATTATATTTTGTCTACAAGTGTATCCTCATAGCACTCACCAGAGGCACAATCTTGAATTTTAGATATTGCATGGGTCATACTCACTAGGACCCCTGCTATGGTGACTTCTGAAAACTCAGTGACTACAGCAATCAAAACTGTGGTATTGATGAAATAACAGACAAATAGATTGGTGGAACAAAACAGAGAGCTCAGAAATTGAACCACACAAATATGGCCAACTGATCTTAGACAAAGAAGTAAAGGCAATTCAACAGTCTTTTCAACAAATAGTTCTGAAGCAACTAGACATCAATATAAAATAAATTCAGAAACAGATCTTTCACCTCTTACAAAAATTAACTCAAAATGCATCAAAGGCCTAAATGTAAAATGCAAAACTATTAAACACCTAGAAGATAACATAGGAAAAAATCTAGATGTGTTTGGGTTTGGAGATGGTTCTTTAGCTGTGACACCAAATTCACTGTATCCATGAAAAAAAAGTTGATACATTGGACTTCATTAAAATTAAATATTTTTGTTCTGTGAAAGACACTGTCAAGAGAATGAGAAATGAGCCACAGAGTGGGAGAAATATTTTCAAAAGACATATCTTAAAAAGGACTTGTTACCCCAAATATAGAAGGAACTCTTAAAGCTCAGCAATAGGAAAACAAACAACTTGATTAAACAACCAGGGCGAAAAATCTGAATAGACACCTAACCAAAGAAGACATACACATGACAAATAAGCATATGAAAAGATGGTCTACATTATACCTCATTAGGGAATTGCAAATTAAAATAACCACCACTCCACACCTATTAGAATGAATGACATCTAAAACACTGACAACACTAAATGCCGATGAGGATGTACAGCGACATGAACTTTCATTCATTGTTAGTGGGGATGTAAAATGGTATAGCCACTTTGGAAGACAGTCTGGCAGTTTCTCATAAAGCTAAACATGGTCTTATCATATGATTCATAAACTGTGTTCCTTGGTATTTACCCAAAAGAGTTATGTCCACAGAAGAGCTTGTGTCCACACAAAAACCTACATACATACATTTATAGCAGCTTTGTTCATAATTGCCAAAATTTGGAAGCAACCAAGATGTTCTTCAATAGGTAAATATATAAACTGTGGTATATTCACACAACTGAATATTATTCAATGCCAAAAAGAAACAAGCCATGAAAAAACATGGAAGAACCTTAAAGGTATGTTACTAAGTGAAAGAAGCAATTAGAATAGGCAAAACTATGGAGGCAGTGAAAAGATCAGTAGTTACTGGAGGCTTGCTGGGAGAGAGGGAGGAGGAATAGGTGAGGTGCGGGTGATTTTTAGGGTAGTGAAATCATTCTGTATCAATACTAAGAGGGTAATACATGTCATTATACATTTGTCAAAACCCACAGAATCTAGAGCCCAAAGAGTGAGCCCTAATGTAAACTAGCAGCTTTGAGTTACAATAATGTGTCAATGTCATTTAATCAGTTGTAAAAAATGCACCACTCTGGTAAGGGATGCTGATAGTGGGTAAGGCTATGAGTGTATATGAGATGGATGGGTATATGGGAAATCTCTGTACTTTTGCTCAATTTTTCTGTGGACCTAAACTGCTCTTAAAGGTAAAGTCTACTAGTTAAAAACCAAACAAGGAAGCAAACTCCATGACTCTTGTCAACAACCATATAGCTTTTCCCCAAAATGAATTCCATGTGGAGTCTTCTTTCTCTTTGATCTCTTCCAAATCCAAGCTTGTAGAGGTGGTTTAATTGGTTCAGTCTACATCATATGCCAAGGGTAGGTTGAAAATGGAGTTCTGGATTCTACTTTGAGGAAAAGGGTTATCATATGGGAACTTCCATAGACATTGGAAGCCAGACTGTCACTATTGTGGCAAATGTCCACTATAGACACTAATGTAGAAAGAGAAAAAAAAAGCCCTACATTAATATTTTTCAATAACTAATTCCATTACAGGCACAGAAGCGTAATGATTAATTAACTTTTTTTTTTTTTCCTTTGGAAGGGAATTAAGGTCTTCTCTCTTTTGCTATTTGCTGTCTTTGATTTCTATATGTTCACTTTTTCTGGGGGTGGAGGTGGGGATTCTTGTAGAAATGACTTAAGTACACCTATAAATTTTTCCAACTGCTTTTGATACGTTTACTTCTAGGAACTGTTTACTAAAAGAGTTAGCGTTTTCCCCTACGACACTTTAAACACAAAGTAAGTAAAGTTTACGTATTTATGAAACTTCTTTCTTGTCTGTTATACAAAGGCAGTTGCCTTTAACAAGATTCTTTTGGCTGTCTGTTTCTGAAAAAACACAGATGCTGGAGAAACATTCAAAGATTTTGTTAAATATTAGGATTATTAACTAATTATATCAGTTGAAGGATGATTTCACCTTTGGCCTTTACAATAAACTCAGACATTAATGGACTTGGTGATTCTAATAGGAAATAAAGATAGAAAGATTAAGGAAATTTCTGCAGCAGGAATAATATAAAAGACAAAAAGAAAGGAGAAGGAACAAGAACATAAATAAGGGCAGGCTCTGAGAGAGTAGAGGTCAATGCAGTTGTGGCAACTGTCATCATCACCATAGACTCTGGTTGAGACCCAAAGTAAAAATAATCATCATCATAAAGAGAAGAGAAAGTCCTATAAATAGCAAAATTAAAAGAAATTCAAAAAATCAAAAATCCCAACTAATGCTATTAAAAATGGGCAAAGGACTTGAACAGACATTTCTCAAAGGGAGATATACAAATTACCAATAGATGCATAATAAGGCAATCAATATTATTAACTGTCAGGAAATTCAAATAAAAACCACAATGAGGTATCATGTCACACTTGTTAGGATGCCTGTGATCAAGAAAAAATAGATAACAAGTGCTGACGAGGATGTGAATAAATTGGAACCCTTGTGCACTCTTGGATGAAATATAAAATTGTGTAACTATTATGGAAAACAATACAAGATTCCTCAAACAATTAAAAATTAAAAAATTTAAATTAAAAATAGAAATACCACATGATTCAGCAATCCCACATTTGGGTATGCATCCAAAAGAATTGAAATCAGGATTTTGAAGAGCTACTTGGATTCCCATGTTCATTGCACCATTATTTACAATAGGCAAGTAGAGAACAACCTAAATGTCCATTGATAGATGAATGAATAAAGAAAATGTAGCATTTACATACAATAGAATATTATCCAGACTTAAGAATAAAATCTTGACATAAGCAGCAATATAGATGAACTTATAGAACACTGTGCTAAGTAAAATAAGCCAGGCACAGAAGGACAAATGCTGCATTACTCCACCAACAGGAAGCATCTAAAATGGTCAAACTCATGGAAACAGAGAGTAGAATGGTGGTTGCCAGGGTCTTAGCAGAGGAGGAAACAGGAGTCATTGTTCAACAGGTATAAAGTGTCAGCTATGTTTTTTTTTTTGCTTAATCAAAGATCAGTTGGCTGTAAGTATTTGGGTTTATTTATGGGTTCTGTATTCTGTTCCATTGGTCTATGTGCCTATTTTTTTTTACTAGTACCATGTTGTTTTGATGACTATGGGCTAGTTTGAAGTCAGGTAATGTGATGCCTCCAGATTTATTCTTTCTGTTTAGTCTTGCTTTGGCTATGTGGGCTCTTTTTCGATTCCATATGAATCTTAGGATTGTTTTTTCTAGTTCTGTGAAAAATTATGGTGGTATTTTGCTGGAAATTGCATTGAATTTGTAGATTGCTTTTGGCAGTATGGTCATTTTCCCAATATTGATTCTACACATCCATGAGCATGGGATGTGTTTCCATTTGTTTGTGTCATCTATGATTTCTTTCAGCAGTGTTTTGTAGTTTTCCTTGTACAGGTCTTTCATCTTGATTAGGTATATTCTTAATTATTTTATTGTATTTTTGCAGGTATTGTAAAAGGCGTTGAGTTTTTTATTTGATTCTCAGCTTGGTCGCTGTTGGTGTGTAGCAGGGCTACTGATCTGTGTACATTAATTTTGTATCCTGAAACTTGGCTGAATTCATTTTTCAGTTCTAGGAGCTTTTTGGAGGAGTCTTTAGGGTTTTCTAGGTATACAATCATATCATCACGGCACCTATTTAACAAATGGTGCTGGGATAATTGGCAAGCCACATGTAGGAGAATGAAGGTGGATCCTCATCTCTCACCTTATACAAAAATCAACTCAAGATGTATCAAGGACTTAAATCTAAGACCTGAAATTGTAAAAATTCTAGCAGATAGCATCAGAAAAATCCTTCTAGACATTGGCTTAGGCAAAGACTTCATGGCCAAGAACCCAAAAGCAAATGCAAAAAAACAATGATAATATTGGTGGGACTTAATTAAACTAAAGAGCTTCTGCATAGCAAAAGAAACAGCAGAGTAAACAGACAACCCATGGAGTGGGAGAAAATCTTCACAATCTATACATCTAACAAAGGACCAACATCTAGAATCTACAAAGAACTCAAAAGAATTAGCAAGAAAAACACACACACACACACACACACACACATACAATGTCATCAAAGAGTGGGCTAAGGACATGATGGGGCAATTCTCAAAAGAAGATGTACAAACGGACAAGAAACATATGAAAAATGCTCAACATCACTAATAATCAGGGAAATGCAAATCAAAACAGTGTGATACCACCTTACTCCTGCAAGAATGGCCTTAATAAAAAAATCAAATAATAATAGATGTTGGCATGGATGTAGTAAAAAGAGAACACTTCTATACTGCTGAGTGGGAATGAAACTAGTACAACCACTATGGAAAACAGTGTGGGGATTCCTTAAATAACTAAAAGTAGAACTACCGTTTGATCCAGCAATTCCACTACTGGATATCTACCCAGAGGAAAAGAAATCATTATACGAATATGGAACCAGCCCAAATGCTCATCAATCAACAAGTAGATAAAGAAATTGTGATATATATGTACAATGGAATACTACTTAGCCATAAAAAGGAATGAATTAATGGCATTTGCAACAACCTGTATGGAACTGAAGACTATTATTCCAAGTGAACTAACGCAGGAATGGAAAACCAAACATCATATGTTCTCACCATAAATGGGAGCTAAGCCATGAGGATGCAAAGGCATAAGAATGAAACAATGGTCTTTGGGGCCTCAGGGGAAGGGTGGGAGTTGGGTGAGGTGTAAAAGACTACAAATTGGGTTCAGTGTATACTGCTTGGGTGATGGGCACACCAAAATCTCACAAATAACCACCAAAGAACTTACTAATGTAACCAAATACCACCTGTTCCTCCAAAACTTATGGAAATAAAAACGTTTAAAAAGAAGTATCAGGTATGTAACAAGAGTAAGTTCTAGAGATCTGCCATAAAACATTGTGCCTAGATATAGTTAACAGTACTGTATTTTGCACTTCAAAATTTAAGAGGGTAGGTCTCATGTTAAGTGTTGTTACCACAATAAAACAGACAAAATCAATTAAGATCACACACACACACACACACACACACACACACAGAAAATAATAAAGAGAAGGGAAAGGTGAGTTGTAAAAGCTTAAGCAGCTGAGGAGAATATAAAATTTTTCCAGGTATTAGAGAGAAGTTGGTATGAATACAGCTTTACATCTATGGCTTATCATTAAAGATAGTAAAATAACATATGATGAAATTGTGGGTATTCAACACATTTCTCTAAAGGAAGATGCCGGTTAACATTTTGAATTTTTAAAAAGTTGCTCAAGTAATGCCATTTACAGAATAGCAGGAAGTAGATGTGATTGAATTGTGCGGATTTATCAGGTGGCATTGAGGGTTATAATTCATCTGACTTTAGGGTCTGTCCTGGCCAAATGCACTGAGGTACAGAGAGGATCAGCAGAAAAGGAGGCACTGAGGAGAATGGAGTGAGGACTTGGGTGCAAGCCTGAATTCACCACATGAATCCTTCACTTCACCCGTTTCCAGAATGACCTCTGTCTTGCATAGATGGAAAAGCAAGCAAAGAAATGTATTAATCTTTCTCCCTGATATATGGCATACTTTATTTTTGTTTGTAGTGGCCTTTTTTCTGACTCTCACTGAGTCTTGCTAAGGGATGTGCCAGAACAGAAGTTTGTTCTGTGACATTGCCCATCACTCTAATTTGTTTTCCCTTCATAAAAATACTACACAATTTTTAAGGTCTATTCTAGCCACTATATATTTTGATCTTCTTTCCTTGTATTATTTGTCATACTAGGATAATCAGTATAAAGTAGCTAGCTCCAAGTTAAATTGAGCAGAGCTTCTGCTTTAGTTCTTGGAGGAAAGAAGAAAATGACAAGACAATTAGTTTATATTTATTTATTCAATCAATAAATATTTCTTGAATTCCTACCTTATAAGCGCTGAGGGTTCAGTAATACAATGGAGTCTCAATTCTCACTGACATTATATTCTGTAGGGGGAAAACCACAATACACAGGATATAAAAATGTCAAGTGGTGATGATAAGAGCTATAAATTACAATAAGGCAGGTTGCAAGAAACTATGGGAATGGGGAGGAGCT
The DNA here is from genome assembly GCF_024542745.1 of Macaca thibetana thibetana. Lineage (NCBI taxonomy): Eukaryota > Metazoa > Chordata > Mammalia > Primates > Cercopithecidae > Macaca > Macaca thibetana. The sequence goes on along the minus strand of NC_065578.1, from coordinate 194,610,794 downwards.
GCTATTTTATACGAAGCAATGAAAGCAGACTTCTGATAAGGCAATACTTGATGATTTCCTTCCAGACTCAACTCTGAAGCTCCATTCAGATTCAATTCAATATCATATACCCTATAAGGTAATGCTTGTACTTTAAGAATTCTAGGTTCTGTGCAATAGATTACTGGCTGAGGCACTAAAACTAAGTAAGCCTCTGTCATCAAGAATTTATTTTTCTATTCTGCTCTACCAGAAAAAAATTTGGAAATTTTTCAATAAAGGTTAAAATAAAAAATAATTTTAGTTAATCTGAAAATTAGGTAATGCATAGCACTCCATGCCCTCTTATTCTACCATCAAAAGGTTTTGTATTTGTGACTGATCTTTTCATTGGGAAGATGAAAATGTCTTCCAGCTTGATATCAATCATGTGCAGTGATGTGCATGCTTCTTTGTCCTGATATTTCAGATGTGGGGAGAAGGCCAAGTACGGGAGAGCAGAGAATCGTAGACCTGGCTGATTCCATAAAAATCGATCATTGTTATTCATAATAATAAAATAGGCCGGATGTGGTGGCTCATGCCTGTAATACTAGCACTTTGGGAGGCTGAGGCGGGTGGATCACTTAAGCCCACAAAGATCCTGGCTAATATGGTTTTACAGTTCATGGTCCCCACTATAGTATGTGGCTTCTCAAGGAAAGAATCCTTAGGATGGCTTTTGGCCACTGACGTTGGACTTCAGTTTCTGGCTGGTACATCTATCTTTGGTAGGTAGATAGAGTCTGGCCAATGTCCAGCTTAGGAAATCCATAAATGCTTTGAATTCTGTACCACAGAGGGTTTTGTTTCTGGTACATCTTATGGCAAAAATGGCAGTCATCTGAAAAAATACTCTTCTGCTTACTAGTTTTAGCTTCCTGAAAGAATGGTTAGCTTGCCATCATAGAGACTGGTGTCTTTTTTCTTCCCAACCTAATCTTCCCTGGAGAGTTGGTTACTTTGACTCAATCACCTGTTCTGTTTAGATTCACCATTGATCTGTTATCAATGAGCAATGTAACCAAAACTATTTATAGGCAATTTCTGAGTAGTGGTCAACACGCAACAGTTCCTCTGTTGGGCTTGTGGGTTACTGGCCCTGAGTAATACATGCTGTATAGTGCAGGGCAGTGGTTTTTAACCTTTTGATAACCACAGATATTTTTAGAAATTTTTTTGAGATTTTTGGTGGCTGTATATCTTTTATTAAAAAACGAAGGAGACTCTAAACCCACCTGATGAGAAAGTACTGCATGCTAATACCACATACTTTCACTAAAAAAAAATAAGTAAATAAAATAGCTAATAAATGATACAAGGGCATGAAATATGAGAAGATATTCTCACTTTCCCATCTTGGCCATGAACTCGGTAACTTCCTGGGGGAATTTTTCATTGTTAATGTTTTGGTGTACTTCTTTAGGCTTTTTTCATCTCTACTTACGTTACATGGTTGATATCCCATTGAACATAACATTTTAATAAATATGAATCAGGATCTGACCCAGAGGTCAGCAAATATTTTCTGTAAGGGGCCAGATGGCAAATATTTTAAGCTTTGATGACCATGCAACAAATCAACTTTGCTGTTGCAGTGTACAAACAACCATAGCCAATATGTAAACAAATAGGCATTGCCATGTTCTAATAAAACTTTATTTACTCAAACAGAAGGCAGCTATAGTGTGTTGATTCTTGTGTTGTGCTATTAATATGAAGTTATTATACATAATATTTGTCAGATATAGATATAGGTTGGTGCAAAAGTAATTGCAGTTTTTGCCGTTAGAATTAATTACCAGTGGCAAAAACTGCAATTACTTTTGCAACCATCTAGTAATACCTATCTAGCATATTTCATTTGAATTCACTAATTTAAAAATGCAGTGACTCAAGTTATTAAATATAATTTTACAGATTTAACCATCATTACTTGAAGTCCATGGCAATAAAATACCTATTTAATTGTTTTTCTATACAAGTCTTGATTTTTTTTTTGGAGAAAACTATTAATTCTCTTTGCATAGTATCTCATGTAAAAATAAAAAGAAATCATGTAAAAGGTCATTCATTATTAGCAATTTCTGGAGTCAATAGCATTAGTTATTGTTTTAAGTGGTTATCGAGTAAGACCAGGGTGAGATGAGTTTTTTAAACCATGAGAAAAAGAAGAGGTACAATTACACATTCCCTGGTATCGGAAAATAAGCAAAAGCAGAATAGTAATCATGAATAAAATACCACAGAGCCCAAATTTTTCCACAGGCTTTGAAATTCCACTAAAAACCATATAATCCAACTGGATTTCTGTTTAGTATCAAGTTCTCTGTCTCCCCCTGTATTGAATTCACCATCAAAATCTCTCCAGCCTCTCTTACTAAACACTAGGGGGAGACCCTAGTGTTTAACACCTCGCCCCCAAGACAAGAACCTTGTAGTATCACCCTCTATAGGGTGAAATATGTCTCCAGCTGGTTAAAGTGTTCCATGAAAAATGGTTCTATAGTCAAAAATAGTTGGGAAATGTTGGGTTAGCCAAATTTTACTATATGATTTCTCAGAGGCTTTAACATAGTGATATGCTCTATGAATTAGTAATGCCCCAAATTTCTCAAGTTTATTAGAAATGGACCCCTCTCCCCAGATGGCAGAACAAATGTTTGGTATAAAACACTTTGGGAAATGCTGGTAGATTCATCCCTCCCACTGTTCTTCCTTCAGAACTGAGCTTCACTGTGCATTTCCTTAGGTGCCTTCTCTGTTTCACAGAGTGACAGTCTATCATCAATGCATTAATCAAAGTCCAATATTAATGTCTGAGAATGAGATGAGTCTATGCCTTATTCACTCCAGAATCACCTGTGGCTCCTACACAGTCAAATTTCATTTCAAATAATTGATCAAGCTACTATAGCACTTATGTTGCAGTGGACTATATATATTATATAGGTATTATATATGTAATATATATAATACATATGGATTATATATATTATATAGGTATTATATATGTAATATATATAGTCCACTGCATGAATGAATGAATGACTATATATAGTCCACTGCATGAATGAATGAATGACTGTATTTGTATATAGTCCACTGCATGAATGAATGAATGACTTTGAGTGAATGATTTTAATAGAAGGATTTCAGATATTACATCATACTGCTAGTAGTGTTGCTTTAGGCCAGGAGGGATCTTGGTGGCGAATTGAAAATCAAAGTATGAAATTCCACTTACCTTCACAGCATCCACTGGCAGTGCCTACTAAACTCTGCTTAGAAACCTCTGGGAGTGTGCTCAGGCCACTGGCTCAATTTATATTACATACTATTCTCTCTCTTTCTCTCTCTCTCTCTCTCTCTTCTCTTTCCCTTTTAATTAACCTGAAGTTGAAGATAAAAATGTATCCACAAACTACCCAATTTCCTTAATTTCATTTCCTTAATTGCATTCTTGTCTGACAGACTCTGTGATCCCAGGTACAAGGCAAAAGAGAAAGAGCGTGGTTACATACTAGACTTGTAATCTGTATTTTATCTTGCTACTGAGTATTTTGCAGATGTAATATCACCAGTTTCCAACATTTTTCCATGAGGTTGATGAATATTATTCTCAATGTAAAGATGGGAGGACTGAGTCACCAAAAGGCCCAAATAATTGGCTGACTCCTCAAAGCCAGTTTATGCTAGAACCTGTCCTTGTAGCCATGCCATGGAGCTTCTTTTCCTCCCTTTTCAGTGGTATTTCTTTGTGATAAGTCATCTACTTAATAAGTAAGGGTGACATAATAGAAGAGCTCTGAGGAAATAAGTAGTGTTCTACTCATTAGTGATTTGATGAGTGTCCCTTCCAAAATGTCAGAGCTACAGGATACTTTTCTCTTACAGAAACTCTTGTTCTAGATCTCAGGCAAGAAGTAAGAAAACTGAAATATTTTATCTATCTTTCTAAAGCTGCAGTTTTCTGTTAGAACACTGTTTACTTTTGCAACAAGCATATATAGTTCCTGTTAAAAGCCAAAATTGAGTAAACATATATGTACCTACGATCTTTACTTTTTATGCATTACTAGCATTGTTTTAGTTGGGAAAACAGTTGTGATCAAAGCACTCTCACAAAGAGAAAAAGAAAGGGACATTCTAAAGAAAATAGAAAACATTATGAAAGGCAATTCATAAAAGATCATTAACTTTACTGTTTGATTATCAACCAGTAAAAGCAGTGAATAATGAGATAGAACCAATAACCTATCATCTATAAGTTTGCAATGGGTAAAATAATTGGTAGAACCCAGTATTGGTAAAACTTTGGGAAAATAGATGCTTTCATGCCTTATTGATGGGCGTGTAAATTAGGTTCTATTTTGACTTTACTATCAGACATAGTTTCATTTATTATACATCAGTACCCATAAATTGACTTTCAAATTACAATTATGGCTTTGTAGATCAGTGGACAAGCAATGGAGAGCTATCTGATATGGCATCAATCTTCCAGCCAGCTTCATTTTCATACATTTAACCTTTGTATGTCTTTTAAAGAAAGCAGTCAGTATGAAAGTAAGAGACTGTCTCAGCAAGCTTCCTGGAGGGAGCTTATGCTAAAGAGATGTATAGGCAAGCATACAAAGTTCAAAGAAATGTATATTCTTATTGCTGTGTAGTCCATGGTTGGAAAAAAAGGGAAATAATTTAAGGACCCATCAAGATGGTATTAGTGGTGGATCAAAATATCTGACAGTATAGGGCACTGTGTAGTAGCTTGGGCTTGGAATCTGGTAGACCGGGGTTTGAATCTTTATCATCACCAAACTTTGCGATTTTTAGTGAATTTCTTAAGCTCTTTAAGTTTCAATTTTCTCATCTATAAAATGTAGAGAATAATTCTACTTATTTCATTATATTGCTTTAAGGATTAAATAAGTGGGTTAATGCCCTTTTGTACTTAGTACAAAGCTTCACACATTGCAAATGTACAATAAATCTCCAGCCACTGAATGCTGTAGAAAGACTGTGAAATGATATACATAGGCACATTTACCTAGAGAGCTGTTTGGAAGAAGGTCCATCTATTATGGTTAAGTGGTTTTCTCTGGGTAGTGGACTTTGTGTGAATTGTACTTTCTTAAAAACTTTTTCTGTAGTGTCTAGATTTTCTTTACAGTAACCATACCGTTTTTCTAAGAGAAAATACAAGAACACTATTTTAATTTAGGGAAAAAAGATGTACAATTTAAGAGATGTACTGCAGGCACGTTTCCAAGAAAATAATAATCACAGTAATCTTGCTTTATTTTTATCCTTTAGAAACTTGAACCTGAAGTGCACCATCAGATTAATCATAATCGTATTGCTATGACAGGTCATGCTAGACCTCATCTGCTCTTTGTTTCAGGTACTGATTCAGATTACATTTCCCAGATGGAACTCCATTCTCTATTCTCCCACTCTGTCCTTGCTTCTAGAAGGACCAGCTAACTGGTTCTCACCCATCATGTGAGACCAAAGAATACATATTACTTCTAGATAAGAGGAGGTGTGCCATGCTCTCTCATTCTTCATCCTGAAGCTGGAAGAAAAGGACTCCCAGGCTTTAGGAGATGGTATTATTCAGAGGTGGAAGCAGCCTAAATTCCTGTGTCACTTTCTGGAGGAGAGTATTCAAGACAGACGACTGATTAGGAATATCTACACTGATTGTTTTGTTATTCTAATCTGAATGGCACAATTATACATCATCTTCATTAGTCTACAGGTAACCTTCTTCTACTCAGTTAATTACTTTGTATAATATGCCACCATTAACCTACCTTCAACTTCGGCACTTGAACATTCCAAGTAATTTACGTTTAATGCTCCTTTCCTTTGAAATTCTGTAAGTACATATCTAGGAGCAGGATTCCTGGATCTTCATGGTATGCAAATGCTCAGCTTTACATGACAATGCCAAACTGCTTTTCAAAGTGTTATACCAATTTCCAAAGCCACGAGTAATATATGCTGCTTCCCATCCTTGCAAAGGACTACTATCAGAGTTCTCAATTTTGACCATTTTGAATGGGAAGAACGTGGGGTCACACTGCAGTCTTGACTTTTGTTTGAATAATTACTAGTGAGCTTAAGGCAAGATACTTCTGAAGAAACAGAAGAAGAGGACTTGCCTTACTAAAAACTAGACTTAAGTTATAAGTAATTACTTAGGTAATGAAGGTAGAATGGTGCTAGTGAAGGATGGACAGATGGACCAGTGGAGCAGAATAGAGACTCTGAAATGGATGCATATATATGTTGGGGCTTCATATATGAAAAGTAGTGTAGGCAAAGGTAGAACTATCCAAAAACCGGAGCTAGAAATGTTGGATCTACAAAGAAAAAAAAAAAACCTTTGGATCTCTTTCTCATAGTCCATACAGAAATGAACACCAGAAAAATTGAAAATTTAAATGTCAAATGCAAGACCTTAAAATTTTTAGTAGAAAATAGAGGTAAATCTCTTTCTGACTTTACAGAAAAGAAGAATTTATTAAGGCACAAAAAGCATTAACCATAACATAAAAAAGTGATAAATTAAACTGTGTTAAAACTATATATTTTTGTTCATCCAATACATCATAAATGTAGTGAAAGACATACTATAAATTGAGAAAATATTGCAACACCTATGACAAATAATTAGTAAGATGAATACATAAAGATTCCTTACATACCAATAAGAAAAAGACAAATTGCCTAATAGAGAAATTGGAAAATTACACAAACATGTTTTATAGAAGAAGAAATCTTTATATGGATTGCATATTACGTACAATGAAATACAAAATAACTTTTCAGCTGAATTAAGATATTCAGACCAGAAAGTCATAAGAAAGAGAAAACATTGAGTTTCCTTTACTTGTACCCTTCACGCTTCTGTCTTCTTCCCTCAACAATGAATGCTTTCCTTCAAAAATGGATTTTCCCATTCCACTGTGAGGTCACACATGCATGAACAGTGTCGATATTCCAGAGCACTAGAGTTTTTAGGTATAAATGTTGATGTCTGCGCATGCATACGCTTGCTTACACACTCTTGCACTTACACACCACATATACTTGCATTTATTCTGGATATAGAAATTGAGCAGCTCCTTTATGCCAGACATTCTACAGGACTCTGAAGAAACAGCAGTGAAAAAGATAAAGAATTCCTGGGAAAAGACAAACAAAAAATCAGCAAGTAAATTGTTGTTATATTTGAAGGTGTTGGGAGTTCTGAATGAGAATATAATGGCAAAAATAGATTAAATGATACCAGAAGGGGCATGTGTACAAAGTTTTAAATTGGGTGATCAGGAAAAGCCACAATGAGCAGCATTTGAGCAAAGAATTGAAGGAGGTGAGGGTATCAGTCATGCTTACATCTTGAGGGAAGAGAGTATCAGGCAGAGGAAACAGTAAATGCAAAGGCTTGAATTCAGGAGCAAAATTGACATATCTGAGAAAAAACAAGGTGGTCACATGGCTACAGTGATGTAAGAGGGGTGGAGAACAGCAGAGGAGGATGTCAGGGAGTGAATGGGAGAGAAGAGGACAGGGCATAGGCACTTGTAAGCCCTTGCAAAGACTTTGAATTGAACTCATAAGAATGGAGAGTCATCAAAGGATTTTGAGGAGAGAAACTACGTTTTCTAATGGTCACCTTGGTAGATGTGGTCACTTGAGGCAAAGGTGGAAGAGGCAAGGTGGAAGCAGGAAGAACAGTTAGGAGGCTATTGCATGACTCCACTAATCCAAGTGAGAGGTGAGGGCGACCTGGCATAGTGTGCTTTGGGGGTAGCGAGAAGTATTTAGGTTCTATTTTGAAGCTAGAGAGCCTGCAGTATTTGCTGATTGGGTGTAACATCTATGAGAAAGAGAAGAGTCAAGGATAAAAAATATTTGTTATGGCAAGCATGCCTCAACTGATTATTGTCAACCAATGTACACCCATTAGCAGGACATGCCCACTTTGCACTAGGTTTCTACTTTCTTGTCTGTTATTTAATTCTTCCCCAAATGAGATTCTAGTGCATGCCTTGACAAACTGAAAGTGAACAATTCATTCTGAGAGTTTAACAAATTCCATGTCAATATGCTAAACAAAAATTCGGCCACTAGTAAAATTGTCGATTTGATTGAAAACATGAGAAAGCCTCATGCACAATCTCCTGAGTTCACACCTTTATTTTTTACTTCTTTTCATTATTTATTTTATTTTAAAAAACTGACAGATAAAATTGTATATATTTATGTGTAAAAGATGATGTTTTAAAGTGTATGTACATTGCGGAATGACGAAACCTAGCTAATCAATGTATGTATTACCTCACATAGCTATCATTTTTTTGTGAGAATACATTAACTCTCAGCATTTTTCAAGAATACAGTATATTTTTAATTACAGTCACCACGTTGTATAATAGATCTCTTGAAATTATTCCTTCTATCTAACTAAAATTTTGTATTCTTTGACTGACATCTCCCCAACCCCACCCGACTCTTCTCAACTGCCCCAGCGCCTGGTAACCACCATTCTACTTTGTATTTCTATGGAATCAACTTGTTTAGATTACACATATGAGTGGGATCATGCAGTATCTGTCTTTCTGTGCCTGGCTTATTTCACTTAAAATAATGCCTTCCAGGTTCACCCATGTTTTGGCAAATGATAGGATTTCCCCCCCTTTTCTTTTGGCTGACTAGTACTCCATTGTGTGTATGTACCACATTTTCTTTATCTATTTAGGTGGATTTGATATCTTGGCTATTATGAATAATGTTGCAATAAACATGGGAGTGCACATATCTCTTTGATACAGTGATTTCATTTCTTTTAGATGTATACCCAGCAGTGTGACTGCTGGATCATATGGTAGTTCTATTTGGAATTTCTTGAGGAACTTCTACTGTTTTCTATACTGTCTATACTAATTTACATTCCTGCCAACAGTGTACAAGAGTTCCCTCTTCTCCATATCCCTGCCAACACTTGTTATCATTTGTCTTTTCGATCACAGCCATTCTAACAGGTGTAGGATGATATCTCATTATGTTTTTTAAAAAAATTTACATTTCCCTGATGATTAATGATGTTGGACATTTTTTCATATACCTGATTGCTATTTGCATGTTTTATTTTGAGAAATGTCTATTCAAGTCTTTTGCCAATTTTTAAATTGTATTGTTTACTTGCTAATGAGTTGCTTGAGTTCTTTATATATTTTACATATTAATTCCTTATCAGATGTATAGTTTGTAAATATTTTCTCCCATTTCATAAGTTGTCTTCTACCGCTATCGATTATTTCCTTTGCTGTGCAGAAGCTTTTTAGTTGGATGTAATTCTGTTTGTCTGTTTTTGCCTTTGTTTCCTTTATTTGCTTAGACCAATGTCATGAAACATGGCTTTATGTTTTTAGATGATCATCTTTCACTTAATGCACAATCATTGTAATTTTGGCATTTAAAAAATAATTCATTTATTAAAAAACTAATTGTTGAGCAATTATTACATACCAGGCTTTCTGCAAGTACCAGTGATCCAGAGATAACAAAGGAATCTTCTACTCTCAAAGAGCCTGCCATCTAGTGGGTGATGCAGTAATGTAATTGAGTAGAACATAATGAGATTAGCTGCAGAATAGCCTAGAGAACAGAACAAAGTTCTAAGAGAGCATAAAGGGGTGGCATAACTTAATTTTATCAAAAAAATTCAGGAAAGTTTATACAGAGAGGAGAAGTTTACAAGTAACTATGTAGGGAGCTGTCATGGGTATTCCAGTTAAAAGAAACATGTGAGGAGCATAAAAGAGGCTGGCCTCTTTTATGAAAATAAAATATGAGATTATGAAAATATGAGAAAATATTTATAAAAGAGGCTGGCCCATTGGGTTGGCTGCACATGTATGTATTTGTTAAGGTTTGGGAGTGTGTGAGTGAATGGTGGAAGGAAAAGCAGTACTGAAAGGAAAAGCAGTACGAGATCTTGAGCATTCTTATATATGACAATGAAAGATTTGCAATTAATCCTGTAGGCAATGGAAGTTGGCAAAGAGGTTCTCAGTAGGGAAATGGCATGATTAGATTAGATCACTCTGGCAAAGCTGCAGAGAACAGACTGAGAGGAGGCCCTAGACTGGGAAACCACTTAGTCCACTGCAATTGGCCTAACATTTGAGCAGTGTGGGAAGAAAGGAGGAGACATGTCAAAGAACTACTCAAAAGGTATACTTAGTCCAGTTTGGTTGAGAATGAATGACACGTGGGTAGATAGCAATGAGTCTAAGATGCTCCCTATATATCAGTATTTGGAAATTAGATGGAAGAGAACACATTGCTCTATGCTAAGGACTAATAGGAGGAGAAGCAGTTTGAAAAGAAGATGTGTCCAGTGTTCAAGGAGTGATTGTGTAGTAAGGTAGAGATCATTAAAGAGCCAATTGGAAGTTTAGAATGAAGTCTGGGTGAAAAATCAAACGTGATTAGTGGAAAGTCTCTTAGAGGTTAACCTATAATTTTTATGAAAACATAGGAATTTATTTTCATATTCCTAATAGCAAATGCAAAACCTTTAACTACACATATATTTAATAAATACATTTTATAGGTATCTATGTAAAATAAAGAGCAACCACCATACAACAAACTCAGTGGCAGAAAAGTTCCAGTGGAATCAGTATATTTAAATTCTACTGGGAGCATTGCAAATTAAAATTACATCTGGGGAGATTATATGGCAATATATAATAAGAGCTATAAAAATGATCATATCATTTTACCCAGTAATCCTACCTCTGGTTATTAAAGGGAAGTAATTCAGTATATATTAATGAAACTGATCTTACAGTTCTGATCTTTATAATAAGTTACAAGAAAATGGTTTAATATGTATGTGTGTATATTTACTTGAAGTTGAAATATGAAGGCTAAAAAAACAGGAAGATATTTAAATTGGTGTTAAAACAGCATTTAAAGTGACTACAATTATGAGAACACATGTATGCCAATACAGATTCACTGGAAAAATATTAAAAATGGAAACTGTCAGATGGTAAGATTATAGATCATTTTATTTCCTTTTTATTTGAAATAAGTTGGTACAGCACAACTTTTCAAAAGCTTCTATAAAAGTGTATGTCAAGTTGTAATAAAGCAAACATATGCATATAGACATGCTTAAACAGTTATTCTTTCTTAGGTACCTGGGGAGATTGGGATGAAGAAAGGAGGGCAACTTGAATGAAGGTGGAGGAGAAAAATGACAGAAAAGAAAGCAAAGGATCGCAAAGCTCAGTGTGGCAGCAGCCTCTCTTCCCCTCCTGAGAGAGTCAAAGGCTGGCACCAGGGACTCATGATCCACGGCTGTGGAAGCCTCATGTCACACTGGATGTCACATGAGGTGGGATGGAACACAGTGACCACTCCACCTCATTTCCTTTACAGTTTCCGCGCTGGACCATGGCAGTGAACAGCCTTTAGGCATGTCTACAGCGGAAGATCTGAATTCAGGCTGGTGGCAGGAGACAACACAACCACATTTTCTTCTATGCATACATTTGGTTTCATTGACACATTAACCACAGACAAAGGGTTAAAGGCCACAAGGCGTTAGGTTAGTATGAACAGGGAAAAGGGACTTTTTTTTTTTTTTTAAAGAAAATAAAAAGCATCAGTATTGCAAAGACTTTCCATGATCCCACACCCACCTCAAAAGCCCCCTCTCACCACAGGAAGTGCACTGACCATTGGAGGCATAAAAGAGGTCCTCAAAGAGCCTGATCCTCACTCTCTCCCTGCACAGCTCAGCAGGACCTCAGCCATGAGACTTCTCACCCTGGCCCTCCTTGGCATCTGCTGTCTCACTGCATACATTGTGGAAGGTAAGTCAAGAAGCTGTCTGTGAGATAAAGAACAGGGAGGCAAGGCAGGTGGGCACACATTTTGGGTTTGACTCAGGTTTTAACTGGAGTAAACTGCTTTCCTCAGGCGAGCCTTAAACTTCCCATGTGCAAAAAAGGAATGATGATTTTGACTGTAGGGGGCTTCGTAAACTCCCAGAACAGGGAGAATTTGGTTAGTATCTGGGCTCCTACTTTTCCTAAATGGGTAATTTTGGGCACATTTCTTAACCACTCAGGGCCTATGCTTATTTATGTATAAACTGAATAGGATAACAGACATGATCACCTGAGATTAAGATTAAATAAATATTATGGTTTATTTATTTAATAACATCAGATTTCCTTGCAAACAGTAATTTTTTGATCAATGTTAGCTATGGATTAGAGGTGATGATTATAAATGCATTTGTAGCTTTTGCCCATTTGATATATTGTTTGATAAATTATCAAAATCTTTGAGCGTTCAGTTACAATGTGGGGATGCATCAGAGGATATATGCTCTGGAGCAAATCAATGTTTTCAATACAAAACCAAGCCCCAAATGACTGGAAGTTCAGACCTTCATGTCCAGAAAATCAATATTACCTTCAAGTACGTGGGGGACTCTGTTAGTAATGCCATAAATATTACTATTTATGAGAAATTTTCTCTATTTGTAAGAGACTATACAATAATAACTACTAACAAATAGGTCAGCAACTTACACACAGTTCAATAAACCTGCAAGACACATCCAGGTAAGATTCAGCTATACTGAGCCCTTACCTGAGCATTCAGTAGATATTTCTTGAAGGATTACTTTTTCCTATGACTGGAGTGAATTTGTCTACTTATTTGTGTTCTAATTGGTAGACTTATTACTTAGACTATGATATCATAACTTAATAATGGGTCCCGAAGGGGTTCCATGAATAAAGGTTGCTGTCTGGAAGTCCTTGAAATTGTGTACAAAACAAAAAAATATTGATGAAACAAAAAAGTTTGATTACTACATTAGGCCACATGTTGCTACCTGGCTGGCATTTTGCTGAGACAATGGGCATACCATCTGAGGGAGATTCAGATCTGGAGTAGGGGAAAGGAGGTCTGTTAGAGGCTGAGAAGAACTGCAGACACTGGTCTCAAATTCCCAAGTTTTCTAGCTGAAGGAGCTAAGTCCCACTGGTGCTTAGCTTCTTACTTACAAAAATGAGGCAAACAGTCTCTGCTTTGATTCAACTCTGCAACCTGAGTGAAGGTGATATTTTAAAGAATAACACAGACACACAAACATTGCTGAGAATAAGGAAAAGGCTTTGTGGTTTCAAGTATAACAGGATTCCCTGAGTCTTGGGAGTCCATTTCAGATACTTCACAGAGAGAAATCTTGTTTCTTAAATATGAGAGAAACAGAGAAAAAGCCCAGATTTTTCCTCTTTCATTGGTTGCAGAAACAATTCAGCATTAAAAATATATTGGCAAAGGTAGAGGGTAGGAATGTGCAGACTGGCACTGAGAGTGGAGGAGAGGAGAAGGAATGATGAAGAAAAGCACACTGTGAACACTCTTTGTTTAGTTCCATGCTTTAAAAAATGCCTTCTGATATTAGCAACACTACAGACCAAACTTGATCATTATCAGTGGTTACTTTAGATGCTTTTTAGCTGCCTATTTCTCTGGGAAGCAAAGACCAGTGTCTACAGTTAAGGAGAAAATCAGCACTTAGAAACTTCGATTAGATTTTACCCAACCCTTAACAGTATTAATTCTCCCAAGTTATTTTTCCTTTTGCAATGTTAGATGTTCTCTAAACTCAATAGTTTAATTCCCTTGGGCCATTACTATTGGGGATGAATATTTTAAGGCTGTCTTCCATGTACATATATCTTACCTTTTACCATTTATTAATTTTTTTGAAGTGTTTATTATTTTTATGTACAGAAAATAATTTTTATGTACAGAAAACTCAACAGTGTACATTTAACCCAGTTTAGTGGCAAGTTCCTCAGCCTTTCCTATTTCCATCTTGGCAATGCAAGCCACAGATTTTGGACTCAGGACATTGCAGATCTCATCATATCCATCATTGTAATTGGTCCTGATAGCTTCCACCAGCTTAGCCAAAGCTCCTTTGTTTTCCTGGTTAACCTGTGTGAAGGCGACAGTGTGCTTCCTGTGGACTGGATGTCCCAGTCTTGCCTTACTTCCCCTTGATAATGCAGTAAGGGACCCCTTTTAGGACACAGGACAGGCAGAAAGATAACCAGCTTGATGGGGTCCACACCAGGTGCAATCACTACCAGCTGAGCCTTCTTGTTTTCCAGCAAGGTGGTGATGGTGTTAACCCCTGCTCTAAGAACAGGTGATTTCCTAGTGGGGACACCCCCTTTGCCAGCAGCTTTCTTCTCAGCCTGGGCCAACAGTATCTGCTTCTTCTCTTGCTTTGTCTCTTGCTTTGTCTCTGTTTGGGGGTCTAAGGACTGGGTGAACTGGTTAATGGCAGAAGGTACTTTCAGCAGCTTGTGGAGGATAGCCTTCCCCCACTGAATGTTACCTTGCCTACAGTACCCTTCACACATTACTCTGTAATCTCACTTATAGTACTGTAACATGTTGCACTATTTGAAATGATCTTTTCTGTTTACCTGTCTGTTGCCTGGCTCCCTCATTAGAAGAAATGCTCTATGAAAACAGGGACAAAACGTCTGTCTTAATAAAACATGTGGGACACAACAGGCACTGTTGTATAAATGAATGAATGAGTGTCACTGGGACATTTACTAGCCGTCCCAAATGTCTAAGTGAAAATATACATAGAGATGGGAAAACATCTTGTTTTTGTCTCAGCATGAAATTCCTGAAACAATTCTATTGATTGAGGTTTTAAATTAGTCAAATATTTACTAAGAATCTATGATGGGCAAGAGATTCAGGATGCCTGTCAGTCATCTCTTCCCCCAAAAAGCAAATGGTCTTATATTCTCACAACATTCTTAGAGTAATTTAACAGGTGATTGTTCCTATGATTTTGATAATAGCTTAATTTTTCATTGTATGTTTTTTTTTTCTCACCAGGTGTAGGGAGTGAAGTCTCAGATAAGAGTACCTGTGTGAGCCTCACTACCCAGCGACTGCCAGTTAACAGAATCAAGACCTACACCATCAAGGAAGGCTCCTTGAAAGCAGTAATGTGAGTTTGTCTCCACAGAAGCTGGGCTGGGTGGATATCTAGAGGTATAGAAGTAGAGTATACAGAAATGCTGCCTTCCTCAGGAAAAGTAGGTCAACATGGAGGAACAGCTCAGCTTAACTGACAAGCTCTTTATTTTTCCTTGTCAATCACGTCTTTATGCAGCCCAACTGAATGGAGATTATTGCAAAAATTTGGCTGCCAAATAAAGAATAGAAGTCCTCCTCTATTTAGCTTAGTGGAAGAGTCTGTTGAATACTGTGCATAGCTCTGAGGTCTGGGTTTAAAGATGGCTGACCCATGTCAGGGTTTCCCTGCAAGCCTCACTGGAGTTGGGGGTTCTTAGGGTTGAGTAAGGCAGAGTCCCTTGATTATCAGTTGCCATATTTCAACGAAATGAGTCAATGCACAAACTACATGGTCCCCTTCTTCTACCAGAGTCTCATTTTTAGAAGTAATAACTCTTCCCAACACATAATTGCAAGCTTTACTCTAAAAAATGAAAACGTAAATATCAGCTTTTATTAAAAATATAAGATGAGTACTTTTAAATTTGAAAAGGAAGAGTGTATGTAATAATGGAACTAGATGGCCTCAGATGTCTTTTTGTTACAACATTTGGTGACATGGATGAGAAAAGGAACCTGTGAATTGTGGTGAACAAAGGGGCTGGATACTACTTGCAGATATTTCTCCTTTATGTTAAAATAGATGACAGAAGACGGGTGCCCATTTTTGATCTCATGGCTCTGAAAGACTATTTCTTGCAGTAATTTCTGCACAAGATCTCTTCAAGTCTGCTCTGATCTTAACTCTTGACCCCAGGGCTTTGAGAATGTGGCTAAATTCGTCTGTGTTTTCCTTGCATTACAGTTTTATTACCAAACGTGGCCTAAAAGTCTGTGCTGATCCACAAGCCAGGTGGGTGAAAGACGTGGTCAAGAGCATGGACAGGAAATCCAACACCAGAAATAACATGATCCAGACCAAGCCAACAGGAACCCAGCAATCGACCAATACAGCTGTGACCCTGACTGGGTAGTAGCCTCTGGCACCCTGTCCCTCTCCAGCCAGCAAGCTCATTTCACTTCACACACGCATGGACTGAGTTTATACTCACCTTTTATGAAAGTATTGCATGAATAAAGTTATTCCTTTGTATTTTTACTTTTAAATGTCTTCTGTATTCACTTATATGTTCTAATTAATAAATTATTTATTATTAAGAATAGTTCCCTAGTCTATTCATTGTATGTAGGGAAAGGTAGTATATCATTTGTGTTTGATTTCTGTCCTACTTGTACCTCTCTTTGATGGTAACCGTAATGGAAGAGATTCTGGCTAGTGTTTATCAGAGGTGAAAGCTATATTGATCACTCTTAGAGTCCAGCTTATAATGGTTCTTTACACATGAGTCACAAGTTACAGCTGTGACAATGGCAACAATTCGAGATTATTGTAACTTGTCTCTATAATAGAATTCTATTTATAGAATATGGGAGAAAATAATCCAGTCTTCACTGGGTTCCCATTCTGAAGGTTCACTACTCAAAAATTTGCTTCACTCAATTGTTTTTTCACCTCTTTGTGTTTTATTTTGGTTTCCTATTAAAGGAATAAAATGACACAACTTGTCCCTTTTTTTGTCCTATTAGCAAAAATTAGAATTTTGGTATAAAGGAACTTTATTCAAGTAAAAATAAACACCTTTTGAATTGGAGAATAATCTCCCTACCTTATTAGGATTTCTGTACTTGCCATTACTGTAGTTATCATACATGTTATACTTTACTGTGAATAAGCTTTTAATGCTCCAAATGCTGACCTATGCAGCATTTCTTCATGTGATCACAATTTGCACTAAACTTTTAATTAAATGTTCATCTGGTCACTCAACACCCCAGATTCATGCTCTCTTGTATGCTAATTAAATTGCTGATTTGTTTCATGCTTAGGGTTTTACTAACCAAGTAGGTGATGATGTATACATTCTGTTCTGTCAGACTCTAAATAGGAAGACCTGACCTTGTCTTGATAGTTTTAAGTGAAAAGTATTGGCTGTTGTTTAGTCCTATGGGGACATTTAGCAATATCAAGAATTTCCAGAGGGTAGACAAAGGCAAGTTGCTCAAATTTTCTTACTTGTAGTCATACAACTAGTGAATCAGAGTGGAAACTACTAAAAAGTTGCCTCCTAGCAAATGATGTGGTCACCTATCCATATTCATTGCTGTTTGTCTAAAATAAACTTCAGACACGGTCTTAGAGAAAGCAATCCCTTAATAAGAACAGATAACCTGCTTTATGAGGGCTGAAAAATAACAAAGTCACAAAAGATGAATGGAATGGTTTGTCTCCCAAATGTCTCCCGGGCCCTAAGGATTTATTTGGGATAATAATAATAGGATGTGTGGAAGAATATGGGCAGTGCTTGACTTTTCATTTTGTAAGACTGTTCTTTTTTTTAAAAATAATAAATAGTTGTTAAAATATATAACCATAGCTATTTTCTTGATTACAAATATTAGCTCACTTAATCACACAACAGACCTCGATTAAAGACAAAACAACTGAGGCATAAAAAGGTTAGTTAACTTTCTGAAGGTCCTTTGGTCTGTGAGGGGTAGAGTTTAGATCTGAACTCATGGAAGCTTCCGGGTGTTGACAACTGTGTCATGCTGTCTTCTTCACTTCAGAAGACAATTCCCTTAGGATGAAACCATATGTAAAGAGATGATTCAGGGGTTATCCTTATTTAACCTACAGATTTCATTCATTCAATAAATGTTTACTGAGGGTTTATTATATGCCGGAAACTGAAGACACAGCAGAGTGAACAGGACAAAGTCCCTGCTTTCTCAGACCTCACATTCTGGGAAAATCTTTCTTGTTTCCCTTCCCCAGGAACTCACTCCACCAATACATGCCTAGTGCATTGCCTGCCTAATGCATTCCAGATGCTTGATTGGGCACTGGAATGCAATGGGGAAACCTTCAGGTGTTTACCCTCTGGGAGTTTACATTGGGGGGACACACAAGTAAGCAAACAATTTCAATGCAGTGTAATATGTGGGATGATGGAGAAAGCAGAGGGTGTGAGTTTTGAACACACAGGAGCAAACCTATCCAGATCTTAGCATGAAGGGAGGGTAGGGATGAGCTTCCCTTTGAAAATAGCCTCCATCTTGAGACCAGAAGGATGATTTAGAGTTATGCTGAAGGTTTCAGTGCATTCTAGGCAAAAAAAACAAGCAGCTCAGGCAAAGGCCTGCAGGTAAGAGAAATCCTGATGAATTAAGGAAATGTGAGTAGTTTAATATGACCAACAGACTGTGCGGGGGTTAGGAAGTGGGTACAAAAGGTGATATCAGGGAGGCAGAGCAGATATTATGAAGGGCCTTGTCTGCCAGACCAAAGAGCATGTACTTCATTTTAAAGGCTGTGGGAAATGACATGAGCTACCAGGTGGAAGATGGAACGTAGAGAACAAGATAGGAGTCAGGAAGCCAATTGAGAGGGGTCTCTGGAACTTGTGACTTCTGAACTTGGCCTGGCACGGTGCAACACCTTTTACCTTTACTTCATGAGCCTTTACTGCTTAGCCAGGGAGCACATTAGTTGTGCATGACTGTGTGACTCACAGTGTGGGTCAGCTGTGCATGCCAAACACCTTGGGCCAGTGACTCCTTTCACCAGTTTCCTTGGCTGTAGAGAGCCAGGACTTGGATAGGAGAAAATAGCATTCTTGGAAATCACTTTGTTACTTTCATTATTCATTGGCTAAGCTAAGGTTGGATCTGTGAGAACACAATTGGAGCCAACCATCCAGAGGAAGAACGAGGCTGGGTTGTATCACTGGAGTTTCAGAGATCCACAGACCAAACCTTTTCTAATGTGTTCAATGTCCTGAATATCTGTTGAGCACCCGCAGAGCACATGGGCACAGGATCTAGCCTGCTGTCCTGAAACTTGTGACAGTCATCAAAGCCATTCCCATTTGGATGTTCCAAATGGCCCAGCTCACGGTGTGACTTCTCTTGGAGACCTTCCTGATGTCACCAGCCTAGATGAGCTCCGTCACCCCTATGTGCCTGCTCAGCCCATGGGCTCATCTCTATTACTACCTATATCACCCTGAAATACCATTTTATTTGACTTTATTTTCTGTCTTACTTAGAAGTAGGTTAAGGACTATGAATTTGATGTCTGTGTACTTGTGCCTGGGACATCATAGCCTTCCAATACATTTTTGTGATCCATACTATCTTATACATATCTCTTCTCTAACAGTTATCATAAAAAGCTATAGGAATACAGTCTTCTGTGTATTTAAGTCCACTCTGGGGAAGTTAGGAAAAGCTTTGCCAAAGAGGTGTCTTTGAACCTGAGAAAGAGCTTGCCAGGAAAAGGCAAGGGTAGGCACTCCTGCCAGAAAGGCTAAATGAATGAAAGCACAGAGGCACGGAAATTGAGGCATGTGTGGGGAAGCTGCTTGTTTCCAAGATGGGTGAGTTACAGAGCTCAGGTTTATAGAGGTTTATAGAGGAAAGGTAGTTTGAAGCCAGACTAAGAAGTCCTGAGTTCCATGACAAAGGATAGGATCTAGACAGAGGGACCCAGGTTGCAGCATGCTCATATGAGGGACAGAGAATAATAATTTGGAGGAAAATGGTTGAGGGCAGTGGGGGCCATTAGGCAATCACTGCCTTGGTGCAGGTTGGAGGAGATGCTGGCCTGAGTCAGGTCGTGGCAGTGGAAATAGAGGTGAGGATCCCAAGATAGTGCTGGACCCCCTGGTTACCCACTGGTCAATGGGCATGAACCTAATAGAGGCCTGGAACCAGCTCTGAGGGTTCTAGCATGGGTGACTGGTTCAGAAACAGCACAACTACTTGGCAAGACTAAAGTCTAACTTCTGGTGAGGCTACTAATAAATCCTGAAGGAAATAACAAGCACAAGGGAGAGGGAAGTGAGGAGAAGAAAAAACCTGGAAAAGTGAAAACCTGGTTATCAGCCTTAATAGTCATGTTATTCCGACAAAAGCCCAAACTATATTTTCATTCCTTTCTTACAGACAATTCTTCTACAAGACCGAGGTAAAAATAAGCCTGAATTTCTGTGAAACTCTTTATGCCCCTTGGGGAATAGAAAAGGTACATATAAATGGAATACAGTATCCGCCGGGTGAGTCACCAGAGCTATTTTAAAAGGGATTTGTCACATGGCAGTGGGAGGCAGAGAGCAGCAGAGATGAATCTGTAATGAGAGAAAAAGAGAAATGAGGTGAAAGAGGTTTAGAGTGGAGATCAGGGGCACCTAAGCATGACTGAAAGGTGGAGTTTGATGAGGGAGGGTGAGGAAGAAGCCAAAGGGACATTTTTTTTTTTTTTTTTTTCTATTTAGGGGAAGAAGTAGTGAAAATTTGGACAGACTGCTGAGGGTGGAAGAAGGCTAGAGGAATAACCTGGAGATATTATTCTGGAGGCTAGGAAGGAAATTTAGAGGAATCTCAGCTAAGAGAAAGTTCTTCCTCATCAAAATAAATTTCAAACAAATACAAGAGATGTATGTTGACTTTCTGTCACACTGTGCTGCCTAGGGTAATTGTTAAAAGACTGAATTTGTAATCTGCTTCTTTCCAAAACTTGTGATTTCTTTCATCAAGGTGGAATTACTGAACGAGATATTTGGAAAGAAGTTTCACCATCTAGAATAAGGAAACAAAAGACCACATGGCCAGACAGAGGTTATCTTAATTGGAGTCACCAGGTGTTGTGTGAAGGAAGAGTCACTTCCCTTCCTCTGAAGACTGGATGGAAGGTTGAAGGTTGGGTGGATGGGGAGGTAGATGAGAGAGTAGGGTACTGGAGAACTAAACCTATCATAGGCAGTGGATGAAAGAGAGAGGGGCATCATCTAATCTCTCTCTCTCTTTCTCTCTCTGGGAAAGAAACTTGTGTGGTTGCTAGGAGCCTTAGCTCTGCCTAGATTGTACACTGGCTCCACCACATACCATGCAGGTGACTGTGGGGAAATTCCTTAATTTCTCAGTGCCTCAGGTTGCCTCATTTATATAATTTGAATAGTAATAATACTGTGAGGGTTACAGCACTTAAAATAGCCTGGCATATAGTACAGGCTCAGTAAATATCAACTTTTGTTAATCTTAGTCAATGGAGTAGGATGCGGTAAAATGGAAGGTGGATGGAAAAGGCAATAGATATATCAAGCATCTTCAAGAGTTTCTGGTAGCTGACAATTTACTGGTTGAGATCTCTCTTCATCATTTAGGCAAAGCTTTTTAAAAATATTTTCTATAATTGCATATAACACATAAATGATAGAGTGGTCTTGTAATATTTATTCCATGAGAGCCTCCATTAAAAAAAAAGACTCTATGGTCAAATGTGTTTAGTAAATGTTCAAAACATCCCACTCCTCTTTGACATAGCATGTCAAAATCTTTAAGAAGTACTGTGAAATATATACCCATTAAATCTCACCTATCTCAGTGTTTCCTAAAGTTAATCTGAGCACAGAACCCCTTTCCATGTACTATTTATTAATATCCTGGGATCACCTTTTGAATGTACATTTTTAAAGCATTGTTAGAGACCAAAAATGTGCTTAGATCCATTATACTGAAAGAGTAATGCTACAATTCATCAAGAGCATCAACACAATCAAAGAAAGGAATTTCCTAGGTCCCCTCACTTCTGGTGTCTCTGTAAGCTGCTAGAGACTGGAGTCCCATTTTTGGAAATGTCTGTTGTTCTGGAGTTTGCATGTGTGCCTGTGTGTGTGAATATGGGGTGCTCACAGACTCTTTGGTCCCTGTAGATTGTTAATTAACCAGTGCCGCCTAAAGTATCTACCTACCAGCACTCATTGAGTACTGTATTAGTCCATTCTCATGCTGCTAATAAAGACATACCCGAGAATGGGTAATTTATAAAGGAAAGAGGTTTAATTGACTCACAGTTCAGCATGGCTGGGGAAGCCTCAGGACATTTACAATCATGGCAGAAGAGGAAGCAAACACGTCCTTCTTCACATGGCTGCAGCAAGGAGAAGTGCTGAGCAAAAGGGGGAAAAGCCCTTTATAAAATCATCAGATCTCGTGAGAACTCACTCACTATCACAAGAACAGCACTAGAGTAACCTCCCCCATGATTACGTTACCTCCCACTGGGTCTCTCCTCTGACATGTGGGGATTATGGGAACTACAATTCAAGATGAGATTTGGGTGAGGACACAGCCAAACCATATCAAGTACCTACTCTGAATAAGATGCCATACTAAGTATTCTTGGGACCAAACCAGAATACTTGATGGATCCTAACTTTCCTCTTCCAGTGGCTTTGCTTAGGCTCTTCTTTGCACCTGGAAGCAACACTCTGCCTCCTCTTTCGTCCTTCTGCCATCATCAGCATCCATTTCAGACGCTACCTTCTCCAAGAAACCTTCCTTGTCCTTTGAACCAGATCTAATTTTGTGGCTTTTCTAAACCTTGAGCCCTTTCTTCTGGCATTCATTTTATTCTTCCCTGAATTGTAGATACTTGTAAACTTATCATACCTAAAAAAAAAAAAAAAAAAAAAAAAAAAAAAAAAAAAAAAAAAAGATCAGGAGTTCTTGGCAGCAGGAACTGTGTCTTATTAATATCTATATTTCCTGTAGCATCTACAAGAGTGCTTTCCCATGGTCTGTGCTCAACACACAGTTGCTGAATTAGAACTAGTGAAAGGAACATAAGACCCAGTCCCTGCAACTTATGTATTACATTGTAGTTGTGGAGATAACAGCTATGCATGAGGATATGATGACAGTGAAATTCAGAGGTCACTGGTAACTGCCTAGTAAATGGAATGGACTGAGGATGACAGTACATTTCTTTCATAATATCAGCTCTAATTGATTGGTAGTGGCTGTGGACTTTCTGTGTTGAGTGAGACCTTGACGTTACTTCCTGGCTTGACAGGGAGTGCTGTGATCAGTTATTGATGTCCGCATTGTGCTGTAAGCTGGCTCATGCAGGCCTTCCCTTAGATCGTTCAGTGACTCTGGTATGGTCCATAGCATATGGAACTCAGAGAAGGGGAAGTGACCTGTGGGCTGACTGGGTTGGTCAGTGAAGGTTTGTGTCATGGATAAAGAGATTTTGACTGGGTCATGGAGGGTGAATAGAATTTAAAAGCCAAAGCAAATGGGAGAGGTAACGCAGGCAAAAAAGTGTGAAGGTGGAAAAGACCGAAGTATTTTTGTTAATTATTTGATCAATTAGCCATTTCTATTAGACTGTAAGCTCCGTGAAAGCAAGGTTCACTTTTGCTCTATTCATGGCTGTATGCTGACACCGGGAATAAGGCAAACACTCAGCAAATATGCACCAAATGAGCAGGGAGTATGACCAGGAGAGTTAAGATGACAACCAGGTCCAAACAAGAATGGAGGAGTGGCGAAAGATGAATGAAAAGGTGACTTAGGAAAGGGTGCTTGAGGCTGAGGAATTAACTTTCTCTTGTAGGCATTTTGAAGAGTTAAATTTTTTTAGGAGAAAACTTGAGTTCCATTGAGGTGTAAGTAGTATTTGAGTAATTTGTCTCATAGCTGAATTAATCTAGTTCATTTAGAATCATTTTCTGTGGTTGGCCTCATCACAGAATCACATACCTGTGCCCACACCAGTAGGAAAAGCAAATCACGACAAATCATGGACATCCAGACAAATTGCTGGAGCTGCTCAGCTGAGGTTGAGCATCCTGGGTGCCTCAGGGGATCCATGTCACAGACAAGCAGGCCTTTTGCCAGTGAGCTGCAGGCCCAAGACACATAGTCATGAGCGGAGGAACCCAGAGCAAATGGTCTTCCTTATCCTTAATGACACCACCAGGGCAGCTTATACTTTGGGAAGAAGGTTCATTTTGTACCTCACGGCACCTTTAGGAAAGAGCTGTACTGTCAGGCCTTGAAACACGTCCACATTAAATGAGTTGAGAGGGAAAAGTGGTTATTTATAAATCCACACCATTAACTTTAACCTGGGCTGAATGAATACAGGCCCTACTGTATATTTTTTATTAGCAACAGAATAGGCAAACTGATTATTAGTGTAGTGTAAAGATTGTTTTCATCATTTTTGTAATTATTTTTCTCCCTTGACTGGAATTCCGTGACTTATTCATTCATTACGTCATTCAGATGTTGTGGCATGTTTGTAAGAAGTTGTCTTGGGTCTTGAGGAATGAGAATTATTTGAGTATTTCAGTTGACAACAGCAGAGGAATCTAATGATTAGATGGGCTACACCTCGTTGAGATCAACAGTCCTTTGATATGTGTCAAAGGAACTGTGCTTTGTGTGCTTGAATTAGAACTTATATTTCCATAATTGAATGTGAATATACTAAAAAGTTTACATTCCATCTACTAGATTTGTAACATTTAGTAAAAAAGACATTGGAGAGGAACATTAAATTCACAAGTGAGTTGCTTACTGCAGTTGAGATTTTGTTTCTTGATCTGGGTGCTGCTCATATAGGCCTGTTCAGTTCATGAAAATTCATCTATTTGTTAACTTATAATATGCGTACTTTTTTGATTTATGTGTTATATGTCAATAAAAAGTTGAAAGGAATTCATTGCTTAGTTTCCTCTCTTAATCATGATGGATCATGTTTAAGACTGGAATTCATTAAGAACACAGGAGAGTTAAATTTGACAAAATTGAGAGAGCTGAATTTTAAAGGTAGAAGATTTAGGTTGGCTAGAAATGGAGGAAGATGGCCAATTTCTAGCCACATTCATTTTGAAAAATTAATTTTGTGGAGTGGATATAATATTAATCATGATCACCTGTGTGATTCCAAGAATAAAAAGCATTATGGCTGATGATGAAAGATTAAGTGCTTGAAAGTTCTTTTTCCTTCTAACCAATGAAATGTTCCTCCATCTATCTTGTCAAATGCTAAGAAGCAACGTCAACAAACATAGAAATGTTGCATGAGTACATGTGCATAAGGTGCAGGTTTGTTACATATGTATACTTGTGCCATGTTGGTGTACTGCACCCATCAACTCGTCATTTACATCAGGTATAACTCCCAATGCAATCCCTCCCCCCTCCCCCCTCCCCCCTCCCCGTGATAGGACCCGGTGTGTGATGTTCCCCTTCCTGAGTCCAAGTGATCTCCTTGTTCAGTTCCCACCTATGAGTGAGAACATGCAGTGTTTGGTTTTCTGTTCTTGTGATAGTTTGCTAAGAATGATGGTTTCCAGCTGCATCCATGTCCCTACAAAGGACACAAACTCATCCTTTTTTATGGCTGCATAGTATTCCATGGTGTATATGTGCCACATTTTCTTAATCCAATGTGTCACTGATGGACATTTGGGTTGATTCCAAGTCTTTGCTATTGTGAATAGTGCTGCAATAAACATACGTGTGCATGTGTCTTTATAGCAGCATAATTTATAATCCTTTGGGTATATACCCAGTAATGCGATGGCTGGGTCATATGGTACATCTAGTTCTAGATCCTTGAGGAATCGCCATACTGTTTTCCATAATGGTTGAACTAGTTTACAATCCCACCAACAGTGTAAAAGCGTTCCTTTCCAGCACCTGTTTCCTGATTTTTTAATGATTGCCATTCTAACTGGTGTGAGGTGGTATCTCATTGTGGTTTTGATTTGCATTTGTCTGATGGCCAGTGATGATGAGCATTTTTTCATGTGTCTGTTGGCTGTATGAATGTCTTCTTTTGAGAAGTGTCTGTTCATATCCTTTGCCCACTTTTTGATGGGGTTGTTTGGTTTTTTCTTGTAAATTTGATTGAGTTCTTTGTAGGTTCTGGATATTAGCCCTTTGTCAGATGAGTAGATTGCAAAAATTTTCTCCCATTCTGTAGGTTGCCTGTTCACTCTGATGGTAGTTTCTTTTGCTGTGCAGAAGCTCTTTAGTTTAATTAGATCCCATTTATCAGTTTTGGCTTTTGTTGCTATTGCTTTTGGTGTTTTAGACATGAAGTCTTTGCCCATGCCTATGTCCTGAATGGTATTACCTAGGTTTTCTTCTAGGGTTTTTATCGTTTTATGTCTAACATTTAAGTCTCTAATCCATCTTGAATTAATTTTCATATAAGGAGTAAGGAAAGGATCCAGTTTCAGTTTTCTACTTATGGCTAGCCAATTTTCCCAGCACCATTTATTAAATAGGGAATCCTTTCCCCATTTCTTGTTTTTGCCAGGGTTGTCAAAGATCAGATGGCTATAGATGTGTGGTATTATTTCTGAGGGCTCTGTTCTGTTCCATTGGTCTATCACTCTGTTTTGGTACCAGTACCATGCTGTTTTGGTTACTGCAGCCTTGTAGTATAGTTTGAAGTCGGGTAGCACGATGCCTCCAGCTTTGTTCTTTTGGCTTAGGATTGTCTTGGCAATGCGGGGTCTTTTTGGTTCCATATGAATTTTAAAGTAATTTTTTTCCAATTCTGTGAAGAAAGTCATTGGTAGCTTAATGGGGATGGCATTGAATCTATAAATTACCTTGGGCAGTATGGCCATTTTTACGATATTGATTCTTTCTATTCATGAGCAAGGTATGTTCTTCCATTTATTTGTGTCCTCTTTTATTTCACTGAGCAGTGGTTTGTAGTTCTCCTTGAAGAGGTCCTTTACAGCCCTTGTAAGTTGGATTCCTAGGTATTTTATTCTGTTTGAAGCTCTTGTGAATGGGAGTTCATTCATGATTTGGCTCTCTGTTTGTCTGTTACTGGTGTATAAGAATGCTTGTGATTTTTGCACATTGATTTTGTATCCTGAGACTTTGCTGAAGTTGTTTATCAGCTTAAGGAGATTTTGGGCTGAGACAATGGGGTTTTCTAAATATACAATCATGTCATCTGCAAACAGGGACAATTTGACTTCTTCTTTTCCTAACTGAATACCTTTATTTCTTTCTCTTGCCTGATTGCCCTAGCCAGAACTTCCGACACTATGTTGAATAGGAGTGGTGAGAGAGGGCATCCCTGTCTTGTGCCAGTTTTCAAAGGGGATGCTTCCAGTTTTTGCCCATTCAGTATGATATTGGCTGTGGGTTTGTCATAAATAGCTCTTATTAATTTGAGACACGTTCCATCAATACCGAATTTATTGAGAGTTTTTAGCATGAAGGGATGTTGAATTTTGTCAAAGGTCTTTTCTGCATCTATTGAGATAATCATGTGGTTTTTGTCTTTGGTTCTTTTTATATGCTGGATTACGTTTATTGATTTGCATATGTTGAACCAGCCTTGCATCCCAGGGATGAAGCCCACTTGGTCATGGTGGATGAGCTTTTTGATGTGCTGCTGGATTCGGTTTACCAGTATTTTATTGAGGATTTTTGCATCGATGTTCATCAGGGATATTGGTCTAAAATTCTCTTTTTTTGTTGTATCTCTGCCAGGCTTTGGTATCAGGATGATGTTGGCCTCATAAAATGAGTTAGGGAAGATTCCCTCTTTTTCTATTGATTGGAATAGTTTCAGAAGGAATAGTACCAACTCCTCCTTGCACCTCTGGTAGAATTCGGCTGTGAATCTGTCTGGTCCTGGACTTTTTTTGGTTGGTAGGCTATTAATTATTGCCTCAATTTCAGAGCCTGCTATTGGTCTATTCAGGGATTCAACTTCTTCCTCATTTGGTCTTGGGAGAGTGTAAGTGTCCAGGAAATTATCCATTTCTTCTAGATTTTCTAGTTTTCACCTCATATGAAATTTAGAGGTGTTTATAGTATTCTCTGATGGTAGTTTGCATTTCTGTGGGGTCGGTGGTGATATACCCTTTATCGTTTGTTATGGTGTCTATTTGATTCTTCTCTCTTTTCTTTTTTATTAGTCTTGCTAGCAGTCTATCGATTTTGTTGATCTTTTCAAAAAACCAGCTCCTGGATTCATTGATTTTTTGGAGTGTTTTTTGTGTCTCTATCTCCTTCAGTTCTGCTCTGATCTTAGTTATTTCTTGCCTTCTGCTAGCTTTTGAATGTGTTTGCTCTTGCTTCTCTAGTTCTTTTAATTGTGATGTTAGGGTGTCAATTTTAGATCTTTCCTGCTTTCTCTTGTGGGCATTTAATGCTATAAATTTCCCTCCACACACTGCTTTAAATGTATCCCAGAGATTCTGGTATGTTGTATCTTTGTTCTTACTGGTTTCAAAGAACAATTTTATTTCTACCTTCATTTCGTTATGTACCCAGTAGTCATTCACGAGCAGGTTGTTCAGTTTCCATGTAGTTGAGCAATTTTGATTGAGTTTCTCAGTCCTGAGTTCTAGTTTGATTGCACTGTGGTCTGAGAGACAGTTTGTTATAATTTCTGTTCTTTTACTTTTGCTGAGGAGTGCTTTATTTCCAACTATGTGGTCAATTTTGGAATAAGTGTGATGTGGTGCTGAGAAGAGTGTATATTCTGTTGCTTTGGGGTGGAGAGTTCTGTAGATGTCTATTAGGTCCACTTGGTGCAGAGTTGAGTTCAATTTCTGGATATCCTTGTTAACTTTCTGTCTCGTTGATCTGTCTAATGTTGACAGTGGGGTGTTAAAGTCTCCCATTATTATTGTATGGGAGTCTAAGTCTCTTTGTAAGTCTCTAAGGACATGCTTTATGAATCTGGGTGCTCCTGTATTGGGTGCATATATATTTAGGATAGTTAGCTCTTTCTGATGAATTGATCCCTTTACCATTACATAATGGCCTTCTTTGTCTCTTTTGATCTTTGATGGTTTAAAGTCTGCTTTATCAGAGACTAGGATTGCAACCCTTGCTTTTTTTTTTTTTTTTTTTTCCATTTGCTTGTTAGATCTTCCTCCATCCCTTTATTTTGAGCCTATGTGTGTCTCTGCATGTGAGATGGGTCTCCTGAATACAGCACACTGATGGGTCTTGACTCTTTATCCATTTTGCCAATCCGTGTCTTTTAATTGGACCACTTAGTCCATTTACATTTAAGATTAATATTGTTATGTGTGAACTTAATCCTGTCATTATGATATTAACTGGTTATTTTGCTCATTAGTTGATGCAGTTTCTTCCTAGCATCGATGGACTTTACATTTTGGCATGTTTTTGCAATGGCTGGTACCTGTTTTTCCTTTTTATGTTTAGTGCTTCCTTCAGGATCTCTTGTAGGGCAGGCCTGGTGGTGACAAAATCTCTAAGCATTTGCTTGTCTGTAAAGGATTTTATTTCTCCTTCGCTTATGAAACTTAGTTTGGCTGGATATGAAATTCTGGGTTTAAAATTCTTTTCTTTAAGAATGTTGAATATTGGCCCCCACTCTCTTCTGACTTGTAGAGTTTCTGCTGAGAGATCTGCTGTTAGTCTGATGGGCTTCCCTTTGTGGGTAACCCGACCTTTCTCTCTGGCTGCCCTTAAGATTTTTTCCTTCATTTCAACTTTGGTGAATCTGACAATTATGTGTCTTGGAGTTCTTCTTCTCAAGGAGTATCTTTGTGGTATTCTCTGTATTTCCTGAATTTCAATGTTGGCCTGCCTTACTAGGTTGGGGAAGTTCTCCTAGATGATATCCTGCAGAGTGTTTTCCAATTTGGTTCCATTTTCCCCATCACTTTCAGGCACACCAATCAGACATAGATTTGGTCTTTTCACATAATCCCATATTTCTTGGAGGCTTTGTTCATTTCTTTTTACTCTTTTTTCTCTACACTTCTCTTCTCGCTTCATTTCATTCATTTGATCTTCAATCGCTGATACTCTTTCTTCCAGTGGATCGTTAGTGAAGCTTGTGCATTTGTCACGTAGTTCTAATGTTACGGCTTTCATTTCTGTCAGTTCTTTTAAGGACTTCTCTACATTGGTTATTCTAGTTAGCCATTCATCAAATCTTTTTTCAAGGTTTTTAGTTTCTTTACACTGGTTACATAGTTCCACCTTTAGCTCTGAGAAGTTTGATCGACCAAAGTCTTCTTCTCTCAACTTGTCAAAGTCATTCTCTGTCCATCTTTGTTCCCTTGCTGGTGATGAGCTGCGTTCCTTTGGAGGGGGAGATGCACTCTGATTTTTTGAATTTCCAGTTTTTCTGCACTGCTTTTTCCCCATCTTTATGGTTTTATCTGCCTTTGGTCTTTGATGATGGTAACGTACTGATGGGTGTTTTGGTGTGGGTGTCCTTTCTGTTTGTTAGTTTTCCTTCTAACAGTCAGGAACCTCACCTGCCGGTCTGTTGGAGTTTGCTTGAGGTCCACTCCAGACCCTGTTTGCCTGGGTATCAGCAGCAGAGGCTGCAGAAGATAGAACATTGCTGAACAGCGAGTGTTGCTGTCTGATTCTGGCTCTGGAAGCTTCGTCTCAAGGGCATAACCAGCCGTGTGAGGTGTGAGGTGTTGGTCTTCACCTAGTGGGGGATGTCTCCCAGTTAGGCTACTCAGGGGTCAGGGACCCACTTGAGCAGGCAGTCTGGCCGTTCTCAGATCTCAACCTCTGTGCTGGGAGATCCACTGCTCTCTTCAAAGCTGTCAGACAGAGACGTTGACCTCTGCCGAGGTTCCTGCTGCTTTTTGTTTAGCTATGCCCTTTGTTTAGGTGGAGTCCACAGAGGCAGGCAGGCCTCCTTGAGCTGTGGTGAGCTCCACCCAATTTGAGCTTCCCAGCAGCTTTGTTTACCTACTTAAGCCTCAGCAATGGCATATGCCCCTCCCCCAGCCTCACTGCCACCTTGCAGTTAGATCTCAGACTGCTGTGCTAGCAATGAGGGAGGCTTCATGGGCATGGGACCCTCTGGGCCAGGTGTGGGATATAATCTCCTGGTGTGCTGTTTGCTAAGAACTTGGTAAAGTGCAGTATTAGGGTGGGAGTTACCTGATTTTCCAGGTGTTGTGTGTCTCAATATCCTTTGGCTAGGAAAAGGAATTCCCTTCCCCCTTGCGATTCCCAGGTGATGCCTTGCCCTGCTTCAGCTCTCACTGGTCGGCCTGCACCTGCAGACCAGCATCAACTGTCCAACATGCCCCAGTGAGATGAACCTGGTATCTCAGTTGAAAATGCAGATATCACCCGTCTTCTGTGTTGCTCACGCTGGGAGCTGGAGGCTGGAACTGTTCCTATTCGGCCATCTTGGGTGTGCCCCACCTAACTTTTTAATGATTGTCATTCTAACTGGCATGAGATGGTATTTCATTGTGGTTTTGATTTGCATTTCTCTAATGACCAGTGATGATGAGCTTTTTAAAATATGTTTATTGGCTGCATAAATGTGTTCTTTTGAGAAGTGTCTGTTCACATCCTTTGCCCACTTTTTGATGGAGTTGTTTGTTTTTTTCTTGTAAATTTGTTTATGTTCCTTGTAGATTCTGAATATTAGACCTTTTTCAGATGGATACATTGCAAAAATTTTCTCCCATTCTGTAGGTTGCCTGTTCACTCTGATGAGTTTTCCCAACACCATTTATTAAATAGGAATGCTTTCCCCATTGCTGGTCTGTGCCAGGATTCTTAAAGATCAGATGGTTGTAGATGTGTGGCATTATTTCTGAGGCCTCTGTTGTGTTCCATTGGTCTATATATCTGTTTTGGTACCAGTACCTTGCTGTTTTGGTTACTGTAGCCTTGTGGTATAGTTTGAAGTCAGTATGATGTCTCCAGCTTTGTTATTTTTGCTTAGGATTAGTTCCATATGAAATTTAAAGTAGATTTTCTAATTCTGTGAAGAAAGTCAATGCTAGCTTGATGGGAATAGCATTGAATCTATAAATTACCTCAGGTGGTATGGCCATTTTCATGATATTGATTCTTCCTATCCAATGGCATGGAATGTTTTTCCATTTGTTTGTGTCCTCTCTTATTTCCTTGAGCAGTGGTTTGTAGTTCTTCTTGAAGAGGTCCTTTGCAACCCTTGTAAGTTGTATTCCTAGGTATTTTATTCTCTTTGTAGTAATTGTGAATGGGAGTTTACTCATGATTTGGCCCTCTTTGTCTATTATTGGTGTAGAGGAATGCTTGTGATGTTTGCACATTGATTGTGTATCCTGAGACTTTGCTGAAATTACTTATCAGCTTAAGGAGATTTTGGGCTGAGATGATGGGGCTTTCTAAATATACAATCATGTCATCTGCAAACAGAGACAATTTGAATTCTCCATTTTCTGGTGTTATGTTCCCTAGTGTCCCAGATATCATCAGCTTTTAGTTATGATATTGTCCTAGCAGTGTTAATGCTGGGACTGCCAGGAATTAATGCCTCACCTGAACCTCTTGCTAAGCCCCTTTCCCCAGGTATTTCTGCAACTTCTCCAGTGATCTTTTACGCCTACCCTTGAAAGTCCTGCTTATATCTCCCTGTGGCTTCTGTTGCTGTGGGAACCAGCTGCCCCCATTATTAGTGGAACCTCTATTCCTCCATATTCTGTGAGGTATGTGCCAAGCTGAGTGCTGCTTTTCTCCTGCTTGAATCCATCTCATGGCGTAGATCCTTGGCAATTGACGTGGGCTCCTGATGCTCTTTGGATATAAGAAAGAGAAAGTGCATTCCTTCTAGTTGTTAGAAATCGGGAAGGTCCCACAAGAGAATTGCTTGAGCCCTGACATGTTAAAGAGAGGATCATTTTTCAGTAAATTCCACAGTCCCTTTTCTCCTAGCCTCATGTGTGTATATCAGGGCAGCTGAGTTAAGGCAATTTCCGAACAGCTTTGTCATAAAGAATGTAGAAACTGTGACTCCCCTCCTGCTTTGAGACTTTGTTGCTGAGTGTATTCATCATAATGGAGTTACTTTTAAAAATGTCAGATTCTGTCCCATGGCCCTACAGTCTCTCACTGCCACCTGACTTCAGTGACAGTCTTTTCCCCACAGCCCCTAAAGCAAAGGGAGTCCTTTAGCAATTTCTGCATATATCTCGGTGCCAATTGTGGATCCCATATAAGTTTTTTCTTCTTTCTCTCAATTTTTCTAATTTCACCCCACTCTCAGCCTCACTGGCACTGTTGTGGATCAGGGGATGGAAGTAGATGCTTAGTGGGAGGGGTGTTGCCACCTCCACCTCACCATGAGCTGAGACCACTGCCGACATCTCATTATAACGTTGTTCCGTCAGATCAGATGATAGAATCTCATCTAGGCATAAGCTGAGGCAAAAATTCATATTATGAGCATAGGGACCTTCACGGAGAATGTGTAGAACCTAGACCTACGCACATTCCATTTCCTATCATTTTTGACTCAACTGGGTTAGACCCAAGTTACTCAGTCTGATGAAAACCACAGATTCCTTTCAGTCTTAGTTCTCATTGATCATACTTCCAGTCGGTCCCAGGTATCCCAGTAGGCCACAGTTATTAAAGAGTATACGGTTTTAAAGCATTTTTTCTCACCAGTACTTACAAATTTCTCCTCCTCAAAACATAAAAGGTAAAATTATGATAATAGTAAACCTAGAGAACACACAATGGTTAAAAAAAAAAAAAAAATCAATGGTCTTATCATCGACAGATTTCCTGGAGTTGAAAATAGAAAAAAAATTCTCTTTTGCTTTCCCTTCATGCCTCTGTGATTTCTTAAAAGTTGAATTGGGATCATATGTAATTTCATACTTTCCTCTAAAAATATTAAGGGTTATAAAACCAGAGATTTAAGATTCTATTATTGATTAATTTGACTGAAGAAGTAAAAAGACAAAACAAAATTGTATTATAGCTAATATAAAACATCTCCATTACTGATTTTCTTCGAAGCAATCCTGGAAACTTTTTTCAGAGGCTGACCCCTTCCTCATCTATGACTTCATCTACCACCACAAGAAAAAGAAAAACCAATGAAATAAAAAATGTGAGGTGACATTTTCAATTTTGTCCTGCCTCAATGTAATGGAAACCCTTTACCTTCACTTCCAGTGAGTAAGTGGCCAGTTGCTATGATTGGTAGGTTCCATTGCACCCCTGAGATGCTGGGAAAGGGACAAATCATAAATGCTACTCAATAATTCTGATTTTAGTGAGATTTTTCTCTCCACCCAGGAGATGCCTACAAAATGATTCATGGGTGCTTTGAACAGGATTGGCCAACTCTTATTTCAAGAGAATTGAGAAAAGGAGATTTATGATGACACAGTCTGCCTGTTTTCCAGGCTGATGTTTGCAATATGTTTTAGAGAGCAGGTCAGTTCTGCTGCTATTTCATTCTCCTGGCAGGCCTTTGCCTTCTACACGGCAGGGTCCCCTCATGTGGGAAATTAGCTAACAAACTTGAGATTGGCAAGAAAGACAGGCATGTAAATTCAATGTAATAAAGAATGCATTGAGGCAAACTTTCATAAAAACTAAAAAATATGCACTTATTTTTGACAATGCATGATTATATACCCAGTGACAATGGGTTACATGAATAAAGGGTTCATACGTGCTGATTTCTGGAATGCCTGCCGTCCCACTATCTTTTTTCATTTTACCCGCTCTAACACCTCCTCTTTCATGCTTAGATTGGGAAAAGAAATGTAAAATGAAGCACGACAGGAAAGATCATTCATCGGGTTCAGGAGGAGCTGAGGCAAATTGTAAGTTAACAGTCTGACAGGTAAAGCTGCTGCTCTTCTGAAATTTACTGTCCAATTTTGCAGCCCAAATTGGATTGGGTAAAGTTGTATCCAGGGGACTTTTACAAAAGGAAAGTATTCAGGCTGATCTTGCTCTGTGACTTGAAGCCTACTGCCCTGCCCTCTCTTGCAAGGCAAACTACGCAGATAAGTCCCATACATGGCAGTACTGACAATAGACCATGGAGCTAAGGGCCTCTCTTATTCCTTTTGCAAGCCAGCAGTACTCACAGCTGGTGAATTTGCCATTTTCTGAGATCGTCAGAGAGTCATATATAGCAAATATATATTTCAGTCGACAAGCAAAAGTGTGCAAGAAACAACTTTCTTTGTTTTCCAAATCTCTATTTAATGTTATTTTCAAGCCCATTTCACTAGGATTGAACAACATAGTCTCACTCAATTTGGAGTCTCCTCTTCCTCCTGCCATTCTAGCCCTAGACTTGAGTCTAAGTCTCAGATGATGTGAATAAAGCTGACACTTCCTAACAAGAGCTCATTCCGACTTTGGTGCTTACAGGTACCCATTGTTCCACACTGGTCGTCACTGGGACATCCCTAAATCATGTCCACATGACTCTTTCCTCTATTTCTGAACCATGAAGTTATCCTACTGCTTTTATGCCCCATTAGGGGTTCCAGAATTTCCGCTAGGGGCCTAAAACTCTAGCAGAAATTGCTATCCATCTGCACAGTGTGGTCCTGGCCCAGAGAGCAATCCTCTTGCTCATTTCATTATCCAAAACTTATTTCATGACTCACGTACCCATGACTCCTCTCCTTTTAACTCAGAAGACCATTTTCTCTCTTTTCCCTTTAAGATTCTGTAGCACAGGGCCAGGCTCATGCCTGTAATCAAAGCACTTTGGGAGGCCGAGGAGGGTGGATCTCCTGAGGTCAGGAGTTTGAGACCAGCCTGGCCAACATGGTGAAACCCCATCTCTACTAAAAACACAAAAATTAGCCAGGACTGGTGGCACACATCTGTAATCCCAGCTACTCAGGAGGCTGAGGCAAGAGAATCGCTTGAACCTGGGAGGCAGAGGTTGCAGTGAGCCGAGATCGTGCCACTTCACTCTAGCCTGCACAAAAGAGCAAAACTCTGTCTCAATAAATAAATAAATAAATAAATAAATAAATAAGATCCTGTAGCACTCATCTAGCACTTGATAAAAGGAACTGTCTTGTTGTTGAGCTTTCCATGAATGCTTGCAGGACATTTTAGGGATGGGCTCCTTTCCCTTTACAGTCTAACGAGCATCCATATGCCTTCCTCATATAAATTATCTTGAAGCCAAAAAGTCCACATGCTCACGTAGAGAGGCAAAGAAAGGAAGCACAGGTAATGGGAGAAGAATGAAGGTTCATGTTATGGGCTATAAAGATCATGCATCAACAAGTAAAAATCATGCCACACACATATTTTCTCTTCTGCACTGCATTAATAAGCTCAAAGGTAATATCTCTGTGTTAACCATCTTTTGTTTATTTCAGTCCAATGACTCATTTGATGGATGATAGTTGTGCTGTAGGCTGACCTGATTACAAGCGCAATGAAATCACAAGGAGGAAATTAAAAAATAAAACTTCCCACCAGAACATTTATTCTCAAGATAAATCGGGAAACAATATCTGTGAATATGATTAATGGATAAACCCAAAGATGATTCCTCTGTCATCTCTTTTTTGGTAACTCACAGCAAGTTTGGTTCAATTCAGTTCACGTTTGTTGACTTTCTACATATTGCTGCTGTATGAGTCTCTGGTGATACAGAGAAGAGACAGACATGATTGTGGAGTTACAGTGCTTGGAATTTCTTAGCAGGCAGGCATGCTACATAGATATAAATATGAATACAGATATTCGAGAAACTATTATTTTCTTAAATAAAATACTCATTTTTGAGGACAGTACCCCAAGAGGTATTTTAGTTGGAGAAAAAAATATATATATGTACACACACACACATATATATATATAAAATGTATGGTGCTTTCAGGTGGGCTGGAAGTGGGCTGCAACTTCACAAGCCAGGAAACTCATCCAAAAACGAAATAGATGCTGTTTAGGGGTAGTTAACTAAGGAGCAATTTTATGCTAAGGAGCAATTTTATGCTAAGGCGCAATTTTATGCTGTATACAGACCTTTATTTAAAATCCAAAGGTTCGCTGTTATTTGGGCAAGTCTTGAATTGGGTACACATACATATGCATAATTATCTAAACCCAGACATTTTCAAAAGCAAAAGGGGGCGCTATTGATAATGATGCTGTGAGAAAAGGAGGCATAAACCTGAAAGTATGGCTTTCCATGTCTTGCGGAACTGACTGTCAGAGTTAATGAAAATAATATAAGGGCTAACTAAAACAAACAATGACACCTCTGAAACAAACTTCTCCTGAATGGAATATCACAGCTGCCACAGAAGTAGTCATTTCGTATTTGTGGTAAGAATGAAGCAGTCTCCCCAGAATAATTCCACAAACATACTTCCTCCCTCCAGAATTCACTGGTTGCAAATTCCCTGACCTGGGGGTTTACTGTTCCCAGATCTGAGGCTACCACAATATTTACTTGGTCTTGGGCTGATAGGAAAAAAACTTTAGAAAGATGATGAGTATTAGATACCAAGGAAACAGTATTATTTGAGTGTGTTTCTTTGCATGAGGCATTGAATTTGTGAGTGATGCTGAGGTTTGAATGTATATTTATGTAACTTCACTGTAGGCTATTTTAGTAGCATTACATATTATTCCTTTTATAAAATAGTATATAATACTTCTTGTAGATCATTTAAAAAATATAAAAAAATACAGAAGAAAATAGAATCATATGTAAACCCTAGAGAGAGAACATTTTGGTATCTTTCCATTGGTATATTTCATGTAGTTGAGATTATACCGTACATGAATTTTTTTTCTTCCCTTTCCATCTACTATTATACTACTTTAATGCAATTATTATGCAATATTCAATAATGGTGATATCTAATGTTTATGGGTGCTAATTTATATGATATAATTTAACCCATGTGACAGTCCTACAAGGTAGGCATGTTCATGAACCCATTTTGCAGATGAAGAAACTGGGCAAAGTTTGGTGAGGGAATTTGTTCAAGGTTTCACTACACTTAAAACAGATCTTGGGATTGAACCAAGTCTGAATGATACCAGAGTTCAGGTGCTTAACCAACAGGCTGTGCTGGATCAGTTAAGTTTTGGTTGTGAAAATAGAAGCCACTCTAAGTTTTTTCACTATAAAGGAATTTGACATAGGGAATAAGGCTTATACAACCTTTATATATGCCTCCCATTGGAAGGAAGCAATGGTCAGGAAGGCTCTAGATCTAGAAACACAAATATTGCAGTGATAACACTACTACTGAGCTTAGCTGCTTGCAGAACCTGGGAGCTGCTGGCAAACCCCCACATCAGCCATTCGCTGACACCCAGACACATGCCTAGATCTTCTACTAGAAGCAAAGCAATGGCCCGCTTTTTCTTCTGCTTTGCAAACTTCACAAAGTGCTACGCCAATGATATTCAAACAGGCCCTTGAGAAACGTGGTTCCCATGCTTTCAGCCTCTGTCGTACAAGGGGAAAGTTTAGAAGGACAGAAAGAATATGGAACATCCACAGATAATATCAGGCTCACAGGTTATAAGACAAACCATAATTTACCTAATTTTTCTATCATTGTGCATCTAGGTTGTTTCCTAGC
The DNA here is from genome assembly GCF_024542745.1 of Macaca thibetana thibetana. Taxonomy (NCBI): domain Eukaryota; kingdom Metazoa; phylum Chordata; class Mammalia; order Primates; family Cercopithecidae; genus Macaca; species Macaca thibetana. The sequence goes on along the minus strand of NC_065578.1, from coordinate 194,572,374 downwards.
CTGTGGCTACACATTTCACTGGCTCATATGCCCACCTGCATATATCTTAGCCACACACCCTGTTTCAGTTCTTCCAGGGAGAACTGAATATGCAGGTGGGCATGTGACCCAGGGAGAACTGAAATTGGAGTGTGTGGTTAAGATATACCCCAGGTGAACTCACAAATGTTCTGCTCTTCCACTGCAGGCCACCTGCTGATGCTTACTGTTCAAACAGCCGCTTGAGGGCAGCACCTCCCCACTACCACAGACGCTGGCACCCGACATGGTGATGCTGGCTTGTCTCCCTAGGCTAGGCCTCCCCATCTTCCTAAAGCTGCAGACTCTCAGGTTGCCAAGGCACATCTTCATCCATCTGTGCTGAACCCAACCAAGGTTCTTTGCCAAGTGAAGAACGCTCTGCAATAAGTCTTCTAACTTCTTCCCTGAGTACTAAACAGAGTTTTCAGGCCTCTCTGTCTCATTTATAGAAACAGTTACTTTAGTGTCTGAAGGTGATTCTCTCTCCCTTGTGGCTAGACTGACCTATGGGCCTGGTCGGAGGCACATGTCTCATTGTCTACCATCTATTCATCTCTATTGCTTGATGTCCAACCTCTGAGAAACTCTTTCCTTGATGAAAATCAACTCATGGAAAAAACAAAAACAAAACCAAAAAAACTCCAGTTAGCTGCCAGCTCTGACACTTCACAACACATGCATTTATTGTTGGAACCCTTAGGTTCAGAAACTTTCTGTATATCTACTGCTACAATGAAAATTTTGGCCATGACTCTTTGTTCACATTCTCTCCTTAGAGAAGGCTGTGATACATATTGGCAAATTTCTTCCAAAAGATCACAGCAATTCATGCTTCCACCATCCAGTGACAGTGCCTATATTTGTACCCTGGTCACTGCACTCGCCACTGAATGGTATTTTATCTGTCTATGGAGACATTATATTTATGTGTGAGTGTGTGCATGCATATATATACACACACACACACATATATGTGTGTGTATATGTATATATGGGTGTGTATTTCCCTCAGGATGTTCTGTTCACCATATTAAAATAAATCATGCCTCAATTCTCTCTGCTATCTCCTTGACACTCCAAAACACTGAGCCTTCCAAAAATGTGAGAATGGCAACAGCCCCAACATATCTGTTTACTCCATTGTAAATGTGATAATTGCAGCTGTTGATTGATTGCAAGGTATTCTTCCAGAGGTTGAAGGGGTATATTGCTAAGGAGTAGGTTTAACTGCAAGTGACCAAAAAGCCAAAATAATAGTGGCTTAAACTAGACAGATTTTTTTTTTTTATCTGTCATCTAGGGACAAAATCAGTAGTTAACCAGGCCAAGGCTGGTATGAGATTCCTGGAACCCAGGTTCTCTTCATTTTTAATTCTCAAGTTTGCATCCACTTTCCATCCAGCAAGAAGAAGAAAAGGGAAGAAAAAGATGTGTTTCCTCCTTCAAAAGACATTTTCTAGAAGCTGCATGCATAACCCCAAGAATATAGGTAAGTTCAGCTGCAAGAAAGTATGGGAAATTCAGTCTTTATTCTATGTAATTGTTTTCCAACTAAAAATAAGAGAAGTTAAATAAAGAACAGATATAAAAAGACAAATAGAAGTCTCTCACCTGCAGGTATATAAGGTATGAATATCTGTTCTTAAATTACTCACAATTTACTTATTTCCTGGAAATCCTGGCTTCCTCCTTTACATGGTAAACACAATGTTGTGGATAATGGCCTACTTCTTTCTTTTTTTTAAATTATAGTCTGATTTTCCTTTGACATAGATTATAGTTTCAGAGATGCTTCAAATTCATTTTGGACTTCAAGTGGCTGAAGTTTCTCATACTTTACTTTCTTTCCTAGCCAGTCTCTCTGGACATTGATTGATCTGAGAAGAAACACTCAAATGCAGCTGGTAAGTTGTGAGCCTGGAGGTTTGTTTCATATCTTTTCCTTGACAAAAGAAAGATGAAAGTGTACTAAAACATGAGGAAGCAGAGAAATTGAGAAAGAGGGAAATGAAGACAATGAATATAACCTCGATTATTCAAATTAAAAAACCTAGTTTGGCCATTCCAGGGAACTTTAATGGAGATATACGTAAGTGGGCTCAGGGCAGTTTACACAGGCAGGATTTCACCATGGTATGTATGTCGTACATCTCATAAAATGCACAACAGCAAAAAATTTAGGTAATATAATTTAGTAAGTTATTGGTGAGATGAGTAAAGATGGTGATATAAGCCTTATTGACTAGCAACCATAAATAAATAACAGGTATATCTCAGGCAATGAATCTCAGAAGTGTTTCTTATCACTCATAACCACTTGGCAAGTGGTCTTTCTACTGTCCAATTGGTTGGGAAAAGTTTCCCTATTTAATTTTACATCCATCTTTATTTCCAGCTTTCTCATCTTTTGCTTGAACCATGCATATAAGCAGTGTGCCTTACTCAAGAAGCATTTTCTACATGAAGCAATTTGTGTATAGTTGATACCCAATTCAGATACATACATTGATTGAGGGCTTTTGTCTGAGGATTGTATTACTAGAATGTGCCTTAAAAAAAAATCTATATACCACATCTGCTAGGATGACTATAAAAAAACAAAACCAGAAAACAACAAGCATTGGTGGGGATGTGGAAAAGCTAGAATTCTCATACATTGCTGGTGGGAGTGTAAAATGATGCAGTCCTCATAGAGAATATTATAGTTTGGTGGTTCCTCAAAGAGCTAACCACAGAATTATAGTATGACCAAGAAATTCCACTCTGAAAAAGAATTGAAAACAAGAACTCAAACACATACTTGTATGTCAATATTCATTGCAGCATTATTCTCAATAGCCAGAGGTGGAAACAACCCAATGATCTGGCAACAGATGAATCAATAAACAAATGTGGTACATATGTACAATAAAGTATTAGTCAACCATGAAAAGAATGAAGTTTTGATATATGCTACAATATGGAGAGAACCTAAATACATTATACATAATGAAATAAGTCAGACACAATAGGACAAATATTGTATGATTTCACTTATATAAAATATCTAGAATAGGCAAACTTATAAAAAGAACATAGATTAGAGATTACCAGTGGCCTAGGGGAGGGGGAATAGGGAGTTATAGTTTAATGGGTACAGAGTTTCTGTTAGGTGTGATTAAATAGCTGTGGAGAAAGATTGTGAAGATGATTGCATAATATGATGAATGTAAAATTAATGCCACTAAATTATTCACCAAAAATGGTTAAACTTACAAATTTTATTATATGTATTTTACCATAATAAAAAAAAATTTACTTTAATCTTTCACATTGAAATGCGGCTATGGTTTGAGTTGGTCCCCTTCAAATCTCAATTGAAATTTCACCCCCAAGGTGCCGGTGTTGGCAGTGGGTCCTAGTGGGAGGTGTTTGGGTCATGGGGAAAATCCCTCATGAATGGCTTGGTGCTGTTCTCATGGTAGTGAGTGACTCTCCCTCTGTCCAGACTGGATTAGTTCTCATGGGCATGTTCCCACAGGAGTGGGTTTTTATAAAGCCAGGATGCCCCTTGAGTTTTGTCTGTTTGCACATGTCTGCTTCCCCTTTGACCTTCTCCATCATGTTATGATGCAGCTCTAAAGCTCTTTCCAGAAGCCGAGCAGATGCTGGCACTATGCTTCTTGAACAGCCTGTAGAACTGTAAGTTAATAAACTTCATTTCCCTATAAATTACTCAAACTCATGTATTCTGTTATAGCAACACTAAATGGACTATGACACATAGTATTCCATTTTATAGTTTACAAAGGTTTGCCACATCTGATTTAATTCTCATATCCCCACAAAGTGGACAGAATATCTAGTATTCCCTGAATGCACTTGACCCCTACTTGCCCTGACCCTGCTTTAATGATGATAAAGCTGAAGTTTAGAGAACTTAGTGAGTTGCAGAGCCACATTGGTACGCAAGTCCTTAGACTCCCTGCTCAGAGTTCAAATGTTGATGCTCTTAGGAATTCAAGCGTTGGAAATTGTTCTGAGGTCACTGATCTGCGGGTGCCCTTATGTAAGCTGTCACTATAGACTTTTAGCCTCTGGTTAAGATTGGCCTCCACCTCACCTCCACTTTAGGCATCTGAATATCTGACTGAATGATTGTTTGGGGTGTCAAAACAGGCCTGGAAAGAGATTTAACTTCAGAGTTCAAGGTGCTCTATTCAATAAGATGAAGATGAACAGGAGAAGATACCCAAAATATTAAGTATTTATCTAGAGTAGATCCAATGACTCCCAATACTGGGGCACAATATGAATCAGCATGGGAAACTAGGACTTAAGACATCCTGGGAATTGTTGTTCAGGGTCTAAGACTTTAAGAGTCATTGGAAGCCCATTCTACCTATTTAATCCTCACAACAATGAGGGGAGGGAGAGGAGCAGGAACTGTTTTCCACATTTTATAGCTTAGGGAAGGTTAGCGCTTGTCTAAGGTCATACAATCAGAGGGTACCAAGATGAAAATAGAACTCAGGTGTCCAGACTTCTAGATCAGGGCTCTTTCCGTTAGGTTGCAGCTGACTACTTCTAGAAGACCAAGTCCAATGCCCAGTAAATGCCATGTAGAAGGCGGCTGTTACTATTCTAAGTTTCAGGCGGGGGATGGGGATGGCCAGGAGTGGAGTGTGGGGATGCCATCCAGGATATGGAGTCATTTTTCATGACTTATGCCACTCTAACTGGCATAAACAAGACATAGCTGAAGATTAAATGTCCTGAACATTATTAGTCCATTAGATTTCTTGACACCTTTTCCCGTAATGCTGTCTTGTTTACATTCCCAATCAGGTTTTGCTTATCAAGTTTCTAAAATGTCCATGAGGAGTTGTCCTCTTCCTTACCAATACCCAAGGAGCAAATACTGGCTTGTATACTTTGGGAAGAAAAAAGATTTCTTTTTAATTGAAAGCTCAAGTTGCCAAGAAGAAATTGCTTTACCACCTCTACCCTTTCTTTGCGGTACCAACTTGTCCCAGTCTGCCCCACAACTTTCCTGGCTGAAAGTCTGTGTCCTCCCCTTAATCTAGGGAAAATTGGGGTGGTTGATCACCCTACGATGGACCTAATTTTCTTCACTCATTCCCCTCTCTGAATCCATACCCCTTCTGTTCCTATATTTAAGACTAGTTTTTGAGAACTGGATCCTGCTGGGGATGGGAGCATGGTCACAGCAAATAGGAATCTTAGGAGTTAGTCCTGGGCAGAGGGTGATGTGGTTTTTTTGGCTGTCCCAGTCTAGGCATGTTGTGTTGATTGTAAGCAGTTCCTTCTTCCTGCCTCTGCAGGTGATGAACCCTACTCTATAAAATGCTTTGTCCTCACTAGAAAGACATTCTGTGGCTCAATTCCATCTAACAAGGGCAGATGGATTGGTGAACTGGGCTTGATGATCTTTGCTCTGTAAGACGAGGAGAATCCACATGAAGCTGAAGTGCAGATATTTTAGGGCCTGAGCTTCCTGGGGTGAGACTTGAAAGGCTCCCAGGGAAGCAACAGAGTGGCTGTGGCTGGTCAGAGGCAAAAGGATGAGATCTTGGCGCCGTGCACTCTCGCCAGCAGGAAACTGGGACTAGCCCATGGCCCCAGGGAAAATTCTTAATATTGTCACTGTAGAACATTCTAGTAAAGCCAGACGGGAAGCAATTACTGACAAGGTCAGTCTATGAAGTGAGGTAATTGAGAAGATTCAGCACAAACCAGTTTGTCCTTCATTTCTCTTGGCAAAGTAGATTTGATGATTTTGGCCGGCTTTACCCGGCTGGCGATTGTCGCAGCAGGTTGGGTGAGGCGCTGTGCTAGCAGAGAGGTCAAAGCACTGACTCACAGGCCTCCTTCTCAAGTGTCCCTATTTCCTTAGGAAGAAGAGTTCGCTGTCCATGGTTAGATCAGGCTGTCTTTCTGACCTGTCACAGGGTATTTGTTGTGCTGGATTTGTCGTTTCAGGGCGTGACTATTTGACAGTTCCGGAGGGGAGGACCACCTAGTAGCATTTCAGCTTTCACTGTCTCGCCAGGGGTTTTAATGATAGAGATGAATTCACTGCATGTGTGCACGGGGCTTATGTAAGCTGTAAGTAGCGCAGAGTGGAGAATGGGAAGACATGCGGGGGCGGCACCGCAGTGCAGATCAGAGCTTGGAGAGCTGGGCTGAGTTCGCAGCACAACTCAGCACATGGAGGTGCAGCGACTGCAGGCTGCAATGCAGAGCCAGTCAGAGAGCCTGCAGCAGGGGCGGAGGGGGCAGCTTAGGAGCTTCTAGGGGTGGCACTGGGGCATAAAGCCCTAATTTGGCCCTGTTCAGAGGGGAGGGCTGGGAATGGTGGGGAAAACTGCCCTACTGGGGCTTGTTTGTGACAATGGGTGGGGTATGAAGTGTGGGAGGTTGCTGAGGAGACAGAGGGGAGAGAGAAAGGCCAGAGACCCTGGAGCTGCGGTGGAGGGGTGCGGTATTAAAGCAGCAGTCCCCTGTAACTGATTAGCTGAACAATTTCACTTTATGGGCTTCTCCTTTTCTGTCTGCTCAATCTACTTCCTCCCCACCGTCCCTGCTGCTCCCCCGCCGCCCTCCGAATTCTTTCTTCTTTATAATCCCTGCCAGACTCCTCCCCATCTTGGACTTTCCTAAACCATGGCATACAGCTGCCCACCCCAGCACCTAGCACATAACACCTTTCCTTGATGTCTCAGTGGGGTGATGGGCAGATATTTCTGCTGGAGTCATCATGTTTGAGGATGCTCAGGATCTCAGCTGAGTGGCCACCTCCATGTAACACCAGTCTACCCCAATCCCACTATCTTTATTTGAGCTTATTCTGCGTAAGGAACTGGGCTAGGTCCTTCAGGGAATGTTGCTGCCCTCTCGGGCTTGCAGGATAATGGTAAGAAATAGGACAAGAGTTCAGATAAATAAAGCATCCAGCCGAACATGGTACCTGAACACCTTGAGAAAGATGCAAAGTACGTGTGTGTGTGTGTGTGTGTGTTTTCTATAGGTTCAAATACCTAACATCTCTTTCTTTCCAGCTGATTTACTGCTTTGCAGGAACAGTATATGGATTACTTTTTTTTCTAATCTCTAAATCCGATGGGGTTTTCAATAGGGCAAAGGCTGGAGGTATATCTGTTTCTGTCCAACTTCAATATATTTACTCTCTTTTTGATCTAGCAGAGAAAGCTTGCCTTTAAAATCAGACAGACCTGGCTGTAAATCTTGGCACTGCCACTTACATGCTTTGTGATGTGGGGCAAGTAACCCCACTTGACATCTGTTTTTGCATCTGTAAAACAGGGATTAAATAAAAAGTGGTTAAGGAGCACAGGCTCTGGGGTTAAACTGTCTGGGCTTGCATCCAGAATCCACCAAATACTGTATGATCTTGGACAAGTTGCTTAACTTCCTGGTGCGTCAGTTTCTTCATCTCAAATATGGGAATAATAATAGCACCTATCTCATAAGGTTACTGTAATAATGCAGTATGTCAATACATGCAGAGAGCTTAAAATAGTGGCTGGTATAGAGTAAGTGTCTTCTAATAATGATGGACTCAATATCAGTTATATCACAAGGATGCTGTGAGATATAAGTTAAATAACATACATAAAAATATCTGGAAAATACATATGAATATCTCTGAATATCTTCTTCCCTTATTTATCATGAGTTGGAAACCACAGAAAAACCTCCTGTTCTAACATTCTGTAGCACATAATTTAGTCTAATATGAACAGATTTTTTTCTTTTTTGCCACTTTTCTTTAAAAAAAATGGAAACTTAAGTTGACATAGTGAGTGATTACTAATATGATATAATAACTGTTAACATTAAGTCAGAAAGTTATGCTAAAGTGCAATTTTCAAAAAGGTAAAATCATGACTCACGTGTAAATGTAACGTGAATAAATGTCAAAAATTTTACTTAACCCATTAATTAATTAGGGAATGAGTAAGATGCTAAAATGAGTTCAAGGAGAATTTGAAGAATAACACACACACACACACATACACACACACACACACACTCAGGAGTGCTGAAATGAATTTGCTAAAAAGATAAATGACGAGTTAATGGGTGCAGCACACCAACATGGCATATGTATACATATGTAACAAACCTGCACGTTGTGCACATGTACCCTAGAACTTAAACTATAATAATAATAAAAAAACTCAAAAATGATAGAAAACTGATTAATAGCCTGCAATGCAATAAAGTCAAATGTTTGGCGTTAACTTGTTTTACAGGATGAAAATCAATCAAATTCTACCAATCTACCTGCATTTCTTTAGATAAGAATAATTTACTTTTCTCTCAATTTTCTAAAACTTAAATTCTATTCCTTCAGGGTTGTAACATTAGCTAGTGAATGAAAACAGTCAAAGGTGCACACCCTGTGGAATCAGATGACCCCCGAGAGTCTGCTAGCCAGTGCTCATCCCCTCACTGAAAGGGCCCCCAGAGCCTCATAATTCAAGGCAAATCAAAGAGAAAATACTTTTGGAGTTAGAGATAGGGGAGTTTAATTTGTGAAAAGTATACTTGTCAGTTGATTCTATAACATAAGGAGAATCTGCATTTGTGTTGTTACCTTGTCACACACCTTGGATTCCTAGGTTCAAGACTACCATCCCTAAGATGTGAGATATCTGTAGAGGCCACTGAAGTGACGGCTGGTGCCAGAGGCTGCTTTTTGCTGACTGACTTATCAGAGAGACTGCATGGCCTGATAACTCCTCTTCCAGTGGCATTGCAGGCTTGAGAGAAATCAGGCCACAAGTCTCCAGGGCCTGCAATAGGAAACCCAAGAGGGGTGGGGAGATCCAGACCCCAGGTAGCAGGTTGATGGATGCTAAGCTGCTGGGCCACAGTTCAGGGTAGCTCTCTCTTCTGACTTCTTTCTGGGGCTCCCAGGAGTGCCCATCACAACTCCTTGAGCCATATTCATATTAACATGTTCAGTCTCTATCATAAAGTAGCAGAAAATCTCTCTGACTTTTTAAACCACTGTGGGTGTAATCATGGGCTAGTGGAGATGCCTAGAATGAGCATGATTAGGACTCCCTGGAAAGTTTTCTCCAAGAACTCAGGCTGAGTGTGTCCTTACTTTCCAGAAGGGAGTCAGCTATGTTCCTCAAAGCATGGCCTGAGAGCCCCCTAAGTGTCAATCACTTTGAATGTTACCTCCAAACTCATGCGGATGAGGACACTTAAATAATCAGTGGGCCACATGCTCTCTTTTCTCCCTTTTTTGGAGCTCAGATCAGCCAGTTTCTCAGTCACCAATGGGAGGAGGAAGGGTGAGGGAGAGACGGCAGACACAGAGGCTCTTGGTTTGAGATACTGGGTGATATGGTAAACTGACCACAGAGCTCCTCTATTCCTTTTGAGTTTAGGGGAACCAGGGAGAAGTGAGGGAAAACACAGTGGAGTAAATCAAGTATGATTTATTCATGGACTGGCAAGGAGCTCTCTCTTCTTTGCTTGGGCCACATAATTAAGTCTAATTAATGGAAAGTGATTGTAGAGGGAGTTCAGAGCCTATTTCCAGTTGTCATTACCCAAAGACAGCAATCAAAATGTAGATGAGCTTTCTCTATGTTACCCTGGGAGGGAAACACAGCTTCTTGATAATGAAGGGGAAATGGCAAATGGATGCTGCTTGTGGCTTCCCTATCCACAGTGGCTGCCAGGGTGATGGTGTGGGATGGAGGACCAGCAGGCCCACTTTGTGTTCTGAAATGATGCCACCCTGTCTCCTCTGTCTGCTTTCTGCCAGGACAGCCTGAGTGCTGCACCACTGCTCTCTTCTCACACTGCTGGGAGACAGGGAAGAGGCGAAGGAGTCTTGTTTCTTCCTCCCTTCACCCCAGCCTCAACAGAGATGAGCCGCTAAGTAGCTTTCCCCCAAAGTACACCAGACAATCGGGATTTTTAACCAGAAAGGGCACTTTGGAGCATTGCAGTTTGGCAGCATTAGAGATCCACTCTCATTATGACCTTCAATCTCGATAATTAGAGCCTTCTCATCTAACTAAACAAAGAAGATCTGGGGCAGCATGGGACGGAATTAGAAATAACCACCAGGAGATCCGAGCCCAGCCTGAGGAGGACAGCCCGGTGCTATAACCCAAATGGGAGAAAACGGATCAGATGGAGGCAGACATCTTCCCTATCTGCATTTGTTTTTATTATTTTTGAAAAACAGAAAAATGACTCCCAACAAACCCCTCTGAAAACAAATCAGCCTGGGATGAAATTTCCAGTGCACCTCCTCCCCTGACAGGATCATAAATTAACCCTGGGCGGCAGCAGCTGCTGGGGCATCACTCTGGCCGCTTCCAGCCTGTCCCAGGAGAGCCCCCTACAGCCCCTCCCTCCCCACCTATGTCAGCGCCGCTAAATTTAGCTCTTCCAGCATGTGCACAGTTTATATTTAGTGCCTAAAAGTCAGAGTTCAATGTACAATTCATCAAGTCATCAATCATCCCTCTATCCAAGCGACACATTATAGAAAAATCCTTTCAAAAGACTCGCTTGCTCTCCACAAGGGGTAGAAGCCATTCTAAGAAGGAATTCACTGGGCCAGAGGGGTTTTCTCCTCACCGTGGTGTGTGAGGAGTGCCTGAGAATGCCAAGCCTGGAGTGGGGGTGAGTGGATGGGGAAAGAAGAGAGGGAGGGGGAGGACTCAGAGAGTGGACAGCAAGCCCCACTCCACTCAGTCTGTCCCTGCTGAAATTCAGGCTGCTGGCTGTGGGTCTTAAGGCCCCTGCTTAGATGTCCCTTCCTGTTGGCAGCTTGCCTTGAGACCCTGCAAACAAATTAGGAGCCACCCGCTGCACACAGTGTTTTCTCTGCCACTCTCAATAGCAGCAAACAAATCTCCGAGGATGTTGCTGAAATGCAGGTTCCCATTTGGTATGTTCCTGCCTGCACTTCTAACAAGCTCCCATGAGATTCCCAGGCTGCAGGCAAGGTCCACAGTTGAGAGGCAAGGGCTCTGCTATAATCGCCTGGCAATGTGCTATCTTCTGTCACAGACCGTAAACTCCCTGAGGACATTGACCTCACATGCCCCTGATACAAAGTCGGTGCTCAATAAATATTTTTCATGTATGAAAACAGGGATCTGACTCCTCAGGAAGGTCTTCTAAAGCCGTCTCCTATTTTGGTTCACTAGCAACAGGAGCAGCTAAAACGTATAGGACTTTATCATTTAGAAAGCATTTTGAAATTTACTTTAATCCTTATGGTCACCTCATGAAATATTATTGTTGTTGTTGTTATCTTAAAGTAATTTTCTAATAGAAAAAAACCTGAGAGAAAGTAAACGATTTAGCAAAAATCACACAGCTTCAAAGCACAGAGTCAAGAATCAAATTCTGGTCTTCCGGCTCAAAAGCCCAGTCAGGGAGCCCAGTGGTGCTGTGGATGTGCCCTTGGCCAGGGATGGGAGAATGTGCCTCCTCCAGAGCATGGCCCGAGAGTGAGGCAGCTTTGAGTCTTCTTTGGGGTCCTCCAGAGACTCTGGAAAGGAGCTTAGGCCTGAAGCAATGTCCATGGAAGGGGGCCAGAGCTCTTGCTGATCTCAAGGAGTAAAAGGCTTGGGTAGGGCAGTGGAGGGGCTGCTCTGGGGCAGAGCTGATGCCAGGCTGACCAGCTGCAGCAAGCTCAGATGTTCCCTCAGGGGCTAAGCGTGTATGTTCATGGCTGAAGGAGGATGTTAGGTAAGGAGAAAGCTGGCAGGTCTTCATTTATACCACGCCCCACAGCTACCACCATGATTGCAGGGCAATGGAACTGTACCCAAGTGAGGGAGAGATCCCAGTACATGGACAAGAAGGCTTGTGTTCATGGATTTCAGTTCAGGCCCTGAGCTGCTCATGCTCTCTCACCCAGAGATCTCCCTTTCAACAGAATCAACAATGAGTACCACAGCTGGGGGTGTGGCATCAAAGCACAACTGGGGCTGGTGTGGAGAGGCTGTATTTTCCCACTTTTAAGGGGCAACCCAAGAGACAGGTGGTTGACTGAATCCATGTAGGGTTCAGGGTAACAGTGAACTGACAACAGAGAGTGGTGAAAGAAAATGCACCATAAAATTAAGGAGATGTTTTAACTGAGGCTATTGAAATAGGAAGAATGTTCATTAATAAGCAATGTCTCAGAGAAAAGAAAGGAAAACCCAGGGTTTTGTAAAGGCAGATAAATGAAAGCATCATAAGAAAGGGTTTTATCTTGGAATATTCAGGATATCGCAGGGCAGGGGTGTCCTTTGCAGTTAGCTATTTTGGAAACACGAAAGGGTAGAGGTTTCAGAGAATATAAAGAGGGGAATATTCTGAATCTTTGCTGTTTTCCAGGACCACAGGGATCAGATGAGTTTCAACACTGTCAGAGTATAAGGCAATCATTGTTAGGTGTGGGGTGGGAATGGCTGTGGGACAGGTGCAGGCCAGGAGTGTATCAAGAACTTAGATAATCGGGAGGCCTCTGTGGACCAGTGTCTCCTGGAAACAGTAGGATGGTGGAGCTGGCATGAGCCCACTCTCAAGAATTGATTGTTAAATATACAACAATATTGTGACAAAGATTATTTGCTTGGCCACACTTTAGTCAGGCTTCTGAAGCTTCTCCTAGGCCTATTCGTGTATTTCCCTTGTAAAATCCAGTCTTGGCAAAGAGCCCTGCTAAGCTAGTTTAGCAACAATCTACCACCCCACATGTCTGATCAAATTCCTCTTTCTTCACCATCCCTGAGGTAATGCCGGATCACCCTAGCCTATCTTCAGGAAACATTTTGTTAGGTAGGCTTAGCCAGAATCCCCCTTACCCCTGATGTTTCCTCTCAATAATTTTTCATTTAATAGCTCTGATCTTGATCGCATTTGCCCAGGCTATATTCCGAGTTAAGCCTCATCTCCCCTCTTCACTGTAAGACCCTGTTGCAGTGGTCCCTACTACCTACAGTGAAGGTCTTGAATAAAATCGTTCTTGCTGTGATAAAGAGTATCATTGAACACTTTTTTCTTTAGCAATTGTGAAGTGGCTGTTAAACCACTGGCAGTTTGAAATTGGATGGTGAGAGTATTTATACCATGAAAATTGGCAAACAATGTAAATCAGGCTTCCTCTATTGTCCACACACCCAAATTGCTGGTCACACATTTATCAGTATACCACCACCCAGAAATCCCGGTGGAGGAGGCAAAATTTGAAATCAACTGGAAAGTTGGATTAAAAAAAAGTATCTTGTATTTCTCCTCCACAAGCCAGTGCCAGGAAACAGAGGGTTAAACTTGCAATTCTTAAACTCCAAAACTAAGTACCCTGAATTGAAATAGAAATAAATTAAAAGTTGCTATAAGTAAGGACAGATAGATATAGTCTGAACAAGGATTTTTATTTTCTTTTTTGAAATAGGACAGAAGAATTGCCCCAGAAAATTTGTAACACATAGATACAGTACCCATGCATCATTCTATCATACAGGGAATTCTGTTTAACATGTTTTCTGAGTATCGACAATCTGGTGATTATGAGATTTATAGTGACTTCTGAATTTTCAAATAAAAAATAAGCTTCTTATTGTTTGACTCTTGTATATTTTGTGGTATTATTATTTTCTAAAAGTGTGTATAGTAACATCTACTTTTTTTAAAAAAAAAACAAATTTTGGTTAACTCGTATGTTGAATTACTCAAGCAATCAAGAATGGATAAAAACATAGCTTAGTACAGGCCTGAAGAAAAATCCATGTTATGTTATATTAGAGTAGGATACTCAGTTCTTCTAGTGCATATCCTTCTTTAAGGTGATTCTATAATTTAACCTCTAGCCTTATCATCCTTTTACCCTGACAAATTCTTTGCATCATAGTTCTGTCTTCCAAGATGCATTTAATTGTCTCCCCGACCCCGCCTCTTTTTCTTTTCCTTTTTTGAGACAGAGTCTCACTCTGTCACCTAGGCTGGAGTACAGTGGCACAGTCTCGGCTCACTGCAACCTCTGCCTCCCAGGCTTATGAGATCCTCCTGCCTCAGACTCCTGAGTAGCTGGCATTACAGGCATGTGCCATCACACTCAGCTAATTTTTTTGGTATTTTTGTTAGAGACAGTGTTTCACTATGTTGCCTAGGCTGGCTTCAAACTCTTGAGCTCAAGGAATCCACCCACCCTGGCCTCCCAAAGTGCTGGGATTACAGGTGTGAGCCACTGCACCCAGCCCAGTTCTCCAGTTTTTTCATAAGAACTGTTGAATTGAGGGTGATCAGAGAGAAGAGTAGAATTATATTTGGGCAAACCTACTTCTCCTACTGACACAAAAATGAAAAGAAACCCCTCAAAGTGTATATCAAATTCAGAATTATGCTTTGCAGAATAAATAGAAGTTAGCTAGACAAGGGAGGAGAAAGGGATTCCAGTAAAGGAAATAGCATTTGGTTATGTCCTTGTACTATAAGGCATTCACTGTTGTCTTGATTGAAATATGAATAGGTTTGAGATGGGACAAAGATGCAGTAAAATGAGGAGGAAGAAGAGCAGTTAGGCAGTGATCACATCATTCAGAGCCTTGTGGGTTAATCTTACTTGTGAACTTGAGCTTTACTCTGAAAGCTCTGGGGAGTTCTCCAAGAACTGGAATCAGGGCAAGGGGAGTGGTATGTTTTCAGATTGTTGGAGGATGACCCAGGAAGCTGTATATTAGGGAGGGATGGCAGAAAGTGCTGAGGACCTGAACTAAGATTAGCAGAGGGTCAGGGATTCTAAAGAGATTCTAAGGAGGAAGTACCTACAGGTCTTGGTGAAATGACTGATTGGTTGACTGGTCATGGGAATTGAGAGAGAATAAGGAATAAAAAGATTCAAAGGTTTCTGCATCTAAAGACTGAATGGGTAGCATAACATTAGCCAAGACCGGGACTACAAGAGGATTTTTGAGTAGATGCATTCAACCTGTATCTGGTGAAGAACATCCTTGGGCAAAACTGCCAACTTCTTATAATTTTTTATTCTCTTTATTAACTTGTTATATTTCAATAGTAACATGGCTTAAGCTGCCTGTCTTCATGATGGCTAATTATGGGCATATGTTAATTAAGGGTATAAAGCAAATATTATATGACTAAGAATGAATCAGGGTAAGTCTGTATAATAGTGAAAGCCTCCATTGCAGCTAGCCTTGTTCAGCTGAGTGATGAACTGACTAAGTCATCAGCCCACTCATCTGATTTTCACTGACTGCTGTATAATCTTTTTGAGAATCACTTAGGCATTCTTAAGCTTCTATTTGTAATTAAATAATTTTAAATAATTATTTTATTGATTAACTTTTTAAAATAGCAATGCAAACAAATGGCATTACTGTTTTTAATAAAATGAACTCACTGGAACTCATTTTTGAGCTCCAAAACATTGATATTCCTTAATATAATAGAGCCCTGATATTAAGTTAGAATATGTGCTCCATAGTCCATAATATGGAATATTATTTTTTAGGAAGAAAATCCATTAAGAATTGAATTCTGTTTTAATGTAATAATATTTGTTTACTAAGAATTTGATATTGATTTAAAAATGCATTAACTTAGTCAATGAAAGTGAAAATTTTGAAAGTGGAACTTTCTAATCTGCTGAGTCTGCACATCATCATTGGCTTTTACCCCCACTACCTGCAAGCTTATCTGCATCAGTCTTTTCCTCCTTTTCTGCCTCATTAGAATGCACACACCACCTCCTGTCTGAAGCTGTCCTTTTCAACTGAGCCTCCAAGTTCTTATCTCCTTCTGCTTCCTCTGAGGCCATTCGATATCTCTCTCTACTGTATCTTCAATCTCTCTTTCTAGTAACTACCTTTAACATGAAAGTATGCTCACCTTTGTTCCATCTTATGGGAAAAATCTCTGGCAGGTCTAAGCCACCTTCATCTACTGTCCTGTTTTTCCCTTCTGTTCACAGCCACATTTCTCAGAATAGTAGTTTGTCCTCATTGTCCCCACTTTATCATCTCTAATTAACTCTTCAACCAATAAGATTTTCATTCCCAGTAATGCTCTGAAACTACCCTTATTATCTGGGCAGCCATTGGAGGGTTATAAACAGAGAGATGACATGATGTGGCTTATGTTTTGTCAGGACTACCCTGAAAGGTGCAAGTAGGAAAGCATGGAGACCTACTAGATTGTTATTAAAATAGTGCTTATAAGATGCAATGGTGTCTTGGACTAAGATGGTAGCAATGAGGATAATGAGAAGTGGTCAGATATGGGGGACGTTTTGAAGGTAGAGTTGACAGAACTTCAGATGAAGTAGAGATTGAGTTTGAGACAAAGGGACGAGACAAGGGTGATTCCAAGGTTTTTACCTGAACAAAGAAAAATGGGAAAATGCCAGTCAATGCTATTCTGTTATGTTGGGCTGTCATACAGATTATCTTAATGCCCCACTGCAGATGGTAAGGACATTGGATTTTACTCTGAGTGACATAAGAAGTATAGAGATTTTTGAGAAGGAGAGTGACATGATTTGACTAACATTAAAAAAAAATTACTTTGGTTTCTGATTACAGAATAGGCTATAAGTGAACAAAGATGGAAGAAAGGTGATTAATGAGGCAGCTTTGCAGTAATGCAGGAAAAAGATGATGGTGGCTGGAGCCAAGGTGGTAGCAGTCCAAGTAGTGAGATGTGGTCATATTCTGGTGATAATTTCAGAGAAGAACTGACATAGTATGTTGTTATGGGGGTTAACAGGAGAAGAAGAATCAAGGATTACTTTAAGGTTTTGGCCTGAGGAACTAAAAGTTTCAGGACAGGAAGGGAAGTTAAAGAGCTCATTTTTTGGAATGATAAACTTGAAATGCTTATTAAAAATCCAAGTGGAGATATTGACTGGCAATTGTATTTATAAGGCTGGTGTTCAGAGGAGGGATTAAGCTAGACATATGAATTAGGGAATCATCATCATAGACATGGTATCTAAATCTACAAGACCGGGGGAAGATCACCAAGAAAGTGAGTATAGATGCTGAGCATCTGAAGAATGTGTGGTCCTGGTCCTGTACACATTTAGATGGCAGGCATATAAGTAGGAACTGATAAAGAAAATTGAGAAGGAGCAGCAAATGAAGTAGGTAGAAGGCCAAGAAAGAATGATATTCCAGGAAAAAAGTACTTCAGGAAGGAAATCATGATCCTCAGAGTCAAATGCTGCAGTTGAGTGCAATGGAATATGGTAATTAAGCCCTGAATTTGACTATGTGTATGTGTCGTAGGTGGTGAGGAGAGAGCATGAAGACTTTTGCAAGAGCAGTTTTAAAGGTGTACTGGGAGGGAAAGTTTGATTGGAATGGGTTCAAGAGAGAATGGAAAGAACAGAAGGGAAGACACCAAGTATAGACAACTTCTGATGATTGTTGAGAAACAGGGCAACAGTCGGAGGCAAAAGTGGGTTTGAGAGATGGGGTTTAAAATGAGATAAACAGCAGTGTGTTTGTATGCAGATAGGATAATTCATTATGTAGTAAAGAGATGAAACATTGGAGGGAACAAAATCCTTGAGAAGGTATAAGGGAATGGAGCTCAGAGCACAAATATCGGAGTTGACTTCAGCTAGGAGCACGGAGTTCATGCATTGTAACAAGAGTTAAGAGAGTGCATGTAGGTAGACTGGTAGATGGGAGCACATGGATGTTCTGTTATCAGCTGTGAATATAAGATGAGGAATTGTATGTTTGAAGTGGGAGGAAAAGGTGTGAAATTCTTGTCTAGAAGAGAGGGAGATTGAATGAATTAGAGATATATAATAGGACGAGAGGGTACCACAAAAGGACTCAGGGAGGTTAGTGGCTGTGCGTTGAAAGTGACAGCAGTTAGCCTGGCTGTGTGTTTTCTCTAGCTGGGGTGGAAGTTCAGAGAGGAAAGGGTGCACCAACATCTCTCTTCTTTTCCTTATTTTTTCTTGCAGCACACAAAACTCTTGAAACTCTTGGCTGTTTGCTGCAAGCTTTGAGTTCAATCCTGGATGAGAGCTGGGGGTTGAAGACAGACAGCACTTTCTTTGGAATGTCTGCTCTTCCTGCCAGTCAGCATTCATCTGGCAGGCTGGCCTTTGACTGCACTGGTATTTTAAGCATTTGAATGTGTTCTAAGCCAGTCTGGCAGAAATTCTATGCAAGTCAAGCCACTGCCCTTTACACCAGAAGGAACTTAGGGACCCTGGAAATCCTTAGTCAACAGAGTCTGGTTTGAACTGCAATGAAATCCATTTGCCCAGGGACACTAATAGACACAATTCAGAGGTAAACAGATTTGGAGCTTTCATTTAAGAAAAAAAGAATGTCAAGGAAGGAAGCATCTGGGAAAGGAATAAAGTTTGGCTATGACAAACAAAATAGGCTTCAGATAAAATGGTCTCCCCTGACCCAAAAATAAAGCACATAAAGTAGATAGGATAGGTGATCAACCTATAACCTGTCACCTATATATGTACTGATGTCCTCATCTCTGTGAGCTGGGAGTTATAATAGAAATTACATTATAGGGTAGTTTTCTATTAATACCTGAAAAGTACTTAGAACATAATTTGACAGAATAAAGCTCAGTAAATGCTAAAAAACATAATAGTACTGATAAATAATTGTTATTATTTTATTATTGTGCCTTGGCTAGTGCTGAGCTGCTTCTTGTTTCTGTGCCTTATTTAGGCTGTGAAGAAAATCTTATCTAAATAAACAACAAAAATTAATAGATTCATTAATATGGCTCCTGTACAAGGATGACATCCACATCTGTAGAGGACATCACAAATGTGATGTGGAGATAATGTGAGGTAGTAAGAAGGTTCATGGTTTTGAGGCAAAGACCCCCTCAGTCAGCCCAGGCATTTAGCCAAGTTGCTTAACCTTCAAGAACCTTACTTCTTTGATGTGTGAAATGGAGAAGATGATATTAATTTTTGAGATTTTTATCAGAGTTAAATAAATCAATATATATAGAATGTACCTTGAACAGTGTCAGGTACATAGCATGCATTCAACAATGTTAGGTATGATTATTAATAATTCTGGTGAATCCTCAGTGGGAAAAATCCTTCCTGTTCTTCTTTAGGTACAGAAATCCTCTCCACCTTTTCAGGACCAGCCTCTGAAAGAATCCTGTCCAGATTCCTCTAGTTTCTTCCGTTGGACTTCTGTTACACTTTGTTCATGCTTTTGTTGCATCGTTTTTCCCCTCGGTTAATTTTGAAAGTCTTTTTTCTTGTATGTCTCTTGAGCTAGAGTTAATATATTTTTTTTAATACACCTATAGGCTTCTTACAACTCAGCAGAGAGGCTAGGATGTAGTAAGCATCCAACAAATATTTATAGAATTAATTGAGAGTTCTCTCTAATCTTCAAAGCAGGGAAACTGATCTACATTTAGAAGAAACTCCCTCCCCCTCTTTCTTCAAATTTTTCCTATCAGAATTATGGGAACAATATAGAGTAGTGACTGAACATATGGTCTCTGAAGTCAGTAGACCTCTTCTGAAATTCCATTTCAGCAACTGGCATAGCATTGCAAGGAAGGAGGGATATACAAAATGCAACCAGAGCATAGTAGAAAGCTAGCATTTACTAGTCTCACTTGATGTTGGAGCACAAGTATGTCATACCTGGCTCCAGTCAAGAAAAGATCACTGTCCAGGCATGACAAAAGAAACAAACTGTTCCTAGGTTGTCTCCGTTACTTCCTGCACCAGCTGATCAAAGTTATGAGAGCAGGTGAGTGTTCAGTAAAGACGCAAAAAAATGGATCCTACTTCCTTGCCAGGGATAAGATAGCATGTTACGAAAGTATCACTTAAAACTCTGAGGACAGGCATGAGTCATCAGCTCTCTAGTTACTGAAAGCATCTCAGACTTGGTGTAGGAAAGTGGCCGTGAAAGGGAAGGTCGGCCAGAGGAGGGCCTCTTAGTCACTCAAGCTGCTGCTGGGCTCTTCTCTGCCACTGGCTGCACTCATTTGATCAGCATCCAAGAAGAAAGGAACCGAAGCTATAACACACATGTCAGTGCAGTGTAATGGAAAGAAAAGTAGATTCAAATCCTGGGCTTATCACTTACTAACTATGTGGCTTCTTTAAGTTACTTAATCTCTGTGAATATCATTTTCCCAAGGATGGTTGAGAGAATTAGAGATGATGTAATATACCTACTATGTACATGCTAACTGGTAACTTCATCATTACCGTGCACCTGATTCTTTCAAATTAGAGATGCGTAATCAAATCTAACTGAGCATAAACAAAACCAATTTCAGTTGAAAGATTCTGGCTATTCCTAGTTTGGGGTGTGGCCCTCCTGAGACTGTGCCTAGATCAAAATCTCATGAGACCATAAAGTTGGTTTCTTTCTATTCTAGGTCTACTTGCTGTACCCCAAATCTCAGCTTAGAATAGTCTTGAGATTGTTTTTAGGGGTATGAGCTGAGGCGTGGGAAGATAGCAATACCCACTTGCTCCTTCTGTGGAGAAAATTGCTCAAGGGCACACGTCCCACTGATGGTGGATTAGTGATGTCATCTTCCTTCATGAAGGACAACGCTATTAATATTGCAATGATTCAAACTGTAACTCCAGGCCTACAGGCATTTGACAAAGGGAAAGGGTAGGAATAAATGTAAAAGAATATGGAGTGTGGTAGAGAAGGACTAAGACTTAGATGGATTTTTGCTGTTGTTGTTTTATTTTATTTATTTATTTTTTTGAGACACGCTGTAGTGTAGAGGCACAATCTCAGCTCACTGCAACCTTCGCCTCTGCCTCCCGGGTTCAAGTGATTCTCCTGCCTCAGCCTCTAGAGTAGCTGGGACTACAGGCATGTGCCACCACGCCCAGCTAATTTTTGCATTTTTTAATAGAGACGGGCTTTCACCATGTGGGCCAGGATGGTCTCAATCTGTAGACCTTGTGATCTGCCCACCTCGGCCTCCCAAAATGCTGGGATTAAAGGCGTGAGCCACTGTGCCTGACCCAGATGGAATATTTTAAATGGGCAGTGGCACCTTCTTTAGCTTTGAGAGAAGAGAAACATGGAGGTCACTGGTGGGCTTAACTAAGGATAGGAGAGAGAGGGAAATTAGAGAGGGAGTTAGAAAAGGAACAAGAAGAAAAAGAAGTAAAGGGATCAATAAAGAAGGAGGGACACATTAAAAGAGAAAGAAAAAAAGTGGCTTGAGGAGGAGGCAAGAAAAGGGTGACATTATTTGGAATTGAAACTCAAGTTATGGGGATGACCAATGAAAGACAATTTAATTTGTAAAAGATATTCAGAGGTCAAAGGGGTCCCAGAAAAAAGGTGTTTAGGAATATCTAACTCAGTGGTGAGATGTTTTGGTGAATTTGATGAAATTCATGGACAAAAAAATGCATGTAAATTACAACTTCTCTGTGCAATTTTATGGAGTTTATAGATTTCCTAAAGCCAATGCCTGGATCCCCTCTTAGGAGATCTTGTTTTATGTGTTTTTATACATCGTTCTGAGACAGCGACAAATGTAATTTCCTCAGGAAGATCTGGAAGTCAAAACAGTTTACTAATATTTTCTTGGTGTCTTCTCCATGGCATGAATATCACTTTTCAAATCTAGCTGTGAGCATATTTAAATATTTAGTCAATTTTTTTTTTTTAGAAAGTTACTATTAGTAAATGCTCCAAGGGCTCTGGGCCCAACAAAAGAAGACCGTGACTTGGAAGAACAAAATTTACCTTTGGAGTGTTAGACTTTTTCAGGCTGGAAGGCAGAGGTCCATTGGTGTCTCCTCAAGTGACAAGGTTTGTTTTACATATATACAATAAATTGAGGAGAATAGATGTTTCATTGCATAGTGTCATGAAGGAAAGGAAAGATGGTTGTTTAGGAACTGGGCCATCTAGGTTAGTGTAGGTTGAATATCCTGGTTTTCTAGTCCCTCCATCAGCAGGTGTCTGTTGATTTCCCTTCTCATGCTTCCCTGTGGTGGTGCCTTTGACATTGTCTGTCGTTCCCCCTTCTGCCACCTTCTTTCTCTTTAATAGATTCTGCCTGCTCAGCCTTTTGCCTTGCTGTTTTCTCCCTCCAAGTATTTTGTTTTCTTTTTCCCATTTTTAAGTGCTGACCTCTTTGAATGTATTCCAGATTGCCCACGAGAGCCACTGGTGGATCCTTATTCACCGTCACTTGTGATGGAGACTTTCATGGTCATTCCACAGCAGTGGCTCCTGAGGCCTGTGTCCAGCCTCGGCCAGTCTCTGTGACCAGTGTCACCATCATGTAGTCAGTGTCCTTCATAGCATAACAGTTTCTTCTACAGTGTAATAGCTGTTGCACTTTGTAGGTTTACAAAGCACTATTCTCACATCCTGTGCATTGTCTGATCCTCACAATAATCTTACAAGGATTATTATCACGCCCACTTTGCACACAAGGAAATGGAGAGTCAATTAAGTTGGAGGGGGAAGACTCCAGGTCACTCAGTTATCAAATGGGAGAGCAAACTCAAATCCAGGTCTTCTGATGCCAAAGTCTTCATGGATACCAGTCAAGAGAAGAGAAGTTGGGGGCAAGGCAGGAGAGATGTGAAAACTGATATGGAGATAAAATGACTATTTCAGAGGGTGAAAACATTGGTGTGCATGTGTGTGTGTGCTACCATTTTGTTTGGACCCGCTCTGGGGGGTGCTCTAGGGAAAGAGAAAGGGTAACAGAGAGGCAGATGCAGCAAGTTATCTAGGCACTGGGCACAGGTGCCAAGGCACGTGTTCTTTCACCTGTGTGTTCTTGATCTAGAGATCAGCAACATCAGAGGAAAAGGATAATGGCCTCAGCAATATATGCAGAAGGACCTGCAAAGGGTCCTCTGAACTGCAAAGCTTCCCTTCTCCCCAGTGCCATTTAGGAATGTGCTGTGTGTTGAGAGTCACTTCTTGCCTGGCCTGGTAGTGAGTGAGATCTCTTGACTTCCTCAATGCCTTTTGGAGGGCTTGAATGCTGTGTGTCCCTTTTCCTAACTTCTTTATTTTCTGCTGTGGGCTTATTATCATAATGTCTCTGACTGACTCAGGCACTGATGGTGAAACACTCTAAGTTGCCTTCCACTCTTCAGTCAAAAAAGGGGCAGCATGGGACTTCTGTATGGTGATTAATCTCACGATCTGATGTAAGTGGTTCTCAATGCTTAATAGGTATAAGAGTCATTCAGGGAGTTTGTTAAATTATAGGTTTTCAGTCCTGTCTGTCAGATATTCTGAATCAGAAGTTTGAAATAGGGCTTGGGAAGATATGCATTCAATAAAGTATCTCAGGATATATTTATGCAAATGATTTTTGGATTATGCAAGAGAAACCTTGTAATTTGGATGAGTCTTGGTTTATTTTCACTAAGCAGAATAATAAGATTTACTTCATCAGACTACAAACAAATTCCTTGAGTGCAGAAACCACGTGTGTATCTTCACCTTAATTCTTAGCACATTGCCTGGCACACAGTAGGTTAAATTCAGTTAGTCACAACTCTCGGTACCTCTTTGTTAGTCTGAGCTGGGGGACTACAGAAGACTTGGTTCTCAGTCTCTGGGGCTGAAGAAGAGAAGAGACTGGGGTACACAGCATGGGGAGCTGTGGCATGTGCTGAGGAGGTGATGTTAGTTTTCAGCACATCAAATTCTGCCTAAGCTGTTACATTTTTAAATGAACCTTTAATGTCTTTTCTCTGGAAGCAATTTAAGTCTTAATGTTTTGTGTCTTCTACAATGCCTTACTTTGAGTAGGCTCTCAAAGACTTTTACTTCATTTTCCAATGTTCTTAGCAATCCTATCTAGTGAATTCTCATTCTTTATGGTTTATACCACACCTCAGTGTTTTATATATCATGTGGGGTGAAAAGTTGAACATTCTGGCAAAAGCATTAGCTAAGTTCATGATGTGTGCTGAGCAGACTCCATGATTGGTGGAAAAGTGCATTTGAGTGCATCTGACCCCCATGGAGAAATGCCATACAGTGGCAGGTAGAGAATCTGACCTTTGGGAGTAATGCCAATCTAGTGTCAACAGTCAGGACCTGTCTGAACATCATGGAAAATCTAACTCTTTGACAAACAAATCAGGAGTCATCCATAGCTTCTTGAATTACACCCAGGAAGGAGAGATTGAATGCTCCACACACCATTTTCCGAGATATTCCAGAGGAAATCAAGCAATTTTAGCCAAGTTTCCAGGCAACCCCAGAGGTTTATCACTCCATAGGGCCAGGAGCAGGGATTCGGGTGGATAGATTTTATAGATCTTCTCTTTCAGAAGAAAACAGACTAAATCTGCAAACCATTGGTCCAAAATAAAATTTCGTCTATGACAGAGTGTCCCATTTATCTGGCATCACATAAAATGTTTTAATATGAATCCCTGAGAAGCAATTGTTCTTTTTTTAACCAAAGCAAATAAAGAAGTTAACATTGGAGTCCCTCATATTGGGAAGGATTTGCTGAACATCTGCTGAGAGGAAGTTCTGTTGAGATTCATTCCTCTTTTAACTCCTTACCTATTAAGTGCCTTTACAAAGAAGTGGGATGCTTACTGCTTGAAATATCAGCCGCACCTGCTGTACCTTAATTTTCTCAATTAAAGAATGTAGACTCTGACCCACTGTAGGAAGAACCATCTGGTTAAGTGGTGTTTTTGTTGGTTTCCAGGTTATCCCATGCGACAGTACATGGGAAGTGGGGGATTCTTTAAGCTTCTTTAGATTTTATCCTCACAGATAAAAATAGGTGGTTTGAGGAGGAATAATATGGTTCTTAATTGTCCTAAGTAGCTTGTTCTGATAGCTGATGTCTTCATGGTTGGTTAAATAATCTTTCAACTGAGTATAAGTATATAATTTATGTATCATTTGACTGATCAAATCTTGGTTAATGGACAGACACATTCAAGGGTTCAATCCTATCACTGTTCTTTCCCAAGTTGCAGCCTCTCCTCTCCTTTCATCATTTATAACTTCCCTGAGCAAATGTATCTTACCTTCCCCAAGAAGTCTTTCTGACATCCTGCATGCCTCAGGTTTTTGTTTTAGCTGTTATGAGTAGTGGCTTAAACATCTATTCCCTTTACTTGTCCAAATGTTTTTTTCTACCTGTTGATTGTCATTCTAGCTGAAGCCTATCAGATGGCCATGTGGAGATGTAGGAGGGGCAGGTGGAGTCTCTGAATTCAAGGGGGAGGTCTGGGCTGGCAATATTCATTACAAAAAGAAGTGACTAAGTAGTCACTTAGTCACTACTAGATGACAAAGTAGATGAGGTGGTATTACCACTCCCTTCTTGAAGTGCTCTCCTTATTTGGCTTCTGTGACACCATTCTTCCTTATGTCTTCTCTTGCACCTTCTTTCCATTTTTCTTGGCAGACTCCTCTTCCCCCGTCGGCCCCTTTAATGTTATATTCCATAGGGTCTTCTGTATTTATCTCACTCCACTCCCTCTCATTTGGGATCTCATCCATGTTTATGCTTTTCACTAGCATTTAATGCACCATCACATGATGCTGTAATTATTTGTTTACTTGTCTCTTTCCCCCACTCAACTGTGAGCTCCTTAAGGATAAGGGCTATATCTAGTTCCTTAGCACCTAACATGGCACCTAACTATGGTAGGTGTTTTATAAATATTTGATGAATAAATAAGTGCATTTATTCATTTATTCCTTTGTTCCTCAAAAACAATTAAAATCCCTCTATGCCTGCTGTTGGAGGAACCAGGAGAAACGGTAGTGATGAACAAGAGAAGGAGGGTATCTTCCCATGACCTATTATTATAAATGACGACTAGGTAGTTATTCAGACCAGTTCACGAGGTCTATGTTACTCAAAAGAGGGCACTAATCGCACTGTTTCAATTCCCTCTCATGATGTACATAACATGGTGACCATGCGAAAATGTACTTAGAGTTCTAAGCAACCAACTTAGACACCTTTGCTAAAGAAGTTTTTCTTAATTAGTAGTCTGTCTATTACTAGTCCTGTTCTTGGTGCTTGTTGATTAACTACATTGCCATTCTTTGATTTGTGTCCTTTATCCCTAATCCACATAAAATGACAGGCCATGGGTCAAATGTAGAAGACAGTGTGACAAAACGTAGAAGGGGGACACCATGACGAAAAGCACAAGACCTAATGCTCAGTTGCCCAAAAGAAACCTGAACAGAAGCACTGAAGAGGGGGAAGGGCATGGGAAGGAGGGGAGTAGAGGAGGAAGTATTTGCTGAAAACAGATTCGTACCCCCTCTAAACCGATCTACAGAAAAACAACAGAGATGGTCAAAATGAGTGTTGGAGAAGTAGATTAAAAATTATGATAAATGTGGGTGGAGACATGAACGTTTTCTTGATTATGTGGAATTGCCTGTTTTATGGGTTTTGAAGACTTCTTATATGAAGCAACTTTAAGAAAGGTCATTTAACTGTAATAGTTTCTTAGCTAAATTAAGTATACTTTCTTCTTAGCTGGACTCAGAAAACTGGGCCAAGGTGGGAACCTATTCTCTCTTGGGGAAGCCCCACTTGCTTTTGTTGGAAGCTCTGAAAAGCTTTCAGATCAATTGTTCCCTCTGGGTGTCAGGTATCTTCCAGGGAAACTGACTCCTTTTCTGAGTGTTTTCTGGGTCCAGTTGCTGGGTGCCCTCAGAGATGGAGCATGTTCATTGCCTGCTCTTCAAAGTATTAGGATAGTGTGTGTGTGCAGGGAATGGGTGGGTGGATGTTTTTATCCCCCTCGACAACCAAGTGCAAGAGGGACAAGAGAAATCTACTTCTAAATTTGAAAGGTGAGTATTAAATTTTATTCCAATTATCTGTTTATAATAATCTAAGGCAGCTTCTGTCTGGGTTAGCTCTGCACAGTGCCACAGAAAAGGTCAAACCATTTCATTTTCTATTTTCTAAGTACATAGAGGTGGCTTTTCTTATGTTGTTTGACCAAGGTGCCTTCCTTTCTCCTCATCTCACAGAAGGAGGTTCAGATGTGTTGCTTGTCAGATGCGGGAAGGCCCTTTCTACCTCAGACTGATGCCCCCATGTTGAGTTGCCCCAGGATAGGGGAGGTGATTGAGACGCTGAAAGTTAAAAGACCAGTCACATAAGATTAATTAGAAGAAAAAGATAAAGAGACTTCATGACAACACGTTGTGGCAGGCCTAACAGTCATATCCACACATCTGAAGGATTGTGATGAAGAAAAGCAGGAGTCGAGTTATTTTATATTGCTCCAAAGAACAGGACTGTGGAAGTTGCAGGGGACAGATATTGGCACAGTACGAGAAACCGTCCTATCAGGAGAATTGCCAAGAATCCAGCAGGCTTCCTGAAGTAGCAA
Source organism: Macaca thibetana thibetana (assembly GCF_024542745.1). Taxonomy (NCBI): domain Eukaryota; kingdom Metazoa; phylum Chordata; class Mammalia; order Primates; family Cercopithecidae; genus Macaca; species Macaca thibetana. The sequence continues at coordinate 194,544,938 of NC_065578.1, read as the reverse complement.
ACTTTTGTCTCCATGTGTGTTTAAGCAGGGAGAGGACAAGCGCCTGCAGGATGGAGTTGGTAGAACTCTACTTTGGGAGAGAAGTCTCAAGGATTCTAAGCATCCTTCCTTTTGTGTTGCTTTCTTTACATTTCCTTCTGGTGCATTGGGAATAATTGCTTTCGTCTACTTTGTAGGAGCTAGGAAGGAGTCAGGGAAAGCTTTCTACGTGCTTTGAGCTCTGTTGGTTAAAATTGCTTTGCAAACTAGAGTGCTACAACTTGGGGGTGCTCTTCTGGGGCTTCTTGTTGTCAATTTTAGCAAGTATTATTTCGGAATCATTGTGTGCTCTCCTTGCATCTGTCCTCTAAGGATGCTACTTTTCAGTTATCTCTGAAGGTGGCCTGAGGGGACACGCTCTTTATTTATTTATTTTTGTTTCTGTGCTGTCTTTTTTCTTGGGTACCCCTTTCCTGTTTCCTTGGGATGCTGAGAATGTGTTGGACAAGTGCAAGTAAATGAAGCAGAGTCAGCTTAGAAATAAACATTCTTTCCCTGTCAGGAAAAAAATCTCTTGCCTAGTCTGTCTAGATTTTAAAGTGTGATCCTTAGTGGCATCCTGCCATCCTCTGTGTGCTGGTGTGGGGTGTACCATGCCCCCCGCCCTGCAGCACAAACTGTTCTTCCTGGAAGGCTGAGCACCGGCAGAGATTGTAGTGGCTACTTGCATACCAAGGACCAGGACACACCTCTTCTCAAACATTGCCTGCTCTCCTCTGGAGTTCAGGTAAGTCCACTCGCCTCTCCTGAGCTCACCCTACTCAGTGCTTAGTAGTGAGAGTTATAATTCCTTCTAACAGTTCCAGAGTTTTTCTATAATGTGGAAAGACTCCCATTTGCCACTTAGATCTTTCAGTTAGTGGGGGTCAATATAGATCTTTGAACCTGGGTGAGATGGTTCTGGTTCCCATGTAATTTAACATCTTTCAGCTGGCCCACTTACTCTGTACTGCGGATGCCTGGTCCCTAGCTGAGGCCAACGAATAGATAGCCAACGAACAGACAGGTTTAGCCAGTCATAACGTCTATCCCATCCTGCTGCTTTGAGTTCCAACCCTACTGTAAGCAGACATAGAAAGAGTTGAGTCCCTGATGTAGCCCTCAAGAAAGAGATGATCCAAGCGTCCACTCTAGTTATAGGGCACTGATGATGTAAGTGCCTTCCCTTATTATTTTTATTATCTTCCTCTTTCTCTCACACATACTCAGATGCACACACAAAAAAACACACCCACATATAGAGCAGGCTGTACCCTCACTCAACTCCCCTAGTCTTTGTTTCTCCCTTTCCCAGTTTTTTTTCATTCCTAGAAAACAATGGCATTAATGAGGAAAGCCACTAACTTCACATAGCCTGATTGTAAAGAACTATGGCTGACATACTTCAATGAACTGTTGGCTTGATATTTCTCTTTGACATTTACGGAGCCAGGTCCCATGGTAATGGTATGAGAGGCAGGTTGGGTAAGATGCAGAAGACATTGGGGAATGAAAAACATTTGCTGGTGAAGATCAAGGGCTTACTTTCTGGAAAGGAGGTTTGTTGGTGAAGAGAGATGGTTGTATCAAGGGAAGGGTCAGCTAAGTAGTTTTATTTCAGAGTAGAAAGTGATACAAAGTTATACCAGGGGGAGCCAAGACTAAGAGTTATTACTAATTTTCTAATTCCTACCTCTAGAAAAGTTTTCATTATTTCTTTACTTTTGTTTATTTTTCCCAGATTTCATTCTACCCCAAAACAACACCAAAGAAGTTCTATAAGTTTTAACCATCTAAATAATGACACGATAACAATAACATTTATTGGTCCCTTATTATGTGACAGGAAATGTACCATACACATCTATTATCTCATTGAAATAGTCTATATATATGATGTATATAATTGTCACCCACAAATTACAGATGAAAACAAAGAGAGATTTGGAGATGTTAAATGACTTTTCCAAGGTCACACTCCTAGTTAGTGGCAGAACAGAATTGCACACTTTGACCTTTTAAATTTCAGGCCAGTGCTTCTTCCATTACCTTTTGGCTGTTCTCAATCTTTCTAGGTACAGAGGAAATGGTGGTGGCATTGAAAAGTTCTCTAATGTAAGAAGGAACTGTAGAAGACTGATCAATCAGAATTCCTCAATGGCAAAGGAGAGATTTAATGCACAACAAATACTATCATGACAAAAATAACACCTTAGACTAATAAATTCATTTATTTAACAATAGTTATTGAAAATATATTATGTAAAGGGCATTATTCAAGGAGCTAGAGATACATTGAGAAAAAAGAGACAATAGATAATTCCTCTGCCCTCATGAAGCTTATATTCTACTCAGATAAGATAGATAATAAAGAATGAAAACATTGTTAAGTGCTGTGCAGATAATTAAAATCAGCCAATGGGATAGAATCTTAACATTATCAGATCTTAACGTCATCATTATCTTAACATTATGAGATTTCAAGATCATTTATGGAGTCAGGTCCCATGGTAATATGTATATAATGTGTATATACACACATATGAAAGATGTACATCAAATGAACATAGAGAGTCCAGGTATAGACCCACATATATATGGCCAAGTGATTTTTTGTATCTTTTTTAGATTATTTACAATGCACACAGTCATTGCTTCCTAAGTTGACCAATGTACTTTCATCTGTGGTTCTGTGATTAGTTCTATGACAGCAATAGTGTCACTAAACTTTTTCCCTTTTCATACAATGCTTGGAAGGATTTGCACTTTTACAATAGCCTTTGTGTAGAAGAGGATATAAGTAAATATGAGTGTTGTAGTGTAAGCATATAAAAATGATGGCATTGAAACATTTCTTTTTTTTAATATTAGAAAAATATAAGACCAAAATGTGTTTATTTTAAACATCAGACATAAAGGAAATTAAATTCTGAGCAATAATAATGCTATAAACAAAAGTTGATGATTGCTCATCAATTGATTCTTGATAAAAGTGCCAAAGCAATTCAATGGAGAAAGGATAATCTTTATAACAAATGGTGTGAAAACAATTTATATCCATGTGCAGAAAAGACCTCAAATCTTACCTCATACCATATATAAAAATTAACTTGATATGGATCATCATAAACATAAACATAAGAGTGAAAACTAAAACTTTTAGAAGAAAAACTAGAAAAAAATCTCAGTGACCTTGGGTTAGGCCAAGGAGGCTGGAACCCAGTCAGTGAAGGAGTGAGGAACCAGTTGTGATGGAGAAGTGGACAGGGCTGATCATGCTCAGGTTTAATTCATTTGTTAAGAATGTTTTATAAAGTCGTTGAATACCTCTAGAAAGAGGTACATGGTGTTTGACTATCTCTTGATTTATGTTTTAAAATGGTCATCTTGGCTGTCATTTGGAGAATAGTTCCTAGTGAGGGCCAAGTGTAAAGAGGGGGTTAGGTAAGGAGGATTGACACTGTTAGACGGCTGGGATGAGAGCTACTGGGGCCTTGTATCAGTGTGGTATCAGTAGAGATGGAAAGAAGTGAACAGATGGAGGATATTTGCCTATCACTTTATGATTTGCAAAAGACTTTCAGATACTTTATCTCTTTTGGTTTTACAACAATCTTTGTGAGGTAGTAAAGATATAATTCCCATTTTGCAGATAAGGGAATTAGCCTCTGAAAATGTAGATTTGTTTCTATCCATACAGCTGGTAAATGGAAGGGCTGTGTGGGGAAACTCAGTCTTCTTGATACAGTAGAGATGTTGCTTATTTCCCTACCAAATTCCCTCCCCTGGAGCCAGAAGAAATCCCACACATGAGCATCATCGCCATAGCTAAATACAGTCACACTTTTTGGCTCTTTTCTGCTATAGCTCTATTTTGGGTTAATTTACCTCGTACTGACTCTCAAACAGTTTAACAGCTATTTCAGACATCTATTTCTGCTCAAAGATGCACTGCTCCTATTTTTGTAAGCCAGATGATGCAGAGAATAGGTAATGTGATAGGAAAACTTTTGCCCCTCATAAATCACTGACTCACGTCATAACCAGATTACCAGGGATGCAAATATGTACTGTCTAATGACATCTGTAAAGATGACAGCACACGATTATATTCCTCTTTGATGTTTTAATAGTATTTACACAAAATAAAGACTATTTATAAAAAAGATACAATATTAGATATTTTACAGATATTATCTCCACTATTTTTTGCCATAATGCTGATAGGCTCAAGGAGGTAAGTTATCCCAAATACTTAGAAAGTGCTTTGTTTCAATGTTTGAATGCAAGTCTCTAAGGCCAAAGGCCAAGTTCTTTCCACCATGATACTATTTATCCCAGAAGAAAGGTAAAACAATTATGTACTTTCCTTCTTGGCATTTAGTATTTCCATCCCAGCCAGCACCAGCAGTGGGAAGCAGGCACGATTCCCCATAATTGAATACTTTAGTAAAGAATGTATAACTCACAAGCACTACAAAGTACAGTTCTTAGACTTTCTTCTAGATCATGCCTACAGTAAGAATCATTGATCTTCTGCAGGCGTGACACCTGTTTATTATTTTATTTTACATGACACCAGCACTCCTTCTCCCTACAAGTACTACATGAACAACTCTGCTATTCAGTGTAAGTGAATTAAAATTAAATTTTCCCATTTGTTCTTTTTAGGGATTTTGGCAAATGCTCTGGAAATTTGCAAGACCAGTGATTTGTGGACATCAGATCTATAGCTGGTAGCATTGTCAGCTGACAGCTTGCCAAAGAAGATAGGAAGTAATCAGTGCAAACTTTGTGGCAATTTGATTAATAAAAACCGAGAGCAACATTTAATCTACATTCAACAAGAAAGATCTAAGTATTAATATTTATATTGAGAAACAGGTTTGGAATGTTGATAACATAAGTTGAATATAAGTTGTTACCAAACATAAACCTCTTTGGGGGATTTTGCTTATTTTCATTATCAAATAATGGCAATCAGTTTAGTTTTGCTGGTCAGTGACTAACCCTAAACCTCTCAACCTAGCTGGGAATAGGATGTCAAGCTTTGGTAGTGAGAGCTAGATGGCACTATGGTGTAATTCTGTGGGGTGCCCAATTATGAAGAGTTTGTCTGATTGTGATGATAGAGGTTTCTGGAATAAGAAATTCAGCTCTGTTTTGCTTGTGTCTTCTCTAAGTGCAATATAGTACAACATAAAACAGAGCATTCTCTTCTGTCTTGCTCATTCACTCCTGCTCTTGATTTCTTTCTGTTAAGCTCATGTGTGTGACATGCACAGATACACACACACACACAAACACAAACACACACACCCTTGTTGAGATTTTTTCTTTAAAAATCAACAATTAGGAGTATTTCAGACAAAAGGTGATATACACTTCTTCTAACCCATGTCCCTGATTCAGCAGTTTTTCCCTCTAGTGACACAGGTGCTATTTATAGGTCACACACGGGCTGAGACCAGAGCCTACTATGTGAACAGCTTGTCATGTGGCAAGAAGGACAATGATTGTGAAATGCCCTAATCATATGAATTGGGGCATTCTTGTTATACCCTCCTAAAACAGGGTGGAGAAGCCAGGGGGAGAAAGCATTCCAAGCACCTGACATTGCTCTAAGAATGTAATTCTCTGCAAGCCTAGTTGCTGAAATTTCCTGCTGTAACCTGATTTGTCTAAGGGCTGCGGAAACAACCCCTTGTGTTTTACCTACTGCCTTCAGTCACCAACCAAATCCTGCCAACTCTCCCAGACCTTACTAGTGCCTGTGAGCTTTTTCAAAGGACAATATGTAACTTTTCCTTTATTAAAAAATAAAACCCCTAACCTCTTTGTTACTGGGACATACTAAAGACAGGCTGCATGTATGGCCTGAATTACCATTGTTTCCTCCCCACAAAATGGCTTAATTTCAGAGATTCATCCCTATACTTTATTTGACTTTGACAGTACTTTAGAATTGGAAGAAGACGTTAGCAGTTTCTCAGTTCAACTTCCCACTACCGGATGTTTGAAGTTCATCTCCTTAATTTTGACAGATACTTTATTTCCTGATATTTGAGTCTATCTGCAGAAGTTTAGGTAGGCTAGGAAGAAGTTTCTGGTGTAGAAAGGCTGAAGATGGTGGCCATGACTGTGCGTTCTCCTATCATAGAGCAAGACAGGATGAAACTGAAGGGCCAGGAGATTAACAAAATGGTACCTTCCAAGTGTGTGCTGCTATGTTACCTGGCATCCTGTAGGGGGAGCTAAGCCATTCAACAGCTTTAGCTGTAACATTTAAGGCAATGAGATCTTTTGCGTCTCACAACTACTCTTTCTTTACCCTCCCTCTGTAGCTACCCAGCAGCCAGAAATGTTCTAAATACGTCATCCGCCCTTGATACAAGAGGAACAGACTATTCACAGCACAGAAAAGAGAAAGACCATGATGGAAGAGGTGATTGTGTGAGGGCCTCTAGGAAAATTTTCCTTTCCTCATATTTCCCCTTCAACCTGTCTCAGAATCATAGACACCCATTCTCAGAGATAAAGTCTATTTCTGAATTGAGGCTAGTTTTACTCCACAGGAATTTGTCAAAATGCACGTCTTTGGTCACATAGTATGACCAGGTTTCCTGCAAGCAATTTAAAAGACAATGAGAAAAGTAAAAAGAGGTAAGCTCTTGGAGTGCTGAGAATAGTGCTCTAAAAAAATAAGTGGGCTGCTAGGTAATTTTGGATAGGAGGAGAAGTAATGACTGGAAGATGTAAGCGAGGTCTGGCTGCAGGAGTAGAGGTCTAAATGAGACATCTTGGGAGTCCTGGGTAACTAGAGGTTAGCTTGAAGGTGAAACATTGGGAGGGGGATTGGTATTTGTGAGGGAGGAGAGGGTCATCTGTGAGGGAGGTGTGAGGAAGTGTCAAAAATTACTTCACTTGGATCCAAGTTCTCTTGAGAACTTGTCCTGGCTCCTAAGGTTCTATCCTTATCATAAATGCACAATTTTTTGGTATTTGGAAAATCCATTCCATGTAGAATTACTGTTGAGTGTCTCTTTAACATTCTTTTCTTCCACTCTTACTTTCTGACAGACTTGGTTTTGTTAGTATAAACAACCACCTCTGGAGAGCCATGTGTCTAGGGAAGGCTGGAGGTTGAGGGAGTTGATACTGATTCTCCAAGCCCATCAAAGTGGTTCTACTCACTTTAGGTGTCTTTGGTTCAGTGAAAATGATAGTTCTGGCCACTGAACCATGAAGAAAAGTCTGTTGGGGGCTGCTAGGAAAAGTTAACTTGCTTTAACAAAGATACAGACAGAAAATGGTTTCTTCTTCCTCTAAAAATTTTCATGTTTGGATGATGTCACATCTGGAATTACTGTAGAGTATTGAAACCAGGAGATAAACTAGTCTGAGGGCAAAATGACCCATCCAAAATGGCAGACAGAGAGAGAGAGACAAAGGAACTGGATCCTAATGCTGTTAAATCAACTGACTCTGCAGTCACCCTATCTCGAGAGTTCTTGCTTTGTGGCATAATGAACTTTCTTTTTGCCCCAGCTTCCTTGAGGCATACTTAACATAAAATTGTATATATTTAAGGTATATAACTTGATGTTTTGATAAATGTATACATTGTGATACAATCACCACATTCAAGCTAAGCTAATTAACATATCCATCACACACATAGTTTCTCTCTCTCTTTTGTTTTTTTTTTTTTTTGAGATGAAGCTTCGCTCTTGTTGCCCATGCTGGAGTGCAATGGCACGATCTCAGACCTCTGCCTCCTGGATTCAAGCGATTCTCCTCCCTCAGCCTCCTGAGTAGCTGGGATTACAGGCATGTGCCACCACGCCTGGCTACTTTTTGTATTTTCAATAGAGATGGGGTTTCTCCATACTGGTCAGGCTGGTCTCGAACTCCTGACCTCAGGTGATCCTCCCGCCTTGGCCTCCCAAAGTGCTGGGATTACAGGTGTGAGCCACTGCACCCAGCTAGTTTGTTTGTTTGTTTGTTTCTTTCTTTCTTTCTTTCTTCCTTTTTCTCTTTCTTTCTTTTTCTCTCTCTCTCTCTCTTTCTTTCTTTCTTTCTTTCTTTCTTTCTTTCTTTCTTTCTTTCTTTCTTTCTTTCTTTCTTTCTTTCTTTCTTTCTTTCTTTCTTTCTTTCTTTCTTTCTTTCTCTCTCTCTCTCTCTCTCTCTCTCCTTTCTTTCCTTTTCTTTCCCTCCCTTCCTTCCTTCCTTTCTTCCTTCCTTCCTTCCTTGAGAATTTACAATGCACCTCTTAGCAAATTTCAAGTATGCAATACAGTATTAGCTATTTTTAAGTTTATTGAGGTAAATTTACATATACGAAAATACATTATTTTTTGCATATAAGTCTGTGAGTTTAAAGAAAAACATTGGAGTTTTTTATCTGTTATGCATTGTTAAAGTGTCTTTTCTGAATAAGTCATTTTATTCAGAAAATATTTATTTTGCATTAACTGTGCCAACCAGGTTCTATATAGAATTTACAATGAGACATGACATGGTCCTTTGCTTCAAGAAAATAATTGTTTCCTAAAAAAATATGCAAATGAAAGAGATTCTATAGCAGCACTATTTTGAAAACTAAATCGCAGAGTCTTTAGTTTCATTTGTTCAACCATTGACTCTTTTATTATACATTTGTTGAAAGCCTATGATGTCTGTCTCTGCAGATATATAAAAGATAAAATCCATTCTTCAAACGGAGACAGAATTGTAAATTCAGAGTTATAATACAATAAAATGTGTTCCACTAGGAGTTTGTATAACTTTTTATCAGCGCATTAGTTATGGCACATATACATTTCTTTGTAATCTTGTCAATCTATGCCTGTTTTTGCTAGTCTCTTAGTTTATAAGACCCTTGAGGGCTTTAATAACACATGTCTGACTCATCTTTGTATCCCCAGAACAACTAGCATATTGTCTTGTCTAGTAAATGCTCAAAATAAATATTTGTAGAATAAATTAAATATTTGTTGAGTAAACGAGACAAGTTTAGTAGGCCTTGAAGGAAGTGTCACGTTTGTCTCTAACACCTAGATCCTTTGACTAATGTAAGTGACTAAAGAAAAGTCAAAGGCACAACTATTTATGATAAAAAAATTTTTAAACAAAAAGTTGTCATCACCACTATCTTTAGTTTGGCCTTCCTAACCAACATTTAAGATAAATCAAGTGGTCAATCTTTAACTTTGACAAAGACAAATTGAGTGTTCTATCTCATTGACATTTGACCAAATAATGATGTAATGATGTTCCATTGACCTTTATCTAGGCATAGTTTGTCATATCAGCTGAATCTAGCCTTTTCAAACACTGATATATAATTTTCCATAATTCAGCATGTTTTTAGAACTCTTCTCTTTCATGCTATTCATAATTTCCAACATTATGCCCTGTAAATCTACTTGGCTTTAACACCTGGTTTTTGAGGGCGTATAATGTACTAGAACATATATAATCTGATTTAGTTCTCACAACAGCCTTATAAAATTTTCAATACCCACAAATACCTATTACAAATGCTAATAATGTAAACACCATATCCCTTTTTAAACGTTACATGTACTCTTGTGTGGGCTGCATTTTTACATAGATATTTGGAGGAAAACCAAGAGATGTGGTTCAGTTAAATAAGCAGTTAATTTAAACTCCCTTGTTCTTACCGTGCGTGTTGTGTTTTGTTTGCATATGAAGAATGGGACATCACAAAGCCTGGCAGACACAAGTGAGCACTGCATGAAGGGAGAGGGCAGGTAAACTGGAGATGGAGGAATAGGCCCTAGCACTGCACTACCAGCAATTATTTAGGGAATTTTTCTCCAAATGTATACATTCAGAAGCTATATAGAGAAATATGATCTCATGCACAAAAGCATTTGAGAAATGCCCTATATTGTATCATAATGTAAAGGTTCAAAGCAGTCCTGCAGCAAAGGAATTTTGCTCAACCAAGCTTTTTCCAAACTTTACCAAAGAAACATTGGTAGATGTATTTATATGTGCAACATTCATCCATTTCTTTATTCATACAATAGGTGTTTCTGAGCACTTACTTTGTGCCAGATCTGGACACTGGAGATTCCAGCCAATAAGTCTTCATCCTCATGGCTCTTGCTAGGGACAAATCAAGGAACAGATTTTGGGAAACATCGGTCAAGGAGTTCTTGCGACCACTGCTATAAGAAGGAAAAATTCAAGGATATATGATTTTTTCTTTATATGTGTAAATATGCAGGGCAATTATTCACCATCAGAGCAGTGGGCTCTCATCCTGCTTTGGCTCTTACAAATATTCTCTAGGGGCAAAATTACAAGAACCACAGGACTTGAGGGCTTAGAGAAATGTTTTTCTCCTAAATCTATAAGCTAATTTGATGCCCCAACACACAAATACTTGTTGACCGTGAGTATTGTTTGCAGCCAGCTGGGCATACAGACACCTTCTCTGGAACCTTCCTTGTTTCTTCCCGACCTGTGTTTGCTCTCGTTCCCATCTTTACTTATGTCAGAATATTTGTTTACATATCCCCAACCTCAATCCCACCTTTCACTCATCTAGCCTTTATATTTATACCAGTTTTTCTCAGTAATTTCCTACAGAATGAGGAAAAATTGACTTTTGTAGTTATGTCATAGAATCTTTGAGAGAAAAGTTTCAGGATAATAACAGAATCTAAGGTGAAATTGAAAAGAATTGAGTGGTGAGTAGAATTGGAAGTGAAGAAAGTTAGTGATGGACTTGAGAATTTGGGGTAAAAGGAAGGCAAGATAAAGAAAGTTTACTTAACTAGTTTAGCAGAAAAGTTTTAATGAGCATTTACTGCCATAGAGAATATTTAGGTATATCTTTAGGGTGAAGTAAAGAACCCTGAGAAAGGAGATTCATTTCCTAGGTGAAGGAGTCAGGTTGGCAGGAGGATTAACTATGAAAACAAAAAGGAGTTTATTTTATACTTGATTCAGATGGGAATGAAGAAAGGCTGGATATAGGAATATAAAAACTTTGAAATGGACATAAGCTGTTTCATCGAGACCTGTATCATTCAGAGCCACATGCCTTGTCTACTATTCCTTTATGGAATATGTCACTAGACGTTGAGTCAGCTTTTCCTGTAGTTCCTAAAGGGGAGGTAAAGCCCAAAGATGAAGACAAAAGGCTGTAAATGCCCAACATTCTAAGTTAAAAGACCTACCAGATCCCTTCCTAAATGGGCTTATTAGAGAGGCTCTCCTACCAATCCCTGTTCCTTCCTTTGCCAATATAACAGGCCCAGAGAAGTGGAGGTCACCTTAGGATGCAGAATGAATTAAGAGAAACCCTGTCCCTCCTGCCCATGGGAGAGGCTTCCCTCCCTGAAGCCCAGGCAAGTGAAGAAGGCTATCCAAGGATTGTAAAGGATTTGGGCATGAAGGGAAATTATTGGCATTTCATTCTTCAGCTAGTTTCTGCTTTTGAAGCTGACTCTGTGACCTGTGCTGTACCACATGAATAAGGAAAACAGAATTGGAAAAAAAATGGTATGTGGGACAGTGTGCCCAAGAAGGATGCCAAGATGGGCTCTTTAAGTTCTCAGTTCCAAGGAAGCATGGAGATATGTACTACACATGCTCATACTCCTGGCCATCACTGTGGCAGACAGATGAGATTGGGGAACCTAAATATGTTGATAGGTTTTGGGGTGTGTATTAGTCCATTTTCATGCTGCTTATAAAGACATACCCAAGACCGGAAAGAAAAATAGGTTCAATGAACTTATAGTTCCACATGGCTGGGGAGGCCTCACAATCATGGTGGAAGGCAAAAGCCACTTCTTACATGGTGGCAGCAAGGCAGAATGAGAGAGAAGCAAAAGTGGAAACCCCTTATAAAACCTTCAGATCTTGTGAGACTTATTCACTACCATGAGAACAGTATGGGGGAAAATGTCCTCATGATTCAATTATCTCCCACTGGGTCCCTCTCACAACATGTGGGAATTATGGGAGCTACAAGATGAGATTTGAGTGGGGACACAGAGCCAAACCATATCAAGGTGGGACGGAGGCAAAGATGTATGCCCATCAGAAGGTTGGGTCATAAAGGTGGAGGTCAGATTGATAAGGAGGCCAAGTCTCATGGCAGATCACTAACGCTTAGGAGATCTGTGCATGAGCAAGACTTGTCAGTGAGGTCAGTTGCATGACGTGGCCTGTAGATAATGAGCTAGTGCAGTTAACCCACAAGTGGGCAGCAACCTCACCCTGTTAGGGAAGATGTCTGGCCAACCCACTAGAGCCACAGGTATTTCCAGCCAGCATTGAGGTTTGTGAAGGGAAGAGATAATCTTTAAATTGAATTCCAAGAAAAGATTTATAAATAAACAGGATTAAACTTTAAATACTAAATGGAGGCAGTTCTTAAAACCACAATATTTAGAAAAATTAAGAAATTAAGCCATGTTGTGGTTAAGGGATGCCTAACTGAGTTAGATAGGAACAACATAGCACAGTTGGTGACCATCATTGGAAGAAACAAAAGTTTCAAGTTTATATTCCCAATGAATTGACACTCACTCCTCAACCAACCAGGGAGAAATAAATCAGACTTGGATTCAAAGCCCATATGCTGTAATGTGAGCTTCTTGAGGGCAAGGGCCACGTTTCTGTTAATACTTTCTCTATAATCCCTTACACTTAGATCACTGTCCAATACCTAATCAATGATAAATGCCTGTTGATACAAGTTAACTAATCAAATTGCTTTACCCCAGAGGTTGGTAGAATAAGTTTTACCTCTGTAGGCATATGTGGAATGGCAGAGAGCCTGATAACCCTGTTGAATTGGTGGATACCATATTAAAGGTTGTTAAAACAAGGGAACATCATGGGAATGTGTGATTGGGTCACATTCAAGGCCTATCCTTACATTCTGTCCTCAGGGCCTCACTCAGACTTCCATTTGTCCCTGATTTATATTGTTCACTCCTTTTCCTATTACTACTCAAGGCCTCTTTTGAAAAGAGACTCCTCTTCTGGCAATGTGGTTTCATTCACTTATTAAACAAATATTTTTGAGTGTGTCCTATGTATCAGGCACTGTGCCAGGGAATCAGGAATAAGTAAACCAGTCTGTTATTATGGTTTAGTGGGAAACACTGGATTAATGACAGAATCTCACAAACAAAGGCATAAACACAAAGTGAGGCGAGTGTTATGGTGGAAAAGAGCCTTACCCCATGAAAGCACACATGGAGGATACCACCTAGCCTGGGCTGAGGACATCTTGGGCTGAGAGTTGGTAGATGGATAGCAGTTAGCTGGTAATGGGAAGTTTGGATGGGATTTGTAGGAGAGCATTGCTTCTAGCACAGGGAGCCTCATGTGTAAATATCCTTGGAAGAGAACACAGCATCTTTGAGGAGCTTATCACTTAGTTCAGGAATAAATTAGAAGCAAATTAATTCTTACCTAATTTGACTGTAATGGGGAAAGTACTTGTCCTTTTATTTCCCCCTCTTTCATTTTCTTGTACACCGAATGGAAAGTGAGTTTTACCTATCTTCTCCCTGAAAACTGGCATTAGTCAGGGTTCTTCAGAGTATCAGAACAAATAGGGCAGATAAATAGACAGGCTTATAGATATATAGATGGGCAGGTTAATAGATAGGTAGGTAGGGAGATAAGAGGAGAATGCCTATTTATTATGGGCATTGGCTTATGGCAATATGGAGCTGAGAAGTCCTATAATGTGATCTGCAAGCTGTAGAACCAGGAAAGTTGGTGGTGTGATTTAGCCTGAGTCCAAAGACCTGAGAACCAGGAGAATGGATGCCATAAGTCCCAGTCTGAGGCTGAAGGTCAGAGAATGGGGAGAGGGAGGGGTGCTGATGGTGTACATCCTGAAGTCTGAAGGCCTGAGAACAAATACCTCTGATGTCTGAGGGCAGGAGAGGGTGGATGATCAAGAGGGTGGCGGGGAGGGGATATTCACTCTTCTTCTACTTTTTTGTTTTTTCTGGGCCCTCAAGAGACTGGACAATGCCCACCCACATTGGTGATGCTGGGGTGTCTTTACTCAGTCGAATCCAAATGCTAATCTCTTCCACAAACACCCTCACAGACATCCCCCAAAATGTTTCATCAGCTATCTGGGTATTCCATAGTCCAGTTAAATTGACCCATAAAATTAACCATCACAGAACCTCTCACAGGTATCTGAAGACATGGTTAAAGGGCCTGAACAATGTCGGCAAAACCATGCCAATTGACTTCAGCTGGACAGGAGATCAGGGAGGGAGGGGGCAGGAAGAATGGAGGAGAAACACCATCCTTGGCCATGTTATGCCTATTTATGGGCTACAAATACATCTGATTTTGAAGTTAATTGCCAGCATCTGTATCATGAGTGAGGGAAGTGTTTTGTAGCACATTTTTCCAGAAACCAATGCTAAAATGGCCTTTTAATCCTGGTCTAGGTTCCTGAGATGCATTGAGAACTAAGGAGCTAAGGAGGCATAACTGTCCAGAAAGAGCAAGGAGGGGATCTGGTTCTTGACTGAAGCAAAGCAGAGTTTCCTTTATTAAACACTCAGGGAGGAGAAGGAGAAGCAGGATGAGAGGAAAATCAATAGAGCACGTACAGGCATTATCTCCCCGCCAGAACATCTCAAACTGATTCATCACGTCCTGCTCCATGGAACCTGGCTATTGAGAGTGCTGTCTCTAGAGAGTATAGCTAATTTCCATGTGAAACAGAGAATGAACTTTACCCAAGAGAAATACTGTAATTAAAGGGCAATGGTGGTTTTGTTGCAAAACAAAATAGAAGATCATATGAAGCTTCAAAAGGGTCATTTACAAGACTGGAATTAAAGCTTGTGGATTTAGCCTTTGTAGGATCCTAAGTTGCTCCCACCGCTGAAGCCACATTAGATGCTGTGCTTTGGGCTTTCCTCACTCGAGGTCTCTTGCCTTTCCCTTGCATTTATCTCATCAAAAGATTCATCGGGCCAGACAGACCTGCAGGCAAACCTTGGACAGTTCTTAACTACTCTGCACTTCAGTTTCTTTGTAAAGTGAAATAATGTGATAGTCCACATCATAGGGCTATGGTGAGGGTTAATTAATTAATCTCTCTAAAGTGCCTAGTATCTGGTGCTCAAATGTAAGCTCTATGACTATGGGCATTTTTGGTCACTGGTGCCTCCTCAGCCCCTGGAACAGTGCCAGGCACAAAGTAGGTGCTCAATAAATATCTGAAAGTGAATGAATGGCACACAGTTCTCAACAAGCATCGCCAGTTGTTGCATCCCATCTTTAGATTCCAATTCCTTTGATAGAAATGTCTTCTCTTTTACCTGTACCTTTATAAAATATCTAAAGCAGACCATGGTTTCCCACATCCACTCTTACCCTCCTCCAAGCATAAATCTGACCTTGTCCCTAAAGCCTTTAGATGTTTTCCCTACATCACTATAAAGTTCGATACCATTCAGTTGGTTCACATGTACATCATGACTTGGTCCTTCACTACCTCTCATTCTTTGTCTGTGGTTCCCTAATAGCAAGTCCCTCCTCACCCAACTGCCCATAATAAAGCAGTTCTGTGCTCCAGTTTTGTTGGGCCAGATATTTTTTCCAATGGGCTACGTCTTTTCGCTTAAGCCTTCAAACATGCTATCACTTCCCCTCCAATATTCCTGTATTCTCCTTCATCTGGTTATCTCTTACTCATTCTTCTGACTTCAAATTAAATGCTTCTTTCACATTTTCATTGATTCCCCAAACTAGGTTAGATACCCATGTTATAAGTTTCCATAACACTCCACACACCCCTTTTATATCCTTTAACATACAGATATATTTTTCCGATTAGTATTCCTACTTGATCAAATAATCCATGAAAGCTAGGATTCTGTTTTGCACATGATGATGTCCCTACAGCCCAGCCAAGTATGTGGCACACAGCAGGTGCTCACAATGTTAGTAAATAAATGCCAAATGAAGAACATATAAAGAGCAAAGACTTTAGACTCAGGCAGACCTGGGTACTGATTCTACCTTCACTACCTGTCAGTTCTGCGATCTTGGCCAAAATGCTTATCTTCACTGAGTCCTAATTTTTACCTGTGTAAATAGGAATAATATGACCAATCTCATAAGGTTTTTGTAAAAGTTAAATTAGATACAGAATGTATAATACATCAAATAGTAGCTGGATCAGAAGACATGCTTAGTAAAATTAGTGATAATCATTATACTTGTTAACATTGATAATTTGACTAAAGCTGGCCTTGAAGATAAGCTACTCATCTACCTATCCAAAACAAATAATACTCAACAAGTAATTAAGAAACCTCTTTCCTTTACCATGTTCCTTAGTTAATCGCCATCGTTAGGGTGGGCTAAAGGTATTAGCTTAAGCTTGGAAAATGGAAAAAAGAGGAAAATTATACACAGAAACAATACAATCATAACAGAAATGGTGGATAAAGGCAGCAAAAATGTTCCATGGTTGTTTGTAGACATTCAAAAGTGGGTTTGCAGAAAGAAAGCATTTGAAAGACCTAGAGCTCCATCTTCCTTGCTCTCCCCCTCTCCCTTAACTACAGATGCTTCTAAAATGTACTTGCCATGTTCTTCTGCAAGGAGGCCTTCACCTTTGACTGTGCTATTTCCATGCTAGGTGTTCCAGTGTAGTGTTGATCCATGAATGGCTGACTATCTCTGTCTTGATGTTGCCTGTGATCACACATCAAGACCCAATGTTTATTTTTATTGGTAAGTTTTTAGAAAGCCCTAAAGGTGAGCAAACACTTTGAACTGGATAATAGGCAGTCAATATTTAACCAGCTTTTTGTTATTACTAGCAACCTGACATTTATTTGAACAACTATTTTTTAAGAGAAGTAATTCAGACAAATTGTTCCTTCATGAATGAGTGGAAGTGAGTCTGTTGTTGAAAGTTCTCAACATTGAGGCCGGTTGAGGTGGCTCATGCCTGTTATCCAGCACTTTAGGGAGGCTGAGGTCACGTAACTGACAGAGAGGTAGAAAAGCCCATTTGCAACTGATATTTAGTCCATAAAATGCCAAAAATGTTGTCTGTTTAAAATGACTGATATCAACCAGAATATTAACACCGCATGGCACCTGAGACAAAGGAGAGAAATGTTGAATATAATTTAAAGACAAGAAATAATCTGAGTGGTTTCCATGGGAGAAAATGTAGAAAGAAGGTGTAGTGGATGCAGCAGTGTTTCACCCAAATTAATTCCTCCTTTCCCTGCTTAAGGACTGAAGCCCTTGTTTCCCCAACTGTTGGGAGGCTCGGGAGCCAGCCACTCTCACCTGAGTCTGTCTCTAGGCCTTGTCTCCAGCTGGAGAAGGCCCCCTTGCCCAAGGTAACAGTTCCTTTGCCAGGTCAGCCTGCATTCAGTGAATGGTAGATATGGAAGAATAAAAGCTTGACCTAGCCCCAAATTGGGGCAGCATTGCAGGGTCATCCAGCTCCAGAGCTCTTGTAAGAAAAACTGAATGAGTGTGTCACCCTCACTGTCATGAGAGGAGCCCATGGACCCACCACCAGCAATGGTAATGCTGTATGGCGTCTGGGGCCAGTTCAGATTTTATTGCGTCCTCCCTATTATGAACTCAGATGAGGTTGGCATAGGCAGCCCATACTCTGAAACAAAGACAGTTATTTTAGGATGTAGCTCATTCGATGCTTTATATGGCATGCCTGCCTGTTTTTACTTCTATTCAGTATATGTACAGTTAGAAATTAATCAGGAGGAACAGTTAAGCTCCTTTTGAAAGAAAGAGCATAGAGAAACAAAGAGAGTTCTCTCAACTAGAAATTAATTCTACCACTCATCAGCGGTCTCCAGCTGAATTAAAACAATCCTCTGAGCAGATTTGGAATACCAGTTCTGGTGCAAAAATCTTTAACTTTCCCTGCAGTGCTTATGCCTCAATGAACATTTTCCTACCCCACATATTTAGGGAGAGTTCATGCCTAAATGGGAACCAAAGTTTGGAAACCTCCTTTCTGGCTCCAGAGATGGGTGTTAAGTCCACACATTTTGAATTTGGAGGTTATCAGGAGCTGTTCCAACTCACTCTGGATAAGGTGGGAAAATCACCTGTAAAAACCACAACCTTGGAGACATCTGCAAAAGACAGGTCCATTTCCTGCCTGTTTCTCAAACTCCAGATCCTCACTTGGGATCTCTGGCTGACCATTACCTTCTATGCTAGTGACACTCCCACTCCAGGCTCTGGTCTCTCCCTCCAAATCTTCTCTCATCCCATTTGAACTCAAACCTTCTTGAAGAACACTCTCTTTTGGGCTCTCCTGCCTCCAGAGCAGAAGAGGCAGTTGTTATGCTGCCCACAATAAATTATGGCAAAGTGGAAGCGAATACAATTTCTTAGTTCCTCCTATGAGCTGGCATGGGGCCACATGTTTTTACACATAGTTTCTCATTTTATCTTTTCGACAAATCCCTAGGGTAGGAATTATTAATCTTCCCTCTACAGGGTCGGTATCCAAACTCAGAGTTAAATAACTTCTCCAAGGTCATTCAGCTAAGAAACGGCAGAAGCAGGATTTAGAACTGGGTCTAACCCCAAAGCCTGCACTCCTTATTAAATCTCCTTGCCCTACTCTCCATTGTGGAAACCTGAAGTCCATTATTGCATTTATTCATTTTGTGAAATGTAAACATGACCCAGATCGGTAACACATTAAAAACTACAAAAATCTTTTTCTGTTCAGAAGACAAAACAACTCGTATCTTGTATGGGATCTGCATGACACAGACCATTTACACAAAGACAATGTGTTTTTAGCAACAACTAAGATTTGACAGCATTTTTGAGCTTAATTACAGAGCCCTTTCATGTATAGAGCTATATTAATCCTTACAGCAAATTGTGGAGTCATTTTAGCCTTATCCCCATTTACAAATAATGAAATGGAGAGTGAGAGAGGTTTAATAATTTCTAAGGTCACCATCTAGTCAATGGTCAATCAGGTTTCAGCCTCAGCTTTTCTGACTCTAAATCCTACTCTGGGCATCACGCTGCATTGATTTTGAGTAATCTTCAATAGTTCATAGGACAGAGAAAACAAAAGAAGAGCCGTTTCTTTGACTTGTCCCAGTGTTTGACCTTGTCTAAATTAGAAGCACTTCTTCTTGTTCTTGTTCTTGTTCTTCTTCTTCTTCTTCTTCTTATTATTATTTTGAGATGAACTCGCTCTGTTGCCAGGCTGGAGGGTAGTGGTGGGATCTCGGCTCACTGCAACCTCTGCTTCCTGAATTCAAGCGATTCTCCTGCCTCAGCCTCCTGAGTAGCTGGGATTACAGGTGTGCGCCACCATGCCTGACTAATTTTGTATTTTTAGTAGAGACAGGGTTTCTCCATGTTGTCATGGTGAAAGGTGCCATTTCTAAACCCATGCAAACCTATGCAAATCCAGTGCTTACATTTTTAATCACCTTTGTGCATTACAGTAATAATAATGATGAACAAAAAGTATCCTACCATTGATGCTCTTATTCCCATTTTATGTATGCCTAAACTTGTATGTTCTAAACTCTAACTAAACCTGAACTACTTTCTGGCACAGAGTAGACACATTACAATATTATTATTATTTTAATTTAAACTTTTATTTTAGATATACGGGGTGCATGTGCAGTTTTGTTACATGGTTATATTGCACCCAGGTGGTGAACATGGTACCCAAAAGGTAGTTCAACCCCCAGTCCCCCTCTTCCTCCCCTCACAGTAGCCCACAGTGTCTACACATTATAATATTGTTATTGTAATTTCACTCCAATCACTCAGGACAACTCCATTCCTGAAGTACCCAGATGGCCTGCATCCTATATTCCTCAGTGTGGCTGCTGAAACCCGCTGGAAAAAAAGTTTACAATTTTATAGATTTGGAGACTACAAATTTAGAGTTTTAAATTCTTGGCAACTTTTTTATGTATCTCGGGTGAACTCCCTGGGACAAGTGAACAAACTCATTGTGGGGTGGGGATGGGGGTTGGTTATGACTTGTTTCTCCAAATGACTTTTTAAACATTTATGACGTTCCTTGAACATCCAGCTCATACCCCTTCTCCGCCAAAAACCTCAATCCTCACATTATGCAGTGCACTGTGGTCCTCAGGCCGGGACACTCCAACTGTGGGCAATCTCAGCCCCAATAGGCCCAGGTTATCTTATCTTTTGCTTCTGCCTCCCTCCTGCCCACCCACTGCAGTGGAACAATGTTCCTTTTCCTGTTAGATGTATTGAATTCTGACTCCTTTAGGGCCCTCTCTCCATTAATTACAATAGGAACAAAAAACACAATAACTGTCAGACAAAAAGAAAAAAAAAGGTACCAGCTACATCGTCTATTTCCACATATACCTTTATCTCCTTTTTATTCCTCATCCTTTTTTAGCCAAACTACTTGAAATGGTCATTTAAACACCCTCTCCATTGACATTCATCATCAATGCTGTTCTCAATCTTTGGCAATATTGGCTACGGGATACTGAGAGCTTAGATATTACTGGCATTACAGAAAGTTTATTATACTTATTATTGTCTTTAAATCCTGAAAGCACTGTGAAGGAGTTATTATTATCTTCATATTGGAAATAAAGAAACTGAGACAGAGAGAATGTAATTTGCCCATTGTCACTCCTAGCATGTGGAGGAGCTTCACTTCCCCTGAGTGGCTTTCATGCTGCCCCTCAGCAAACCAAGGTTCATCTGCTGACTTAATCAAGTAATAATTTTGAAATTTGAATCCAAATTTCAAATTTGAAAAGACAAATTTTCATTTGTCTTTTGATTCTATGGTATTGTTTGCTTGTTTATTTGTTTTTACTGTATCAAGCTGCATTTTCTTTTTCCTATCTAGAGTGGGTGTGTGTAGAATTTAGAATTTTGTCTTTTTAAGAAAACAAGTCTTTTGGAGGCAGTTCTTTATTTTTGTGTAGACGCTCATGCTTTCCCTTAATACTAATCTCTGTTCTGTTTTCCAACAGAGCAGACAGACATATCTGAAATAATAGATTAATGATTCACACTTCAGCCAAGTTCCTCTGGGAAGTAACAGATAAATATACACTTATTTATAATGCAGCTTACAAATACCTGCAAAGTAGAGAACACTCTATCAATATTCTCTAGTCATACATGTGATACCAGTCCCTGTCTACCTAATACCTATTGGGCCAGAGAAACATAGTCTGGGGCATGGATGTGTGCATCCAAGTGCATCTGTCCGAGTGTCTCAGTCCTGAGACATTCAAGTTCATGAGTTGAATGCAGAGTCCCAGACATTAGAGCCAGGAATAACTTTTAAGGCTCTTAGTTTACCGTTTCACAGGTAAGAAGGTTGAGAGGTTCAAAGTGGCCTCTAAATCCATTTTAGAACAGCCAGGACTTAAGCCAGGTGCTCTGAAAGCAACTGCAGTACTCTTTCATCTTCAGACAGTCACTTGGTGTAGCTGAGTCCTGTGTAAAGGGACACATGGCAATTTGGGCGTTCAGAGATTCAAGCAGTTCCTTCATTGATATGCACCATGTTACTCTTGAGCCAAGCTGATAATTTCCTATTTTCTCAGACTCCCCTGGGGATAGGAAGGTCTGAATTCCAGTAAAAGGCTCCTATTTGATTCTGGGTTTTTAATGGAATGTATGCTACCATGCTTGTGAATCGGAAAGAACAAGGGTAACTTTCCGCACAGTTTATGACTTGATGCAGATTACCTTGATAGTAGTGTGCTCAGTGAGTCTTGGATCTACAAACCATAATTCTTAGCCACATTCATCATTTTGGTCAATTAATTAAGCCTCAGCTTAAAAGGGCCATTAATATCTATAGATGTTGCTTGCCAAACTCCAGAGTCTTTCTTCACTTGAAAATTATGCTGATCCACCTACAAACTTGGAGCAGAAAAAAGAAAAGACCCAGAAAGCTGGCTCATTCTGCAGTCTTGGCCAGCAATGCTCACTGCTGTGAGTTGACTCATGTTCTTGGCTGGGGAGGTGGATGCCAGTTCAGTGCCCTAGAAACCCTGCTCTCCTACTGTGAAATTGGGGTCCTGAAAGCCACCAAATGTTTATGTCAGAAAGCCACGAAACATTGGAATAAATTTTTCTAATATGCTCATCTTCTAGCCCCTCGAATCCCCATTTCTACCTCTAGCCCTTGAATATCTAATAAAAATCCCTGCAGTATAAATGTTGTAGTGAAAAGAGGCCTGCAAAAAGAGGCATTTTAATTTTCTTTCTACTCTTTATTATCTGTGAGTCCTTAGTCACATCACATAACCTCCTTGGACTTTGTATTTATTTTTTTATGGCTGCTATAAGAAATCACCACAAATTTAGTAGCTTAAAACAATGTAAATTTATTATCTCATAGTTCTCGAGGACACAAGTATGAAAGTAGCATCACAGTGCTGAAATAAAGATGTTGGCAGGGTTGTGCTGTCTTTGGAGACTCTAGGGTGATTCTGTTCTTTGCTTCTTCCAACTTCTGGTGGTTGCCGGCATTCCTTAGCTGTGGCTGCATCCTTCAAATATTTAAGATCAGTATCTTCAAGTCTCTCTCTGCTTCATCTTCACGTCACATCATTCTCTGTGTATCTGTGTGAAAAATCTCCCTCTGCCTCTCTCTTATAGGAAGACATGTGATTTTATTTGGGAGTCCACTTGGCTGATCCAAGATCACCTTCCAATCTCAAGATTTTTAATATAATCACACTGACAAAGGTAGCATTTGGCAATTCCAGGGATTGGGAAATATTAATAGTATCTTTTCTGGGGAGGCATTTTTTAGCATACCATAGGCTTCAAATGACTTATTAATTGAATAACAATAACACTGTAACCACTGGAACTATTTTACTTTGAGTTCCCTTCCAGCTATGAGATTGAAGATGCTATGAATCACATATCAATTGCAAAGTATCCCACATTTCAACATGGGCTAAAATAAAGCTAATGTGATAGCCTTGGATGTTACCTGTAGCCATAAAGATATTCCTGGCTTAATGGACAATTGATAGATGTTCATCTTTGAGACCAGTTTTTCACTTTGGGTCATTACCTTTGCCTCAGTGTTGTCCCGTTCATCGTGTCCAAAGCCTGGCCATTATTCTCCTGTGTAGACGTGTATCACTGACCGATACAACTAGCTATCTACCAATAATTTGGACTTCCTTCTTCATAGCAAACAGTCTTTGCTGGGAAGCAGCTTATCAACCAGGGGGTTTTATTTCCCAGCCCCTTTAAATCTGGGTGTGGCTATGTGTCTAATGGAAGGTGGGTGGAAGCAAAGTCTGTCATTTGTAGGCCTGGCCTCCCCGAAGCTTCCATGTAATCCTTCATACTGTCTTTCCTTGATGGTCCATTCCCTGGATGTATGCTCTTGGAGCAACCTTAGAAACCATATTTTGAAGATGGAAGAGGTTCCATCAACACCAGTTCCTGAGTGGATGTGTTGAGTAAGGCCACAATCCGTTCTCCTATTGATGATTGGACTTTGGTGCTTTAGAAATAAATTAATGTTGTGTCAAACCATGGGTACTTTGGAGTTTATCTATTATAAACATTTGCCAACAATTTTCAATACCATGACTGCCAATTTATTCCCATTAGCATGAATGGTTAAGATGGCAGCAGAAAGGAGCTTGCAACCTTCCTCAAGTCATGATAGCTAGACTACCTGCTTAAGAATCCCTTGGGTTTTTGCAAATCCCTATATCTCATTCTAAATAGACGAAATTATGATTGTGGGAGGGGTGATTGTGTGAGTTTTGATGGTAGTAGTGATGGTGTAGGCTATATTCGCATTTTAAATCATCTTTCTAGGTAATTCTTAAGCATCCTAAATTTTGAGGAAACCAGTTTATAGTGCTACCCATCACACTGTAAAAGAGTCCACATTATGTCTCAGGAGCCAGCAATCCTGGAGCAGAGAGAAATGACAGGAGGTTATCTATATGCTTTGCTTCTTTTTAAGAATGGATCTTGTTTTGAGATTGCATGGGATAACTCATGAGTGGTTTACTAGGAATATAAATAGATAATCACTTTTCACATTAATATTGTCCTGCATGGTTCCAACCTTCATTGGATATTGGAGGTTTGGTTATATCAAAGTGAAAATATATGTAAATTGTAGCTATTCCAGGACTAGGGCTGGGGTGAGGTGAGTGAGACACTTGCCTTGGGTGCAAAAGTTAAGGGAACACCAAAAACCTCAGTAATTGAGATAAGTAAAATTGTAATGCTATATTTTTAAAAATTAAGATTAATGCAAAAATCTATAATGAAAAATGTCAAAATTTTAAATAAAGATAGACACAGTGATTACCAACTGAAGATGGAAAAACTCGAATTAGTGCTTGTATTTTTATAGAGTCGAATTTTGCACAGTTACTTCGATTCTCTGCCCCAAACTAAAAGGTTAGTCAAAAGGATGAATTTGATGAAGAACATGTCAGTAAAGGCCAATGACTTTATTGGCAATTAATGAATATTTACTAAACACACCTTTCATTACAGGTGCTGAGAATACAACAATGAAAAACACAGATTAAGCCTCTACTTTTGTGGAGTGCCCTACAGTTAAATGACAGATGTCACTTTTGCTCTCAACGCATTTGCTAGCACTATTTAAATGGCTCATTTCAACTATAAGGGAGAAAAGAAATGAAATCCTGCCATGTACCTGGAGATTGGAGCACAAGAAATACTTGGTAAACAGCACAAATGACCATCATCACAGTGCACCCTTCCCACCACCAAACATTTGACCCATTCTCTCTCTCACAGGAAAGGTACTTTCCCATGGGAGACACAGCAAACATTCTACTTAGACATGTCAGGAAGCTGAAATTCTAGAGGCTCTGAATGATGCCAGGCATCATTCAGGTAGGCTCTATATCAGATGGCGTTTATATCAAGTCTGGATGTGACTTATCTTCATGCAAAGCTCTATGAAATAAAAAAGTAACTTTTATGCCCTGTATGGATTTCCCAGGGCTGACATAACAAATAATCACAGATTTGGAGGGTTGAAACAACAGAAACTTATTTTCTCATGGTTCTGAAGATCGGATGTTTGATAATGAGGGATCATCAAGGATGTGCTTCCTCCAGAGGCTCTAGGGGAAAATCCTTTCTTGCCTTTTCCAGCCTAGGTACCTCCAAGTGTTCCTTGACTTGTGGCTGCATAACTTCAATACCTGCTTCCATATCCACATATCCTTCTCCCCTGTTGCCTGTGTCTGTATCCTTCTGCGTGTCTTTTTAAAGAATACTTGCCTTTGGATTAAGGAGCCACACAGATAATTCAGGATGATCTCATTTAAAGATACATAATTAATTTCATCTGCAAAGATGTTTTTTCCATAATAAGGTCGCAATCACAGGTTCAGGTTCAGGGATAAAGATGTGTGCTGACCCTGTGCTTAAATGGGGAGTGTGACGACCTAGTTCTATGGGGATTGAGATGACCCTGCGTGCTGATGTGGGGAGTGTGAGGACCTAGGGTCTGTAACATTTTATGTCATAGCCAAGGAATAATTTTCCACTCTTCCTTCCGGGTTTATACAATATCACAGCAGTCAGTGACATTAATACTATTATTTAGAGATGAATTGAGTGACTCATAACTTATTATAGATTTCAAAAGCTTTAGCTGACTTCTCTCTTGAGAATTTGCATTTATCCAATCTCTGTTTCCAAACAGTGGATGCTAACATCATGAAAAACAATGGCCGTGCTTCATAAATGAAGTTAACCATGCTGGTTCACTATGCATGGCACATGCATCATGCGTCATGGGGAAAAACCATGCCCTGCATATTTATTTTCTTAAAACTAAGATGAAAATACTGGCCCAGTATCAAAATAATATATTCCTTGAATATAGTTTTCTAGTTTGTGAATAACTTCCCTGAACTGAGCTATTTATTATTGCTTATTATCTTTTGATACATACATTTCAGAAAGAGTTGCCTCTGGTGAGGGATAACGAGTGTTCTAAAAGAACAGAGTAAAGTCCTCTGGCTCTTGGAGGGACCTCAGACTGTCACATGCTTGAACGGAGAAATTTCAGTGTCTTCTTATCTTTACCATATTTTATTGCCCTCCACAAAGAAGGGCCCAAATATGAATTTTTTAAAATACATATTTCATAAAAGCATTTTGGCAGTTATGACATTAAAATATAATAAATATTCTTTAAAAATACAAGTGAAGGTGATATTTACTTACAGTAAGGGTTGGTCTCTTGAAGCAAATCACATGTCATGACTGTCAACAAAATGCAATTCAAACCACAGTGAGATATCACCTCACCCCAGTTGGAGTCCCTATTATCAAAATGACAAAAAATAACAAATTCTGGGGAAGATGTGGAGAAAGGGGAACTCTTAAACACTGGTGTTGGTCATGTAAATTAGTGCTGCCATTATTAAAAAAAGTGTGAAGTTTCCTCAAAAAATTGAAAATAGAACTATCGTGTGGTCTAGCAATCCCACTGCAGAGTGTATATCCAAAGACAAAGAAGTTAGTACAGGCATACTTCATTTTATTGTGCTTCACTCTATTGTACTTCAAATATACTGTGTGTTTTTATTTTATTTATTTATTTAGTTTTAGTTTTGGTTTCATTTCTGTCACCCAGACTGGAGTGCAGTGGCGTGATATCGGCTCACTGCAACCTCCACCTCCCCAAGTGAGTCTCCTGCCTCACCCTCCTGAGTAGCTGGGATTACAGGCACCCACCACCATACCCTGCTAATTTTTGTATTTTTAGTAGAGATGGGATTTCACCATGTTGGCCAAGCTGGTCTTGACCTCAGGTGATCCACCTGCCTTGGCCTCCCAGAGTGCTGGGGTTACAGGCGTGAGCCACCGTACCTGGCCAGATACTGTGTTTTTTCCAATTTGAAGGTCCCTGGCAATCCTGTATCAAGCAAGTCTATCAGGGCCATTTTTACAACAGCATGTGCTCACTCTATGTCTCTGAGTCACATTTTCATAATATTTCATAATATTTCTAACTTTTTCATTATTATTTTATCTGTTATGGAGATCTGTGATCAGTGATCTTTGATGTTACATGGCAATTGTTTTGGGGTGCCATGATCTACCTCCGTAGAAGATGGTGAAATTAATCCTTAATTGTTGTGTGTATTATGACTGCTCCATTGACTAGTTCCTCCCCGCCTGTCCAACACTCCTCAGGCCTCATCCCCTGAGACACAACAATATTAAAATTAGGCCAATTATTAACCTTACAATGATCTCTAAGTGTTCAAATGAAAGGAAGAGTCTTGTGTCTTTCATTTTAAATTGACGGCTAGAAATGATTAAGCTTAGTGAAGAATGATTATCGAAAGCTGAGATAGGCCAGAAGCTACGCCTCTTGCTTCAAACAGTTAGCCAAGTTGTGAATAAACAGGTAAAGTTCTTGAAGAAAATTAACAGTGCTACTCCAGTGAACATATGAATAATAAAAAAGCAAAACAATCTTATTGCTAATGTGGAGAAAGTTTTAGAGGATAGAAGATTAGAAGGATAGAATATTAATCAGTTACAACATTCCCTTCAGCCAAAGCCTAATCAAGAGCAAGGTCCTAACTTTCTTCAATTCTATGAAGCCAGAGAGAGGTGAGAAAGTTGCAGAAGAAAAGTCTGAACCTAGCAGAGATTGATTCATGAGGTTTAAGGAAAGCAGCCATCTCTATAGCATAAAAGCACAAAATGAAGCAGCAAGTACTGATGTAGAAGCTGCAGCAAGTTATCCAGAAGATCTAGCTAAGATCACTGATGTAGGTGGTTACACCAAACAGCACAATTTCAATGTAGATGAAATGCTGGATCCTTATTTTACAAGAAGATGCCATCTAAGACTTTCATAGCGAGAGAGACAAAGTCAATGCCTGGCTTGAAAGCGTTGAAGGACAGAAGGGCACTCTTGTTAGGGGCTAATGCTACTTGTGACTTTAAGTTGAAGTCAGTGCTCATTTATCATTCTGAAAATTCCAGGGTCCTTAAGAATTATGGTAAATGTGCTCTGTCTGTGCTCTATAACTGGAATATCAAAGCTTGGATGACAACATATTGGGTATTCAGCATGTTTTACTGAATATTCGAAGCCCACTGTTGAGACCTACTGCTCAGAAAAAAAGATTTTTTTCTATATACTATTGCTCATAGACAATGCAACTAGTCAAGAGCTCTGATGGAGATGTACAAAAATATTAATGTCATTTTTATGTTTGCTAATATAATACCCATTCTGCAGCTGATGGATGAAGGAGTAATTTCAACTCTCATGTCTTATTTTATTTAAGAAATACATTTTGTAAGGCTACAGCTGCCATCAATAGTGATTCCTCTGATGGAATTGGGCAAAGAAAATTGAAAACTTTCTGGAAAGCATTCACTGTTCTAGATGCCATTATGAGCATTCGTGATGAATGAGAGGAGGTCAAAAGATCAACTTTAACAGGAGTTTAGAAGAAGTTGATTCCCCCCCGGGATGACTTTGATGAGTTCAGGACCTCAGTGGAGGAAGTCACTGCAGATGTGGTGGAAATAGAGAACTAGAGC
Source organism: Macaca thibetana thibetana (assembly GCF_024542745.1). NCBI lineage: Eukaryota > Metazoa > Chordata > Mammalia > Primates > Cercopithecidae > Macaca > Macaca thibetana. Next base: position 194,516,267 of record NC_065578.1, on the reverse strand, counting down.
TAGAAGTGGAGCCTGAAGATGTGACTGAATTGCTGCAATGTCATTATAAGACTTGAACAGATTAGGAGTTTCTTCTTATGGAGGAGCAAATTAAGTAGTTTCTTGAGACGGAGGCTACTCCTGGTGAAGATGCTGTGTACATTGTTGAAATGACTACATAAAATTTAGAATAGTCTATAAACGTAGTTGATAAAACAGTGACAGAGTTTGAGAGGATTGCATCCAATTTTGAAAGAAGTTCTACTGGTGGGTAAAATGCTATCAAACAGCATCACATGTTATATAGAAATCTGTTTGAAAGGAAGAGTCAACTGATGAGGCAAAGTTAATTGTTTTATTTTAAGAAACTACCACAGTCATTTCAACCTTCAGCAATCACCACCCTGATCAGTCAGCAGCCATCAGCATCAAGGCAAGATGCTTCACCAGCAAAAAGATGACAACTTGCTGAAGGCTCAGATGACTGTTTGCATTTTTTAGTAATAAAGTATTTCTCAATTGGGTATATACATTTTTAAAAGACAATGCAATCGCACAATTAGACTACATTATAGTATAAACATAACTTTTACATGCACTGGGAATTTAAAAATCCATGTGACTCAATTTATTGTGACATTTGTTTTATTGTAGCAGTTGGGAACTGAATTCATACTCTCTCTGAGGTATGCCTATATGTCAAAGAGACACCTGAACTTCCATGTTAATTGCAGCACTATTTGCAACAGCCAACACATGAAATTGAGCTAAGTGTTCATCAGTGTATAAGTGGAAAAAGAAAATGTGGTATATTTACACAGTTGAATGATATTTAGCCATTAAAACAAATGAAATCCTATCATTTGCAGCAATATGGATTAGCCTGGAGAACATTGTGTTAAGTGAAATAAGCCAGGTGCAAAAAGACAAATACTGCATAATCTCACCTGCATGTGAAATCTTAAAATGTTGATCTCATAAAACTAAAGAGTGGAATAGTGGTTACCAGAGGTTGGGGAGGAAGAGGGAGTGGGGAGGATGAAGAGAGGTTGTTCAACAGGTACAAAGTACAGTTAGGTAAGAGGAATTAGTTCTGGCATTCTGTTGCACAGTAGAGTGGCAATCGTTAATAAGAGTACGTTGTATATTCCAAAGTAGCTACAAGAGGATTTTGAATGTTTCCACCATAAAGAAATAGAAATATCTAAGGTGATAGATATGCTAGTTACTCTAATTTGATCATTACCCATGGTATACATGTATGGAAACATCACTTTTTGCACGATAAATATGTACAATAATTATGTGTCAATTAAGTTTTTTAAAAATAAGACAACTGAAGATCAATAGAGAACTAAATGGCCACTCTTTGAATCATTTGTCAACTAACTATATTTTAGTGTCTATCTCACTTAGGTATATGCCAGATTGACTTCACAATGATGAGCAAGAATGATAAGATACCGTTTTTACCCTAAGAAACACAGAATCTTCTTTACAGAGAAATATATCAGGTATTTCTATTTACATCAGGTAGGGGAATGAGTTTAAAGGGAAATAAGGCATAAGAATTATCAAAATAAATTATTTATGTTTCAGTTATAGTTCCCTTTAGGTATTGTTAAACTTCAATCTTAAGATTTTTATGAAAATCTCCTTTACTTTTTCTTTCTTTTTTTCTTTTTTAGAGACAGGGTCTCCCTATCTTGCCCAGACTGGTCTTGAACTCCTGGGCTCAAGCAATCCACCTGTCTCGGCCTCCCAGGGGCTGAGATTACAGGCGTGAGCCACCACAGTGCTCAGATTACAGGCGTAAGCCACCACGCCTGGCCTCCGAAAATCTTCTTTTCCATTTCATTTCTCATCTAGACTTTGATATAACGCTTTAGTTCTGTTTCTTCTCCCTTTTTGACATTAGGACTTTCTCTAACTTTCTATAAACTCTCTTATTTCTGTACTATTAAAGCCATCTTCTTAAAAGGCTCATTATGTCACTTCCTGCTTCATAATCTTTAATGGTTACCTGTTAGAAGCAATGTAAATTAGAGATCATGAAATTTGGAAAATGCCAGAGTTAGTTTCAAGTATTCTGAAATATTTAGTAAGTTACTTAGTGCTTCTAATCCTCAAGGCCCTTATTTGTAAAATAGAGACCCTAAACTTACTTCTCTCATAGGATTTTGGCGAGGACACATTTCCTGATTTATAATAAGTACTCAATAAATTATAGCCATCGCAGTGATTAAATATTGTGTATAAGACCCCATTCCTTTAACATATTTCTTGCCAGGGATACCATGGAACAGATTTCTCTTTGGCTAAGAGACTAGTCCAGATAATTGTAAAATTGCCTTGTAAGATTTTCTGGATCCTTGGCCCATTCATGACTATATTTGTATTATAGTCATGAAACAACAGTGTTCAGTATATAAATCCCTTGTAAAGGTTTAAATAACTCTCAACACATCTCTTAAAGACCATAAGAAGGTAATAGGACAAAGGAGGGGATGTGCCTCTTGCATGCTGCCGATATTGGCTAGATGCTAACTAGGGACACTGAGGGGAAGGACTTGGTAACGTGATGACAACATTCTCAATGCCTTAAGCTGAGTAGTCCTCTCTTCTGCAGTGACTGATTGCTATTTATAGCCTTAATTTTTGGAGCTTCTAAGTAAGTGTCCTTAAAGGAACTTATCAAAGAAAAGCAGGAAGCTAGAAGCAGCCAGTTTCCTTTACATAATTGTGATTTTGAATACAATCACATTGAAAATTATGTATTGAAGATAATGTATATCTTGATTATATTTATGACTTATGAATTTCCAGTCCCTAAAAATGAGATATAACGTGTCTATGGTACCTACAGGTCTCAAGTACTTTTTCCAAAATGTCTGCATATCCTCCATTTGTATGTTCTTGAAAGTGATTCAATCCCAGCAAGTTAGAGTCTTTGACATGGGACGTTCCCTTCAAAGTGTCTTCACCATTCTCTTTTCTCCCACAAAAAGAGACAGAAGAGAACAAGGTGGTATTGCTGAACTTACAGCAGAGGAAGAGGAAGGGAAAAAGAGATTCAAGTTATCTTTCTTATCTCCACACACATAGAGTTTTCCTTCATCGGAAGGTGAATCTTGATATGGATCAGATGTGGGATACCTTCTATAATGTTATAGGGCCTGGATTGATGGTCAAGCCTGAGGGCTAAAGGGGAAGGAGAACTATGTCATGTACAAAATAGGAGGAACTAATGTAAACACTTTATAGAGTCCTCTAACGACAACAACAACAACAACAACAAGACAAACAAAATACTTATTGGGTACAATAACAGTCCTTCCTTAGTTCTTTGATAGAAGAATATGATAAACAAAGCTCTGCCTGAAATTTTCAAATTATTTAGCAATAATTATTAGATGGAAGTGTTTGAAGTAATGGCAGCTTTTTTTGTGTGTGGCAGTTCAGGGTATATATACACAGCTAGGGTTAACTGGGTAAGTATCTTTTAGCTTAATAAACTTGAAGCTTCATTCTACATATATAGAATTTATTTATTTATGACTTCACAGATCATTGTTTTTGGAGACAAGCAACAGTAAAGTGTTTGCCAAAAACTTAGAAAAATTAAATAAAATTGCTGTGAGACATACCTAAATATCACAAGTAAAATATGCAATGCCATTTTACTAGTTAGGATGGGCAAAGTTTCATTATTGTGAAAATCAACTACAAAATCTCCATGGATTACTCATCATGGTTTGTTTCTTGTTTATGTAGTATGTGTCCTTCACGTACTATAGTAAATATCTTATCTAGAGCCCTGTGTTCCATATTTTCCTTCCTTTGGGACCCAGAGCAGGCCTCAAGTAACCTCTTAAAAGTTTGGTTTCCTTGAGGCTCTTCTACAAAAAAAGAGAGGAATGGTCAGGAGGATGCTGACCTATTAGTGTAGTTCATCTATTTCACTTAGTGTAGTTCTATTTTAAATTAACGCATCAATATCCTGGTTTTATAAGTTGATATTTTGTAAGCTTAGTTGGCTTGAATTGGCTTCCTCATTCAAAGAGGTTTACTACATACTTTTTGTTTTTTTGTTTTGTTTTGTTTTGTTTTTGAGACAGAGTCTCGCTCTGTCACCCAGGCTGGAGTGCAGTGGCGCCATCTCGGCTCACTGCAACCTCCGCCTCCCGGGTTCATGCCATTCGCCTGTCTCAGCCTCCAGAGTAGCTGGGACTACAGGCGCCTGCCACCACGCCTGGATAATTTTTTATATTTTTAGTAGAGATTGGGTTTCACCATGTTAGCCAGGATGGTTTCGATCTCCTGACCTCGTGATCCGCCCGCCTCGGCCTCCCAAAGTGCTGGGATTACAGGCGTGAGCCACTGCACCTGGTCTACTACATACTTTTATAAACAAAATCATAAATTGTGCACTTAATTCATGATTCAATGTAAGTATTTTTTTCTATTAGATATGACAGTCAAAGAAATAAATTTTGTGAGCCAGTGTCTTTATGTTGTCATATAGACGACTGTACAAGATGTTGCAGAAGAGATTAGTACTTGAATCAGTAGACTAAGTGAAGAAGATTGCTTTCACCAATATGGGTGAACATCATCCTCTTTTTTGAGGACCTGAATAGAACAAAAAGGTGAAAGAAGAGTAAATTTTCTCTCTCTGCTTGAGCTGCAATATCCATTTTCACCTGCCCTTGGACATTGGCACACCTAGTTCTTGGGCTTTTGGACTTAGACTAGGGCTTACACATCATCCCCCTGCCAATTCTCAGGCTTTCAGACTTGGGCTGAATGACACCACTGACTTTCCTAGTTCTCCAGCTTGTAGACAGCAGATTATGGAACGTCTCAGTCTCTATAACTGCATAAGCAAATCCCTGTAATAAATGTTCTCTTATATATCTTTATATATCCTATTAGTTTGGTTTCTTTGGAGAACACTGATACATAATGGTACCAAGTTATTTAGCTAAATACGTAATGGTACCAAGTTATTTAGCTAAATATTAATATAACTGTTTTTATGAAGGCATTTTGAGGATGTGGTTAATATCTACAATCAGTTGTCTTTAGGTAAAGATAGCCCTTGGCCAGGGATGGTGGCTCACATCTATTATCCCAGCACTTTGGGAGGCCGAGGAAGGTGGAACACTTGAGACCAGGAGTTTGAGACCAGCCTGGTCAACATGGCAAAACCCAGTTTCTATCAAAAATACAAAAATTAGCTGGGCATGGTGGCGCATGCCTGTAATCCCAGCTATTCGAGATGCTGAGGCACGAGAATTGCTTGAGCTCGGGAGGTGGAGATTGCATTGAGCTGAAATCATGCCATTCCACTCCAGCGTGGGTGACAGAGGGAAACTCTGTTTCAAAAAAATTAAAGATTGTCCTTGGTAATCCAGGTGGGTCTCATTCAATTAAGTTAAAGGCCTTTAAAAGAAAAACTAAGATTTCCCTGAAGTAGAGTAAACTCTTCCTGTGGATTTCCTACCTGCTGGGCTGCCCTACAGATTTTGAACCAGCCAGTCTCTGTGACTACATAAGCCAATTTCTTGTATAAATCTCTCTCTCTGTCTCTCCAATATATCCAGTATAATATCTGCATTTTTTTTTTTTTTGGTAGATCCCTGATTGGGTTCTGCAAAGAAAAGCAAGCAGCACCTCACTTCGCAGTACAAAAATAAATCTGTACCCATCACGCACTGGGAAGTGAGGTGCTGCTGTAACAAATGTGTACACACAAGAAAGTGGCTTTGGAACTGGGTAATGGGTAAAGGCTGACTTTTGAGAAGCATGAAAGAAAAAGCCTAGATTGCTTTGAAGAGACTATTGGTAGAAATATAAAGGCATTTCTAAGGAGGCGTCAGAAAAAAACCAGAAATATTATTTGGAACTAAAGAATTTTTTTTTTTTTTACAAACTGGCAGAAAACTTGCCTGAATTGTGTTCTATTATAAATTGGAAAGCAGAACTTGTAAACAATGAAGTTGGATGTTTAGCTTGTTTTTCTTTACTGTTTATAGTAAGATGAAACAGAAAAGATATAAACTGAGGGAGAAATTGTTAAGCAATTGAAAAACTTATTGGAAAATGAGAAAAAAAGAAAATGTTAAGCAAAAATAATAAGCATTTGATGGTTTGGGAAGTTCTCAATCTATCCAGATTACAAAGGATGCTAAAATTAGAGAATTCACTGTTGAGAAAATGTGCTCTGGAGAGAAGGCCAACGGTATAGCTGGACAACGTTTTATTGAAGAGATTAGCCATGTCACTCATGGATCCAATCAACCATCTCAGAAGAAGCCAGGCATAAAGATGAACTTATCCAAGAAGAATCAGTGGAGAACTCTATTGTCTAATGCAGTGAATACTCTTGACATACATGGGAGACCCATGATGTTTTTGGAAATGTTGCATCAGTAGAAACACTGCCAGCTTGGACCGAAAGGGACAAAGACTAGACTAAATAAAAAACATTGATTAGATTCCCAAAATTCTATAGGCAAGAAATGAACTGATATAGCTACTCAACTTCAAATATGTACTACCATTCAAGGAAAAGAAAGAATGATGCAGAGGGTGAACTGTGGACCCAGAAGCTGATGATGGTGGAGCAGCTGCTAAGGAAATAGGAAAAGGGGCTGTTCCTAAAAGCACAGGCTCAGGGGTGATGGAGCTGTGGGCCCAGAGGGTACAACTGTGAGCCACAAAGGACTATTCTTAGGCCTTAAAGCCATAAGCCAAGGAGTGCCAAGAGCCACTAGATGCTGGAAAAATCAATGAAGGATGCTCGCTTAGGGTCTTTGGAGTAAACATGGCCCTGTTGACACGTTGATTTCAGACCTACAGAACTGTGAAAAATGAATTTCTATGGTTTTAAGTCACTAAGTTTGTGGTAATTTGTTAGGGCAGCCCTAAGAAGCCAAAGCATAACCTTATATTGCTTATTTATACACATTTGTATTTAATTTTGTATTCATAAATAAAATAATAAACACTTATTATGTGCCTGCTCTTTGTGAAAGGCACTGGTCCTAGATGCTGAGAAAATAGCAATGAATAAAATACATTCTCAAAATATACCAGGCAAGCAAAACAAAATACTTGCCACACCGTGACATAAGTTCTATGATAAGAATAACCCAAGAAGCTATGGGAATGCAGAGCAGCGCACCCAACCCAGTCTAGGTTGCTTAGGGAAGGCCTCTTTGAATGTTAGGAGTTAGCTGGGGAAGGGGATAGAGTGAAGAGAAGTGCAGGTACAAAACCCCAGATCCAAGAAAAGATGGAGAATTCATTCAAGGGACTGTAAATAGTTCTATATGGCTAGAGTCTTGGACATGATGGAGGTATCAGATAGTAAGGAAGTGGAAGGGGCTTAGCTTGGTGATTGTTTGTGCACAGGATGGCAGAAAGAGAGAATGACAACAAGACTTCAGACACGGTAAGTGATGGGGCCATTCCTGAGATAGAAACAAGAGAAATACCAGATTTGTGAAGGAGAATGATTTCAGTTTTTAATATTTCGAGTGTGAGGTAGATGCAGGGCATCCAATAGAGGATGGACAATAGGCCATTGGAGTTAAGTTTATGGAGTTTGGGCAAGACTAAACTGATTTCTCTCAAATAAAGGTGGTATGGATTTTGTAATTGGAAGTTGAGGAAATGGAGATAATTATTTTTAAAAGTTCAACTTTGAAGAGGAAGAGATACAGTAGAGAAGTCACTAGAGGGAAATATCAGTTGGGAATCGGTTTATCATGGGAAAGTTTTGAATAACCGTTCAAAGTTGTGACAATAGAAATGAGAGAAAGACACTAATTCAAGACAGAAGGAATAACTAATCGGTAGGGTGAGATCCTGGAAAAGACAGAAGGAGATGGTTCGGAGCACTGGTGGGGTGATTAGTCTCAGACAAGTGGCACATATGTTATGTGTGGCAAGAGGGAAGAGGGAAAGGATGGGCTACAAGTGCCAGCAAGTGTGTGGGTTGTGGCAGGAAGACTTAGAGAAAGGCATCCATTGTATTGGTTGTTTACTGCAATGTAACCAATTACCCCACACTTAGTGGCTTAAAACAATGAACATGTACTATCACATAGTTTCTGTGGGTGCGGATTCTGGCACAACTTTAGCTGGGTGCCTCTCATTCAGAGTCTCTTACAATATAGCAGCCAAGTTGTCAGTCAAGGCTGCAGTCATTTCAGAGCTCAACTGAGGGAGGATCCACTTTCAAGCTCACTCACATGGTTGCCGGCAGTTTCTGGTCATGTGCACCTCTTTACAGTCATCTTGAGAAAGAGAGTCCTCACAACATAGCAGCTGGCTTCCTCAGAGACGGTGATTCAAGAAGGAGAAAGTCAGACAGAGCACCCAAGATGAGAGCCACACAGCCTTCTTACGACCTGATACTTCCCTGGTTCATCCCAACATCAGTGGTCATGGAAAAAAAAATTAACAGCAATAGCTACTAAAGAGGATGGATAATCTGTGTCACATTCATTTGAAATTAAAAAGTAGTGTTACTTGCAGCCCTATTTATTTTTGGAGGCACAGTATGGGTTTTGCACTTTTACCCTAATCTCTCATACCCATTGCCATTGAGACTTTCTGAATCCCAGGGAAAGGTTCTAGAGAGAGAAAACTTTCATTGCTAACACTGGGATAATCCCTGGCATACTGGGGTGGTTGGTCTTCTTATGTTATAAAGAGGTCCCAAAAAGATTGATGCCACTACCTGGTAGATGAATTCACATTGTGGGATATCCCTTACTTCTGTTTTTAAATTTGGCATGACCGTCTCTGCTCACCAATATTCTGCAATGGGTTTCCCAAGGAATATCTTTCCTTCTCCACTTTTTCCCTCCTCCCTCATCACATACCTCTCACAGCACACTTTAAGCTGGCCCTTCGTTTTAGAGGCAAAAGTGAAAAGCACTGATAGAACTTCACAAGAGAAAGGAATAATGGAGGTAATTATCTGCACAACCTAGACAAAGAGGCTTATTATTTTTGCTAATTTGAAACAAGGCAGAAGTGAGTGTGGGCTGTGATAGTGATCTGATCCTTGGATAAAAAGGAAATAGCTTGTCCTTCTGAGCCAGAGCCCTCTATAAAGTGCTCCAATTGAGGCCAACAGGAAGACAGAAAGGTTCTGAAAAACCAGCTCTCTCCCTCTGAAGTGCCACTGAGAGTAAGAGGCTCTGGCCAGATCTCTAAAAATCATCTTTGTTCTTTAATTTCCCCGTGCCTTTTAAGGAATTCTTTATTTCTCAGGGGTTTGTCTATAGCAGGAGCTCTTCACCACTTGTCTCTAGAAATGAACTTCCTTTTATTTTGTTACTGATGAGTTCCAAATCCCCTCCCTCCACTCAGGGGCCAGTGTCAGAACAGAGTGTGGTTTGCGACCAACTGGGTCAGCTATTTTAACTTGGAGCACAGTTGTACACATTTACCATCTTTTTAAAAATCTTTTTTCTTCTCCATTTTTGCTTATTTTTACTTGTGATGATTACTCACCCTTGTCCACTAGTCTCCTCCCTTACTGCAGGTACATAATCTACAAAAGGTGTTGGAGCACTAAATCCTTCTATCTAGTTGAGTGAGGGGCTAAATTTTGCCTAATAGGCCCATTTTCTCAGGGCTGCCTCTGACTGAAAGGCCTTACAGAAAAACAAAGGAAAATCCTAAATGAGGACTTGTGAGGAATCTAACTTTCTTTTAGGATTTAAAAAATTCACTTTTCTCCACTGATTTTGTTTTGGGGGAAGAAGACTTTGCCTTAATGACCTGTTGTCTGAATTTCCCCAATTTTCTGTGTTGTTCATTTATAAGGTGCTTACTAGCAAAATCAAAAAGTTTCTGCAAAGTTTTAAACACTTTTACAAAAACAAAAAACAACAAAAAACTGCATGTATTTTCTCAATAATATTTTAGCCATACTGAATTGTGCCATGGCCTACGAACACATCCCTGAGTACCTCCAGGGATGAGAAGTGGAGTCTGGGTCAAAAAGTAAAGAAAAGGCTTTGTCTACAAAGCCTCATGCATTCCAGCCTCCCTCATCTCCATTGCAGAGCTGCTCAAGCTAATGGAGCCTGTATATGACTTTCGGGAAGAAGAGGCTGCAGTGGGAGGGCTGGATGGTTTTCCTTTGTCATGGAAAGATTTTCAGTTTGGTGGTGGGAACAGAGGGAAAAATATCCAGAGCGACCAGCTGGAATTTAGGGTAATGTTTTTAAAAAGATGGGATTGTTAAAACCATATTTCACCCAGCTGTCTTTAATGGTGACTGCATCTTACAAAGCCCAGCAGTCCTTTGCTTGGTGCTGTCTGGGATCCCAGCCCTTGGCATTGTAGAAATGCTAGAGAGAGTCAATTCATTTGCTGCCAGAAGTGTTCTCAGTGCCAGGCAAGCATCTTTGCTTTTGTGTTTTTCCAAGTTTTTCATTTGCTTAGCAGTGGTCTTCAAACCAACCTCCTAGAGAGCATATTCCACACTCTAAAACTAAAATGTTTACTGTGTTCCACCACTAGAGTAGAATAATGGAGGCTACATCCCAATTCACAGAGAAAACAAAATTACAGAATTGATTGATATCTGATTTTAGCTGTTACTCCCATAAATATTGGCAGTGCTTCAACACCTGAGTGAACAATTAGCTCATAAAACTAGAAAAATAAGAAGTATTTATTAAAGTGATTGAACTTGGAATCTTAACTCTGCCACTTATATAGGCAAATTTATCCACTGCTCTCTAGCTTCAGTTTTATCATCTGTAAAATGGGCATATAAAAATCCTTAGTTCATTTGGTGGCTGTATTAAATTATACCTTAGTAGAATAACTTGAATGTCTTACACACTCAAACAAATGCTCATTTTAAAAAAGATACTGATACTGGAAAACATGAAATTAATCCTTTAGTAAGATATTTTTTCCTGATTTGTCTTACTTGTCTTAGCATTACATGCATGAGTGTTTCATTGTATTTGGTGTCACTCCAAGGGCCCAGCTCTTCTCTTCACCAAGCTTGTCAATCAGAGCATGTTATAGTTTTTTATTTATCCTTGAGGTTAATTAACTTCAGTGAAAACTATTTCCTTATATATTTGCCAACATTTCCAACTTCTTCTAGGAAGATAGGGATCCTTGTGCTAAGACCTACATTTTGGATTCTGCTTTTTTGTTCCTCTTCAATTGTGGTATCATTCTTTTCTGGCCTCAGTTCAGGAGTGGCTCAATTACGGGATGAGCTTTCCCTTGGCTATGTCTCTCTGAATGCCCACATCATGCCCAAGCTCCTGTGCCTGTTTCACAAAGTCTTGCCCTCTTACTATACCAGACCTCAGCACTGTCTGTCATTCACCTTTGTTATGTGTGAATCCATACAGCAGTGATCTCACCTCATTAGCCTCAAATTGACATTGTCTTGATTTTTTTCAGTATTTGTTTCTTTTGTGTCTGTATTATCTCCATGACTAGACTATGAGATATTTAAGGTCAGGACCATCATATGGTATACATGTTTTTATTTATCGTTAACCCTTGTAGCTCCTAGCAGAGTGTGGCACTCACATCCGGTGCTCAGTGAGTACTAGCTTCCAAACTCCTTCCGAATTCAAAGTTGAAGGAATTGAGGGAGCTGAAAAGAAGGATTTACTCAGGCAACCTAAAATGGCAAGTAAGAATGTAGAATTAATACTAATAATGAATCAGCATATGATGTTCAGAGTACGTTTTATCCTGTCTCAATGGATGCTCACAAGAATGCAGTATGGTATGGAGGAATTATTATAGTTATCTTCATTTTACAGACAAAAACTCTGCCTTGTGAGACTGAGTCACTTGCTCAAAGCTGTGCAGATTGAACATTGTAGAGGGGAAGAGAGGCAGGTCATCTGACTGTGTATCCCATATCCCCCAGCTCTGCTGTGCTGCTGCTTTCCTAACCTGGTTGGCGAAATACTTTCCTACAATACTTCCTCTATAACCATACACACCTGGTCCAAGGCATGAGGTTTCACACTTAGCCCCTAGAAGCCAGAGCTTTCATCATAAAGAAATTTCTATCCTGATTTTTTTGATGAATGAAATTTACTGAAGGCTTGTGATCTTGGTTAGAAGCAGATTATGTGCAATTTAAATTAAAATGTTGTCTTTCAGAAAAAAAAAATTGCTTAGGGATTTAGCAATTACACCAGGTGCACAGATATGGAAGTCAGGTCAGTGCAGAAGGCAGCTGGCACATGCGGGGTGGAGCCAGCACGTGGTCTTAGGGCAAAGCTGAGGCTAAAACCCCTGGCCTGTGATTAGGAGTTCTCTCTTGTTGAGATCCTTCAAAGCTATTCCTACTGACGATACTTTGAGGAAGCAAGCCACAGTCCCTGGCTTCTCAGGATTCACCTTGGGGAAAAGGAATGAACATATGGGAGTTGGATGAAAGCTGAAAATTTGCCTCGAACATCTCCAAAGGGCTCTTCAAAGATTCTCTTTTTTTCTCATTAAAAATTTCTTTCTTTCTTTTTTTTTTTTTTAAACTGTAAGTTCTGGGATACATGCATAGAATGTGCAGGTTTGTTACATAGGTATATGTGTGCCATGGTGGTGTGCTGCATCTATCAACCAGTCATCTAGGTTTTAGCCCCATACGCATTAGCTATTTGTCCCAGTGCTCTCCCTTCCCTCTCCCTCAACCCCCTGACAGGCCCCAGTATGTGTTGTTCCCCTTCCTGTGTCCATGTGTTCTCATTGTTCAACTTCCACTTATGAGTGAGAACATTCACTGTTTGGTTTTCTGTTCCTGTGTTAGTTTGCTGGGAATGATGGCTTCCAGCTTCATCCATGTCCCTGCAAAGGACATGATCTCATTCTTTTTATGGCTGCATAGTATTCCATGGTGTATATGTACCACATTTTCTTTATCCAGTCTATCACTGATGGGCATTTGGGTTGGTTCCATCTCTTTGCTATTGTAAGTAGTGCTGCAATAAACATACCTGTGTGTGTCTTTATAGTAGAATGATTTATATTCCTTTGAGTATACACTCAGTAATGAGATTGCTGGGTCAAACGATATTTCTGGTTCTAGATCTTTGAGGAATTGCCACACTGTCTTCCACAATGATTGAACTAATTTACATTCCTTCCAACAGTGTAAAAGCATTCCTATTTCTCCACAGCCTCACCAGCATCTATTGGTTCTTGACTTTTTAATAACTGCCATTCTTACTGGCATGAGATGGTATCTTACTGTGGTTTTGATTTGCATTTCTCTAATGATGAGTGATGTTGAACTTTTTTCATATGTTTGTTGGACACGTAAATGCCTTCTTTGGAGAAGTGTCTGTTCATACACTTTGCCCACTTTTGGATGGGGTTGTTTGTTTTTTCTTGTAAATTTGTTTAAGTTCCTTGTGGATTCTGGATATTAGACCTTTGTCAGATGGTAGATTGCAGAAACTTTATCCCATTCTGCAGGTTGCCTGTTCATTCTGATGATAGTTTCTTTTGCTATGCAGATGCTCTTTAATTTAATTTGATCCCTTTTGTCAATTTTGGCTTTTGTCGACATTGCTTTTGGCGTTTTTGTCTATGCCTATGTCCTGAGTGGTATTGCCTAGGTTTTCTTCTAGAGTTTTCATAATTTTGGGTTTCACATTGAAGTCTTTAATTCATCTTGAGTTAATTTTTGTATAAGGCATAAGGAAAGGGTCCAGTTTCAGTTTTCTGCATATGGCTAGTCAGTTTTCCCAGCACCATTTATTAAATAGGGAATCTTTTCCCAATTGCTTATTTTTGTCAGGTTTGTCAAAGATCAGATGACTGTAGATGTGTAGTGTTATTTCTGAGGCCTCTGTTCTGTTCCATTGGTCTATATGTCTGTTTTGGTATGAGTACCATGCTGTTTTGGTTACTGTAGCCTTGTAGTATAATTTGAAGTCAGGTAGCGTGATGCCTCAAGCTTTGTTCCTTTTACTTAGGATTGTCTTTGCTATATGGGCTCTTTCTTGGTTCCATATGAAATTTAAAGTATTTTTTTCTAATTCAGTAAAGCATGCCAGTAGTATTTTGATGGGAATAGCATTTAACCTATAAATTACTTTCGGCAGTGTGGCCATTTTCATGATATTGATTCTTCCTATCCATGAGGATGAAATTTTTTCCATTTGTTTGTGTCCTTTCTTATTTCCTTGAGTGGTGGTTTGTAGTTCTCCTTGAAGAGATCCTTCGTGTCCCTTGTTAGATGTGTCCCTAGGTATTTTATTCTCTTTGTAGCAATTGTGAATGGGAGTTCATTCATGATTTGGCTCTCTGCTTGTCTCTTGTTGGCATATAGAAATGCTCGTAATTTTTGCACATTGATTTTGTATCCTGAGACTTTCCTAAAGTTGCTTATCAGCTTAAGGAATTGTTGGACTGAGAAGATGGGGTTTTCTAAATATAGAATCATGTCATCTGCAAACAGAGACAATTTGACTTTCTCTCTTCCTATTTGAACATGCTTTATTTCTTTCTCTTGCCTGATTGCCCCAGCCAGAACTTCCAATACTATGCTGAAGAGGAGTGATTAGAGAGGGCACCCTTGTCTTGTCCAGTTTTCAAAGGGAATGCTTCTGGCTTTTGCCCATTCTGTGGGTTTGTCATAAATACCTTTTATTATTTGGGGACATGTTCCATCAATACCTAGTTTATTGAGAGTTTTTAACATGAAGGGGTGTTGAATGTTATTGAAGGCCTTTTCTCCATCTATTGAGATAATTTTGTGGTTTTTGTCTTTGGTTCTGTTTATGTAATGGATTATGTTGATTGATTTGCCTATGTTCAACCAGCCTTGCATCTCAGGGATGAAGCTGACTTGATCATGGTGGGTAAGCTTTTTGATGTACTGCTGCATTCAGCTTTCTGGTATTTTATTGGGTATTTTTGCGTCGATGTTCATCGGGGATATTCACCTGAGGTTTTCTTTCCTTTTCGTATATCTGCCAGGTTTTGGTATCAGGATGATGCTGGCCTCATAAAATGAGTTAGGAAGGAGTCCCTCCTTTTCGTGGTGTGGAATAGTTTCAGAAGGAGTGTACCAGCTCCTCTTTGTACCTCTGTTAGAACTTCACTGTGAGTCCATCTTGTCCTGGGCTTTTTTTTGGTTGGTAGGCTATTAACTACTGCCTCAATTTCAGAACTTGTTATTGGTCTATTCAGGGATTCGACTTCTTCCTGGTTTAGTCTTGAGAGAGTGTATGTTTCCAGGAATTTATCCATTTCTTGTAGATTTTCTAGTTTATTTGCATAGAAGTATTTATAGTATTCTCTGATGGTAGTTTGTATTTCTGTGGGGTCAGTGGTGATATCCCCTTGATCATTTTTTATTGTGTCTACTTGATTTTTCTCTCTTTTCTTCTTTATTAGTGTAGCTAATGGTCTATTTTCTTTTTTTCAAAAAGCCAACTTCTGGATTCATTGATTTTTTTTGAAGGGTTTTTCATGTCTCTATCCCCTTCATTTCTGCTCTCATCTTAGTTATTTCTTGCCTACTGCTAGCTTTCGGATTTGTTTGCTCTTGTTTCTCTAGTTCCTTTAATTGTGATGTTAGGGTGTCAATTTGAGATCTTTCTCACTTTCTGATGTGGACATTTAGTGCTGTAGATTTCCCTCTAAGCACTGCTTTAGCTGTGTCCCAGAGATTCTGGTATGTTACCACTTTATTCTCATTGGTTTCAAAGAACTTCTTGATTTCTGCCTTAATTTCATTGTTTACCCAGGAGTCATTCAGGAGCAGGTCCTTCAATTTCTACATAGTTGTGTGGTTTTGAGTGAGTTTCTTAACCCTGAATTCTAATTTGATTGCACTGTGGTCTGAGAGACTGTTGTTATGATTTCAGTTTTTTTTTGCATTTGCTGAGGAGTGTTCCACTTCCAATTATGTGGTTGCTTTTAGAATAAGTGCCATGTGGCACTGAGAAAAATGTGCATTCTGTTGATTTGTGGTGGAGAGTTCTGTAGATGTTTATTAGGTCCACTTGATCCAGAGCTGAGTTAAAGTTCTGAATATCCTTGTTAATTTTCTGTCTCATCGATCTGTCTAATATTGGCAGTGCAGTGTTAAACTCTTACTATTATTATGTGGATATACAATATAATATATAAGTCTCCTTGTGGGTCTATAAGAATTTGTCTTATGAATCTGGGTGTTCCTGTATTGAGTGCATATATAGCTAGAATAGTTAATCTTGTTGTATCGATCCCTTTGCCATTATGTAATGCCCTTCATTGTGTTTTTTGATCTTTGTTGGTTTAAAGTCTGTTTTGTCAGAAACTAGGATTGCAACCCCTGCTTTTTCTTGTTTTCCATTTGCTTGGTAAATTTTCCTCCATCCTTTTATTTTGAACCTATGTGTGTCTTTGCATATGAGATGGGTCTCCTGAATACAACACACCAATGGGTCTTGACTCTTTATCCAGTTTGCAGGTCTGTGTTTTTTAATTGAGGTATTTAGTCCTTTTATATTTAAGGTTAATTTTATTATGTGTGATTTTGATCCTGTCATCATGATGCTGTCTGGTTATTTTGCACAGTAGTTGATGCAGTTTCTTCATCGTGTCTTTGGTCTTTATACTTTGGTGTATTTTTGCAGTGGCTGGTACCAGGTGGTTTTTTTTTTTTCTTTTTTTTCCCTATATTTAGTGCTTCTTTCAGGAGCTCTTGCAAAGCAGGCCTGGTGGTGATGAAATCTCTCAGTATTTGCTTGTCTGAGAAGGATTTTATTTCTCCTTCGCTTATGAAGCTTTGTTTTGCTGGATATGAAAGTCTGGGTTAAAGATTATTGTTTTTAAGAATGTTGAATATCAGTCCCCAGTCTCTTCTGGCATGTATGGTTTCTGCTGAGAGATTCACTGTTAATCTGATGGGCTTTGCTTTGTAGGTGACCTGGCCTTTCTCTCTCTCTGCCCTTGACATTTTTTCCTTCATTTCAACCTTGGAGAATCTGATGATTATGTTTCTTGAGGTTGATCTTCTCTTGGAGTATCTTAGTGGTGTTCTCTGTTATTTCCTGAATTTGAATGCTGACCTGTCTTGCTATGTTGGGGAAGTTTTCCTGCATAATATCCTGAAGTGTATTTTTCAGCTTGGTTCCATTCTCCCCATCTCTTTCAGGTACTCAAATCAATCATAGGTTTGGTCATTTTACATAGTCTCATGTTTCTGAGAGGTTTTGTTCTTTCCCTTTCATTCCTTTTTCTCTAATCTTGTCTGCCTGCCTTATTCCAGCAAGATGGTCTTCAAACTCCCATATTCTTTCTTCTGTTTGATTGATTTGCCTATTGATACTTGTGTATGCTTCACAAAGTTCTCACTGTGTTTTTCAGCTCCATCTGGTCATTTACATTCCTCTCTAAACTGGTTATTCCACTTAGCAGCTCCTCTAACTTTTTATCAAGGTTCTTAGCTTCTTTGCATTGGGTTGGAACATGCTCCTTTAGTTCAGCAGAATTTGTTATTATCCACCTTCTGAAGCCTACTTCTGTTAATTCGTCCATCTCATCCTCCATCCAGTTCTGTGCCCTTGCTGGAGAGGTGTTGTGAACATTTGGAGAAGACGCACTCTGCCCTTTTGCGTTTTCAGCATTTTTTCATTGATTCTTTCCCGCCTTCATGAGTTTGTCTAGTTTCAATCTTTGAGGCTGCTGACCCTTGGGTGAGGTTTTGTGAAGACTTTTTTGGTTTATTTTCCTTTTGCTTTCTGTTTGTTTGTTTTCTTTTAATGGTCAGGTTCCTCTTCTGCAGGGCTGCTGCACTTTGCTAGTGGTTCACTTCAGGCCCTATTCATCTGGTTTGCTCCTGCGCCTGGAGCTGTCACTCAAGGAGGTTGGAGAACAGCAAAGATGGGTGCCTGCTCCTTCCTCTTGCATCTCTGACCTTGAAGGGCACCAACCTGATACCAGTAGGAATGCATCTGTATACGGCATCTGACAACCCCTGTTGGAGGGTCTCACTCAGTTGGGTGGCATGGGGAGCAGGACTCATTTAAGAAAGCACTTTGGCTATCCCTCGGTGGAGCGAGTGTGCCATGCTGGGGGAAACCTACTTGTCTGGGCTGCCCAGATTCCTCAGAACTAGCAGGAGGAAAGGCTATGTCTGAGGGTCTATGGAGACAATGGCCACCCCTCCTCTTAGGGTTTCAAGCCCAGGGAGATCAGAATTCTGTCCCTGAGCCCCTGGCTGGAGTTGTTGGAGTTCCTACAGAGAGACCCCACCCAGTGAGGGATGGGTCAGGGTCAGGCCTGAAGAGGCACTCTGGCTGCAGTCTGCCATAGCCAGTGTGTTGGGCTGTGGGGACTAGTCTTGGGACAAAGCCCTCCAGCCTCCCTGGCTCCAGCAGGGGAAAGGTGCAGCCTGGAGCTATAGAGATGGCTGTTGCCCTTCCTCTGCCTTGGGAGCTTAGTGTATTAGGCAGCTAGCAGTCCCAGTGTTGGCTGCCACCCCTCCCCTAACAGCTCAGACAGCTTAGACAACAGACAGCTGCCCCTCCCCCCAGGAACTCGGCAGGCTTAAGCAGATTCTAGCTGAGTGGCTGTTGAGAATCTACGCGGCTCCCTGGTTGGTACTGTAGGCCCCAGTGGTGTGGGCTCACAAGTGGGGCCTTCCGATCTGATCCCTGGGTTGCACAGTTCCATGGAAAAAAGCACAGTTTCACAGGCTGGGTAGCATGCTCACTTACCATCTCCTTTGGCTGGGGGTTGGGGGCTCCCATGCCCCATGTGGCTTTCAGGTGAGCCACTGTACCACGCTGTTCTTCCTTTCTCTCTGTGAGCTATGCCAGCTGCCTAGTCAGTCCTGATGACAGAACTTGGATACCTCGATTGCTGCTGCTGGATTCACATACTATTTTGGTTCTTTTCAATGGGAGCCTCCAATCACCACTGCTTCTAGTGGTCATCTTGGCCCCGCTCCCCTGCTCCCTCCCAAGATTCTCTTTGAATAGTGATTCAGATTAATAGTTCAAGACACATTTATGGTGTCATAGGAAAGTGGATAATTCTGTGAACATTTAATGTATGTGATGCTTAAATAATAGCAGTGACAACAAACTCAGTAACTTAATAAAAATTTTAAAAACAAACAATAGAGTATTATGTAAGAGTACAGAGATATGAAGGAAGCCAGAAGAGACTAATAAATGTTTGTCATCCAAATAAATTTTATTAAAAACTCTAATAGCCAAAATGCAATTTTTATGAGGGGGTGGAGCCATTTATAAACAGAGATTCAGTGTGTTAAATATAACACTGAAGGAATGAGGTAATATTAAGCTTGGCTAAGACTGGTTATTTTTCCACTCTTGAGCAGTTTAACCATTGTGCTTAAGTTGTTCAGTTAAATAAGTCAGATATACTGTTTGTTTCTTCATTGCCCTGATTGGTTGCCTGATGAAACAGCTCGGTCATAATGGCTGAGTTATGGCTGAATTGATGGTGCCCATAAATACAGACTAGAGAGGATTATGTACTTTTCAAATTGCAAGACACATTATAGATTGCCTAGTTCAATACATGTAACCAAATCTGCCTTAACAGAGCTTGTCTATAAAATCTCGTTTTGGAGGGAACTTGGAAGGACGAAGGATACTTTTTTGGAAAATCTGACATGTGCCTCTTGCATGGTACTGGAAGGAGCTTGGAATGGGGAGTCAGAAGACTTGAGTTTAAGTCTTAGTTCTGTTTCATATAGCAATGTAAACTTGGGCAGGTCACAAGGTTTGGATGTCTACCCACCCTCTCAATTGTAAGGTGGGGCAGTAGTACCACTACACAGGCCTGTGGAAGAACTGTACACTTGTTTATTTTGTTTGTGTTTGTTGGTAATAATCATGTGTAGAACACATTTGACTGGAGGCAGTTTTGTATTTATAAGTTATCTCTTATTCCTCATAGGTGTCCCTTTATTTTCACTAAATAAGTTGTGAATTTCTTGAGTGTCAGAAACCTGTTATTTTATTATTCCTTATTGCAACAAATATGGTGCTGTCCCCACAAGATGATTTTAGTTAGTACTGTTGACCAATTGACTGAATATTTGCCTAATCATAGGGACATCAAGTGGTGGCTACCAATGAGAGAGAACATGTAATGGAATATCATTAGCTGCTGTGTATTCTGCCAGTAAATGCATTCATGTTAATGTTATGTATCATTAGTTTTGAAAATGTGTACTAGAAACTTTTTGCTTTATGAAATTAGCTGAATTTATGAAGATAATTTGCATTTTTATTTTCAACATACCTTTTATGATATCATAAGATTTTGATTTGAACCAAAGAATATTCATAAAATATTGTTCTCTGTTGAAGAATTTTAATGAGAAATGTAAGTCCTGTATCATTCTGGCATACGTTTAGTTTATAGTCTGCTGGAAGACCTGATCTTTGTCCAAAAGTTTGCTTTCCTTTGCAATGCGTTGTGGTATTTTTCATTCCAACTCATTGCTCTGCCTATCATTAGATACTATTAATTCAATATCCATAAATGAGCACCTACTATGGGTCAGAAATTGTGCTATCTACTGGGGATTTAGAGAGAAATATAATACAATCCTTGTCTTCAAGGAATTTACTGTCTGGCCATGGGAACATAAAGCATTATGGCAAAGGCAATGATGGTGTTCTGTACACAGTATTGTAGGATTCCTGTATTTCCTCCCTGGCTCCTAACCAGCCAGGGAGGGATCAAGGAAGGCAGGGAGTGAGGAGATGAGAGGCAGAGGACACTACTCCATGGAGGACATTAACGCCTTTTCAAGAAGTTGATTTTAAACCCATGTACTATTAGGAACATGGCAATTGTAAGCACTGGAGTCAAATATTTTAATGTTAGATCACTCTGGCAGTCGTATGTAAGTGGAATTTGAAGGGGACAGCAAGAACAAAGACAGATACATTAGGTAGAAAGCCGTTGCAGTAGACTGGAATAGAGATGATGAGTTCTACTTGTGGTTATTTTCCATGGAACTGTAGACTCCCAGGTGTCAGAAGACTCTCCTTTCATTCTTTAAATATTTATATAGTTAATAGTTAATGAACACCTACCATATGCTGGGCACTGGGTATGAAGAGACAATGAGAACATTTAGTTACTGTCAAAATAGAAAAAAATGCAGAAGTGTGACAAACGCTATGACGTAGGTATAATCAGGTATATGGCAGCACCAGTGAGGAACTATTAACTCACCTTGGAAACCAGGAAAAACACCACTGAAAGCCCCCAGGGAAAGAAGGTACAGGTACAGAGGCATCCAAGCATGGGAAATTGTATGTGAACAGGCACGGAGGCATAGGGACACATGGTCTCTTCAGGGAAACATGACTAATTCTGCATGTCTGCAGCACAGGAACCTGGCAGTGTGTGTGAAGGGTGCTATGGCACTGAAAGAATATGTGTTTTGCTTGGAAAGTGATTAGGAAAAATTTTAAGTGGGGATACAACCTATTGGATTTATGTTTCGGAAAAATCTCCCTCCGGCAATTAAATGGACTTCATAAAGAAAAGCCTAGACCAAAGGAGACAGGAAAGCAAGGATAAGGATCTGAATAAAAGAGATAGTTGGAGAATGGATGAAAGGGTTCAAATTCAATAATTACTTAGGAGGTGAAACTTATTCTAGAGATTCCACAGGACTCAGAGCCTATGTGAATGCATGACCCTCACTCAAGAGCACTGCAGGGAAAGCCAGGGTTCAGTTAAGGTAGGGAGGTCAGGCACAGGTCTGTGAAAAAATTGAATATGTGTGGTCATATTTTTTCATGTTTTTAGAGCCATGGGGTAGAAGTTCTAAGGTCACAGATAGTGTAAATGTTTGGGGATATGGGAATGAAAACAACAGTGAAAGAATATGGATTGAAAGACTATGAATGAAGAGTCTGGGGAACAACAGGTAAATGAAGGGACTGCCACTTAATCAATTAAGTCATTCATTCACTCAGAACATTTTCACTTAGTGAGTTTATTCTGTTTATATGTTGTATATATGTTTATATTTTATTTATTTATTTATTATGTATTGGGTTTATTAATTTATTTATAACACACATATATTTGTGACTGAGCATCAACAATGTACTAAGTACTCTGTAAGGTCCTGGGGATACAGTCATGAACGATGTGTACCAGGAAAGGACCTACTAGCTTCAATGTCTGAAGTGAGCTTTGGTGTTAAGTTGATGTGGTACTCATGCTGGCTGAGCCCTAGGTGGTGAGAGAAAATACACCATGAGTAGTTGTTACTCCTATAGGAGGCAGCATGGCACAGTCTATATTGGAGTCTCAGGACAGCACAGAATATCCTGGAATGCACAGGCTCTGGTCTCATCCAGGCCTGAGTCTGAGTTCTGCTTCAATGTGTACAGTTATGTCCCTGAGAAAGGAACTCATTCCCTCTGTCTCAGTCTTATCCTTTGTAAAGTAAGGATAGTGATAGCCACTTTGGAAATCTACTTGAGTATTCAAATGAAGTGCATATAAAGGTTAAGTATAGAGCCTGGCTCAGAGTATGCACAAAAATAATTAATTGTTGTCATCATTATTATTCGGTACATATATTTAGATATTTAGAGCCACAGGAGAATCAAAGACTTGGATCTTCAGGAGATAGAGACCTGCTCTGAAGGTACCGAAGCCAGTGTGGACTGAAGCTGCACATAACATCAAAGACAGCTCTGTTGGTGGCCATAGAGATTGGCTTCCTGTTGAAGGACTTCAAGGTTGCAGGTACTGGAAATTTGCTTACCTTTCTACACTTTTTTTTTTAAAATAAGTGAGAGCTTTACAGTGTCTAATAGAGCTGAACCACATCATTTCACTTCCTTAGATTAAGTGTCCAAATTCCTTTACAGGCAATTAAAGCTAATGAAAAATAATTTATGTGCCTAGAATCTATTATAACTATCAGAGTCCAGTGATCAATTTGGTTTATGATGCAGATAACCTGCACAGTCTAAGATAACATTAAAAAAGAGCAACATGAGGTGAGGTGATCAGAACTGTGATATTAGCCCAACACATTTCTGCTAACAGACTGAGTCGCTGGAGTTTAATCAACTGAAGAGAACAGTGGCGCTTATTGAGTGTGCTAATTCTCTAGGCAGAAAGCTTCCCAGAGCACACACAGCAAAGATAAACAAGGCCATGACTTGGTATGGAGAACCTATACAATTGTGGAGGCTGAAGGATCAAACAAAGACAATTATGATCTCAGTTGTCACAGCAATTCTGCTTATTTAGGTTAGATTGAGTTTATGGAGGGTTTGTTATTTAGGAGTCATTTTAGAAGGCAGACAAGAGTTATTGTTACTATAAGAGATGTTGAACTTGTGGCTGATTTTATTATAATGGGTAATGTTTACATTAATATAAAACAGTCGAGTAGCAACATTATTATTTTCAGACAACTCATCTGGCTTTCTAGACTTCCAACAACATCCTCCTGACCACCTTACAATGCCATCTCTCCCTCCAGAGGCAATGTTTAAAATACTGGAATAAATCTTTGAATCGTTTTTTCATATTGGACAATATTCAACTATTTCATATTGAACATTATTTAAAAAGCAGAGTTTAAAGCAGTTATCTCTCCTTACTCCCGGTGGAAACCCTTGACTCCAAGTTGACCTAGCTGAGAGGACTGGGCTTTATAAACAGCTAGACTTCAGTTCAACATCCACTTCCACTAGCTGTGTGACCTTAGGCAAGTCACCTACTGTTTCGGGGCCTTTGAACCTATCTATAAATGGCAGTAACTATGCCCATCTAGGGTATCTGCAAGTAGTAAATGGGAAAGCCTGTTTGAGCATAGATTGCAAGAACCTGCAATGCATGTTCCCTCCCACTCCCTTCACCTCACTAAACCCCTCAGTGGACAGGGACCTGACAGAGGATATCACCAAGCTCAGATTCCAGAGGCTTGAATTCTAAGTGTCTCCGTCATTTACTCATAGGGTGTCCTTGGACAATTCATTTGCCTCACTGGCCTCTAGCCTGAGAATTGGCTTCAGGAGACCCAAAGTATTTCTTGGCTTCTTGAGGAGCCTCCTCACTTCCATAGGTTTGCTCAGGCAGTCTCTTCTGCTGGCATAAATCTTCGTCTTCTACCTGTCCTAATGCCTTCTATTTCTCCTGCCCACAGTGATCCTCTGCTCTCTGCAATAGTGTAAGATTTTCTGTGTGTATTACTCACTGGGTGTGTGATTGTAAGCAGCCTTCTTTTATTCATTAAACTTTCCAGTTTTTTGTTCTTGTCTCCCTCTCTAGAACAAAAAATCTCTCTGAGGAAAGTCATGTGTTTCATGCTTCTTGGCTTTCTTCAGTTTGTACCAGGAGCAAGGAAGGTGATTAACGGCACCTTGTTGAAGTAGCAGTCAACATTATGTGTACAAAAGCATAGCCATGTGTTATTATCCATTTAGAACAAGCCAAAGGGCCATTCTGGAAAGCACTGAGTGTTGCCATCCTGCCCAACACAATCCACTTGTCCACCTCTTTCCATTTTTTCTCCTCCTCTGCAGGGACCTGGGAATTTTCTCGAGGCTTACCTACACATGGAGAGAACTAAGAGCCTTCCTTCACTCTGTGAATTCCTGTGGACTGAAGTCCTTCTCCAAGTTGAGCTGTGCGGTTTCATACCATGACAGATTTTCCATTTCTTCCTCCCAGAAACCTATTGGCAGAAGCAGTCTGCATGCTACACTGTTGTGGTAGGCAGCAGATACATGTGACTCAGAGCATGTTTGACTTCTCGGAACAGATTTCCAAGAGGGTAATGGCTAATGAGCTCACCTTTGAGTCTGCCAACAAAAGAGGCTCACAGAGACACCCAGGTCAGCTGAAATCTACCAGACACAGAGAAGAAAGATTCCAGACACCAGCAGGGTCTACGAATGCCTGCTAGACAGCTGCATAAAAAGAAAGTTACCTAATTCTGAGAAACCAGCTTCACTGCATTGGTCCATCTAATCATGAAGTAATCCCATAGGTAAACTTTCAGTGGGAGTAACAAGAAAAAGAAAGGGCTATAAGGTCTATGTTAATGAAGTCATAATCTGCATTAGGGTCTGTCTTAGGGCTCCACTTTTATTTTTTCATTAAATATTTGTTGAATTCTTACCATGGGTCAGTCCCTATTCTAGGTGCAGGGGATATATCAGAGACAAAAATCCCTGTGCACCCCACCCCTAGAACTCATATGCTTATATGAGACTTAAAAACAGCATCCAAATTTTCACAGGTTAACACTATTTTACCAACCTGAGCCCCTTTGCCTCTTGGTCCCCTAGTCTCCCAAGGAGTTATTCAGTGAGACTTCCTCTCATTTCTGCTAGGTGCTCACATGTTGATTTTGACACAGTTCACAGTTCATAAAAACGCCAAAATTGTTATGTTACCCAGGATGGTAAAATACACTTTCTGAATGTGTAAGTGATCATTGTGATTGTCTGTTATACTTTCCAACTCACTTATCACTAGTGAATAGCTTTTAAAGGGGTTAAATGAATAATTACCTAATGATGATGAATAAAGAGAGTAAGAGTGTTATTAACCCCCATCAGAACCACAGTACCATCATAATACCTTGCCTCTTACTAGAACTTCGTAATTTTCAAAGTGTTTTTTCAGTTTTTGGTTGCTTAGAGTGTTGATCGATCTACTGAAACAAACCAGAAATCCAGATTAGTTTAAAAATACATGTCTTGGATGCCCATTATGTGTAAAACACTTAGCTAGGCATGGGAAATCTACCAATGAACAAAGAGAAATGAGACTCTTGTCCTCAGGGAAATGAAGATAAAGACATAGAACGCTGAGGGAGGGAGTGAAGAGCCCCAGTCTTGGAAGGCTCAGGGAAGTTTCCTGGGGAAATTGAATTTATACTTGGCCCTGAAGTAGGACTTCCACGAGTGGAAGACGTGGGGAGAAGATTTCCAGCTATTGCGGTAAATGTTAGTTTCACATTGGCCATATGACAGGCTGCACATCTGTTCCATTGTCTCTGGGGATGGTTAGAGACCTTGGAAAGAGCAGGTAATTTTGCATACTAAATTATAACCCATTAGGCGGCCGGTTAGATGAAAGGGCCTGGCTTCATAATCTCTTTCTTTCCATGAAGTAACCATATGGTCACCTTTCAGCTGAAACATTGTCCTAGGATTGAACTGCCTGGCAGCCAGTGACTTTTTTTGTTTTATAAGATTAAAATTACTTTTCTTTTTTGATTATAAATATAATCAATGATAATTGTTTTTATAAGTTGGGGAAGGCAGAAAAGTATATGGAAGAACAAAGGAATCAACAATGCTACAATGCAAATTCATAATTTGCATTTTGCAATATTTCTATTGAGCATTTTTCACTGATACAGTCATTCATTCACATTTATAACTGGGCTCCTTATGGATAAATAGGCCTGCATTAATGTGAGAAGAAGAGGAAGGCCACACAATGACAAATTCAAGTGCTTAGCAAGACACAGTGGCATCTAATGAATAGGTTCTAAAATTAATAGGGAGTTTTGGTTGGTTTTCAGTTTTTAGAAATATTTCATTCTATGAAAAGTTGAGATATGTGTGGGATATGAAAATCTGAGATATGCATGAATATGTTATTATTTCTTACCATAAATTTTAAAGTAGATATGTTTTTTAATTCTTGCTTTATAAAGGAATACATTTAATAACAGAGATTCAACAAGTTAATAGGAAAGGGATGCTACACCCTAGTGCATCCAGGCAACATTTTGTCAAGGGTTCTGCCTATCCAGTCTCACCAATTCTGGATCTCAGGATGGGAACCAGGTTCAGATAGCGCTCCTTAATAATGTGGTTTGATTAAACAGAAGTGGCTTAATTAAAACTGATTGAGACTTTAGAAGGAGAGTGGATGCTCTCCTTTTTGTGTCTCCTTTTATGTGATCTCTGTTCTGTTGGCCACCGTGATGTGCACAACTGTTTGGTCATGGACTATATTGAGAAACATTTTCTCCGATTAAAAAGAGAAGAGCCAAGTAGGCTTGGAGCTAGCTGGGGGACCAACTAGAGAGATGGATATTTTTGATTTCCTGGTGAACAAGAACATTTTTAAAGACAGAAATATGTGGAATCTGTTGTTCCTGTTTTTGAGTTTGTGGGGACTGAATCCCAGATCTGTTTAAGCATTTGTGAGCACTAATGCTTTTGTGAGAATGAATTTTTCTGAAGGAACTTACAAAAGTGTTGAGTTTCATGTTTGGGTTAAAGCAATCCAAGCATGAAGACATATATATGGATGAAAGGCCGGGATGGAGAGAGAACTTCTCCAGGCCATCTGAGTTCCAGATAGATAGAATAAATTACAACTAACATGCACAAAGAGTGGAATGCCTTATGGTACTGATGTGAACAACCTATCTCTATTTAGAGCACTGTGACTGCATGTTGGACCTCCCAGGCCCCTTGGTAAGGCTAGTATTTCCTGAAGAACCTTTCTCAAACCCATACTTTGTTTTATGCCTTCCATAATATCATTTCCATTTCCTTAAATGCTACCATCCCCTTTCCTGTCCTGACCTCTCACTGCCTTCTATTGAAATACTGCCTGCCCTTGACTTATCAAACTGTACTGTCATGGTTTGTTTGCTTGACTAACTCCTTTAGTTTATAATTCTCCAGAATGCAGGAACTGTGCCTAGTAAAATGGTTGGTATATAGCAAACACTTGATAATTTATTGATTCGTTACTGAGGAAAAGCAAGTGGGACTTAAGTTTGCTTAATAAATGTTTCCTATTATTGACGTCTACTAAAATCCAGCTTACCTAAGGAATTTTATTTCTAATATATACTAACACTGTTTTCCTTCTCTGACTACATTTATTGGGTACTTATTATGTGCAAGATACTATGTGATCTCATTTATGTTGTAAGCACTATAATTATTTCTACAGGTAAGGAAATAGAGTCTCAGGAAAGGCAGGTGACGTGGCCAAGGTCATGAGAAGTGACAGGACCACGATTTGTGGCCAGGAAGTCTGACGCCAGAGCCTACAGTCTCTTCTACTCACCTCAGAAGTCCTACTTGTCCTTCAGGGCCAAGCATAGACTCAGCTTCCTCAGGAAACTTTCTTGCAGTTACTGTCATCATCTATCTTCTCATCTCACCATTAGGCTGAAGGCCTTGTGAGGCAGGAATCATGGGTCTCCTCTTTCTATCATCTCCTTGTATGTGGCCAGCATCTTGTAAAGTTGTTTGGAAAGGGATTCCTACCTGTACTGGGCAGATGAGGGGAAGGGGGCTTGGGGATTTCTCTAGTCTTACACAGCCACCCTCTGTCAGAGCCAGCAGTAGGTCTTAGGTGATCATCTCTAGTTCCAGGCTCCTTTCCTGGAAGAAAATGCCTTAGAAAATCCCTTTATAAACAATTCAGGAGGGGATAGAGTTCGGAGATTCTTAGAATTGCAAGAAAACACAATGGTTACCTAGGGAAATAGCCTCATTTTCAACAGTAGGCCTAGAAAGGAGAGGTGACTTATCCAAGACTGTGGAGCAAGTTCGTAGAAAGATTGGAGTAATGAAAAAACTGAGAACAAAACTTGCAGTTGCCAGATCTGGGATTCAGTATTCACTCTGACACTTAGTTCTTAATGAATGGCCTATAATATAAAGTGTAATTATTCAGATTCAAACCAAGTCGACAGTGTCTTTTCTGTCATTGCCCTTGGCCTATCTATATGCAAAGAATAGTTTTCTTCTTAGCAAAAACTCCTTTTATTCCACTTGGCACAGGCACTATTTATTGAATTGCTATTGCTTTAAATTTTTTTTTCTTGGCTTATGTTCTCTTGCAGTCTCCTGGCTTCTTCCAGCTCTAGCCTCTCCTCCCCTAGCCATGCTCCCTTCACCCTCCCAGCTCCCCATCCTCTCACCAGCCTTTTGTTTTCTTCATGGATGCCAAGTCAGCCAATCAGCATTGCTTGTCTCCTTTCCTGCTGTGCTCCACACACCCAACTAAGGCTATTTCCTGGTTGCCATCCTGAACCAGGCTGCAATTGCTAAAATATTAATGGCTTCCTTGGTGAAAAATAACACCGACGCTTCTTATTATAAATTAA
Organism: Macaca thibetana thibetana; assembly: GCF_024542745.1. Lineage (NCBI taxonomy): Eukaryota > Metazoa > Chordata > Mammalia > Primates > Cercopithecidae > Macaca > Macaca thibetana. The sequence goes on along the minus strand of NC_065578.1, from coordinate 194,487,145 downwards.
AATTGCCAGAGAGGCAGAAACAATGACATGGAGGAAATAAAGCAAAACTCTAATATGAAAAAGTGTTTTAGAGTTAAGGCAGGAGAAGATATCCTTAGCCCTGCCTTCCCCATCACAATGCTGGGATCTTGCAGTGGGAAACACCATCACCACTGGCCGAGAGTCACCATGTTGACCACCTATATGGGGTGTATGGCAGGGTAGGCGATCCCTGGGGTTTTGCCTGGCTGGCTCTTCTTCTGGGTCCACTGGGAGAGAGGATGAGGGAAGAGCAGCATGGATTAGGAAAAAAAAAAGGCAACCTGCTATGGATAAAGAAAAGAGGGGCTTGCTGGGGTTAAAAATTCCAGTGACATCTTGGGATAAGGAAGGTTGAAGGATGCTGAGAAAAGATTAGGCTAAACTCAAAGGCCAAGAAATGTGATTCCTTCCTTTGTTTAATCTTAAGTAAAGCATTTAGCACTTCATGTCTTAAATATCTAATTCCCCAACCACACTGTCATCATTGTCATAATTGTACTCCTGGGGCCTTGCATGGTGCTTGGCACAAACCACAATGCTAACCGGTATATTCAGAATGAATGGATAAATAACCAGCAAGGGAAAGAGTAGAGAGCAAAAACCGACCCTGAATATTTTCAGCATAGTGAACGTTAGTATTTTTATTTCTTTTGTAATAAGGAGTACAAAGGGTTGGGAGCAGGACATCACAGGAGGAGGAAAGATAGCGCCATCTCTGCAGAAGAACTCCCGAATCACACACAGAAGGAAAGTGGATCCCCAGGGCAGCCTTTCCCACCAAAAAAAATCAGGCCCAATCCAGGAGAGTTTGCCAGTGGCTCCCCAGGGTTCCAGGGTGTCTGCCAGCCTTCCTAGGAATCCTGGGCATGCCTCTAGGTGCCAGTGACTCAAACTCCTTTTTCCACTTCCCAGTTCAACCTGGTCACTCTCATTCCCACAAGTTCCCAATCTGAGTCCCATTCTCTGACCTTTCTCTGCTTCCCTGTTTTCATCTCATTTGAGACTGATCCTCACGGGTTCCCCTGGCCCCTGCACTCATTTTCATTACTGGGTATGTTAATGTTCGTCTTCTAATTCAGGAAATCCTTCCAACCCTGTTTTCAGCTCTGCCCCCAAACCCTTCCACTTCCGCATTTCACCCCCCAGTCTCCTCACTCCTGGAGCAAAGAGCTCTGCACTTGGATTTCTAAGCATGCATGGCTCATGTGGAGTAGGGAAGTGGCAATATGCTCCTCAGGGCAGAAAGCCTGCTTTTTGTGGGGACCCTACATATCATTCAAACAGGCATAGCTGTAGAGAACCTTCACTGAACCTCTCCTCCAATTCTGCCTCTCCCCTCCACTATGCTGAACTTGCAGTTCATTCTGCAGTAAAAAGCAGTAGCCAGGCTGCAGCGGGTGCTCCAGAAGCCCGACTCTAAGCATGCACACTGTATATGTGGTGTGCAAGGAAGCCATCATCAGTCATATAAAGCAGTTGCTATGGAACGTGTGAAAAGTGAGAAACATGGTTTAATTGTGGATTTTATTATAAGTGTGATACTAGTCAGAAAGGCCCAGGAAGCTGGCATTGCAGCTACCAGCTCAGGGAGAAGGAAAGAGAGCAGCAGAAACTGGTATAGGAGATCCTACTGATGTTAACATATGTGGACACCCTCCGGTCTCCTGGCCCCTTTCCTTTCACCCGGATTTGGTATGTGGCAAATCTAAACATTTGCAAATTCACAGTCGTAATCAGTCATCCGGCACATTATGAACTTCCACTGGCGATCCCTGTGGGAGGGAGAGTCAGAAAATGAATATCAGTGAGAAAGGACAGGGCAGGAAGAATCGCTGCTGGGGAAACAGCAACAGAGAACATTTGGAGGATCTGGGAACTGAAGGGACACTTAACCTCACTTTGCTCTTAGAAGACATCTTTATGCAGTTTCCCAAGAGCCGACAAATCTGTGAGTTCAGATCACCCTTGAAGGTGACTGACTAGATCACTGGCTGTGTGGACGCCTCTGCTCATCACTGGTGGTCAGCTCACCCCTGCTGCCTCCAGAAAGTACCTCAAGGACCTGTGGGTTAACAGCTTGGAATAAAAGCATTTATTTAACATAATCTCCATTTCATTGTAAAGAATCTTGTTTTAGGCTGGGCTTGGTGGCTCGCACCTGCAATCCCAGCACTTTGGGAGATTGAGGCAGGTGGATTGCTTGAGGCTAGGAGTTTGAGACCAGTCTGGCCAATATGTGGAAACCCTGACTCCACAAAAAAATACAAAAAAATAGCTGGGTGTGGTGGCTCGCGCCCGTAGTCCCAGCTACTTGGGAGACTGAGGCGGGAGGATTGCTGGAGTCCTGGAGGTTGAGGCTGCAGTGAACCGAGATGGTGCCACTGCACTCCAGCCTGGGTGACAGAGTGAAACCCTGTCTCGAAAAAAAAAAAAAAAATCTTGTTTTAAAAAGTCCATCCATTTTCCCACTGACTCTTTCTGAGCACTTACCGTATGCAGAGTGCTCACCACGCACTGGGCTCTGTGCTATACATGTGTTTCCCTTCAGAAAACACTGCTACAGAGAAATGAAAAAATCCCTTAAAGTAAAAAAGAAAATGGCTGCCATTCTGGCGTCACTAGAATAGTTATGAATTGCCTATGTGTTTAAATGAATTGCCTATGTGTTTAAGTGGTTGGGGATGGGAAGAGTGTACATAGCATTACTAAGTTTTGAAAAATGTGGTATGGATACATTTCAAGGAATGTTCTTTGCTCAGGGCAAACTTATGTTCTTTATTCATCCATTTAAGAGAAATGTATCGAGTGCCTACATTGCACGACACTCCTGTGGTCTAATATTGTTGAACAGTGATAATGATAATTGTAGCCTCCAATATATCTGGCATTGTACCAGATGCTTTACCTGTTTTCTCTTTTAATCCTCACAACAATTCATTGTTTGAGTGAAGAACCAGGCTCAGAGAAATAATTAACTTGCTTTAAGGTAGTACAAGTAATAGGTGATAATTTCAGATTCTCAGTTTATTGGACTCAAATCTTGATCTTTCTCTTAAATCACACTGTCTCCCTAACTAGGTAATCTTAAGCCCAGAAGAACACACGGCTGCCATGCCCTTTACACAGTCCTGATAAAGGGCAACAATAAAGAGGTTTTCCATATTTAATTATGCAAATCATTCCAAAGCTTAGTGGGGTCCTTTACAAACTCAGAATTATCTATCTTCATTTTCAATCTGCAAGGTCTGTTTTCAAAAATTTATCCCAACCACTATGACTAACAAGGCCTCCACCCAGCTTCTAAACTGAAAAATGGGGCTGACTCTGCTTAAACAGCCTAAGGCAGGCTTTCTAATTCTGAGTCTGTTGCTCTGGTTCATTTGTTTAAAACAATTGGGTATAGAGTCCCTCAACGCAAATCTGGATAATCAACTTGAGGGTCTGGGTGATACCAGAGCCTGGGTGATATTTTGATTCCTGCAATTGTCAAAAGATTGTTTTAGAAGGAAATTAGAAAATTGGTGGCATGTAGGTTTACCAAATGACTGTAATTACTGCAGCCAGGTCTTATTTATCTGTGTACTAACAAACATAGATAAACAAGATCTTAGGATCAGGCATTCAAACTACTCTTTTAAAAGGCTATTAATTGATGCTGAGTAAAACTTAGACTTGGTCCTATGAAGACCAAATGATTCCACCAGGTTCAGTCTCTGATATCACACCAGGACAGTGGGGGCAAATTTGCTCCCCAAGGGAATACTTGGCAATGTCTGCAGCTACTTTTGGTTGTCACAACTTGGGGTGGAGTGCTAGTAGCATCTAGTGGGTAGGCTAAACATCTAGAATGCAAAGGACAGACCCTGAAACAAAGAAATATCTGGACCCAGATGTCAATAGCACACAGATGGAAAAAACTGCATTCTAAGAGGAAACCACTATCACTTGTATGTGGAGGGAAAGCTCTTGCACAAGGAACCCTGCCCTGACAATAGTTCTCCAAGCTGGGGGCCTTGGCGTCTTTCAGCAGAGCCGAAGAAACCTAAGTTGTGGGTCATTAAGCTACTTGTTTTTGATGACAGTAGCAAAATTACATGAGTATATTTATTTTATTTTATTTGGGGGGAAGATATTCATTTTAAATTAATGCAATGACATAATATTTCAGTTTTTCATGATTCTGGGTAATCCACATAACCAAAAATTTACTGAAAACTGAATTTACTGAAAATTGAATTGAGCATTTTAACTATTCAAATATATTTATTTCATCCTAATCTTGGATGGCATTCTTCCTTTACTGTATTAATTCCTGCTTTCTTAAACAGGGAACATGGAACTAATTTTCTTGTTGAGCTGAAGTCATCATTTGCAGCATTGAGCACCCCTGTTATTTCGTTTTGCATTTTGGGGAGCATGGCCCTGCTAAATGACAACCCACGTTCTTTGAGTTCTTCAGCCTTTCATTTGTTTTATTGTTCTTACGCATATTTGTTGTCATGTCATCCAGCTATTTATTCTCATTGGTGGAATGAGTTTCATTCTAAGTACTATATAGTGGGTTCCCTTTCTAATTTGCTGCTTCTAGAAAATTGGTAACTAGGCTAGTTTAAAGTATATCTAAAGTAAAAATAAGTAATGTGTGCAAACTGAGTGGTTTGTCTATGGGTAAACATAAAGGTTTTTGCTGATCAGCCTGCAATATATATTGTGCCTTTCCAGAGCTACTTAATGTCTTTAAAAAAAAAAAAAAAAGAAATTCTAGGTCATATTAAATAAGTTAACTTTATTTCAGATGTAATTCTGTTTGAAAACACAGACACACACCAAAGATGTGTCACACTCAAATTCATCATAGCATACTATCTTATGAGTTAATATAAGTGTTATTTGGTTTGCAAAATATTTATTGGTAACTTTTCAGGAATTCATTTCTGTGTAAAAAGTGATTATCAGCTGACTAAAAGTAGACCAAACCAATCATTAACAGCTGAATTTACCTACACCTTTCTCTGTATTAGTAGGGAGTACAATTCTTGTTTTCTTCTGACTGTTTTGATGTATTTGAGATAGGACTAAGGAGTTGATTGTGAGAGAAAGGTGATGAAAAAAGGGTTAGTGCAGTTTTTATCGTCAGGCTATTTAAATTCTCTTCTTTCATTAATTTTTGTCAGCTTTACTGAGGGATTGTTAACTCCTTTCATTTCTAAATATGGTTGGTAGATGCTATGGTCTGAATGTTGGTGTCCCCTTAAAATTTATATGTTGGAACCTAATAATGTGATAGTATTAGGAGGAGGAGCCTTTAGGGGGGTGATTAAGCCATGAGGGCTCTGCTGTCATGAATGGGATTAGTGCCCATATAAAAGAAGTTGAAGGGAGCTGGCTTGCCCTTTCCACCATGTGTGAGAACACAGTAATAAAGCAACATCTCTGAAGCAGCAAGCAACCCCTTACCAGACACTGAACCTGCTGGTGCCTTGATCTTGGACTTTCCAGCCTCCAGAACTGTGAACAATAAATTTCTATTGTTCGTAAGTTACCCAGTCTAAGGTAATGTGGTAAAGGAGCCCAAACAGACCAGGATGGTAGGTTCTGTGTGTTTCTTATCTCCAATCCCTTTTCTTTCTCTTCTCTCTTCTTTCCTAAAACCCAAAGTGGGGATCATATAGAGGCATGGGTTTGAAGGGGGTCCATTTTGACAATGGGCACTCCTCTAACTGTATTTGCCTTCTCCTCTTGGTGTTTCATGAGGAAAAGTACTCTTTGAAATTGAGTGTGGGGAAAAATCTTAGACCATCAAGGGATACCAAGTTTAGGACTTTGCTCTTGAGCAGGCTGGAATCCACCCTCATCTCCAAGGTGAGCAGCTCCATGAGGTGAGCTCGTGAGAACAGCTCACTTCCCATGGCCTCCCATTTTCCAGCCAAACCTGAAGTTAATCCTTGACCAGGTAGGAAACTAAAATAAGGAAAACCTCAGGTCAAAGTTCCTGCAGAAATATATGTGCATGTAAGAAATCTGCACTTGTATTCTGCATATATGTGTGTGTGTGTGTGTGTGTGTGTGTATGTGTTCATAAATTCCTGCAGGTATAATCCTTGCAGGAGTTAGTCCCAGCTCCTTTAACCCTAGCCCAATGGGGAAGGGACTATCTTTCTCACCTTTCCACTGCAGAGAAAGTGGTTGTTGCTCCTCGGATATAGTAATCATAATTGTAGGAAATCATGTCCATGTCCTCACCATAGTGACCTGGATATTCTGTTGTTAGCCTATGCAGGAAGAACAAAAGGTTAGAGGAAAATAAAACACATTATTATTGCTGGGAGCAAACAGAAGACACACTATGAAGAAGAGATGGAGTTTGAGCATCTTGGCAAATCCAGACTGAAGTTAAATGACATCCACCAAACCACTCCAGGCTGTGAAGAAACAAACAGCTCTCCTCTCGCTTCTCATTGTCCTTTTCTAGGCCATTAAACTGTACACTGAAAAAGATGTAGATACCTCCCCAGGCTTTGGAATTATCAAAATAACTTTGGAGTTCTTGATATTGATTAATATCAATATTATTCCTATTCTATTCAAGTAAACTAAGACAATGTTTTCAAATTTTAGATTATGATTCATTAGTTCACAACAAAGTCAATTTAATTGGGTTTAAAAAGATATAAAATAGAAAAGAAAATATCAAAGCATGCATCACATGCAATAAGGATAAGTCTATGTATGTAAACATTTTGTTTCAAATATATATGTGTGTGTGTTAATAAGATGTACATATTGTGCTAGTTTAACATATGTTTCTTATTGTGAGTTATAGTCAACAAAGTGTTCAAAAGTTATTTAATTAAAATGTAAGCTCCCCAAAGGTAGAGGTTTTGCCTTGTCCACCATTGTTCATCCAGCACCTAAAACAGATACATAATAAATATTAGCTGAATAAATATATAGCCTGGGGAAAGTCAATTAATCTCAGTTTTCTGACCTGTAGAAGAATAAAGTCTACCTTATAGGTTTGTCATTGGAACTAATAAAAGTGAGTGATAAGGGTGCTATACACATGGTAGGTGTTGAATCACCAAGAACTATTTTGTTTCTTCTTCCTCTTCCTCCTTTCCTTTCCTTCTCTTCCAATATTGAGTAAACCCTGGGACTTCATATGAGTAGGTCCACGGTAGTCCATCCTGGAGTAAGTCTAGAATCCGCCGGTTCTCATAAGGGCTTTGCCACTGGGACCTTCAGGACCAAAACAGTCCTTTTACCATGAAATAGTTCCTCCAAAGTCTTTATCCAAACCCCAGGGCAGCTTGGAAAACAACTAGTTTGTGAGTGTCAATAATTTCATTTGATTTGGGTTTAACAGATCACTGTTTATTAATGCTAGAAAGATTTTCCCCTCTGCAGACTGATGGTGATCTTTCTCTAAGATTGTCATTAAATCATGAAAAGTTTGATTTATACACCGTAAGGGCTCCTAGGAGGATCTCAGTGCACAGATGGAGCAAGATCAATGGTTAGCCCATTCTCTTGGTTCATAATCATTCCTTTTACCCATTATTCACTAACCCTTGCTCCCTGATTTGACTTTTCCTAACACATAATTATGCTCTATCAGGATGGCAAGCCCAACCCAAAGTGAGGTACATGTGTTTTGGCTTAATGTGTTCATGAAGGGAAATAAGGCCCTACCAATCCAGAAACTTATTTTGTGCTTCCAAAGAGGTCCAGAAGCAGGACTTTATCTTTCAGGTAAATGTCTTTTTTTTTTTTTTTTTTTTGAGACCGAGTCTCACTGTGTCACCCAGGCTGTTTTGCAATGGCACAATCTCAGCTCACTGCAACTTCCACCTTCCCGAGTTCAAGTGATTCTCCTGTCTCCGTGTCCCAAGTAGCTGGGATTACAGGTGTGTGCCATCATGCCCAGCTAATTTTTGCATTTTTAGTAGAGATGGGGTTTCGCCATGTTGGCCAGGCTTGTCTGGAACTCCTGACCTCAAGTGATCTGCCCACCTCAGTCTCCCAAAGTGCTGGGATTACATGCGTGAGCCACCGCGCCCAGCATGGTAAATGTCTTATAAGTAGAACTAATAGGGCCTTACTTGGATCCCACTGATTTATGATCCATGAGAATTCTAACAAGGACTGTATTAAAGTTTACCCAAGGAAAGAGAGGTTTGTTGAGAACATGAATAATGCAAATTAGAATAAGAGGTTGGGTGGGGGTGGGGGTGTGCGTGTTTTCCTTCCTTCAGGGAACAAAAAATACTTTCAAAAACTTTTGAAGCAGTCTTTGGATACAATGTGTAAAAATTAATTACCAAACTTTTTTTTTTTTTTTGCCAAGGCAGACTCTACATACAGCAACACTGCATTAGGCTAAATCCAATTGCTAAAAGTATTTGGAAATTATGAGGCTAGATTTTTATTTTTAAGTTTTTACTGACCACTCTGATCTGTCTTCAGATACTTGGATAAATACCATGGAATAAAGTGGGAAAGAAAAGCTTACCTTTAAAAAAAAATCAAGAAGTTTTATGCTTCAAACAAGGAAAATATTATTTAATGCTTTATTTAATTAGGATTCTCTCTTGCTTCATTGTTGGTAGTGACCAGACATAAGACCCCTGTCTAACTGGACAGTTTGTCTGAGAAGCCTCTTCGTGAGGGACTGATGTCCATTGAATTTCTAGAATGTCCTAGAGAAGGTGAGGTACATGACCATCGGTACATTTTCTCCTTGGTCACAGACAGGTTTTGTTTTGTGTGACTTTTGGTTGTTGTTATTTTGTCTTGTTTTTGTTATAACACCATGGGATCAAGTTTAGACTGTCTTAGAAAAACCTGGGTTAAGGAGGATAGGGAAGGAGGTTGGATATCCATGGAAATCTCTCCTACTTTACGAGATTAAAAAATACCAAGGGAGAAATGACCCAAATGACTGGTAGAAAGTGAATCTCACAAACACCATCCATAGGAAGAACTGTTGTGTCAATGTGGCCCAGGATTCTGTATTCTGTGTTTGCAAACCAGATATATGTGGCTGCATTTAGTTCTTCATGATATTGCACATGCACGTGTGCACACACACACACAGTGTCCTAATAAGTGAAAGCCCCAGTAATAGCTCCTTAGAGAGAAAAAAGAATTTAAATGTTCAGAAGTAGACACTGAGACAGGGCATAGGGACTTGTCAGGAAATTAAAAGAGGCTACAAGGAAGCAGAATGATCAGGGTTTCCTAAGCTGTGACATTGGGCTTTGCCAGTGTGGGTGGGGGAAGAGTTCAGTGTGGTTCCAGTTTCTTTGTGAATTACTGGGTCACTTTAAGTAGTTTTTTTGAAAAACACACTTCATACTGAGCATTGCCATACATTCCTAGATGAATTAAAACAATCAAGCAAACCTTCAGCTTGGCAAGATGAAGAAGAGTGCAGGTCAGGAAGATGCCTTTATTGAAATGAGTCTACTTTTCAAACATTTCTATGGGGAGCCTTATTTTCTCCTTTCCCCTAAAGTAAAGAGTTTGAATAGATTTATTCGATTTTAGATCTTATTTAATTTTTAATAAAAACTACCGGTGGGGTGTGTGTGTGTGTGTGTGTGTGTGTGTGTGTGTGTGTGTGTGTATGTGTGTGTTTATTCCTGTCACTTTCAGATGAATGATTCTTATGGTACAATTTCTCACTTCACAACATTTTTTCTGCTGTCAAGATGAGAGACAGAGAGTTGTTCCAAAGCTAAGTAAAAACTTGATAACATAAAGCCACTTGTACAACTCTTGTGTCCGCTGAGGCTGATGGGAAAAAACTTAAATATTATCTTAGTTATGAGCTGAGGGAAATCAGTTCAAACTGAAGAAAATTTTAAGATTGATATAGGATTTTTCCCATCTAAGATTCTTGAAGCACTAAAATTATCAACAGATCCAACTAGACTCAATGAATGTTTGCTGGTCAATACAATATCATAGACTGAGCTGCTGCTGATAGATGTCTCGGCTCTTTTGCCACAAGAATAGACATATTGCAGAGCTGAGTCCAGATATATGTTCTCATATCCATTTTAGGAAGGGAAATGGAGATACAATCTAGTTCTATACAGTGGCCAATTTTATTCATTGTCAGAGGTTTGGTTGAGAACTGATTAGGTTTTTAACAGTTAAAGTAAAGATTTTCAATCTATTCCCTGACATAAAGTGACTCAGCATAAGGTTTTGTGAAAACCCACCTCTACGAGACCTTATTCAGAGCCAGACACTTTTCTTCTATGAAAGTAAGACTTCATAGCACTGACATGTGTTTGTTACCGCCGTTTCACTTGGGGGAATTAGGACAACTGGATTACTCAGTGTCACCTGGAAGCTCCTCTTTCAGGACTTTCCCTCCTATTGATGTGCACATGAACAGATGCAGCTTCATCTCATGCTCAGGAACCATCAGATCCCCAACCTTGGTCCACTTTGTGGGGATACCAGAAAAGCACACACCACAGACTCCCTACCATAAAAACTGGAAGAAAACCCCAGCATTTACATATGAATAGATCAGAACGGGTACCTAAGGAAGCCATACTTCAGCTTTTTAAAAAATAAGAATAAAATTAGAATGTCTTCCAAATAATCTTTTATAGCTCAGCTCATGCTCAAACGTTTTAGAGAAGCTTCTAGTGGTCGTTCAATGTTGAATTCTGTTTTTCTTCTATTTCTCCACCACTCAATTAGCACCTTACTTTAAATATCCTATTCTAATGTCCTGTGACATGTCAGCTGATATAGTTTGGCTGTGTCTTCACCCAAATCTCATTTTGAATTCTCAGATGTTGTGAGAGGGACCTGGTGGGAGGTAGTTGAATCTTGGGGCAGGTGTTTCCTGTGTTGTGTTCATACTAGTGAATCAGTTTCATGAGAGCTGATGGTTTTAAAAATGAGAGTTTCCCTGCACAAGCTCTCTTTTTGCCTGCTGCCATCCACATAAGATGTGACTTTCTCCTCTTTGCCTTCCGCCATGATTGTGAGGCTTCCTCAGCCACATGGAACTGTGAGTTCTCCACTAAACCTCTTTCTTCTGTAAATTGCCTAGTCTCAGGTATGTCTTTATCAGCAGCATGAAAATGGACAAATACATCAGCACTATATATTTAGCAAAATAATGGAATGCTGTATAACATCATGAGGGCCAACATAGTGAGCTCTTTGAGGGGTCATTGGTGCATGGAATCAAATATGCTTTTATGATCTGGTTCAGAAGTGGGTTTGGAGGAGAAACTCAACATTTGTGGATTTGATATGTTGAGGCTGGCTTATGTTTTGTACATTCAGCTAAAAAGATGTCCCTTTCTGACAGGCAAATCATTGAGAAGTTTGTTAAATAAAGCCAGTCTGTTCATGATCAATCCTCGTGCATAATGCTTTTCCAGGTAAGCTATAAGGAATGAACATATTTCAGATTGCTTAGTTTGTCTTTATTAGGAGCTGCATCGGACTCTCTTTGAATTAGTTTTGCAAAGACAGAAAAAATAAACCCCAAATGGAGTTACATGTAAAGGAAAACAGCCACAAAGAACAACCCCCCGGCTTCTTCCCACAAGAGCTGGGGATTGGCCAAGTGGTTCCTCTGTAGTCACCCAAGTGCCCTTCTCTACACAGAAAACCTGAACCCTGGGGCTCTGGGGTGTGAGAAATAAAAACAAATGTCCATGTCTGTCCTCTTATGGCATTTTGGGACTTCATATTTCAAACACTTCAGACATGTATCACAACACAAGGGAACAACAGTTCCAAGGGTATCTGTGACTTAAATGAGTAGAGGAAAGTCCCTGAACACTTTCCAAATTGCTTTCTTGGAAGTGAGTTTCTAACTCACTGTCCAAGTCCAGGGCTAGTCAGCAAGCACATTTGCTTTGACTCGTGTTGATTTTCATTAGCCACATTATATGGTGGTCACCTTTGGTCTGCACATCAGTGGGGGCTACTCCACCTTCAACAGCTCCACTCCAATTAAAATAGCTTTATTCTCTGTTTTCTACCAGATGCCTAATGTGCTATTATGTAATGTTTCACCTATAGAAGTCTTATTCCTCATATAGAGACAGCTCAGTACAATGCAAAGAGCATGGGATTTGGAGGCAGATAGACTGTTTGAGTCAAGTTTGGAACTTTGAAGGAAGCCATAACTTCTATAGCTCAGTTCCCTCATCTGTATGATAGTATCATAATTTTTGTGTGTGAGGATTAAATGCAGTAACACATGAACACATGGTAGGTGTCAATAAATATTATTATTATCATCATTATCATTATTAGGGTCAACCAAAGCCTATGAATTGTTATTATTTCATATCCATTCACATTCATTGACTGCTTAAGTGAATTAATAAATAGAAGTAAGAATGATTGCTTCTAGAATCTATTATAGTAGAGGGAAGCAGACTAGATAGAATAAAACATCAGATTTGGTTTGTAACTGAGAGGTTTACTTTGTTCTAAGTAGCTGGCCTTGGGTTAACGAATACTTGCTAGACGCATCTATGATATTTCTGCTTTTGAAGTTTGAACATAGGGAGAAAGGTATCACCTATAATGCAGGCACCAAATACAGTCGATATGGTTTGGCTCTGAGTCCCCAACCAAATCTCACCTTGAATTGTGGTTTCCATAATCCCCACATGTCATGGAAGGGACCCAGTGGAAAGTAATTTAATCACAAGGGTGGTCACTCTCATGCTGTTCTCATGATCGTGAATGAGTTCTCATGAGATCTGATGGTTTTATAAGGGACTTTTCCCCCTTTTGCTTGGCCCTTTTTCCTGCCATCATGTGAAGGATGTGTTTGCTTCCCCTTCTGCCATGATTGTAAGTTTCCTGAGGCCTCCCCAGCCCTGCAAACTGTGAGTAAATTAAACTTCTTTCCTTTATAAATTACCCAGTCTCGGGTATGTCTTTATTAGCAGTGTGAGAACGGACTAATAAAACAGTCATCAGTGGCATCTGCAGGGCATTGATTCCAGGACTCCCATGAATACCAAAATCTGCAGAAACTCAAGCCCTTGATCTAAAATGGTGTAGTATTTGCATATAACCTATGAATATCCTCCCGTTTACTTTAAATCACCTCTAAATTACTTATAATATCTAAGATAATGTAAATGCTACATGAATAGTTATTATACTATATGGTTTTGTATTTGTATCATTTTTTATTGTTGTATTGTTATTTTCATTTTTATTGTCTTTTTCTGTATATTTTTGATTCAAAGTTGGTTGAATTCTTGGATAGGGAACCCCCAGATATGGAGTGCCAATTGTACATGTCTACATTTTAAATATGGCACAGTAATTATGAAAACCACTCCAGCTGATGAAAGGGATGATTGATTTTGCTCAAGCTCAGAGAGGCGGCTGTCTGCACAATGAGTGCTATGTACATCATGCAATGCAAGGCAATGGTTTTAGTAGGGCACAGAGCACCTAATCCCAATATAATTTCCTTTAAATTGTGACATCTAGTCCAATTTCCTCAACACTTAAGTATGTCCATCTCTATAGTAATAGCTTCCAGCTTGCACAGACCACCAGCATGCAAGCTGCTCTTCTTACCAGGCCTCTGGGAGCTGAATTGCAGGAGGCTGTCTGGGCACAGGTGGCATATGACAGGCACAGCAATGCAGGGGCCTGTGAGATTGTTCCTGTCCCTGAAACAGCATTACAGGAGTGAACATGCAAACACTCCCTATCTTGTATTAACATCTGAACAAAGAGGTTAAGAATTAAAGATTAGCTTTGACTGGGTGCTTTGGGGTGGGAGAGATAAGAATGTTCTAATCAACTGATGTTGTTAACTAGAGCTATACAGGAATTAAAAAAAAAAAGCATTCTCTGGCTTATGACTTGCACACAGAGAGTAGAGAAGGAGGCAGTGAAGAATGCAAAGTCTGAGAGACAGAATATCAGGGTTGAAGAGAAAAGTAAAGGTCATGTAAATGGATGCATTATTTTATGGTAAAAAGATATTATCCAATGAACCTAATGAAAGGCCATGGCTCTGGAGAAGAACCATTTAGAAAAGAAAATAATTTACAACCATCAGTTCCTGGGACACAGAGTCTCCGCCTGGATAGTAGACAGTCTGGTGTGCAGCCTGCAGCTACTGAGCTGTTTGGAGAATAGAGGTTATGACAAACAATGTCTAAAGGGTTGTGGCAACTTCAGTGACACGTGTTTGTGGTTTGCAGACCACTAGACTAAGAATTAGAACTCTCATACCTAAATAAATATCTATAAAATTCACGTATTCATCCAATCCAGTGGAGACCATTTCATAACGGCATGTCCACATCTGTCAGGAATTTGCTTTCTTGCCAGAGTCCTGTGAGGCTGTAATAGCCAACAAGAAACTGCACAAGCTGAAATGAGAGCAGCACCTTGGTTCCCACCAAACAAATAAATCCCACACTCATTTGGAAGTTGGTTGGATGACTTGTTTTTTCCAGCCTAGAGTGATGATATTTCTGAATCCCTAAGTGCTCATGAACACAGGCACTAGATGCCCACTTAGCTAGTTCATACAGTGTCAGGCTGCGTGCTGCAGAACGCCTTTCAAAGAAGGAAGGGGGAAAATGTCGTTCCCACACACATGGGTCCAGTTCCCTGGGAGGTAATTCAAGCTAATTAAAGTCATGTAAAGGAAGGTTTCAGATAAGAGGGTTATCAGCATTTCACTGTGGGAAGGTGCAGGAAAAAGAGTTCTCACTTCACTCTGTCGGGCTGTTAAAAGGATCAAATAAAATAATGTACTTGAAAGAAGTCTTTGTCAACTATAAAACGTCATCACATCAATGTCGGGTTTCACCATTGTTACTGTTCCTAGGGACTTGCAACGTTCAGTTATTCATCTGACACATTTATTAAGAGTCTATTTTGTGCTAGGTAATATCCTGGAGATGTTGAAAAAATAAGACCTAATTTATGCCCTGGAGGCATTTAGAAAGACATATAATATAACATCATGACTCAGACAATTTAAAGATGCCACTGAAATGTCTAGACACACCAGCGGGATAGTGAGTCATATACTGTGTACCACGGTGCATACTTGAATCTCATTCTGCTGCTTCTCCAATGTTTTCTTTGAAAAAACACCATTTTATTTGGCGACCGTGATAGCTCTCAGCTCTAACACCATGCCATCAGAAATAGAACCAGCCAGGTGGAAACATACCTTAGTAGGACTTGTCATGTCTAAGTTGTCCAAAGTTAACTTGTCATGTCTTTTGGAGTAATTCTCTCTACTTTCCCCCACCCTTTGACTCTACAGACCAACAGTAACATGTCTGGATGGTAGGATGGGGTAAGGAAGGGTGAAGGGTGTGGGGGTTGGGGTGGGGTGAGGGGGTGGCAAAATCATTGCAGATCAAGGCTTTGGGTAAACTTTGTCAGTAGAGACATGAATATCTTTGGGAACTCAAAATTTCTCATCTTTATCTATCAATCTTTAATGTTGAGACTTTGTTCCTACATATATGTCAATATAATCATTACATTTTTAGCATCTTAGCTGATGAATTGCATCTAAGAGAGCCTGAGAAGTCATTTCTAAAGTATGTGAGAGGAATGATGCCTAGCATTTTTGAGGAAGCAGAAGTATCCTGGATCCAGTCTCCAGGTGACCACTGGAAATCTGGGGTATCATTAAAGCAACAGTGGAACTGGAAACACAAAGACCTGTCTTTTTCAGGTCTCAGCATTCAAATAAACAGACAGGATAAGCTTCAAGAAGCAATGCTCAGAGTGTTAACACAGATCACAGAGATCCATGGAATATGGGAATTCTGGGAAGATTTAGATGTTTACCTCTTTCTCTCACACTTACTTTCATCCACCCCCTACCTCTGTTTGACAACTTTTCCTTCTTTCTTTCTTTTTTTTTTTCTTTTGAGATGGAGTCTCACTCTGTCGCCCAGGCTGGAGTGCAGTGGTATGATCTCGGCTCGCTGCAAGCTCTGCCTCTCGGGTTCACGCCATTCTCCTGCCTCAGCCTCCTGAGTAGCTGGGGACTACAGGCGCCCACCACCATGCCCACCTAATTTTTTTTTTTTTTTTTTTTTTTTTTTTTTTTTTTTGCGTTTTTAGTAGAGATGGGTTTCAGTGTGTTAGCCAGGATGGTCTCGATCTCCTGACCTTGTGATCTGCCTACCTCGGCCTTCCAAAGTGCTGGGATTACAGGCACAAGCCACCGTGCCTGGCCTTGGTAACTTTTCTAAAACCAGTGAGCCTTAGTTCCTCGCCTGCCGCCTGCCTGATCACCCAAAGCCTTGAGGCGCAAGCCCACTCCCTGTTGTTGTTCTGTTTGGGCAGGGGGCAGCCAGCCATGATGGCATGACCGCAGACACAGCAGGCTCTCCCACTCATCTCTGCAGAGACCTTGGGGCTTGCTGTGATGAGGAATGTTGCTGCCTCAGCTTACTCCTCTTTGCCTGGGGAAGAATGAGTTAGTACACCCAACAACAGACTGTCCAGCTGATCACATGTCTTATTCCTCTGCGTAACCAACCCCGCTCTCAAGTTCTGCTTCCTGCAATGACCAGACACCTGTTGGGTTGTTCCTGGGCAGGGTTTGCCTTTGAATGTCCTGTTAGTTGGTGAGGAGGTTGGGTCTCTCCTGCATCTGGGAGCGTGAAGGGGACTCTGCTTCAAGACAGGTCAGCTCTGTGTGATCATAGACAGTGGCAAGACCAGAAATGTATTATCTTATTTAATGCTCATAACAAAAAGTAGGCTGAAGTCATTCCTTCATCCAAGCAAATGCTATGTGCCTGGCATTATTTATAGGGCTTGGCATATGTCAGCACAAAGATCTCTGCTTGTGTAGAGCTTATATTCTAGGCAGAAGTGGAGCGGTGGGGGAGAGTACAAAAACTTCTTTGTAAGGAAATTATATTTTCTGGGCCACTTCACATTATATACACCCTCCACAATTATTAATGTGGACTTTTGTTCAACAGTTGTTAAGAAGACACTATGTTCGAAGCACTATGCTGGGCATTGAAAATACGAAGAACAATGAGTGGCCCCATATCCTCCAGACACTGGAAGTCCAGGTGGAGAGCAGCAACTGTACGCAGGTGGCAAAGTGCAGAAAGTGCTGTGACAGAGGCATCTACGAAGGGCAGAGAGACAGGGCCTCCCACATCCAGGCCTCCAGCTGCCCCTAGGCTGTCCATGTTCCCCTTCCTCCTGACTACAGCTCATGCAGGGCTGCCTCCTCGCCTCCCCACTCTTTTTCCTGCCCCTGAATCCACTCCTCTTGGCCACCCAGCATACCCCAGCCCTGATGTGTTCCTTTGGAGTCTGACTCAGGGAAAGTTATGCTAATGTAGTAAATAAATTCACTGACTGAGTATTAGGTTTTGCTTGCTCTTTCAGGTAATTTACCTACATTTTAATTGGCTTTTAATGCCTTGCAACAAAGGGAGGCTGGTTTCCTTGTGGGAAGTGCCATTCTGTTAATAGTCCGGGAAGGAGAGACTTGTGGAGGCCAAGCTCCTACCTACGCTCCCCTTTCACTGGGGCTCACTCGCCTTTGGAACCTTCATCCTCTCAAAACAATTCTGGCATCTGGATCATCTTTTGCAGAAGTGCCTTCGGAGTTAAGATATTTTTGGGGTTCAAAACAACCTGAAAGATCTTCTAGTCCTTGGAATTTCAACTCATGATCCAGGAGCTCTTGGCAATGTGTCCATGAATGGCCTTCAGGGAGTCTGAGGATTCCTGAAATTCCCTGAAAACTTCTGTATGAACATGCTAAGTGTATTTTAACCCCCGAAGACAAGGTCTATAGTTTTCATCAGAGTCTTAAAGATCTTGGAGACCCAAAAAAAGTGGTCATCATTTTAGGTGATGTGCTTGAGCCTGCAGAGTTACGAGAGGGAGGGGAGAAGGGGAAAGGGAAAGGAGGGGAGGGAAGTGAGAAGAGGCCAGCACGGAGACTGAAACTCAAGTTTCTTTTTGCCCACACTAGTGCTCCTTCTACCTCCTCCACTGCAAGAGATCTTTAGGTCTTTGGTTCAGGAACTATCCCAGTTGCATCATAAACCTTTGCCAGGCCTGTTCACCTACTGTAGTAGAGTAAAAACTGCTTTATGGAAGTGGTTTTGAAGAACTAAAGGAGGTTTCTGCTCCATCAAACAGTGACAGGTGACTTTGAGCTCTGAATTTACTATCAGTCATTACTTAAAAAAGAAAAACGTTAAGCTTTGGGGGCTTTGTATCCCTAGAGATACTGTGTGCCACTGGGCATCTGTGGAGTAAGCAGTCTGATTGCAGAGAATAAGCATGATCTGTGAAGCTGTCCTTGCAAGAATTAAACTGTAGAGATATCAATTACTTGAGGGAGCCAACCTTCACATGTTGACACTTCTGGATCCTCTTGCCCAAGGCAGAAATGCCTGGCTTGTTTTCAGATCAAAAAACCTGGGCCAGTTGTGTTGTTAACACCCAGTGTAAGTCATCAGGGCAAATGACAATACACACATTCTCCTAGTCCATTGGAAGGCTAGGTCAGTAAATATTCGGCATCAGCCCAGGAAGAGGGAAAGAAACAAAATATCAGAGGTTGGAATTCCAAATGGATGCAGAAAACAGCACTATCTTTTTTTGTTGTTGTTTTTTTCTGTGTACAACTATGTACTAGACTCTGACCCATGACAAGATTGGTTTCTTGCAGACAGGGACTGCAGGAAACCACGTTCCCAAATAGGCCCTGCAGCCTTAGATGTGATTAGAAGTTACCAGAAGTTGGGGAAAAGGAGAACAGCACTGGGATGGGAGTCAGTAGGCCTAAGCTTAAGACTTGGCATCCCCACAGAGTAGGTGGGTGACTTTGGGCCAGTCACTGCCAGGTCTATGGTTGTTTCCTTTTCTGCCAAAAGAAGGATGTGGGGGGTTGGATAACCCGAAAGATCCCTCTCGGCATGAACATCCTCCTAAGTCGTTCATTCATTCTCATCTATATGCCAGCGCTGCCTTCCAGGCTTGTGTGTGACCCTCAAGCTTACTTGAAGCTAGAAACATGGGCCAGAGCACTTCCTAGGTGCCTCTCCCACCCCAGGAATCACGAGGGTTTGGTTGGCAGCCAGACTCACCAGCAGGAATACGGGCACCTCTTGCTGTAGCGACAACAGTAAAACTGCCACTCCCGATCCAGCACTGACTCGAAGTAGCGGCTCTGGAACCCTGCCACCAGCCCATTGTTGGAGCACGTCTGGTACCTGAAGAGAAGACAACAACCCCAGGAACCTAAGGACAGTGACACATACACAGACCCCTTCCCAAGACCCCACTGCCACAGTTACACACTGTTTCTCTGACCTAGATTCCTAACAATGTATTCCATTTTTATACAAATAATAGTCTTTATTATATTTGTAGAGATACTATAGCCTCTCCATTAAAATGTAAGTGACTCAGAATTTTCTAACTGAACAAAATTTAGGGAACATTGCTCCTGTCATACCTCTTTGAATATATAGTTAAATGGAAGCCTGCATAAAGGGGTGGATCTAGAAATTTACCTCTAGAATTTTACAAATTCAAGATTGTATTATTCATGTCATTTAAAACAAAAGATATTAAAATTCATTTTACTGGAATTTAAAATAAAAAGACAAAGAGAAGCACAATTGTCATTTAAAAGAAAAGATATTAAAATTCATTTTACTGGAATTTAAAATAAAAAGCAAAGAGAAGTACAATGAATTTCAAATAAACATTTCTTCTGCTTAAGAGTAGAGCCCTGGAAGGGGAACATCACACACCGGGTCCTATTGTGGGGAGGGGGGGAAGGGATAGCATTAGGAGATATACCTAATGTAAATGATGAGTTAATGGGTGCAGCACACCAACATGGCACATGTATACATATGTAACAAACCTGCACGTTGTGCACGTGTACCCTAGAACTTAAAGTATTAAAAAAAAAAAAAAAAAAAAAAAGAGTAGAGCCCTGGAAATTGAGCACAAGGATGATCATTCGTTCTGCCCCATGCAGCATGCAAAGCCCAGATGAGTATGGTGAATGTGCCCAGGGCAGCCCAGTGGGAAAGCTGGGACCGCACCCCAGGTTCTTGCTACTTATCCAGGAATCTTTCTACCACCCACAAGACCATAAGCTCTACACAACCAGGGCATGTTTTGCTCAGAATTCTATTTCCAGGTGGCCAAGAAGAATCCCGGCTGTGGAGGCAGTCCCTACAGAGTTGCAACAGGCCAACTGAATGCTTCAAACTCCCTCTAAAGATCGCTTTCCTATCCTAGCTGCTTAGTCCTAAGTCTTCAAATATAGTAACCACTCCACTCCAGTCCACAGACCAGAAATAATTTTTGCTCTTTCATTCGACCTGTGCTGCTGCCGGTCTTAACAGCACGTTTCTAACTAAACATTGGCTTAGAATAGTACAATCATTTCTTCCTTTGTTCCATCTCTAGTATGATTTTCCCATGGCACCCAATTCCTATGGTGCCTTCAGACTTGCCGCTTTTTGCTGTGATGATGAAAATGCTATTTTCTACCTGGCCACAGTGGGTTTCCACTGTTCTCGCTACTTATCCTGGAATCTTTCTACCACCCACAAGATCATAAGCTCTACACAGTCAGGGCATTTCCACTGTTCTTGCAACTTATCCAGGATCTAGAATTTTACATCTAGAATTTTACAAATTCAAGATTGTATTGTTCATGTCATTTAAAATAAAAGGTATTATAATTCATTTTACTGGAATTTAAAATAAAAAGAAGACAAAGAGAAGCACAATGTATTGATGAATTTCAAATAAACATTTCTTCTGCTTAAGAGCAGAGCCCTGGAAATTGAGCACAAGGACGATCATTCGTTCTGCCCCTACACAGCATGCAAAGCCCGGATAGGTATGGTGATCCATGGCCCTTTAATGAAATCCAGTGGATTTCCACCTTACAGAATGAACTCTTTCACAAACTCTTCCAAAATAGTTCTTCAGCTACCTCTCTTTCTTTTCCTTTCCCACCATCCCAGCCGTTGGTCTATCTCCTGTTATGTGTGGGCAGAGCAGGCAGTTGTCTATTGCGGCATGACCAGACAGCTGCTGGAATGTAACTCTGTATTCCATGGGAAGATAAGTTTCCAGAAAATATAATGCATAAAATAAGTACCCTCTGCTGACTGGTGAGAGAGACCTTGTTGACACACAAATTGTAACATTATCAACAACTGGATTTCATTTATTCTTTTCCATTGCTAAGAATGAACTTGCGAATCTAACAAAATTAGATATTAAATACAATATATGTCTGTCAGAAATCATCTGTCCTTTTAATTATTTATAACTTGTTATTCATTTATTCACCTCATATATATAATTAAAATATGCATTTATTCATTCATTCATTCATTCAACGTCTTATACTCTACTACTGTTCTGTATCAATCACTTTGCTATTGTGTTGTGAGAAGAATTGAGAGATGGGCTCGGTATTTGGTCAACCATGTAAATTAGCTTGAATTCCCTGTTCCCAGGACTTGTAAGAAGTTCTGGCAGACTAGAAAACTCAGCTATAGGGGCTCAATAATGCAGGTTAAGGTGTAAATTGAGACCTATGACTCTTTGATAATCTAGCCTTTTTTTTTTTTTTTGGTATATGCGACTGTAGTTTATTATACATGTATCTAGGTTTTTAAATTTTATTTTGTTTTACTTTAAGTTCCGAGATACAAGTGCAGAAAATACAGGTTTATTATATAGGTATATGTGTGCCATTGTGGTTTGCTGCACCTATCAACCTGTCATCTAGGTTTTAAGCCCTGTATGCCTTAGCAATTTGTCCTAATGCTCTCCCTCTCCTCACACCCCACCCGCCGACTGGTCCCAGTGTGTGTTGTTCCCCTCCCTGTGTCCACGTGTTCTCATTGTTTAACTTCCACTTATGAATGAGAACATTCACTCTTTGGTTTTCTGTTCCTGTGTTAGTTTACTGAGGATGATGGCTTCTAGCTTCATCCATGTCCCTGCAAAGGACATGATCTCATTCTTTTTATGGCTGCATAGTATTTCATGGTGTATATGTACCACATTTGCTTTATCCAGTCTATCACAGATGGGCATTTGGGTTGGTTCCATGTCTTTGTTATTGCAAATAGTGCTGCAATAAACATACCTGTGCATGTGTCTTTATAGTAGAATAATTTATAGTCCTTTACGTATATACCCAGTAATGGGATTGCTGGGTCAAATGGTATTTCTGGTTCTAGATCCTTGAGGAATCACCACATTGTCTTCTACAATGGTTGAACTAATTTACATTCCCACCAACAGTGTAAAAGCATTCCTATTTCTCCACAGCCTCGCCAGCATCTATTAGTTCTTGACTTTTTAATAAACACCATTTTGACTGGCATGAGATGGTACCTTACTGTGGTTTTGATTTGCATTTCTCTAATGATCAGAGAGGTTGAGCTTTTTTCATGTGTTTTTTGGCCACATAAATGTCTTCTTTTGAGAAGTGTCTGATCATATACTTTGTCCACTTTTTGATGGGGTTGTTTGTTCTTTTCTTGTAAGTTTGTTTAATGTTCTTGTAGATTCTGGATGTTAGACCTTTGTCAGATGGGTAGTTTGCAAAAATTTTCTCCCATTCAGTAGGTTCATTCTGAAGTCTTTGCCCATGCTTATGTCCTGAACGGTATTGTCTAGGTTTTCTTCTGGGGGTTTTATGGTTTTGGGTTTTACATTTAAGTCTTTAATCCATCTTGAGTTAATTTTTGTATAAAGTGTAAGGAAGGGCTCCAGTTTCAGTTTTCTGCATATGGCTGATGCAGCCTTCTTTATTGTACCATACCACTGCTTGCATCTCATCAGGACTATACTAATGCCTAGCATATTTCAGCAAGCTATATGAGTGTAATGGACTAGGCTCATGATATGGTGGAAAGTTGCTTTGGGGGCTGATCTACAAGGGTGGTCTATTCTATCCTAATTCCTAGTAATGTGGGTGAGAGGTGATTTCAATATGAAGCTCTAAGAATCATAAGCAAAACTCATATGTGTCCAAAAAGAGAAGGCTGCCACAAGCTAGTGCTCTCTGTGACCTGTTCTCCTACCATCACTAAAATGTTGCCTTCATCTAAAATGAAGCCCTTTCAGAACTGAGCTGGGCTGTGGTTTCCACGGAGCCGTTGTTCCATTGTTTTGGCTTGTCTTGTCCTCTACAGGGGACAGAGCTCCCATGGGGGTAAGTTCCCCTAAGTAAAAATAAATGTAGGAAGATAAGCTGAACTGTTTCATGGAGTACCCGTTCTGAAGGCAATCCAAGTTCCACGAATTCCCCGCCGGCTGTCGGCCAAGCTGCTGACCCCAGTGCCTGTATGGGAAGTGTGTGTCACTTTCTCACACACCACCTCAGATAACTCTGCCCTGTGAAGATTATTTGGACCCTACAGGCTCAGAGCCTAAGAACATATGGTGAAAGTGAGATAATCAAATATAACCCTCCTCCTCCAGCTTTGGTTTGATTGCCTTCACATTATGGTAGAGGGAGTCTGTGCAGGAGTTTGGTATGTGAAAGCATTCCTCCCAGAGCCGGATCTTTGTAGGGGTACCTTTTCACACTGTGGGGAGCAGATAGTAGAGTGGCTAAGAGCACTGGCTATGCTGTTGGGCGGCTTCACTGTTTCTTAGCTGTGTCGTCTGGGTGGGCTTCATGCCCTCTAATAGCCTCAGTTTCCTCATCTGTAAAATGGGTGTAATAATAGCATATATGTACTAAAGTTATTTTGAAGACCAAATAAGACAATGCATGTAAAATTCCTGGAATTAACACATTGCTTATTTGTGTTGTTATACTTACATTTAGTCTACACAGTAATTATGAATCTACTTTGTAAATGCTGTCCCTTGGCTCCCCTGTGTCTAATCAGTGAAACACCGGTGGATTCATAGGCCCTCTCTGAGCTGCTGTTTCCCTAAAACAAAGCTCAATGAGGTTGGATGTCTTAGCCACCCACTTTAGAGCACAAATACTTTAGTATGCCTTACCACTCCCCGGAAGTAGTATTCCGTGCAATGTCTGACATTGTTGTCCAGCAAATGTTTAATAGAAGAACAAGGGACCGAATGAGTGACCCAGTTATCTCCCATTATTGGAGGCAGAATTGATTTTTAAGAGCTCATCACTCAATCCCATTAAGGGCTCTGAAACTCCCTCCAAGTAGTTTCCATGGATCTTGGGTGGGCGATCCCTTTTCTTGCTTCCATCTTCTCCCTACAGCTCCATGATGAGGGGGCAAAATAAATATAGCTTTGGGCATTCCTCTCCTCCATTCCTCTCATTTTCACTTTTAACAAAGCTCCTTATTTAACAAGACTCACCTAAACACTGGTCATATCTACAAGATTACAAACACAGAGCTAGGTGAGAAGAGAGGCAACTTCTAAATGGAACAGGACACAGGGAGCTGGAAGGGACTGCATTGCTAAAGTTACTCAAACTCAGTTTAAAAAGAGATGGGTAGCAGTCAAATGACTAATGCTCTGACTCACTTCACAGCATCTGGTTGTTGCTTCTGAATGGCCTGGAGAACAGAGCAGTGGCTCAATGCGTTATTCTGCTTGGAGGGAAACTACTTGGAGGGAATTTCAGGCCCCTTCATGAATTTGAGTGAGGAGTTTCTAAAAGTCACCAAGACAATGGCAAATTTCCTGGTGAATTGTATGACATGACCCTAGCTCTAAGGAAATATTCTTATTTCCTTAGAGCAGGAGGGCACTGGTACCTTACTTACAAGACTCTCCTTCCTGTCTGAGAAGACATACTTCTTTCTTTTCTTACCATCTCTTTGAAGGCTGAGGCTCAATTTCAGTTTCAGAAACTAGAGCATTGTTAGCCCTGCTCCATCTGACACTGCTCAAACTTTCTAGAAGGAAAGTCACAAGGTGATTACTACTCCTCTGAAAACACATTTGTGAACCTATTCTGAGAAAGTGGACTTTCTGAAAATGATTGATCTCAGGGCCATCACCCTGGAAGCTAAAACGGAAGACCTTCTCCTGTATCTCCAATAGTAAAACAAAACGCAGTGGGGTGCAGGGGAAAGAGCCCTTGTTGAGGAATCAGCAGACATGAGTTCTGGTTGTAGCCTTGACTTTAGCATGCTTTGCGGGGCCTCACGTAATGCACTGTGTGGAGTCAGTGCCTTGGCCAAGATACAAAACTCTTGGCCAAGATAGTAACTGGAAGAGTCAGGACCCAAACTTAGATTCATTTGAGGTCAAAGCTCATGTTCATGAGCTCTCAAGGAATACAAAAAATCTCTTCAAGATGGTCCCACAGTGCTGATTGGTGTGCTGGACAGGACTTCTTCTTCTTGTCTGCATTCTTTACCAAGTCCAAAGCTATTGGACAGGCAGAATTCCAGATCATCTGTAAGGTGTGTGAGTGTCTGGTTTTGTTGGTGAACCCCTCTATACAATTTTAGAAGTTGGACTTGCTAAGAAGTTTGGACTTTAGGTGGTGTGAGGTTGAGTCAAGTGAGGAACAAGGTAAAAGGAAGCAGCACCATTTTGGTCAAGAGCTCTCAAAATTCCATTAAAGAGATAATAGATGGGCTGGTTGTGCTGGTCTTTTTCTTCCCAGCTTCACAGGCACATAGGTGTTTCAAGGGCTGTTAGCCAGTTTCCAACCCCATTGCAGAGATGGACTATGAGAAGTTTTGCCCATGATCTAGACCACTGGCTCACTCCATGTGGCAAAGCATCCTTAACACTCCTAAATTTCTTCCCTGCCCCAAAGGTGGATGAGGTCTTAAGTAATACCAAAAGAGTTTCTTTCTTTTAGAGTAAAGCTTTGATTTTTGTTAATTCTATTTTCACCAGAATAATTCTTTGAGTTGCTAGCAAGCATTTATAACAGGTCCCACAGAATTTTAGAATGTTCATTAAGTCTTTCGGCAATATTCATTAGAACTCACTCTATACCTGATGCTGCACTTGGTCTGGAACCTCTTCAGAAGACTGGTACTGATAAGTAGACACTATGACATTGGACAGGCAGAATTACCAGACACTGGTACTGATAAGTAGACACTATGATAATACAGATACCGGAAAGAAGTAGACTGGTCCCAAAGACAGAGGAGCAGAGAAATAGGAGAGTGGGTGGGGATGGTGGAACAGTGAAGTGGCAAGGGACTGAGATAAACTCAGCTGGGGGCAAGTTTGCCCAGTAAAAGAAGCCTTTAAAGTTCTGGATTTCTCTGCTAATACCAAACAGAATTGTTCCACGACCCATCTCTCCCCTTCTGCTGAGATTTATACCTATTTCTGTAAAACTAGGATGACAGTTCTTAACTTGACAGTATTACACGAAAAGTAAAGAGATGCTATATGTCAAGTGTGTAGCACAGAACCTGGCACAACATATATACTTGAAAGGCAGGGGAAATCATAGTTAGTACTCCTATGATAATAAAAACATCTGTAATTTAATAGAAAGGCTACATCCTAGTCTCCAATCACTTTCAGTAAATATTGGAGCCTATATTAGAAATTGTCAGGATTGAACTTCTCCAACTGGACACTGAGAGGACCCTCAGAAAGCACGTATCAGAGCACAAAAGACAATACCAAGCCTCTCCTCCTTCAAACAGTCTTCCTTTCTTGACAATTCCAAATCATACTAACTTTCCTTCCTGTGACATGTTGATATCACCATCACACATTTCACCTAACACATACTGTCACTGAGTAGCCTCAGTGCAGGGCTGAGGGCTATAAAGTTTTTGAAGGCAAACACTGCACCATTTACTGCTCATCCTCCTGCCACCATGGTGGGGATAGGAACAGTCTCTTTAAACAGTGTTAAGTTGCACACATTCTGCTCTCTTCCTGCCTGCATCTGGGTAAGAGTTCTGCTGTCTTCTCCATGTCCGGGTTTTCAGTCTGCTAGTCTCTCTACAAGGTTTTAACACAGTGAAGCAGAAATGACCTGCAGAACAGCATCTCTGGATAGAAAGACCTAGCACAGGACAGAGTGAGACCGCCTCCCAAAATACAAATTCCTCAGTCTTTTTTGGAAAAATACACGCAGGAGAGGCTACCCCTAAGGCCTCTGAGAAGATCTAGATTATCTTGTGAGATGCATTTATGTCCTGAGAGCAATTCCAGGTCATGCAGGGATTGCATGAGCTATGTTAGCATCACAATAAATTTGATGTGAGTTTATGAATATCAATTACAATATTTGTAACCAAGAGATCTAATGCTATCTCCGTGTCTATTAAAATGTAATAAATATTCAAGACACTCATAATGTACACACAATATTTATAGATTGTGATTAAATTATGTGTTCCAAAAGCAAAATGATGTATTTCAGAGGCTCTGTAATCTAGCAATTTGGTTTTCAACTCCAGCTTCATAATTTACCAACTGTGTGATATTTGTCTCCATGAGTCTCAGTTTCCACAGAGTAGTCATGAAAAGTAATAATAAATAACTTTTATCAAGGGCTTGCGATGTGCCAGGCATTGTGCTTAGCACTAAGTGTGCATTAATTATCTTAATTATCAAAACAATCCTATAAAATGGGCTCAAATAATGAGCTTCTCACCACGATCACCATTTTATGTATAAGGAAACTCAGATTTACAGAAGATAAGTAATTCCCCTAAGGACACACGTTAATATACATATATTATCTTATTTAATTCTCACAACAGTTCTAGGGAGGTGTGTTTTAGATGTGAAAGCTGAGGATTTGAGAGCTGAGATGACTTGAGTAAAGGTAACAGTGGGGTTAGTGGGGTTGTATTTTGAGAATTGTTCTGTCTGACTCTAAACTTCATTAACTTTTCAATATTTCAAGATACCTCAAAGAAACACACACACACACACACACACACACGATATCTTAACTCTGCAGAAATCTCTTATTGATTAGGAAGATTGTGTCCTGCAGTTTCCCAGACAGAAGCAAATCCCCTCCTGGGAGGAGGGAGCTTTTGCCATCCTTACAAGAACAGCCAACAGCCATTTGTGCAGAGCTCAAATTCCCCCAGACAATTGATTCCTAGCACTTAGGAGAGTGACCTAGATGGAAAGTTGGCAAGAATCCTAGATCTGTCATACCCCTATTCTCCCACACTCAGCCTTCTTGCCCTCAGAAGTCATCCTTATGTGGATTTGATATCTTTTTTAGATCAGCATTCACTATGGCTTTATCTAGGAACAAAAATAACATCAGCATTTCATATCACCCACAGCACTGTGGAATCAGGCCGGCTGGCTCAGGTCCTCCCTCTGCCATCTGCTAGCCATGCAAGGGCAACCTCCTCATATGAAAAACACCTGGCTTCCAATATTGTTGCAAAGATCAAACAATATTAGATTTTGAGTAACTCGTGGACATAGACTGTATGTTCTTCATCTCCATCTTCCTGGGGCCTGGCAAAGTTTGTGCTAATAAGCATTTGGTAGTGAATGAATAAACAAATGAATATATAAATGAGGAATAATCTATAAATCATAAATCACCATGTAGATCAGGGTTAGGTCCATAGAACCTATACTTATGTAAAGTTACGGATTTCTCTCCTAATTCCAAACAGAATTGCTCCATGACCCATCTCTCCCCTTCTGCTGATATTTATATCTACTTCTGTAAAACGAGGATGACAGTTCCTAACCTGACAGCAATGTTTTTATTCAGTTTTTAATCGCTTCAGTCTCACAGCCTTTATTCCTACTCTATGAGGCACGGAGGTTGCTCTAGATTGTGTGCAAGACCCCTCCAGTGCTGGGATTCCAGGATTCTGGTGTACTATGTTTGTACCGCATCCTTATATTTATTTATTTTTTTAAATTTTATTTTGAGGTAATTTTAGATTTACAGAATGCTTGTAAAGACAACACACAAAATCTATGTATACCCTTCACCCAGGTTCCTCTAATGTTAATTTTCATAACTCTGGAGTGTCTAGGAATGCTAAGAAATGCTAAAAAATTAACCCTGGTATAACACCAAACTCCAGAATTTGGATTTCATCAGTTGTTCCACAAATGTCAAACCAGGATAGATTGCTGTGCAGCGTTTAGTCCTTATGGCTTTTGAAATAAAGAGTTTACTATTCAGTTTTTGAAACTGATCGAGACCTTAAGATTACCGAGAGAATGAAAACCTGATAAAAACTTCATTCTGCGGTGGCAAAGTGTGTCAGCCACCCTCTGTGCACGCTTTAGCTATCCTTAAGAAATCTTGAAAGACCATCCTGCCTGTCGGTAAATGCAATAAATCAAGATGAGATGTGAACAATACAGTTGAAACCCCTACTATGGACTGGACACTGGAATATTGGGAATCAAAGACATAAGCAAAATGGTTCCCCTGTGGGAAAATCTGCAGGCCTCTTTGCTGAGGGCCGTCGGGACACTGGCTGGGGTTTGGACTGCTGATTTAGTCTTTCACTGCGTATGTACTGAGGGCCTGTTTTGTACCAACACTCTTCTAGGCACTGGGGATACAGTGGTGAATAAGACAAAGACCCTGTGTTCATGAAGCTCGTATTTTGGTGAGGGAGACAAAACAAGAAACAAATGCCAATCAGGCAGTGACAAGGGCATTGTAGGAAACAAAGCAGGCTGAGGGAGTGGAGACAGCGAGATGTGTGGGGAGAGGAGGTGGTCTTGGAAAGCATCCCTGAGGAAGTGGGCGCTGTGAGTACTCAATACTCAGAACCATGACTCAGGACGACTGCCCTGCACTACACTAAGGCTTGGTCTTGCTTAGATTAAGGAAACAGTCCAACCGTGGAAAACGGAGTTCCCAACCAACACCACCTTCAAATGCACCTCGATGCTGCCATAGCCCTGTTGCATAGATTCCTTTCTCCTCTTCTCCAGTCTGGGGCTTGTCATTGGTGAATTCATAAACTCAGCTCTAACACAAACTCCCACTCCAAAACATCTCCTTGGGATTCCTTGAAGCCCGGGGTAAAAAGTAGATGCCAATAAATGGAACACTTTTCCTCTGAACTCAGAGTCCGTGGAAAGCTGGCTTGCCCAACATAAGCCACATCAATTCCAGATTCACTAAATTTTACTACCTGTCCATGGTGTGCTAGGCATTTGTTTTAGACTTCAATTTGCTTTAGAGTTTTCTTATACTTTATCCTACAAGTATCACAGTAACACAAGTAACAGCTTGTGAGGTGGGAGTCACACCTTCCTTTTTCCTTCTTCCCTCCCTCCCTCCCTTTCTTCTTTTCTTCCTCCCTCCCTCCCTCCCTCCCTCCCTTCCTTCCTTCCTTTCTTCCTTCCTTCCTTCCTCCCTCCCTCTCTCCCTCCTCTCTCTCTCCCTCCCTCTCTCCCTCCCTCTCTCCCTTCCTCCATTCTTTCCTTCCTTCTCCCTTCCTTCCTTCCTTCCTTCCATCCTCCCTCCCTCCTTCTTTTTTCTTTTCTCTCTTTCCTTCTCTCTTTCTTTCTTTTCTGCCAGAATGAGGTACCAAATGCCACAGATACCAGCAGGAGCTGTGAATCCCGGTTTACTCCATCCAAGCCCAGGGCTCTTTCCACTACACAGTAGCTCAATATTACTAGAAAATTTCAGCTTCATTTTATTCCACACAGGACCCAGTGCCTTACAGCCTGTGCTGACCCAAGTTAAAGCAGATTCCCTGAGAACAACCTAGGCATGCCCTGGGATGGCGAGATACCACTCATGGGGACCCAGGTAAGGCCTCCTGGCAGTTGTTAGTGCCAGAGACCAGCATCCACACTTCAGAAGCCGACATCTGAAGAGGTGGTTTTCAACAGAGAAACTGTGATCAATGGTAGCACCACAGACCACTCAGCTATGATGGCAGCACCTTTTAAAGATGGCACTTTGATTAGAAAGGTTTTCTTTTTAGCAGATCCTGTGAGCTATTGTCAAGCCTATGTTTGAGACTCCTCCCCTCTTTTAAAATAAACCTGAAAGCTAATTTACACAAGGCAGCCAAATTGCACAAAAGCATCAACAACTGTTCCCTGAGAACAGACTAAGCTTGTAGCCAATGTGAAGATGTAATTGCTCCCCAGCCCATAAGCAATTTCTTTCCTTTCAGATTTTTCACTGAGACTGGAGCCTGAACTCAAAGGCATAATCATTTTTAAAAGTGCTTCCAGGGTAATTGGTGTCAGTCCTGGGGCAGCTGGATCTTATTGTAAAGAAGCTGTTTTGCATGTTTGTGAGTTTTCAACCCTGTGATTAGTAGAGGGGGAGAAGGAGGCAACAGAGGGTGGAAGGAGGAAAGGAAACCAAAATTACTAGACACTGCACACCCAAAAATGCTGAGGAAGAGGAGGTAGAAGAGACATCTCGCCTGTCAGCTTTTCCCTCGACTCCCATGGGCCAAATAAAATCATGTTATTTCACCTTCTTCCTCTTTTGCTTTTCTTCAAATAGTTTGGGAGTTCACAACAAACCAGTCACAGTTGGCGAGTTTAAAACTAAACATCATTTGGCTTCTCTCTCTAGCAGAGATGAACACAGAGATCAACAGAATGCAAGAAAAAGCCAAGAGCATTTTCAGGGGTGAGCCACAGCTCTGTGGAGCCTTCAGAAATCATGCAGCCTGACTGCTTATTTTCCAAATGAGGCGGGAGCCTGGAGGGCGGAGCGTCTGGGCCAAGGTCACACCACAAGACATTAGAACCAGGATCCAGACCCAGGCCTTCTGACTCAGAGCCCAGGGCTCTTCCTCTAGGGCTTGGGGAACCATTGCTGAGTGCTGCTTGACTGTGGCTCTAAATAGGGCTGTTAGAAAGGAGTCTCGCCCATGTGATGGTGCTCCTGAGAGGTGAGGACTGGAGGGACAGTTATAATTAGGTCATTGCCATGCTCCATATTAGGCAGTGGGCCTGGCTGTGAGGAGTATGGAGACTATAATCAAGGCAAGCCAGGTCTCTGAATCAGCATCTGTCAGAAGGGGTTTTGAATAACTAAATCTGCTCACCAGAGGCCATGGGGGTGGATGAGGATGGCCCATAAAGGCTGTCCAAGCAGCCTCCACAGCCCCCGGCACCCTCACCTGCTGCTGCCTGTGTGAGTTCTCTCTCCAACCCTTCTTCAGGCCGGCTGACCCCCTCCACAGTCCTGGTAACCAAGTAGAGCTCATCCCTCTGGGGCTGGGCTTCTGCTGGGGTCTTGCAGGTCCCCACCCTCTCCAGGAGGAAGAACTGCCCTGAGTCTGGTCCAGTGGCACTGGCTCTGCTGACAGAATCAGTTGTCAGGTGGGAGCCCACGCTGTGTGGAGGCAGCAGCCTCTCAGGAGCCCATCACTGTGGCAAAGCACAAACTCTTTGAAGCAAGACTCTCTGGATCCAAACCCCAGCTTTCTAGCCGAGGAAATACCTGAGCTCTAGACTGCAATTTGTCTACCTATAAATGGCATATACATTTGTTTTGAGCATTACATGAGATGATCCATGTAAAGCACTTAGTGTGGAGCCTGCTCAGAGTAAGCACTCAATAAATTGTAGCTGTTGTTATTACTTAGAGGACTGAACTCTTGCCTGGCTCCTCCAGGCATCAGTGTTTCTTGCTCTTGGATTTCCCACATCACCTCTCTACTGGTTGTGTCCCCCAGGGTTCTATGCTTTTTCTTTTTTCTTTTTCTTTTTCTTTTTTTTTTTTGAGACTGGGTCTTGCTCTGCCACCCAGTAGGGAATACAGTGGCGTGAGCATGGCTCACTGCAGCCTCAACTCTCTGGGCTCAAGTGATCCTGCTGCCTTAGCCTCCTGAGTAGCTGGGACCACAGGCTGCATATAACTACACTGGCCGTTTTTTTTTTTTTTTTCTATAGAGATGGGGTCTGGTTATGTTGCCTAGGCTGGTCTCGAACTCTGATCTCAAGTGATCCTCCCTCCCCAGCCTCCCAAAGTGCTTGGGATTACAGGCGTGAGCCACCATACCTGGCCAGGTTTTGTGCTTGGCCCCTCCCAGCTCCACTACACTAAGTACTTGTTGCCATGCATCTGGGTTTCTCTACAGATACAGATAGCACAGGCAGCAGCCCTCCAGGTGGGCTTCCTCCTCCCTGGACCGCTTCCTCCGTTCTCTCCTCCAAACCTCCTACAGTGCTGGCTCCATCTAGGCTGTTGTCAATAATCAGCCTAGCAGTTAATGGCTACTAGGATGAGCTCCTGACCAAGCACCTGGGCTGAGACCCAGCTGAGACAATCACACCCACAAAAAAGTACAAGCTCGAACAAGTTCCATGTCACTGTCTAGGGCAGAAAACAGTCAGGGGAAGACAGCACCTCTCTCTAAAACCCTTTAGTAAACTATTTTCCAGCAATAAAACCCACTTTAAATCAGGCAGAGAGAAGGACCTCAGTACTCATAATTGAGAGAGCACATGTAATCAAGGCAGTAGACAGCTATTTAATTTCACTTTCCTTTGCCTAAATTTCCTTGTCCCCTCTTTCCTATTCACTTGCTCTAAATCAATATTTCTCAAACCCTCTGTGCTGAGAGATCAGTTGTTTATTTTTCTTGTTCCCAGACTACTGTGGGCCAATACTTTTGTAAAATGGTAAAAATAAATTGCTAAAAAAGAAAAATGCCATTCCGATGGCATAGCAAGTTTAAATTGCTATAAAGTTTCTTACTTTCAGTTTCTGTACATATCTTTGGGTAGTCTGGTAAGCAAGCTTCTTGCAGACCTACACCAGTCCCTGGCCCAAACTGAGAGTAGGTAGAACAGCTTCTGGAAGGAACAGAGCCACAGAGGAGTCTATCTCCCACAGACACTCCTCATCCCCGGTTTTTGTCCTGTAATGTAGTCTGCTCAGCAGCAGCCCTGCTCCACCCAGAGCATGCAGTGGTGAGGTTTGGGCTGGGATTTGCCCAGGCTTTGGTTACTGATATTCCTTGAGAGTCTAGCAGCCCCCAGGAGGGGGGATATGCAGAGATGTTCCCAGACCCAGTGCAGTGCAGCCACTGGCCCTTACCATTCCATGCCAGCCCTGTTGATCTCCTCCCACCAGCACTCCGTGGGTTCCCCGAGGCTCTGTGGCGTGGGCATGCAGGCGTAGTTCCATTGTCTGTCAGAACCTTCCTTCTTGCTGAAGATGCTCCTCACGGCCACTATCACCTGCCCCTGGGGACACTGGTAGCTGAAGCCCTGCCGGTTCAGATTCACCCACCCATCATCGCTGTAGTCATGATACTGCTGGTATGGGTACCCATAATCGCCATACTGGCCCCAGGCCACGGTGACTAGGGGCAGAAGCACCCAGAGAAGACTGAGGTCCATGCTGCCTGGGATTTTGGCAAACGATGTCACTCTAAGATTGCTGGTCTGACTGTTTTATATAGCTGCTGCTGACATGTGGCTTCCAGATGTGGGTGAGAAGGATCCAACTGCAGTGTGTCATCGCTTAAGCAAAACTTTTCCGTGCTGAGATGTCAGCCATGAGGACATTCAGCTTGTTTTAAGGTGGAATTCTAGGAATACACCAGCAGCATGTAAGTCTAAGAAGCTCCCCGGAGAAAGAACAACTTTGTAGGTAGATTATAAAAGCCAACTGCCACCTCCCCC
This sequence comes from Macaca thibetana thibetana, assembly GCF_024542745.1. Classification (NCBI taxonomy): domain Eukaryota; kingdom Metazoa; phylum Chordata; class Mammalia; order Primates; family Cercopithecidae; genus Macaca; species Macaca thibetana. The sequence continues at coordinate 194,452,519 of NC_065578.1, read as the reverse complement.
TATAGAAACATTCAGTTGAAAAACACTGATGAGCAGCATATTTGTTCCTCACCTTTTAGCACCTCACCCCTTTCTGTCCTACTCTACCCGCTACTAGCAAACCCCTGTATTTGTTCTCCAAACTAGCCTTCCGGGACCACACAAATACCCAGACAGTGATTTCAAAACACCGAAATCATAGACTGAAGGAGCAGAGCCATCTAGATTTCTGTAAGCCTGAATGCCTGTTTTTTTTCTTTTTCTTTTCTTTTTTTTTTAAGTTGTCAGTCCAACACTTTTTAACCCTTGAGTATAAGCATGGATACACCAGTTTGCAGGGCTACTCTGAGAACTCATGAGTTGCGTAAGGAAGTACTATAGGCCCATGGGGAGATAAGTTGGATAAAACTTCTACACTTAAGCTTCTACCATGCTGCTGAAATTGGACCCAGTCAGGTCTAGAAACTGTGCTCTGCTCTCAAAAATGTAATGGGTTTAATCTAAATAAACCCACTTTTTATCCTTTGGTATTTTTGCCCTCACATTGAATTTTCTTTTCATTGAGTTATAATTCACATATAATTAATTCACCCTTTTAAAATACTTAGTGTACGGTAATATAGGTAGCACCCTAATCAAGACTTAGAACAGTTCCATCAATCCAAAACATCCCCTTATATACCTTTTGTAGTCAAATCTTCCCAAACACCCAGCTCTTGGTAACCACTGATTTACTTTCTGTCTCTAGTTTTGCCTTTTCCAGAATCTCAAATAAATGGAATCATACTACATGTAGTCATTCATGTCTACCTTTCACTTAACATAATGCTTTTAAGATTCATTCATTTTAAAATTCAACATCTTGTTGTATGTGTTAGTATTTTGTTTCTTGTTATTGTTGAGTAACATTCCATAGCATGGATGTACCACAGATTCTTTATACATTTACCAGTTGAACGACATTTGGATTGTTTCCAGTTTTTGAAAATTCATTCTTTTTTATATAATGAATTGTATATTCATTATATTTTATATAATGAATTACGTAAAAGTAATCATAAATAAAGTTGATATGAACATCTATGTATAGGTTTTTGTGTGAATAAACTTTTATTTCATTTGGATCAATATCTAGGAGTGGGATTGCTGGATCAGAAGGTAATGTATGTTTAATTTTAAAATAAACTGTCTAGCTGATTTCCAAAGTGGTGATACCATTGTCCACCACTACCAGAAAATTACCATTAAAAAAAATTAGCTATTCAAATAGGTTTGTAGTGATATTTCAGTGTGGTTGTGATTTTTCATTTCTCTAATGACCCATGATTTTGAGCATCTTTTCATGTACTTATTACCCATTCCATGCATTCATTGATGATTTGGCTTTTCAATTTCTTTTGAAACCTTTGGGCATTTCTTTTTTTTTTTTTTTTTTTTTTTTTTTTTTTTTTTTTTTTTTTTTTTTGAGACGGAGTCTCGCTCTGCCACCCAGGCTGGAGTGCAGTGGCCGGATCTCAGCTCACTGCAAGCTCCGCCTCCCGGGTTCACGCCATTCTCCTGCCTCAGCCTCCCGAGTAGCTGGGACTACAGGCGCCTGCCACCTCGCCCGGCTAGTTTTTTGTAGTTTTTTTTAGTAGAGACGGGGTTTCACAGTGTCAGCCAGGATGGTCTCGATCTCCTGACCTCGTGATCCGCCCGTCTTGGCCTCCCAAAGTGCTGGGATTACAGGCTTGAGCCACCGCGCCCGGCCTGCCTTTGGGCATTTCTTAAGCACAAAGTACTTCCCATTTCTCATCAGTGTTGTTCTGAAAGTTTCTTAGAATTGTGTTCATAGACCAATTCTATCTAAAGCCTCTGTGAAGTTTGTTAAAATGTATAGACTCTGGCTCTTCTGCAGACCTGCTAAATCATAACCTCACAGGGAGTGCTCAGGTATTTATATATTTTTAAAAAGTTTTCCAGGTGATTCTTATTCACACAATGTCTAAGAGTCACTTTCCTAAAGGAATGTGGAGCCAGAGAAAAATCACACTATTAATTTCACTGTCTGCCTAATCTATGGCACATTTGCCAGATGGTATTCAGTCTAGATCAAACACCAAGATAGCCTTAAAAGGGAAAGAAAGTCATACATGAGAATAAAGCAACAATTAACTCGTGTGTGTGTGGGTGTGTGTGCGCGTGCGCGCGTGTGTTGGGCATGCAGTTTTCTCTGATGATCATGGTTACTGAAGCGAGGCAGAGAGACTCTGGGCTGAACAGCTATATGAGGCTTAGTTTTGTTTTTAGCACCATCTTCTCCCATCACTTCCATCCCTAAGTAACTGCCCAGTGCTGGCATCGGAATTCTTCCTAGCTTAGAATGATCTCTCTGATTCATGATATGCTGAAGCAATCATTCTCAACCTTATCAGCATTTAAGGATTACCTGGAAAGCTTTTGGAAACTTCCAGCATCTGAGCAATTTCTGGACCAATCAGATCAGAAGCTTCTAAGCAGGGTCCCGACAATGACGTCCTTTGAAACCTCCCTATAGGCTTCTCGCCAGAAGCCAGGGTTGAGAACCTCTATGCTAGAGGTTTTTTGTTTTGTTTTGTTTTGTTTGTTTAATTTTTTCAGTTTATCATCCTGATGCTCATGAGTTGTATCTTGCATTCTGGGCATGACATGAGCTATTTTAAACCTTAAAGTGCTCTAAGAGACAAAACAAATTATTGTAAACACTCATCTTTATTATACATTTGTTTTCCAACACTTTCCAGGGCCTCTGCCTGATCTCCATTCTCTGCAGATTTCTTTCAACACAGCTAGAACTACCTCAGTTGGATTCCCTGTAACGTTCAAAAATAAATATCTTCATGCTAGAGTCCAGTTTGAATATAGATTTCTGTTACTCGAAGCTGAAAGCAACCTAACTCATCCAGTGTCTCAGGAGATTCCAGAAACTGATGATGCCTTTGAGAGAGATTCCAGTGACTGCACAGAGAATGGTTTCCATACACAGACATTGAAGACATAAGATCAATGCATTTACAGTTGACCATGTATTTCCAACTAGGTAACTATATTATCTTCCTCGTAACTTTATATGTTAGTGAGGCATTATTGGAATTAGTTTCTCACAGATGAGGAAACTGTGGTGAAATAGCATTTTGGGCCAAATTTCTGGAACTGGAAGAATATGACCCCATGTCTTCTGATTCCCATTCCACGATTCCTTCCATCATTTCATCAAAACTGCAGTTACTAATTACAACATTTAGGAATAATTGTCAAATAATGCACTCATAAAATATTTATATTAACATACACATATAACTAATTTGCACTATGCATTTCTGCTGTTATTTGAAAAGTCTGCTCAATAGACCCTGGGGACTTTAAATAATTAAAAATTCAATCAGTAGTTTTCAGGGTGTTGCTCTAAAACCAGCGGCATCAGCATCACCTGGGAACTTATTAGAAATGCAAATCCTCTGGCCCCACTCAGACCTGCTGAATCAGACACTCTAGGAGTAGGGTCCGGCAATGCGCGTTTGAACAAGCCCTTTAGGTAACCTGATACTCACTAAAGTGAGAATTACTGTATAGAAGATAATACAGAACACTCTACCCAAATTCCAGGTGTCATTTCTCAAGAAGTTATGTAGTGATGCTGAAGCCTATATTACTCAGTTGACTAATTTTGATTCTGGCACCAACACGATTCACCGCTGGGCTGTCTTACCTCCTAGTAGATAATGGACTTGAGATATTTTGGAGATTCTGACAAAGAGGATTCAAAAGTCTGCATGATTTTTCTCTTTCTTCTCTCTCTTATTCTTCTTTTCTTTCTCCTTATCCTCCTCCTTCTTCAGCTGTATTGAGATATAATTAACATACCATACAATTCACCACATAAGGTATATAATTCAATATATCCCTTAAATTAGTATGTTCACAGAGTTTATGCAACCACCACCACAAGCAATTTTAGAATATTTTAACCATCCAACAAGAAACCCTGAACACATCAGTAGTCACTCTCCATTTCCCTTCATCCTTTAGCCCTAGGCAACAATTAATCTACTTTCTGTCTCTATGGATTTGTCTATTCTGGACATTTCATATGAATAGAATCATTCAATATGTGGTCTTTCATGAATAGGTTCTTTCACTTAGCATAATGTTTTATGTTAGTGGCTCATAAGGTTCATCCATTTTGCAGCATGTGTCACTAGTTCATTTCTTTACAATGCCAGATAATATTCCACAGTGTAGGTCTACCATACATTATTTATGCATTTATAAGTTGATGGACATTTGGGTTGTTTCCACCTTCTGGCTATTATGAACAGTGTTGCTACAAACATGTATGTAGGGCCGGGCGCGGTGGCTCAAGCCTGTAATCCCAGCACTTTGGGAGGCCGAGACGGGCGGATCACGAGGTCAGGAGATCGAGACCATCCTGGCGAACACGGTGAAACCCCGTCTCTACTAAAAAAATACAAAAAAACTAGCCGGGCGAGGCGGCGGGCGCCTGTAGTCCCAGCTACTCGGGAGGCTGAGGCAGGAGAATGGCGTAAACCCGGGGGGCGGAGCTTGCAGTGAGCTGAGATCCGGCCACTGCACTCCAGCCTGGGCGACAGAGCCAGACTCCGTCTCAAAAAAAAAAAAAAATAAAAAAAAAAAAAAAAAAAAAAAAAAACATGTATGTAGAAGTATATGTGTGGACACATATTTTCATTTCTCTCGGGTGTATACTCAGAAGTGGAATTGCTGGGTTATATGGTAATTTTGTGTTTAATCTTTTAATGACCTGCCAAACTGTTTTCCAAAGCAATCGTGCCATTTTACACTCTTACCAGCACTGTATGAGAGCTCCAATTTCTTCTCCATATCCTCACCAACGCTTATTAAGTCTGGGTTCTTCCAAAAGGTATAGGAACTCATAGCCACTCTGGTGACACTTTTTGGGACCTAGATCCACTCCTGTCTGGCAGCTTTCTTAAACATACAATCCCTTTTTGAAAGATTCTGAATATAATACTTTGCCCAATCTTATTTGGGAGCCCCTAGAATGGCCCTACAATCTACTCATTCCTGAGTTACTTTTACACTTTATGGATTGGGGTAGCTGCTATTGTCCATTGGGAGGGAATGATGTAGACTTACAGAGGTCACCCTGGAGCAGACCTGATCCACTGGAGCATTATGGATGTGACCTGTTGGCCCCGAGGAGGGCTGCTCAGACAAGAGAAGGCAAGGCTCATGCTAGTGCCTGGGGGAAGCGGGTAGCCCCAGATGAATGGATGCTTAACCCAAAATATTGACTGTCAGTTATTGGAGGATTCCATTTTGCCTGCTGTCTTTTTTCCCCTTTTAACTCCTGTGTATAATCAGGACTTGGCTGCAGCTCTAGGTGGCCAGAGTACTATTACAAACTTCCCGGCAAGTATATGCTGAGCCATCCATGGCTTTCCTCCAAAATGAGTCTGTGTCAGTTTCACAGTTTAGCTGAGGAAGGCATTCAATAGCCTCAGTACACCCAGGCTGTCCTCACCTTCAGCAAACTTGCCACCCTTGCATGACCCATTGCTTTTTAAGATCATTTGTGGAACCCACTGTCATATTATTTGGGGTTAGCCCTGAGGGCCACCAACGAGGTTAAAAATGCTTATATTGGAAGCAGTGGGAGAAAGAGTGACAATCCAAGTAGAGGAAACAGAGAAGATTGGGAGGAGTAGAATAAGGTGCACCTACTGTGTGCTAAATACTCTACTATGTGCTTTACATATGATAGACCAATTGACCTGCCAGCAATTCTAGGAAAATTAGGTTCAGAGATCACTGGTAGCTCACCCCAAGTTTCACAGCTAGTACAGAAAGGGGACTTGAAAGGGGACTTGAATTTGTTAGTAACTATTCTACCCCAAGTGCCAAATGGTCCAAGCACGGCCTCAGAGCAGTGGCAGATGGTTCTGAGAAGAGCAGAGACTCCTGAAATCCAAATATCTAAGTTAAAGTTCTGGTTCTGCAAGTAATCAAAATGACCTTCTGATTTGGGTCAGATAGTTCTTTGTTGTAGAGGCTGGCTGCCCTGTGTATTATAGGATGTTGGACAGCATCCCTGGCCTCTATCCACTAGATGCCAGTAGCATCTTCTCTTCCACCACTGTGACAATCAAAAATGTTCCAGACATTGCTAAATGTCTCCTGGAGGGAAAAATCATCTCTTGTTGAGAACCACTGAGTTAGACAAAACCCATAACCTCTGTTTTATCATCTGTAACACGGAGGATAATCACAACAGCAGCCACTCACCACAAGATTATTGTGACAGTCATATCAAGCCATGGTCTTGCAAAGACTTTGTCGATTGTAAAGCTTGAACAAATGTACGTTGTTATTCTGACCTCAGGGCAACACTAGAAGCTGGAGTTGAGGGGACAATCATGCATGTTAGCGTAATGAACGACCCCAGGACTATGCAGGGCAGAAGAGTGTTCTTGTCCAGATGATGACTGGAGGGGTTTGGGAGTGAGTAAATCTGGGGGAATGTGGCTTCACCACTCTCTGGAGTTCCATTAATAAGTGGATGAATGGCAATGGCAGAGGTTCCTGAGAGTGAGTTTGCAGGGAGAGGTGTCAGGATAACAGGGCTGAGCACTAAAGGCAGAGAGTGAGGGTGGAGAATTCAGGAGGCTTGGGAACAGCAGGCAGATGGAGGAGCTATCATGGTGGAGAAGCAGCTTGGGAACTTGCAAGCTTGGGAACCAGGACTGTGTCTTGGGGTGAGAGCAGGGATGGGGATGAGGTGATGCTAAGCCAAGTTAGCTCTGAGACACTCACAGAAGGAAGCTTGAGGGCCCCAGTACCTAATTAGTGTTCCGGGGTCTGTGAGGATGAATGAAGTACAGAGATGCATGTGTAGGTGCTGGAATTATTGTTTAGTAAATATATTATGTGCTCATAAGTGGAGCAACAGAGATCAGGATACCTGTTACAACTTCTGAGCTCGTGACCTGCTAGAGACCATGGTTTAAAAAAAAAAAAAGGCAAGGGGGTTCATTGGAGAGATTTGGATACAAACGGGGGAAAAGAAAGAAAACAATTTCATCAGGAAGTACTTCAGTGATTCATTTAAAGCCAAATTTTCTAATTTGAAATTGGCTTTTTGAGTAAACCTAAGGTTTAGAAAATAAATAACAGCCCCTTTCATTTGTGTAGCATTTTGCATAATGTATATAAACCACACAATCCAGCATTCAATAAATATTTATTTTTTTCCATTTCCAGGGCTTTCACAGATCTCAGTTCATCTTTGCATTGGTGAAGGTAGTAAAGCTGGCATTTCCGTTTTATCAGTTTGGAAGTAGAGGCTTTGAGAGGCACAGTGATGTCCGAAGTTACAGAAATATTGGGTGACAGGGCTTGGGCATAAGCCAATGTTCCCCAGTTTGAGCCCTGCCAGTTCTCTCGGAGGACATGGCATTGAGGGATTTGGTGACACATCGTTTAGGAAAGCAAGGTGGCCAATTCTGGAGCACTTTGCCAGTTCATACAGTTTGTCTAAGCCCTTCCTTCCTACCATCCTGAAGGCAGGTGGTGGGGGCAGGGCTTTAACAGGAGGAGCAGCCTCCCTGAAAACAGCATTCTCCCATACAGGACATCTCTACTGGTGCTGTCCTCCAGTGCGGTCTCTGTGTGCTGCTTCCTCTGATCAAGCTTGGCTCTCTCTTTAACCGAGATTCACATTCTTGCTCCCATTCCTGAAGCTGCAGATTGGCACCTCTTTTCAGCATTGTACAATCACTGTACATCAATTTCAGATAATGGACTTGGTCACCTAAGAAGCATACTGTCTCTCCCAGCTCTAAAAACACACACCTACCCCAAAGAATTGATACATGTGAGGTCCACAGACCACCTGCATCACAGCCATGGAGGTGTGTGCTAAAGGCAGATTCCTGAGTTTTTGACAACCTTGCATTAGTGGAATCCTGGAGGTGGAGCCCTGGAATCTGCCTTTTTTTTTTTTTTTTTTTTTTTTTGAGATGGAGTCTTGCTTTGTCACCAGGCTAGAGTACAGTGGCACAATCTCGGCTCACTGAAACCTCTACTTCCCAGTTCAGGCAATTCTCCCGCCTCAGCCTCCTGAGTAGCTGGGACTACAGGCGCCCGCCACCACGCCTGGCTAATTTTTCCATTTTTAGTAGAGACGAGATTTCACCATGTTAGCCAGGATAGTCTTCAACTCTTGACCTCGTGATCTGCCCGCCTTGGGCTCCCAAAGTGCTGGGATTACAGGAATGAGCCACCGTGCCCAGCCGGAATCTGCCTTTTTAATGAGCTTTCCCACATGACTTTCATGCATCCCAAAGTGTAAAGCCACAGGCAAAGGTACATATTTATTTCCTGAGAATGTTTATGATTTTGTATGTGTCTCCAAGTATGAGGCAGAATCAGGCGGAGCTCCTCTGCCAACTACCCCACTGTTGGTTGTTGTAGAAATACTCCCCTGGCTCTGTGGCCTGTGGGCTCTGCTGAGGATTTTGCACCCTAATCCTGCTTTCAGGGAGCCCACCATTTGCCTCCTGCCACACACCACCCACACAGGCAGTGACAGAGCAGAACTGAGAACTGCAGCAAAAGCAGCAGCTCAGCCTTCTTCTCATGCCCGTCAACAGCCTGGAGCTGAGCACGCTGCACACTAATGAGTACTATTTTCTACCTCAGCTTTTTAAAATGCTGCAATATTAACAACTACCAAAATAATTCAACTCTCTACAGCAGTGGGCTGGCTTCACCGAAAAAGATACTAACAGGGGCTACGGCATCTTTGCTGTATTGCTAAAGCCCTACAGAATATATGCACATGCACTCAAATAGACATGCACATTCTTTAATTTATCATGAAAACGAAATGAGACAATACATGTACATGTACTGTGCTTGGAACAGGGCCTGGTACTGCTGGTACAAAAAACAATGAGATACCATTTTGCAAGGGTATGTGCTGAATATTCCCTATTTACTTTTCAGATCTTTCTCTTCCCTGCACTGGAGGTTTTATGTGCTGCCTTAAGGTGCTCTCCTGCCCTCTGGTTCCTGCTTGGGCTTGGCCAATGAAAGGCACCAGCAGAATATGGAAGGATCAGGAGAGGGGTCAAAATATGAATTCCCCCGGCTCCCTGCCACCAAGGCCTGGTTGGCAGTGGCCAGGTTTCTCTCCATGCAGCCTTAGCTTTTGCTGGCTGGCCCCCTTTCCAAGGTGAATGCTCCTGCTAGGTTCCATAACCTCACTCCCTCACTCTGCAACTTTAGGACTATAGGGGTGGTGTTACCGTGGTTTATAGCTGTAGCTAGCCCTGGGATGTTCACAATTAACCCTGCTCACATCTCTGTATATAGTTCTTTCATTAATTCTCTCCAGTCACTACTGTTGAATATGGACCTGTTTCTTGCAGGACCTGACTGATATAAGGAACAACTGTCTGGATTTGATCCAAGGAAGACCCTGAAACAATGTGACTGTCTCCAGCACTGGGCATCTGTCTCCAGTTTCTTGTGGTCCTTAGCTGCTCATGGGGAGAAGAAAGTCCTCCCCAGCTGTGTGATGTTGGGAAGCATCCATGTGCTTCCTTCTTCAATGCAAAGCCAGCACCACTTCCACCCACTACTTTTCTACCCTTAACTCTAATATCATTCCATCCAAACACCTTTGTAACCTTTTCCCTTCAGGAAGTCAAAGGTAAATCTTCTCCTGAAAATCCACTGGGAATCCCTCTGATTTGTCCTTTTGTGTGTGTCAGGCTTCCCACTAGGCCATGTTGTCCCTGGGCCTGGAGATTTTCCTGAGCAAAGGAAAGTGAGATCTTGCCAACCTGCATGCTTACATCAGTAGGTCTAACTGTGCCACACACTTTTATATCCATTTTATTGAATGTCATCGCCATACTCTTTGAAAGACACTTCCTCCCAATTTTACAAGAGAGGGTGCTGGTGCTTAGAGAGAAACTTGCCCAGGGTTACCCAGCTGGTGGAGAAGATCTGTTTTGAAGCCTGTTATAAAATGAAGCTCGTGCTCTCAAAATGAAGGACCTCTCAGGGTTGCATCAGATCAGAAAATTCCCCACACTCTCACAGGGCTGCATAAACCCCCTCAGAGCCCTTATTCCAATCACAATTTTATATGTATTTGTATAATTATTTGATAACATCTGATTCCCCATACTAGACTATAAGTTCCAAGAGGGCCATCCTGTGCCTGATTTTACATACCGTTGTCTCTTCAGGGTATTAGTACTGTGTCTGCTGCATTGCGGACATTCAGTAAATATTTGTCAAATGTCTGTTCACTGAAATCAGGGGACTGGACCAAATGACCTGTAAGGTCACACACAGTCTTTTGACCTCATAAGGATATACCTTAAGGATCAAGAGGTGAATTCTGCTTATCTGATGCCTCCCAAGATATGAAATTTAGATGAGGAAGTAGCTCAGAAAGTACAGTTTTGGGCCAGGCATGGTGGATTATGTTTGTAGTCCCAGCACTTTGGGAGTCTGAGGCAAGATTATCTCTTGAGGTCAGGAGTTCAAGAGGAGACTAGATAACACAGCAAGATCCTGTCTCTACAAAATTTTTATTAAAAATTAGCTAGGCATGGTACATGGCTTTTGTCCTAGCTACTTGGGGGGCTGAGGGAGGAGGATCTCTTGGGCCCAAGAGTGCAAGGCTGTAGTGAGCTATGATCGCACCACTGCATTCCAATCTAGGTGATAGATGAAGACCCGGTCTCTAAAAACAAAAACAACAAAAAAGAAAGTACAGTTTTTCTGATTTTTCATTGATTGACAGATGACCCCAGTATATCTGAGCAGCTGCTGTTTGGTAAGCTAGACAACAAGTCATCTGAAAGCAGGAAAGACGCCCTTGCATTCACCACTGTGTCCCAACTCAGGGACTGGTATATTGATTGGGGATATTGAATCAGTGTTTTCTTGCACGGATGAGTTGAAATAGACCCATATCAATGAAGTAAAGGCACTCTCCACTCCTCTTTTCTCAATTTGTACCCTTTACCCTAAAAAATGCTTTCAGGAGTCACTGAAGCAAGACTTGAAATAATGTGACCTTCTGGCCAGTACTATTACAGAGAAATAATAATGAAAAGCACATCGTGTGGCAATATCTAAAATGAGATGGCTTCAGAGAAAAAAATATAATTCAAAGAATGAAGAGGAAAAACTACAAAAAGTGTCATGTTTTGTATACAAAAATAACCCATAGCTTTAACTAAAAGAAAAGTCTCCAAATGCACAACATGCGAAGAACTTTTGGTCTTTTCAGCTATATGAACATAATGGTATCATAAGTAGTGTCATGTAAAACTTATTCTCTCTTTTTCTATTTACCTATTTGTGTGTGTGTGTGTGTGTGTGTGTAGATGTGTCCATTCCTACTTAGATGGCTTCTGCATCAATGTAACTATTTTTTGTAACAGTATGGCTAGATCAGACAGCTCATCTCAGTTGACCATCCCAAAGAAAATATGTTATAACCCACAATCCTTAGTAGCTATCAAGTAACTTTATCAATGATCAATACTTTCTGAGATACTCTGATTTTAAAAATTTTGACCTGATGCCTTACAAAGGCACTAAATGGTCCTTGTTTTCTCTCAGGCAAGGACATACTGGCTCAGTTTATTTTACCACAGCCAACAGCACTTATGGCTTTCTAAGACCTGGTGTAGTGGGTTACATAGTGTCCCCCCAAAATGTCTGCCTATCCCAAAACTGAGAATGTGACTTCGTTTGGAGCAAAGATCTTTGCAGATGTAATCAGTTAAAAACTCAAGATGAAATCATCCTGCAGTTAGAGGGAGGCTATGGGCCAATGACTGGTGTCCTTATAAGATGGGAGGACATAGAGGGACACAGAGGAGGGGTTGATACAAAGATGGAGGCAGAGATTGGAGAGATGCATCTACAAGCCAAGGGGCTCCAAGGATTGCTGGGAGCCACTAGGAGCTAGGATGAGGCAAGGGAGGATTCTAGCTTAGAGTCTTTGGAAGGAACATGGTCTTGATGACATCTTGAGTTTTGACTTCTAGCCTCCAGAATGGTGAGAGTAAATTTCTCTTGTTTTAAACCATCAGGTTGGTGGTATTTGTGATGGTATGTCTAGGAAATTAAATCATCTGGGCTCACGGGGGGTTCCATCATTGGGGTGATACAGTCATCCTTCTAGTTACACCTGAGTGAACACACAATCCCGGCAGGCCTTCTCAGCTTCTCTAAACCACCTTCCTCCTCTCTCTGACAGACGCCACTTGCACCAGGTTGTCCCTCCACATTTTAACTGGGATGGAACATTACAGTACCTGCTTCCTGAGCAGCTGCTATGCTGAGGGACTGCATGACAAACCCTGGCAGTGACAGGCAGGGAGCTCTTGGGGAGAAGAGGAGGGAACCTCAAGCAAAGGGGAATGAGAGATGGAGGGAAACGCATGGAGAAACATCTCTCCTTCCTTTCTTCCTTCCTCAGTCTGCTCTGAGGCACACTTTCTCCTTGCAAACATTCTAGAGAAGTCCAGCTTCCCAGGGGCCACGTCTGCTGAATACCACCTCACACATCCCCTCTTTCTTCCCCTCATCGTCACTGGGATTTGCAGATCCCCAATACAGCCTCATTCACATTTAGTCCTCGCCACAGCCTCCAACATTTAGTAGACCCCGGGAAGACAAGGTGGTATAACCTCAGCAAATTAATTGATGTTTCTGTGCCTCTGTTTTTCCCTCTGAAAAATGGAAAAATTAGCAGTTTCTACCTCATACAATTGTAAGAAATTAAATAAATCAACATATGTGAAACACTTGAAAGGTGTTAGACCTAATAAGTGGTAAATGATATACACTGTTATCTGGCGTATGGAGGTTTTGGTTTTGATACCAAATATTAATGAGAATTCTTCATCAAACTCTAATCCTCTAGAAACAATCTGATGATCACATAAATATCTTCTTTTAATGAGATCAGAAGAAGAAAAGGAAATGGAAAAGCAACATGTTGGGGGAAGGATTATTAGGTGGAAAAGTGTCTGAGAGAGTAAATATTGTTTTTTCCAGGTCTCAGTTTATAAGTTAAAAAAAAATCCTGAGAAAACAGAGAAAAAAAAAATTCATTCCTTTTTACAAAGGCAAAGAAGTGCTAGGCTTAACTCAGTAAGCAAGTGCAGCAGCAGCAACCACTGTATGACATAACAGCCACCATCTGCCCGAGATATGCAGACACCATGCTAAGCTCTTTACGTTCATTATCACATTTAATCCCACAACAATCTTTTGAGATGAGATTATACACATTTACACATGAGAAAACTGTTTGATAAGAAAAGGTTAACTAATTGCCAAGGTCACACTGCCAAATAGTGGAGCACCTGGGATTTGAAGTCAAGAATTCTGACTTTAAGATTCACCAGCTCACCTTTCCCTAAAGGCAGTCTGAGCTAGCTCTAAAACTAGACCCTTATTACAATGCTGGAAGAGTCCTAAAGGAGTAGAGTATAAAATGCTAATTTTCCCATTGAAGCAATCATTGTATCTAACTACTTGGACACCCTAAAGTGATATTGTGTACTTCTGAATGGAGGTATCCCAGACTCTACAATTTTTGTCCCCTTACTGTATTGTCAATTAGGAGTTACACACACACACACACATGCACACACACACACACGCACACACAAAACCATCAGCAACTAAAATAGACTCATGAAACATCAAAAGGTGGCTTATAGGCAGCTCATGATTTCAAATCATGATACTTAAAGTACTCTGCAGCACACCGGAGACAGCAGCCTGATGGGTGAGGCTCCTGGAACACGCAGCCCTTCCATAGTACCAATCGGCCCAGAGTCAGAGCCTCCTGAAAAACTGCCATCTGAGCTATGTGCGAGGTCCCTGACAAAGTTCCTCCCATGTTTAGCTTTCAGCTTCCCCTCTGACATAGGCACCTCCCTCTGCTGGCCTGAGAATGATGATTTAGAAGGTGTGTAGTGCCTTAAATTGGAAAGGGCAGTAATTTTCCTGAACAACGAGAACTGACATTTTCCCATGGCTAATCAGAGAGGAACCAATACTGTAATGCTAGTCAATCCCTCAGAGCTCCCTGGATAAAAGACATTATAGGAGCATTAATTATCATTGCAGTTGGAAGGAAGAAGAGCTAAGATAGGAAGTGTTTTCACGGGCTGGAATGGAAGGCTCTGAGTCGGGGATAATCGACAGTGCCTTTGCAGGCTTACTTTCATTGTGATGTCAAAGGCTTACTTTTAAGTTAGCTTGCTGGCCACCAGGAAGACTGATAAACAGTATTAAGGACAAGAATATTTCCTCAGAAAGTGTGTTCTTAAAATGTACTCATACTCATGAGAAGCGAGCTATAACCTATGAAAGTACCTTTTGTATTTGGGGAAATGGCTGATCTGTCTTCCACTCTACCTTTCTATTTAGAATGCACTGTGAAATAGACAGTTACCTTGAATGACTTGAAAACTTAGGTGTCACTGATTTCTGGAATGATTGGGTGAATTGTTCATAAATAATCTTTTTGCCACTGTAATTAGAGTTATGTGAACCCTATACCTGGATCTAAAAAAGCACTCTCTTTGACAACACATGTTCTTCCCATCCAGGAATGTAATATGCCTATGTGCTGATTAAAGCAAAAGCATTTATTAAAGCTTACTGGGGACCTTGGATAAGTCACCAAACCTCTCTGAGCTTCAGTCTCCACATTTGTTAAACAAAGGGATTGGATTAGATAAGAGGCCTTTTCCAACTCTAACATTCACAGATTCTATATTTAAAATATGTTCTTGAAAACATGAATACTTTTTTTTGGCATCGACAATACTTCTGTCTCTGAAACCTCAACGTCACCACTAAATTATTAGTTATGGGACAGAATTGGTTACTGAGAAAGAAGAGGAGCTGTCCTCTCACAGTCTGCCCCTGCTTCTTCCCAGGAACTGTACGATTCAGTCACATGAATTACATCTAGGTACCTGAAAATACTATGATCATTCTTACTTCCTGGCCTTTGTCTGGTCTTCACATGGCATGGAACGCTCTGTGTCTTCTTCTGCATTCAGCAGACTCACCCCAATTCACCCTGCAGACTTCAGCTTCGGTGCACCTCCCCTGGGAAGCCTCGCCGGACCCTCCCAGCTGCACAGTGCCCCTCCTGAGAATTTCTGTTTTGAGTGTTTCTATTATACCACTTCCCAAACTTTACTGTGCTTGCCTGTTTGCTTTCTAGAAGCTTCTTCTATTAGGTTGGTGAAAAAGTCATTGTGGTTTTTGCTGTTGAAAGTAATGACCAAAACCATAATTACTTTTGCACCAACGTAATAGATTGTAAGATCCCTGGTGGTGGAAACGTTATATTATTCACTCTTAAATCCCATTTCTAGCAGAGTATCTAGCCCATTGTAGATGCTCAATAAATATTCACTGTTGATATATACAGAATTTTAAACCCTGGGCAGCGTTAGGACATCCACATAGTTTAGTGACAGCACTTCACCTCTAAGCAACACTTTGACATGCATGACTGTCAGTTGGTTCTTCTGAATGCATCTGAGTGTTATGGAGAGCTTCTCCATCAATTACTAGCGCAACTAAGTGTCCAACAGATATTTGGGCATTTATCCTATGGCCAGCAGAGAAACACTCTATTTCACTTTTCTGAGCTGGAGAAGGAAGTACATCTCACAATTTCCCCAGGGCCCTGGAATCATGGGAATCTCCTCCACATCCTTGGTAGAGATAATGCAGATCTGCGAGTGGCCTCTGATGGGGTTGCTCCAAGGATATTTCATGAAAGAATGCTAAAGGAGTATTTGTTGTCATTTATGGCAAGCCCAACACAAAGCTCCAAAAACTTCATAAGGAACAGAAAACCCCAAATTGAAACTGTAGGGAATGAGACTCATCTACAAATTTTGACTGGAAGCCTAGAAAAATAGCTTTGGAAAATAGATTTTTGGGCAAATATATGAATATAGTGTGTCTTATATGTTGGTAAGCTCCATAAATATTATCCAATGATATATTAACCACTTCTGCCTCTAAATTGCTATTTGATTTTTAGCTAAGGTTATGCACTTTCTTTGTATGAGTTCCTTTGCTTGCAAAATGTGGAAATGTAGAAAGGACCACTCATCTTGAAGGGTCATGGTGAGAAATATTTTACTCCTATTTCTTCCTTATTGCTGGTTTACCATCCAGCTGCTAATATTCCAGCTGACAATAGGAAGGCAATTTGATGGCAGGGATCTAGAACTCTTTTGTTGTCATTATTATTATTCATTTTGTTTTGGACAGTGAATAGATTTTTCTTTTATTTATTTTTTATTTTTATAGTTTTTGGAGAAGAGGTGGTGTTTGGATACACGGATATGTTCTTTAGTGGTGATTTCTGAGATTTTGGGGCACTCAACACCCATCACCCAATCAGTGTACACTGTACTCAATGTGTAGCCTTTTATCCCTCACCTCCCTCCCACCCTGCCCCCACTCCCAAAAGCCCTCAAGTTGGTTTGTTTTTTTTTTTTTGAGATGGAGTATTTCTCTGTTGCCCAGGTTGGAGTGCAGTGGCACGATCTCGGTTTGGGCTGGTTCCATACTTTTTGCAATTCCAAATTGTGCTGCTATAAATATGTGTGTGCAAGTGTCTTTTTCACGTAATGACTTATTTTCCGCTGGGTGGTACCAGTACCATGCTGTTTTGGTGACTATAGCCTTCTAGCGTAGTTTGAAGTTGGGTAATGTGATGCCTCCAGATTTGTTCTTTTTGGTTAGTCTTGCTTCAGCTACGAAGGTACTTTTTTTGGTTCTATATGAATTTTAGGATTGTTTTTTCTAGTTCTGCGAAGAATGATGTATTTTAACAGGAATTGCATTGAATTTTTAATTTGCTTTCTGGTCCTGGGCTGAAGAAAGAAAGGAAGTGAAGGTATAGTAATGGTTAAAGACAGGACATTCTTGATCAGGGTTGTGAAAACTCCTTTCCCTGTAGTGGATTAGAGAGGTCCTGAAGATCCTAGCCAGACCACAGATCAAATCCCTGCTCTTCAACATCCTTTGATGTCTCAAGCAGGTGAATTAAACTCTCTGAGTCTTGACAATTGTAAAAATTGAGATAATAATATCCAATTCTCAAGATTATTATAAGAATTAAATGATAATCATGTCTGTGAAGTACTCAGGCACTGCCTGGCACATAGTAACTTCTTGGTAGTTGAGAATCATTCCAAGGCTATTTTTCTAGCCTGCCACAGTCCTGCCACCAGACTCCACATTCCCTCCTCATTCAGTAAACACAGAAGTGCAGCCTGGAATGTTTTCCATCTTCTGTCTGTTTAAAAAATCTACTCAAATGAGTAGGTGTTTGCTGGAGTGGCGAGGGGAGAGACTGTGGAGTCATCAAGAACTCCTTTGGCAGTTGAAGTTATTTGAACTCAAAGCCTGTGTTCACCCAATTGTAAAGTAGGAATAATAACATCGTCTGCCTCATGGAATTCTTGTATGACATGAGAAAATGCATGTGGAAGACTAAGCACAATGCTTGGTAGCAAGCAGTCAATAAAGGATGCCTATTAACTCTGTTAGGCAATAAGAGCTCAACCCAGTAACATCCTCCTCTCTGAAGATTTTTCTGTAATTGCTCTGTGTGCTGCTGTAACACATTGTCTGTAGTGCATTTCTTTTCAACATGAAATTGCTGTATTGCCATGTGTAAAAATTAGTAGCATATGTAAAACCTCTGTAAAAGCTCATGTGCTCCTTGAGGACAAAGACTGTTTCAGCGATGAGGTCCTCACAATCAGTGAGGGTTACATAGTAAAGGCTCAGAAGACGTTGTTGAACTGAACTGAAATGACAAATTAAAACAGAAAGCTTTTTCTACTAAGATGATAACTAGGGAGACAGTTATCATGTCCCCTAAACAACAAAAAAACCAGCAAGAAGCAAACCATGTTTAACAGTCACTCTAACGTAGATGGTCAGGAAATTGATTGCGAGTGAGAAAAAGAGATTGATATAATTGAGAAAAATATTTATGCATCAGAAAGAAAAGTGTGAATCAATTTCTAGAGTTATTAACATTAAGCAAGTTGCTTGAGAAGCATTGATGTATGGATGAATTGGGCAATTTTCCCCAAGTTTTACACAAAAAGGAATCAAGTTCACTCAGCTGCTGACAGATGATTTTTACCTTTCAGATTCAACATTATTTACTGTCACCCAGCTAAAGACAAAGGAGTTTACATGTTGTGCATGTAAATATTAACTGGCTGATTGCTCACAATTTTTATGGCCCCTCTATAATTCGTAGTTACACGTGCAGACAAGCATCCCACTGAGAGACTGGGAGAGAGATAAAGAAGAGGCGTGGGGAGAAGGGGATGGAAATTAAACCTCTGCAAGTTTCCATGCACACCACTTTCTCCTTATCTGTGAAACTTTGTCTTCTCTGTTATTGTCCAAGACAATTGTTTTGCAAACCCCTCACACCTGAAAGTCCTGGGAAGAGAACCGTGGTATGTATGAGGTTTCAGGAATCAGGGCTAGATATGGGAGTACTTTTCCATGAAACAAAAGCAGATAACACCCCCCGCCCCCAACTCCAGGGCTTCATCAAAGGAGACCAAACCCTTGCTATAGGCACCACGTTTGTGTGCAGGATGAAGTATGGGAGACAAGGAGGGAGGGAGTGTTTATTCAAACACATATGCAGCCCCTGTCCTAAATCAGTGCCAAACTGGGTGATGGCAAACCTAAGAAATACAGTGTCTCACTGATACAATCCAAGCTCCTCCTCAATGTTAAAGGGTAATTTATAAGTTAAAGTGAAAATAATTTTTTTTTCCCCTGAGAGCATCACTCTGTCACCCAGGCTGGAGTGCAGTGGCGCTATCTCAGCTCACTGCAACCTCTGCCTCAACCTCCTGAGTAGCTGGGATTATAGGCGCCCACCACCATGCCTGGCTAATATTTATATTTTTAGTAGAGATGAGGTTTCACCATCTTGGCCAGGCTGGTCTTGAACTCCTGACCTCGTGATCCACCTGCCTTGGCCTCCCAAAGTGCTGGAATTACAAGCGTAAACCACCATGCCGAGCCAAGAATATTTTTAAAAACTAAATTTAATATCTATTGTTTGCCTGAAAGGTCCAGGGGATATTGGTGTTGGTGGGAATGGTTCTAATTCTCATGTTCCTGGAATCCACAGATTTCTGTTCATGCCCAGGATCTGCTACACTCATGGAGGATGTTAGGCAAGCTGCTTAGCCATGTAAGTTTGGGAGCAGGTGAACAGTTTCCCAATTGGTACAATGAGATGACTGGTTAGCTTATCTCCAAGACAATTGGGCTTAACATTTTGAAGATCATAGATAACTTGGAGAATATGATGAAAACTGTAAACCTTCTTTCCAGAAGAAAGTATATACATTTGACTTTCAACATTTCTTTTCAGAAACTTTATGGACACCTTGAATTTATCCACGGACTGCAAGTCCCTCTTCTGAAGGATTGCTGCCTAGTGTTTTGGATAGTTTGAATACTAAGAATGAATACCAAGAGGATGCAAAACACAAGGACACTGCTTTTCCCTCAAATATACCAATTTAAAATTCAATATTCCAGAGACTATCAAGTTAAAAATGAAAGATCTGATATCTTCCGACTTTTAATCCATATGGTATTATAAAGTTTCAATCGAACAGCTAAATTACAAGCCTTGGGTTCCTTTTGTATATTTTTAAATAAAACCGAATTTTCCTAATGAATTAAACTTTATACTTGCACTATGATTTCAAAGGTATTTCCCCAGCAAAAAATATGTGGCTCCAACTGTGAATGTACACAAACAAAACTGTCACATTTTAGTAAGTACTAATATTTACCTGTGAAACCCCATTGGCCTAATTTGGCTTAATAAACACCCCCTCCACCACCTCCAAGTGACCACTGTTTCAGAATGTTAGAAAAACAAACTAAAAGGATTGATGACTTAACAGAAGCATTGTGTTGATACAGTCATAGATTTCCTTCTAAAAATCTACTTAATGAACTGGAGCATTTTAAAAATTGCTCCAATAGGTCAAACAGGAGACAAGTCAGGTGGGATGTGAGAGGCGGCAAACATACGCAATTTCAACATAAGTGGATAATGGCAAGATCATGTCACAATCATAACATGGCTAAAATCTCTATTTGGAATGAAAAGTATTAGGTATCTTAGCACTCTCCAAATTGCCTACTTTTTTTTAACATAAAAATTTACTTAGACTGCCTTATTTGTTTATGTAGTTCCCAAGTCCAGTTCAGTATCTGGCACACTGTTCTCACTGCATGATCTTTTACTTCTTCCCATTTTTTTGGGAAAATGTCAGAGTAGGAGGAAGCAGAAAGATCTGTATGCCTCTCATCTTCCTGTTGTATAGACTGAAATCCTATTAGATTCAGTTCCTTGAGTCAAGGTGTTGAGTCCCCAGCTATCTCCCTTTCTAGTATAAATATTTCTGGAATGTGTAACACTTGAATGAGATGGTAACTCATTAATATAATATAAAATATGGTCTCTCAGTTCAATTTCACACAGATACCTGAATCTGGGGCATTGAGGAAACTAAAGACACGATGGGCAAGGACAGATAGGATTTGATTGCATCCAGAAGAGGGGAGAGCCTAAGAAACAACTAAGGACATGAGCTGAGATGGGATGTGGTGGGAGGTGGGAGGAGGCTGGAGGTACCTGGAGCAGGAGAATGCTAGAAGAGCAAGCAGAAAATACAAAGGCAAACTTGGCCTTCTTCAGTTGCACTCCGAATAATTCCAATCCAGTTGACAAGAAATTATATGTACCACACTACTCTGAATGTGTCAGTTATTTTATTTTGAAAACTTTTGCACATGGTAGGCAGTAAAAATATTTGTGGAATGAATGAAATTATCACCAACACCCCTATGCCATATGATAACTAAGTTAAGAATCCTTCTCATTAAAATGCAGTTCTAAAGCTGAGGCCCCCTTAGAGCAGACTGACTTTTATCAGAAACAGTATGGCCATCTGTCCTGAATAAATGCCTGTAAGGTCATTTTTCAAAATTCTTCATCCCATATTTCTTCTAAGTCATGGAATCTGTGCATTTCTTTCTACTCTATTTCCTTTGCTTTTCCTTGTGGCCAGGTTGATCATACAGCTCTTACTACCAAAGGATTGACTGCTTAACAGAAACACTGCGTTATATGAGTGACATTAATTGAACATCTAACAGGTGTAAGGCATTAGAATAGCACCTCAGAGTGCCTTAGCTCATTTGCATCTGGTGTGTATTAACGTTATTCCCATCTTACCGATTGAAATTCTAGGAGTTAAAAGTCATACAATTAGTAAGCAGTGGAGCAGATTTCTATTCCTCATTGTGTGAACTGAAGTCAGAGCTCTCAAGCCCCGTGCTATGCAGCTTGTACTCTGCAGTGAGAGGGCACCTAGTCAAGGGTTGCTGACAAGTGAAAAACAGTTCACCATATTAATTGAAAATTAAAGTAGAGCTAAAGGATCCCAAAGGATAATAAATGCCGAGGCCCTGGTGCCAGGTAGGCTCCATTTGTTCTGGAATATGAAGTTCCCACTCTTCTAAATCTCTGCCCACGAGAGCCTGCTGCTCATCAGGCAAAATACAAGGAGGTGATCTGGCAGAGGGTGGTGCTGCCTTCATGCTCTGCTCAAAGGTGTGGGTGACATACAGCCTGGAAGTGACCTTGAGAAGTAGGCTGTTTCTCTCCCACCCCTTCCCAGGACCTATGGGACTCTACAAAACCTTCTTGCTTGTTACAGCTTTCTGAGAGGCATAGGGCTCGCCCAGGGAAATGGCACTGGGGAGGTAATCTTGCTTCTAGCAGTTCCTGTACTCACTGCCTCATTCTTCTAAGCTAGCCTGGTGGAAACTGCCTGTCCCCAGCCAGTGAACCAGAACCATGTCCCTGTTCCTTTCTGTAGAGCAATAAAGGCAAAGTCTGGTTTGTGTCAGCTGTGGCTGCCCTGGGTCACAACTAACCCCCAGGGAAGCAGACTGGTTTTCTGAACACTTTCTGAGTTCCAGCCTCTTTACAGCAAGAAGACTAAAAGTGGGAGCTCATACCTTGCTAAGAGGTAGAGCTACTAATTACCCAGTGCCTACTCTGCTATTGGCATTTTAACATACATTCCTATTGAATTGTCACCATATTGCTGTGAAGATGATCAGAATATCCCTGATTTACACACTGGGAAGCTGTGGCTCAGCGAGGTGAAGTAATGTATCCAAGGCAAACCCTAGAGAATGTCAAGTCTGAGCTTTATACCCAGTCTGACTGGCTGTGAAGTTTATGCTTTCCCCTATTCTTTACTACTTTATAGACCCTCCCTCATGATCTCCTCTGCAGGAGGCTCAAACACGAGATATCAGTGCCCACTCCCCATGAGAGGCTCTTCTTTCCAGCTGAGGGCTGGATCCTTGCACCATTCATTCTGCTGAGCCAGAGAAGGGCTCCTAAACTCTTCCCTCTCTTGTCCACTTCCTAGTGCAACTTCATTATATTTGGGAAGCTAGGACATCTGGTTTTGTAGCAGCCTTCCCCTGAGGTTAAATTCATCTTTGACCGTGTCCCATGGACTATTCTCTAAAGTCCAGAGAGTTTACTTGCAAATCATTTGAAAACCAATGCTGTTGCTGAAGGGGATACAGAATGCACAATAGAACATTGAGAAACACAAAAATCCACTTTACCTCCCCACTTCACCATGTGATCTTCCAGATCATGTATCGGAATACCTGGGCATGGGTAATGAAAGTGTAAGGAAACACCAGATAGGCTCGTCCCAAACTCTGTCACTTAATGGCTGTGACCATAGGCAATTAAGGTTCTCTGGGCCTCAATTTGTTCATCTTTACCTTTAAGGTAGGTATTACCTGTAGGAGCCCACTCAAATTAAGGAGAGAAAATGAAGCTGAACCCTAAACAGCTATTCATCCTTCAAAAAAGAATAAACTATATTAAAAGAAAAACTAAAAAACACGTCCACAAAGAAAGCCAACAAGGAAAATCATCTGGT
The DNA here is from genome assembly GCF_024542745.1 of Macaca thibetana thibetana. Taxonomy (NCBI): domain Eukaryota; kingdom Metazoa; phylum Chordata; class Mammalia; order Primates; family Cercopithecidae; genus Macaca; species Macaca thibetana. The sequence goes on along the minus strand of NC_065578.1, from coordinate 194,429,384 downwards.
AATGTTTACAGTAGGCCTAAGAGTGAGAGGATTCTTGATAACCTGTAGCTATTTTTTACCATTTCCACCCTTGCATTAGAATATGGCTTAGGGAAGTCTCTGCCTATGCAGTGCCTGAGTTTTCCTCTGTGTAGAATGGAAATAATCTGAGTGTCCTGCCTGTCTTATACATTCTCACAGAAGCTTTACAAAAGATACCTGATAGCTGTGAAACACTGAGTTCCCTAGGGACAGTCTATAGGAGCAGATTTCAGTGACTCAATCACCCATAGCCAATATATAATTTTAAAACTTTTTTTTTTTCACTGCGACTATCCACTAGACTGTAAGCTCCACGAAGCAGGAAACGGTGTTAGATTTTGCTCACTGATGTATCCCTGGGCTAGGAGAGGCTGCAGTGCATTACTCAGGTCCTGCCTTCAGGATGGAGGCATGCTTTCCCCCAGCAGCTGGGAGTATCAGCTGCCAATGGTTCACAGCTGATTGCCTTCCTAGGAATTGCCACTGGTGAAAGAAAGTTCTTTGCCCAATGTTTTATTCCTTCTAAAGTTGTAACCCAGTGATTAGTCAATACAGTGGTACAAAGGCCTGGGACACTTGCCTGAACTCAGGACAACTCTCAAAGGCTATCCCCAGCTCCAGAACTCTCTGAAGGGCCAGCTGAGGCCTTGGTCAAAACTGCAGCACAGTTTAACTTCTTCTACCAAGTCCAATTTCCCTCATTCGCAGATGTTGTACCTTCTCAATAAACCTGCAAGCAAGTTTATAATTTGCAATCTGTATCCCAGGGAGCCCAACCAATTGAACTCATTGTAGGGTTCAATAATATTTGTTGAAGGCTGAATGAACATTGGAAGGGATAAAGTTGCCAACAAAATCAATTCAATTTGATATAAACATCTTTCAAGAGTTGAGAAGGAATATAAACCACGGATTCTTTCCATACTCCTATAGACAAAAATTCCATAAGATATCGGAGAGCTTTCAGTTAATGATGCTGCCATAATTTATTATTTCTTTGAAAGACTTTAAAATGATTGATACAGGGCACAATAAATGAAAAAGTCCAAAGTGACCATAGTCACATAACCATCAGTCAACAAACTCTTAAAATCCTTTAAAAATAAAGATGGTTTGCCACATGTAAAATTCAATAGACCTAATTATTTTCAAATGAACATTAAGTTCTCATTAATTTTCATCTGGCCAAATTAACCAAAAGGAGAGAGGACAGTCTGTATATCAGTCAGTGTCTGTCAGGTCAAGTTGAAATTACATTAGTGTAAGTGGATCAGGAACATATGAATTAAATTTACCCTTTGGATGTTATGGAAGTAATCATTAAGGCTATCACCCTCGCAGATGGAGAATCTGCCCAAATACCATTGAGCTAATTCCTCATTACTCTTTAATATTCTGTACAACAGCACTTAATAATAGAAGTCAACTCTCAGTTGACATCCTCCCCACCCAATTTATTTATTTATTCACCTGTACATTTGAGATATGTCATTTATGCCACTGGATCGTTTCTGATTGGGACACAAACAACGCAACAGAAGATGGGGAAACAGAGATCCCACTGACCAGCACCTTTACTCGTCTATAACAGCCCAGTTGCCTCCAAACCAGGTCTCTTCTCTGTTACTACCACTCTGGGTTGAGTGGGCAGAAGGCCTGTATGGAAAATGACCAATTTTGTTTTTAAAGATTTCAAGACATTTATGCCAAGAGAGTCTGCTAATAACTTGTAACAGCTGCCTCTGATTAAGTGCCAGGCAAGGTTTCTTCTTTGTTCTAAGCAATTTATATTCATTATCTTGAGTCTTCATGAGAGCCAGATATGTGGATAAGTACTATTATTCATGTTTTACAAGTGACCAAACAAGTTCAGAAAAGCAAATAGATTGCCCAGGATTGCACAATAATTAAAATAGCAGACCTGGGATTCAAATCCAGGACAAGACTAATAGACACTACTAGGACACTTTGTTCCTTTATTTTTTATAAGTGATTTCAACTTGCGAAAACGAAGTGAAAGCAGGAATCCAAAACCACTGGCCACCCTGGAGAAATCAGTTAATTTCTGGTGGCCTTGGTGACTAACCCTGCTATAGGAGCCCACTCTAATTAGAGAGGGTAAACAAAGTCAGAAAGGATAGAGTCATTTATCCTTCGGAAAATCCTTTCATTAAAGCAAAAACAAAAACCTCCACCACAAAGAAGGTCAACAAGGAAAATTGTTAACTTAAACATAACCATAGAGAGAGAGAGAAAAAATCATATTCCCAGAGTTTTTTCACTTAAATTTAGCCTTTTGGGGATTTTCTGATTTTCGTAAAAATTCATTTTGCCTATTTAATTCAAAAAAGTACAAGTCGAAATTTTATTTTTAGGTGGTATTAGATTGGTGACCCCCTATCATCTGACTAAAACAAACACAAATTCTTTACAGAAGAATGCACCATCACCAGGGATCTATTCCACACAAAATTAAATCAAACAAGAGTTCACTGAAAAAGCATGAAAGAAACAAAGCATTGTGGTTGAGAGCAGAAACAAACAGGTTGGAGAATCAGACCCACAGGATTTCAGACACTGGATTTATCAGATGCAGTATACAAAGTGAGTATATTTAATATGTTAAAGGTATAGAAGGTGTCAAATGCATGAGCAAAGAGAAGAGAATATAAAATGACAGGGCAGATTTAAAGATTAAATAGTACTTCTATTTACTTCTTTAAAAAAAGGTATATTTGCAACTTAAAAACTCATTGAGTAGACTAAGCGGAAGATTAGAACCAGCTGAAAGGATATATACAATGGAAGACACATTGCAAGAAATTAGCCACAATGCAGCATAGAGAACAGAGGTTTAGAATTGAAATGAAGAAAAGGCCACAATATTTTTAAGAATTGAGAACTGACATGAACTGTCAGTTGCAGAAAGTCCAAATGAAACCCAGGCAGGATTTGGCTTGTATTGTTGCTGTGGCTATTTCTAGTGCAACACCAGCTTCAGATTCCTCTAACATTACCTTTGATGAGGGCTGGCTGCCTGAAAGTCTTCCTCAATGTCTGTATGCCACCCATGCCTCTTGCCTTCCCTGTACACCTGAACATCTGAGAGGCTCTCTCCTTGCCCCTTCCCTGTTTCTCTCATTAGATTGCGATTGTTTGTTACCTGGTGCCACTAGGCTGGTTTCAGGCATGCCCTGTGCATCCTGTTGTTAGAATGAGCCTTTCTCTTGGATCCTGCGCCACTCCCAATAGTGGAAGACATCTAATAATCTACTCCCTGGCGATTTCTTTCCCCTTCCTCTAGGGTTGGTTTTTGTTTGCTTGTTTGTTTTTGTTTTATTCCCAGCCCACCTGAGTCTTCATTTTTTACCTGGGGGTGACAGAGTTAGCTGCGCTTCCACAAGTGATTTTTTTTTTCCTTAGGGAAGAGGGTCTGGATGACCTTTCATGCCTTACCTGCAGCTGGCCTGCTTATCAAGGGATGTTCTTTCTGGTCCCTGGCCCTGCCTCCAGTTCTTCTCCCAAGCACCCAATTGATGTGCATGATGAAGAACCTCTGAGTGGGTGAAAATTCTCCTTGTGTCTGTGGCTCCCAGAGGTTCACTTGACCTTGAAATAGTTGTTTTAAAAAGAAAAAAAGCTGGGTGCAGTGACTCACGCCTGTAATCCCAACACTTTGGAAGGCCAACGTGGGTGGATGACCTGAGGTCAGGAGTTCGAGACCAGCCTGGCCAACATGGTGAAATCCCATCTCTAATAAAATACAAAAAGTAAGCAGGTGTGGTGGTGGGCACCTGTAATCCCAGCTACTCGGGAGGCTGAGGCAGGAGAATTGCTTAAACTCGGGAGTTAGAGGTTGCAGTGAGCTGAGATCACACCATTGCACTCCAGCCTGGGCGACAAGAGCGAAACTCCATAACAACAACAACAACAACAACAACAACAACAACAACAACATAGCTGCCTTCTTACATACAAGTTAGGCAGCTCCTCTTCCTTCTGTGCTCTGCCACAGGTGACTCAGGGCTCTTGTCCCAACTGTCCTAGGAGGCCCCCACTTGAGAAATGAGCCAGCCTCTCCCTCAAAAAGCCTTCCCAAAACCTCTTACCTTTGTTAAACAAGGCTGGTTTTGATCTCTCTGTGGAGAAAAATAGGGGGGCTTAAGAAAGAACTTACTCTAAAGAATAGGTAAAATGTTATTCTTTAAAACTCAAGTTCTGAGCATAAAGCAGCGAGATTTAGAAATTTGTGTGTGATTTAAATGAATAAATCAAGAGGAGACTGCTTTTGCTTATCTAAGCGTTTGGAAGACGGAATGTGTATTAGTCTGTTCTCATGCTGCTAATAAAGACATACCCAGGACTGGGTAATTTATAAAGGAAAGAGGTTTAATTGACTCACAATTCCACATCGCTGGGGAGGCCTCACAATCATGGTGGAAAACGAAGGAAGAGTAAAGGGTGGCAGGCAAGAGAGTGTGTGCAGGGAAACTCCCCTTTATAAAACCATCAGATCTCATGAGACTTATTCACTATCACGAGAACAGCACGGGAAACACCGCCCTCATGATTCAGCTACCTCCCACCAGGTTCCTCTCACAACATGTGAGAATTACGGGAGCTACAATTCAAGATGAGATCTGGGTGGGGACACAGCCAAACCATATCAGAATGGTTGAGAATTTCCATCTCTGCAGCTAAAAACAACAAGAGAAAACCAAAAACTTGGACTGGAATATCAGGTTGTTATTACCTGACTGCGTAACCTTGGACAAGTTGCTTAACTTCTCGAAGCCTCAGTTTCTTCTGTTGTGAGAGAGGCTATTTAGAGCAGCTACTTTGCAAAGTCAAAGATTAAAAGAGATATAGTGTTAAAGTGCTGAGCACAGTGACCAGCACGTGGTAAGCACTCAATCAATGTAGCTATTATGATTATTAACTCTCCTGATGTCAACGTCTTCTCATTGTATGTTGGTATTGGGTATATACCGTAGTTGTCCTTCATGGACTGGAGGACTGACAGTTATTGAGCAGAAAGTAGCACATCACTGGTCGGTGTGGACCTTGGGAACCTAAAACAAATTATACTACCTTAAAAATGCACTAGATTTGGTGCCCATTCATTTATTTGCTCTTTATTCCCTTATGGAATGTGGGTGGGTGATGTTGGTTGCAGAAGCTGGAAGGTTAATAATCAATCAATAATTGAGTATTCTCTAAGCCTGTGCCTATTTCATCACTGAGCATGGCTCCAGGGCTAAATTAGCTAAACTACTTACAGAAAAGAGATTCAGGGGAATGAATAAAAGGCAAGGTGTGTCAGGGAAAGAAAGAAGATATAGGGAAACAAGAGAAAGTAAAGAAAGATTTCTTGGACATGGTTGATCAGTCACTGTGTCCTGGTTTCCTGGAAAGACCCTAGAGAAAGTCAAATGATGAATTTGCTAACGCGGATGATCACAGATGTTTGGGATAAACCAGTTTCAAAACCACTTTATGTAAACCAATTTAATATTCTTTTGTGGCAGATTGATGGGCTGCTCTATAGATAAAATAAATAATAAATATTGCCTATCTTATCATCAATAGGACATATGACTATACTGCAGCAAACTTGCTAGCAAGCTAGGAAAATACAGTCCCAGAGGCCATTGTACTGTGAGGTGGATGCACCATGAATCATGCTCAGGAAGTAGTTCTGGCCACCCAGCTCACCAGCTCACAGGTATCTGCAGTCACAGTTTGAAACATGTTGCTGAAAGAGTGTCTCTCTCTGGTTAATCCTGCATTATAAGAAATGACTAACACCTTACAGAGTACAATTAGAATTCTGAATAATCTTGACAAGTTGGAGAGGTAATTAGTCATAAACTGATGAAGTCACAGTCAAGTAAGGTTCCAATAGTTTATTTAGTGAGAACACCTTCACAAATACATGAGTGGTGAATGAATGCCTGAAATAATACATTAAGAAAGAACTGTGTGCCCTTTTATGGGGAGCTATAGAAGGAATTTTCGTTATAAGCTGTTTAAATACCACAGTCTTGGGAAGCAGACGGACTCGAGTTGAATCATGGTTCTTCGACATCTGAGATGTGCCTTCTTGAACAGGTTCTTACTGCTGCTTCCCCTGGTTTTCTCATCTGTAAAAAAGGAGGTAATAATCTCTACCTTGTTGCAAGGATATACCTGAAGAAAAACATTTGTATTAGACACTATTTTTTACCCATCCAACATCCATTTCATCCTTTCTACTGGTTAAGAAAAACTTAAAATTTTTATAGGTGGCTGGATACTCTCCCGGATGGTAACGCTAGCCCAGCTCAGGAGTAAATCCTAATCAGCCATAGTGTACTATCACGGGAGTCTTCTCTCCATACACTTCTTGATAGATGAAACAATAGAAGTTCTTATGATTAAAATCAGAATTTTTCTTGTAGTTATTGCCCCCAAATTCCTCATTGAAAGAGTTGTGAAGTGCTTGATACCTAACTGCTACTCAAAAAAGGGATTGTCCATAACTCTCCATTATTGTTTACTTTTCTGTAGCTTTGGGATCTCCTGATCACCTCTTTTTTATGAAAGTTTCTCCCCTTTTCCATTAGATACCATTGCCTTCTGCTTTTCTTCTCAAATCTTAGGTTGCTGTTTCTCTGTCTTGGAGGACAGCTTCCCTTTCTCTGCCTGCCCCTTGAATACAATTATCTGTTAGGGGTCCATCCTTCGATTTCTTCTCTCTTGTTGAACTCAGCTACTCCCTGGGCTTTGTGACTCTTAAATAATTATCTCCAGCTCACACCTATCATTTCAGCTTCTAGCCATCATTCCAGTGGCCTATTGGACATGCCCACATAGGAGTCCTGTCCAACTCAACTCATATTTGTATCATTTCCTCACTCATTCCCACTGCTCTTCCTGCATTCCATTTATTGGGAAATATTATCACATCTCCCCATTGTGTCAAACCAGAAACCTCCAGTCACCAGTTGTTCCTCCGTCTCCCTTACACCCTGCATGCAATCAACTTGTTGCCTTAATATTCTCAAATAATATTCATCTGTCCTGACCCCTGAATCTTCACTGATACTGCTTTAATTTACCATTGCTAATCTTTATCTCTCATCTGGATTATTGCAATAACCTCTTTGCCTGAATCTTGCTTTGTAGTTTCTGCTTTTATATTCCATCTTCTAGACTGTATGAGTAGAATGATATTTCTAAAATACAAATTTCATCAAATCACTTCTCTACTTTAAGCCTCCTTGATTTTTTGTAAATGTAAACATTTTAGCACAGTCTACAAGGCCCTTTTATAATTGACTCCAACAGTTGTCACTCTGACAACACCTTGGAGTCACCTAGAGTGATTAAAAATATGCCAATGCCCAGGCCTGACCGCCAGAGATTTTCATTTCATTAATTTGATTTAAGGTATAGGTATTTTTAGAAGCTCTCCAGGTGATGCAATGTGATGGAGGCTGATAACTGCACACAGCTCAATTTTCCAGCCCGAACAGCAGCTGCTTACCCTGCTTATCTCTTGGCTGTTGTACTAAATAATTTGCACTTTGTCGAATGGGTGATGTTTTCTCAAAATTAGTCTTTCATAGGTGCTGGAGAGGCCTTTTCCACTTCTCCTCACCCAATCCTACCAGTCCGTAAGTCTGTCAACACTTGTCTCAGATGTCAGCTCCTCCATCCAGGAGGCTTCTTGAGACTGGGGAGTGTGTCTCACCGTGAACTTCCCACAATGCCACCTGCTTTTTTCTGGCATGGCCTTGACCCCAGTGGGTACTGGAATTGTCCATTCCTCACTCATGCATTGTGAGTTTCTTCAGGTCACACATTTTATTTTTGCATCCTTGTGTCAAGAATAGTTTCTGCAATAAATATTAGGCAAGTTAAAGAATTAATGGGCCTTGGCTGAAGCAGCATGGTGTATCAGAAAGAACACTAGCCTGAGTCTGAATCCTTCTTTACTGAATTGAGCTATGGAGGCAGCCGCTATGATGGCCCCCAGTGACCCTGTGTCCTGCTATTCATTCCCTTCTGTAACCCCCTTTCCTCGAGTGAGGCTAATGAACAGAACACAGCAGACATACTGGGATGTCACTTTCAAGATTGGGTTGTAAAATGACTGTGGCTATGTTGGGTTGTCTCTCTTGCTTTCTCACTTGCTCACTCTGAGGGAAGCCAGCTGCCATGTTGTGAGCTGCCCTACGGAGAGACCCCCCCATGGCAAGGAACTGGCCAACAGCTGGTGAGGAACTGCAGCCCTTAGTCTGACAGCCTGCAAGGAACTGATTCTGCCAATGATCACAAGTGAGCTTGGAAGCAGATCCTACCCCAGTTGAGCCTGCGGCAACAGCATCATTGTAACCTCATAAGAGACCTTGAGCCAGAGGCACCCGGCTGAGCAGTGCCCAGATTCTTGGATGACAGAAACTGTGCGATAACTAATATTTGTTGGTTTAACCTGCTAAAGTTTGGGGTAATTTGTTACACAGCAATAGATAATAAATATACTGGCTGCCTAGCCTTAAGGGGTGGTTTAGATCTAATTCACTACACTCCAGATTCTTCATCTGTAAAACTGGGGACAATACCACCTACTCTACAAGGCTATTGTGAGACAAAATAATAAGGTGGAAATAAAAGCGATTTTTACAGTAAAAGTGCTACACAAAAGTGAGATTTCTATCTCCAGACGTATCGTAATTCAGATAGATGTCTTTTCATTCTTAATTGTTTAATATCAAGCATCATGAGATCCTAGAAGCAACAAGCTAGAGGTGTATGGCTAACCTCTTTCTATCTGATGGAGTGATCTTGACCAGCTGTGCATTTAATACTTCCTTTTTTCATTCATCAGCTAATAATTAACAGCTGTAGTAAAAAATCACAGCATCCTCAATCCGTGCCTTAGTTCTCTTAAGTGCTTCTTTTCTCAAAAGAACTCTAAAAGAATAAAGGAAAATGGGTCATATATTCAAAGCCTTAGCAGCTGCCTCTGCCTGGAATCTGGGCTATGGAATGGGTAAAACCATCATGGTCAGCAGTAAACATTCAGTGAGGGCCTTCCCTTTGGCCTCCATTATGCTGACTCCTGAGAACGCAAAGAGCTGTAAATACGGACTCGGTTCCTATGGAGCTCATCATCTGATGAGAGTGATGGACCCTTGAAAAACTGCATGTGCTTGAAAAGCAGCCACCCCCATTAGATGGGCAAGCAGTGTCACATAGAAGAACCAAGCAGTGCAATATAGATAGCATATCCTTTCATCTTTAGGATGGAAGATTAAAATATCTTTCAATCTTTAGAAGTGCAGGAGACAGCCGGGATGAGTCTCAAGAATTGGTTTGTATTCAGGCCTGCTAACTCTGTTCTACAACACGGTGTCTCTGACTTGAGAAAAAATGTCAAGGCATGATATTTGGATAGAAATTTTAAAAATTTACAGTGTTTTCCATCTCTATTACCTCATAGAATTTTTTAAAAAATCAGTGGTTCGTTCAAAAATTATATTCGGGCACCTGTTATTTGCAAAATACTGTGCTGACATTGTGGGCAATAAGATGTGTAAGAAAAGACTCTTCTTCTGGCTGGGCGCGGTGGCTCACGCCTGTAGTACTAGCACTTTGGGAGGCCGAGGTAGGTGGATCACTTGAGGTCAGGAGTTCGAGACCAGCCTGGTCAACCTGGTGAAAACCCATCTCTACTGAAACAAAAAAACAACAAAATTAGCTGGGTGTGACAGTGAATGCCTGTAATCCCAGCTACTCTGGAGGCAAAAGCACAAGAATCCCTTGAACCCAGGAGGTTGCACCACTGTACTCTAGCCTGGGCAACAGTGAGACTCTGTCTCAAAAAAAAAAAAAAATTCTTCATCTTCAGAAAAAATAATAATAACAGCAACAACAATACAAGCTATTGAGTGTTAGACATTGTAGTAAGAGCTTTGATACTTTGTCTCATTTATCTTCACAAAATCTTTAATAGGTAAACTAAAAAAATTGTGTCAAAACTGAGAACCGTGGTTCAGGAAGAGAGAGCAGTTTTTTCAGGGTTATGCAAGTAAAAAGTGCCAGGACTTGAACAGTTCCCATGCCCTCAGGTTCTTTTTCTGAATCACTCATTGCACCTTACCACCTCCCAACCTATCTTTATTTTGGTTGTTGATAGCATCAAGTGACATTTTATAAAGCATTTTACAGTTCTATAAAATCATCTTCATGATCCTCTTATTCAATTTTCACAACAAGCCTGTGAAACTGGTATTATCACCATTTATAGAGGAGAAAATAAAGGCCCAGGCTGCTTAAGCGACTTGTCTGAGGTCAGCCAGCTACTGTGGTAGACCCAAAATTCACACTGAGTAACAGCACACAAGCCTGTCAAAACTTAAGGCAGGAATCCACCCAATATCAAAAGGCACATTGTTGGGTACTACACAAGTGCGGGGTAAAAAGGGATTTTGGTGGGGTGACATGAAGGGTCATTGCAGGAACTGAGTTTTTAAGAAGGAAAACAGCAGGTAGAGAGATGCCCAAAGGACATTTATGTTGGTAAGCTGTGTAAAGTTGCCCATGTTGAGAAAGGGTATTTTTCTAAGAGTATGAAGATCTGGGTTCTACTCCAACTTCGCCCTGAACTCATATAGAATCCAAGGCATGTTTTGTGATCTCTCAGAGCCTGCTTCCTCACATATAATATAAGAGTGACAATGCTTATCCAGTTCTAAAGTTGTATTGTGAGAACTGAGGAGGTAATGTAGTAGTTTGAAAATTGTAGAGCACTTTATAAACATCAAGGCTTATTATCCCAACTATAATAAGATGAGTTCAAGACTCAGAGTCTTGAAGAACTTGCCTGGGATCACACAAGAAAGCCCAACAGGCACCCAGGTGTCAATGTGAAGCTCCTGAATGACCAGTCAACACTGCAGGGCCCTGAGTCTCAGTCAATATTTGAACAGACACCAATTGCTGAGTTTTCTGTCCATGAGGACATGCTTCTTCTTGGAATCATGAAGACATAAGCTAGCCAAAGAGAGAAACTTAACTGCACACGCATTGGTCCGAGCAAGGTGTATGGGAAGGAGTTTCTCAGGAATGGTCTCAGGCTTAGGACCTTCTTGCTCTGCAAAGATCAGGCACAGTTACCCTCTCTGCACTCCAACTCTCGTTTATAAGAAAGTTTACCCCTATTACATGACTTAGAACAGGAGTTCTCAAACTTTTTTATGGTAAAGTCCATGGACTTTCCTCAATATTGTTGTCAAATACATAAATGGCATAAGGCTGCAAAAGAGACAAATTACATTGAAATGCAGCTATCAAATATTAAAATATTTGTGCTATAGGAATATATATGTCTTTATTAAAGTGTTAGATAAATATATGCAGCAGTATATCTAATAAAAATTAGTTTCCAAATAGAGATGAACATAAATGATATTTCAAGGTATCTGTAACAACTGCAAAATCATACTTTAAAATATGCATAGTGATAAAGTTAGAGATATTACAACTTTACAGCAGTTTGTTGCCAATATTTGTAATTGAAAAACATCAAATTTCAATTAGATGCTAGTGAAATAGAAATGTCAGTTTTTTCCAAACCAACTCCATGAACATCACCCCTTCCCTACCTCAAATTTTATCTATGAATCCCGTGGGGCCTCAGATTAAAAAATGTTGGTTTAGAGGAAGCTGAAGAAGGCTTTTTAAAGGAAAGCAGTAAGTTGTGTAGGAAATATCACTGATGATTGCATTTAATATTTATTTTGTTATGTATTATTAACACATTTATGATGTTCAGTTATACTTTACTGCAGATATTGTTACTAATAAAAAGAATGCAGCATTAATTATTCCTCATCATAAATATTAGTTACATGAATGAATGGACAATTAAGAAGCAAAATTTATGTTTATAAATCGCAAGTCCACCCCGTCTACTCCAAACTGTTACCTTAATGAATCAACACCTTGTGTCTCAGTTTCCCTAGGTCACAGATGATCAGGGTATTAGTAACAAAGTTAAAATATAAGGGTCAAGAATATGGTATTTGGAGTCTGAAGTAAATTGGCTCTAGTTCCACCAGGCATTAGCTAGATGGTCAAGGGGAAATTACTTGACTGTTTTGGGGGTTTCGTTGGGTTTGTTTTTTGAGACAGGTTCTCACTCTGTCACTCAGGCGGGAGGGCAGTGGCATGATCTTGGCTCACTGCAACCTCCGTCTCCTGGGCTCAGGCAATACTACCACTTCAGTCTCTTGAGAAGCTGGGACTACAGGCATGTGCCACCAAGCCTGGCTAATTTTTATATTTTTTGTAGAGACAGTTTCACCTTGTTGGCTGGTCTTGAACTCTTGGGCTCGATCAATCCACCCAACTTGGCCTCCCAATCTGCTAGGATTACAGGCATGAGCCACTGCACCCGGCCTTTGCTTTTAGTTAGGTAAAGTAGAAGTAATGATTTCAACTTTTGAGGGCTGTTGAGGGGATCATGTGAGAGGATGTATGTATATAAAGCACTTTTCACAGCATTTGACACATACTAAACATTTACTTAATGGTTGCTATTACTGCAACTATAATTATTGTTACCTGTTATCACAGGGCACTTTGCCTATCAAATGAAAGTCAGTATGTTTAACCCATAACAATGAAAATTATGGGCTCCTCTCAGCAGAATCTTTATGTAGACTTTGAAGTGATGAGAAAGAATCAAAATCTGTACCACCCTTAGGTACCATCAGCCTTAGCTAGAAAATGACACAGAAAACAACCCTTGTGTCAACAGAGTAAGGCCTGACCTTCAAGAAGAATGGAAAAACAGGTTCTGTTTGCCATGGAAGATCTCTTATCACCCTTTCAGAGTGCCTTCGGTTTTTGTGTCCCCTTTCCTAGATTCCAAGGTGTCTGGTATCCAGTCTTCTGCCCCTCACATTCTACTGTGCACCTCGTGCTAGGCAGGAGGGGATGAGAATTTGTATTGATGGGGTCTCTCCTATTTGCAGGGCACTATTTTGCTCTCTAGGTGATGAGTAATCCTAAGCTTGAAAGCCTTTAAATTTTTCTGTGCTTCATTCTTTCAAGGATCTGGTTTTGAAGTTGTATCTGCCTAGTTGGAACCAATCAATGATATTGAGGGAATGGATACCAAATTTTCCATAATGTGATTATTACACATTGCATGCCTGCATCAAAGTACCTCATGTGCCCCGTAAATATATATGCCTACTATGTACCCACAAAAAAGTAAAAAATTAAAAAATAATAATACAGAAGTTTTGAGAATGCCTTAGTTTCCAAGTTGCTGGATAAAATATATGTATTATCTTAGCGAAAGCTTTTAATAGCAACACTAATAAGCTACAAAGCTGTACACATGCATCTATGTAGACCTGGCTTTCATCCTGGCTCTACTATATCCCGGCTGTGTCGTCTTGGTCAAGGCAGGTAACCTCTCTCTCTAAGACCATTCTTTACTTATAAAATGCAAATAATAACTTCTTAGCAATTTGGTTAAAATTATAAGATTTTGTTTCTAAATAATTAATAACTATAAATACTTAACATGAAAATTTTTACTATCAATAAAAATAATGGGACTTCCAGTGTATTGGAAGACATTTGATGTGAGATTGGAAGGAATTTCAGATGCTTTTTATCACTCTTCATGAGTAACTACTTCTTTGTCAATGAGTGGTGTTTCCTCCATGCTAAAAAGATGAACACATTTCAGTCATTTCATAAACACAGCGCTCATGAAATCCTAGCCATCATCTCAGAGTGAGTGCACACTAAAAGGTAAGGAATGCAATGGGTTGAGAAAATTCTACCCAATTAATCTTCATATCCAATTTGGAGGTAGGGCAAGATCTAAAACACAGATATATAGTCTCACCACTCTACTCTGGCCCCTCAAGAGGGTGATACTTGACCTCTTGCTCTTAAAACACTTCTAAACATCTAGGCATCCTGTCCCAGAACAAAAATCAAAGTAAGGCCACACACAACCTTGAGAAAGATCAAGGGCTTTCAGCCTTTCTCTCTCTTCAACTTGTAAAGGCTTGAAGAGGCAGTTAGCATAGCCTCTGGGCCCTCCTTAAACTTTGGGGCTCTTCAGCCATGGAATCCAAATCACTCTTCTGGATGTATGCCCAGAGCAGAGCTCTGGCTTCGAATTCTCTGGACGACAGCCACGATAAAGACATTTGCTACTGCCAGCACATAGAGGGAAACATGGAAAATACAAGAACACAATCAGCGTTTCTAAAATACCTCTGCCGGGGGAATCTTTGTCACCAGCTTCTTAGGAAAGAGGAATTATGCCCTCCTCTCCCCACTTGGCTAATTATCACCACTGTTGTAGAATTGAAAAGAGCTTCAAGAGATTGAAGGAGAACAGTCTAAAGAGAATCATAGTTCATGAATTTAAGAACAGGGTCTTGATTTGCACTTTATATCCTGTGAGGCTCATGTGTTCCCATGTGCTTAGAAGAAACTTCTACAGAGACCAAGTGAGGCTTCTTATAGCACCCTGTTCCATATTATGTGTGCCTTTTTGTTTTTTTAACTTTTTGGATTTTAGAATCAGAGATTCAGTTTACTCATACTCTTATTTCAATTCCTGGCACACTCTTACGTTTGATCCCATAAAGCCCCTTTCTTAGTTTATTTTAGTTTTCCCCTTCATCTCTCATTTCCCATTCCCATTCCTTACCACTTAGTATACATTCCCTCTAACATGTTTAATGTATGTTTCTTTATACTCTTGATACATATGTATTTTTCCTGTGTTTTTTTTTTTTGTTTGTTTGTTTGTTTTTTTTTTTTTTTTTTTTTTTTTTTGAGACGGAGTCTTGCTCTGTCACCCAGGCTGGAGTGCAGTTGTGTGATTTCGGCTCACTGCAACCTCCAACTCCCGGATTCAAGTGATTCTCCTGCCTCAGCCTTCTAAGTAGCTGGGGCTGCAGGCACCTACCACCACGCCCAGCTAATTTTTGTATTTTTAGTAGAGACAAGGTTTCACCATATTGGCCAGGCTGGTCTTGAACTCCTGACATTGTGATCTGCCCGTTTCGGCCTCCCAAAGTGCTGAGATTACAGACATGAGCCACCACAGCTGGCCATGTATATGCTTTTAGTTTACGTCATACATAGTGTCTCATTATATTTCTTATCTCTTTATTCAATGTTATGTTCTGATGTATATTCACTAGTTTATCGCATCTGACAGCTGAATTCTATTTCATCTGCTGATGGACAACTCTTGCTGTTACAAATAATGCTGCTGTGTTCATTTTTCTACGTGGTGTCTTACAGGCCTGTGTGAAAATCTCTCAGGCACATTCTCAGGAGAGAGACTGCTATATTGTAGGGTACACAGAAACTAATTACTAAAAGCTGCCAGAATACTTTTCGGAAAGATTGTGCCAGTTCCCACTCCTACCAGCCATGTATGTAGGTTCCTGTTTCCCCCAACTTGTTGAAAACTTGAATTCTTCTAACTTTTTAACTTTTGCCAGTTGAATGAGTATTAAATGGTATATTATTATTGCTTTAATTTTTATGTCTCTTATTACTGGTGAGGTTGAGAATCTCTTGATCTAACTGTTGTCCTTCCAGTTTCTCCTTTTGTGCATTTCTTATTCATATCCTTCAATCATTTTCCTATTTTTTTCTCTAATTGTTGGTAGGAATTTCCTTTATAATCTAAGTATTAATCTCATTTATTTTAAACTTTGAAAATATTTTTCCCTAGTATGGTACACATCTGTTAACACTGTTGATTGTGCCTGTATTGAACAAAAATCTTTAATGTTTATGTAGTCAGATCAACAATTTTTGCCTTACAGTCTGGGCTTCTGTTCAATCATTGTGGAAAACAGTGTGGTGATTCCTCAAGGATCTAAAACTAGGAATACCATTTGACCCAGCAATCCATTACTTTTAGTTTACGTCATACCCAAAGGATTATAAATCATTCTACTATAAAGACATATGCACATGTATGTTTATTGCAGCACTGTTCACAATAGCAAAGACTTGAAACCAACCCAAATGCCCATCAATGATAGACTGGATAAAGAAAAGGTGGCACACATACACCATGGAATACTATGCAGCCATAAAAAATGATGAGTTCATGTCCTTTGCAGGGACATGGATGACACTGGAAACCATCATTCTCAGCAAACTAACACAAGAACAGAAAACCAAACACTGCATGTTCTTACTTATAAGTGGGATTGAACAATGAGAACACATGGACATGGGGGTGGGGGCATCACACACTGGAGCCTGTTGGGGGGTAGGGAACTGGGGGAGGAATAGCATTAGGAGAAATACCTAACGTAGATGACAGGTTGATGGGTGCGGCAAAACACCATGGCAAGTGTATACCCTTGTAACAAACCTGCACATTCTGCACATGTACCCCAGAACTTAAAGTATATATTAAAAATAAAAAAAGGGCCGGGTGCAGTGGTTCACGCCTGTAATCCCAGCACTCTGAGAGGCCAAGGCCGGCGGATCACAAGATCAGGAGATCGAGACCATCCTGGCTAACACGGTGAAACCCCGTCTCTACTAAAAATATTAAAATTAGCTGGCCATGGTGGCAGGCACCTGTAGTCCCAGCTAGTCAGGAGGCTGAGGCAGGGGAATGGCATGAACCTGGGAGGCAGAGCTTGCAGTGAGCCAAGATCACGCCACTGCATTGACAGAGCAAGACTCTGTCTCAAAAAAAAAAAAAAAACAAAAAAAAAAAAAAAGAAAAAAAAAACAAGCCAATTGTCACAAAATCACACAGATAGTAAGAGACTGAGAAAAGACCAGGTATTTTTGGAGCTAAAGCTTTGGTCAGGCCTTCCACACTGGTGGTACTAAAAGTGTAGGCCTCAGACCTGTTCACCATGGGCTAGGTAAAATCTATATTATTTATGCATACACAAGCTTTCAATAAAAAATGAAAAACATGACCCTTTCAATTAAAAAGTGACAGTCTTAATATTTTTACCTATGCTGTTTGTTCTGATTATATTCATTTAATGCTAATGTAATATAACATCCAACAGAAGTATGTAATAAATGTATAATAATGTATATTAATTATAATAAAAATTTAAAATGATCTCTAGTTATAAATGTGAGATTCAGGGCTGGTATCTTGCATGTCTGATTTTTTTTTGATAATTATTTTTATTGTATTTTATGAAAGTAGTGATGGGTGACATTTTGAAAATTAAAAAAAAAAAAGGTTCTTTATCAGTGATAATTGAGAAGCAGAGATCTAGACAACATGTCCTTTCTCTATAAAGGTATCCCTCTTGCTGGCTTAGGCACCTGAAGATCTGAAGATGCAAATAGATTTTTAAAAAGTTATGAATTGGTATATTAGGGTACCCAGTTGCCTCAATCATTTTAAGTAGATCATTTGGTGAAAGGCATCTGAGCAAGCCCTTTCTTGCCAAAAAAATAAAAAGCCTCAGAATGGTTCCTTACAATGTACCCACCCAGCCCTCTCTGCTACTTTATACGTCAATGGCCCATAGGCCTAAAAGGCAAGAATCCACTGCTGGCTCTGGAAATGCCAAGCAATACCTGAGCTCCGAACTAAGGATAAGTCGCTACCAATCTCGAAATTCAACTCTCTCCCACTGGGAAAAAGAAACTATTGAGCTTGAGTATGACAGTATCTGGATGTTAATTATGAGACTGTTGGCAATGTTCATGAAACTATCTGATTTAGATACTAAAGTATGGTGTTTGAACATAGATTGAAGTATTTAAGCCATCAGCACAGCTGACTTGTATAGTAATATTGAGATACATCATCAAATCTGAGAGGAAATATGTAATATTCGTAGGGAACTACAGAATATTAAAAAAATTAAGATCAAATCCCATATCTCAGTAAAAATTGTATAGGATAGTCTTCTGACAGATCATGTGATGTTGTGGTAGAACAATGTAATGAATTTACAATTTAAAAAATTATCTGGCTATGTTTTTGAGTATGTAACATTACCATGTTTCAAACACAATTATTAGTAGAGCTTGCAGCTAGTTAGCTTTTACATTTGGATTTTAACCTTCTTGTGTGTCACTCATACTAAGAATTTTTATAGTAGCCCTGTTTACCTCATGGGGAAAAAAAATGGAAAAATTCAAATATTTAACAGTAGGAGAATATTTAGGAAGTCAGCATTATTAGTGTAATGAAATACTGCAAAATCTTTTATAATAAGTAAGCAGAATATATCAATACATAACAATGTCTCTACAAAGAATTTTGAGTATAAATCACAAAACAGAAAAATAGAATACCTGTACAAATTACAGCTACATGAAAATATGCTCATGTGTTCAGAAAAATAATTAGCATGTAGCCAGGTAGAATTTATTGTATATTTTTTAATCTATAAAGATATGATAAAAGAAATTGAAAAGCACATGTTAATACTGCAATTTTGAGAAAATCACACCAATGCATAGACAATTTAGGTAAATTTAGAAACTTTCAGAACTCTCAGATAGTGGCAATAGGTAGCACAGAAAAATAAAAGAAAGTGGGTGTTGCAAAGAGTGATCTGGAGCAGGGCTCAGCAATGGCCTGGGAAAATCCTGCTTGTTACTTGCTTTCATTAAGGCTTTTTAGAACATAGGCACACCCATCTGTTTATGCATTATCTGTGACTGCTTTCAAGGTACAAGGGCAAAGTTGAGTACTTGCAACAGAGACCATTTGGCCTGCAAAACCTAAAATATTTACTGTGTGGCTCATTACAGAAAAAGTGTCCATTCCCAATCTAAATTATGACTTGAGAAGAGATGAATTAGAATCTATTCTCACTTGTGGGATTTCCATTTCAGTAACATATTTGGGAAAGACCCACACTCCTTCAAATTATGTAAGTCTAAGCCTGCAAGTATAACTGATGGATTATAGGCTCAAGAGGTTTTGGGAAACAACCATGTCACTATTTTCAGAGTTAAGAAATTTCAGAGCACAGGTTTTTATTTCTAAACAAAATAGTCATCCATAAGGATGCCAGAGCTATGTGACTTGAATGTGGAGTAGAAATGAACACAGACTAGGTCACCTGGGTCCCTCAAGGATTCCTTTAGAGCTCTCTTTTTTGCAAGGATATTATGGAGGAAGCTGTTTGTCCCTTCATAGTACCATACAGTGCTTTTATGGCAGCATCAAATTAAAAAAAGAATAGATTGACCTATGAATTTCCTGAAGGTGTCAGAGCAAGAATGAATCTTGGGTGAAACTAATAAGCAATCAGCAGGGAGAATTGCACGTTCCACTTCTGGTGACTCTGGAATGCCCCTGCCCATACTCACAGGCTTTCTGTTTCTTCTGCTGCATCACCCAAGTTCTCCACGCCTTCTCCCTTCATTTTCTATGGCAAGATTATTTTCTGTCTGTGGCTGCGGGCAAGTGGATTGTTCCAAAATTGATTTATATTTTGTATCTTGGAATAGACCAGGAGAAATTTCATACTTGACTTTGTCCTACAATCTTAAAAAATGTACCAACCTGCTTCCAGAACAACAATTAACTCTGTTTTGAGGTTGCCTATGTGGATACAATTTTGATCTTTTCTGGGAGAAATAAAATGTATCAGTTCAATACTTAGAGAAGAAAATTAGTAGTTTGTAGTAGTTTCTGGAGTGAGATGAAAGGTACTTTCTGAACTCTTATTTTCTCTGATCACACCTCCACAGGATCGCAGGTAAAATCATATTTGTAACAAGACAGATTTCTAGCATACTTACTACATGGTTAGTATATATTAGAACACAGAATACTTACTAAACAGACATCCATGCACCCACTTACTGAGACTGAATGGCCCCATAACATGTGCCACTGAAGATGAGAGGAAGAGATCTTTGTAGTGTGGCTTTGGGGTGGGCCTGGAGGTCCTGCTAAGTCAGTGAAGACTGTCTTGACATCCCTTTCTGCCTTTTCTGTGCTGTGCTTTTCTTCTTATCCTCCTTCATCAATTTCTTCCCAAAAGCATCTCAACCCAGTAGCTACAGTGATCATCTAAATTCTCCTGGTACTGGAGAATGTTTTCTGATTATGTATACTAAAGTATCAGTGACTCGGTTATGATCCTTCCTAAGGATATTTATATTGATAAGGGAAGATAAGAATCAAGGGGAGAGAGCAATGCTTTACTGAACTGAGTGTATTTCTAATAGTTGCATTTTTAACACCATGGTGCCTCTTGGGAACGATACTTTTCATTTATGATTGTGAGGAGAGAGAGCTATTGACTGTCCCTCAGATCACACTACACAAATACTCTTAACTCCTCTTCTTCCCCTCCCTTTCTGCGTCCACCTTCCCTAGCTGCTAAAAGCGCTCACTCAAGAGCCCACAGGGAGACTGTGGTGCAAGATCCAGCTCTCCGCACTCCAAGCGTGCAGCTTTCAAACTCCACAAATGCTGGAATAGCAAATGCAAACCAAGACAGCTCAGCCAGCTGGTCTGAGGTCAGGGCTCTGCTTCGCTTTGTCCACCCACACCTTCTCTCTGCAGAGAGACAGAAAGACTCTGGGATAACTATTGGCAGAACGGATCAGAGGTCATCACTGAGCAGATAAAGCTCAAGAGAGAAACTAGTGTAGGGGGCTGGGAGCAGAGGGCTGCAGAGTGAAAGCATGCTAGAGAAAAGGTGATGAGAGCCAGAGCCGGTCTTGGACCAGACCCTGCAGTGAAATTTATTTGGGGAACCCTTCCCATTAAACTTCATTGTGCACCCAAGCTGGCAATTCTTCCTTAGTGTCACCACTTACCTGCCCTGCCCTGGCCCACACCTTTCTCATCCTCTACCTTCCAAAAATTCCTGCTCTTGATAACTTTCCACTCTCTCTTTTTTCTTTCTCAGGTCCCACCATTCTATTTTTCTGTGAAAAAAATAATCTGTAGAAAAGTTTTCATGAGTCATAACAAATTAGTTGACTTTTTAAAAGGAGATAAAGGTAGAATTTCAAAGGAAGATCCATGAACTCTCCACCAATGTGTACCTAACATAAACCCTGACCCTAAGCCAATCTTGCTTTGAGTGTCCCTGTGTCTTCCTCTTGAGGATCATTTTAGGGATTAAAACAATGTAGTACTAGAGGAACTATAAATTGCCTTTGTGTGCGTTTATAGGGCATTTTCAAATGCCTATAGACACTGGATTTTAAATTTATAAATAACATTTGGATTAAATATATTTTTAGTAATCTTATGCTAATATATATATACACATATATATATGGCTGTCTATTTATATACATAATAGCTCTCTCTATATATATTTAAGCTGATATATATATTTAAATATATAAGTGCATATATTTAAGCTATATATATATGTGTGTATATATAATATATAATATATTAATTAACATTTTGGGGGGTTCTGGATCCTGATCCAGGTTCTCTTAAATATACAGGTATGCAGATTAGTTTGGAACAGGAGTAGGGAAATACACAAGGAGAAAGAATCTGTGCGTTGGCTGCATTTTACCAAACAAGTCCCCTGACCAAAGTTTGAGGTAATCATTTGTATCATTTGCTGTTACATAATAGAGATGGATTTCTGGACAAACTCCATAATAACTGTTTCTTTTCTCTTAGTTACCATTATTCTCTTGGCAGCAACTACCATAATTGTGGGGTGTTTTCCCATGAAGAAGAGAACCTAGCAATTGAGAAGACATTGAGTGAAAATCTGTTTTTCTCTTTCAACAGTGGGAAGAGCTTTCATGTGGGCTAAAGTTAACCATGAATCTATTTCCTATACAAAATATTCACACTCGTACCCACTGAGGGGGATGTTGTAAGCTCTTTTTAGATTTGTTTGTTTAGGTCAGGAGTGGACCAAGCAGTTATTTAAAGGAGGAGAAAAAACTAGACAATAACGTATTAAGCTTGTTTTATGATAATTATTATAAGGGTGATATAAATCTGCATGAATAAAAACATATGAACCCCCAAAAAGTCATAGAACCAGTAGGTGGCTGAGAAGGGCCTTCCGACTGTATCTTCTGACCCTTTCTAATGTATTCCATTGTAAGGAATGGTTTGTGGGCCGTTTTTCCTCAGCCTCTGGGCTGGGCCACACCGGGTCTCCTGGTTGACCGCACAGTCAGATAACTAGTTCCTTATACTGCAGTGGGAAGCAAGGGGAATGTTAGCAAGTTAGACAGTGCGCTTAACATAATTGGAAAATATCACCACAATAAAAGCAACCTTTGTTGATTTTTCCACATGACCTACAATTTCTGGTTGTTATTCTGCCTCTTCTCCCATTTCAACCTATGGAACTGTCCTCTCACTGTGACGTCCAGTCAACATTGACCTTCATTCTATGCCTGCTGCCCTGATGATTGCACGTGAATGAAGCACAAAGAGGAGTTTTTACTGTCCATTTATTTTCTACACCCAAAGATAGTAATAGGACCAGCCTGCCCTCCTCTTAGGAGGAGGAAAAAAAAGGCTTATTAAATGTCAAAAATATTTTGAGTACTTCTTGGACACCTCAGGAGTCAAACTACCTACAAAGGGTCATCAGGCCTGCCTCCATTGACAGCTGCCTATTGGGAAGGGACTCTGTCACCCACTTGTGGAACTCATTGAGTTCTGTCATGTGGCTTCTTCACCAAAACCATGCCTTATGATTCCTCATTAGCACAGCTTCTCTTTCTAAAGCTATTTCCTTTGACGTAGCCACCCCTACTATCTACATCTGATTTCAATTTTACAGCCTCTATTCTCTGTCCTTGTTTGCATAGCAGCAAAGAAAATCTTAATTGCTTTGTATTTATAGTCAGTGTCTAGACTGTTGGATTGATTCATGTATGAATGCTGAAATTCATTCAATAAATATTGATTAAAAGAACACTTGTGATATACACTGTTATAAGGATAGAACAATTGAGTAAGACACTTTGGAAATAGATAATGGTGATGAACGCACGATATCGTGATTGTAATTAATAACACTGAATAGTATATTTTAAAGTGGGCACTATGGAGAATAATATGAAGGTTCTTCAAAAAAATTACAACTAGAATGGCCGTGTCATTCAACAATCTCACTACTGGGAATTTATTCAAAGAAAAGGAAATTATTATATCAAAGAAACATCTGCACTCCCATGTTTAGTGCAGCATTATTCATAATAGCCAAATATGGAACCAGCCTAGGTGTCCAACAACAAATGAATAGATAAAGCAAATGTGGCATATATACACAGTGAAAAACCATTCTGCCACAAAAAGGAATACAATCCTGTCATTCATGGCAATATGGATATAACTGGATGACATTATGTTAAGTGAAATAAGACAGGTATAGAAAGTTTAACTCCTCATGTTCTTTCATATGTGAAAGCTAAAAGAAGTTAATCATGGAAATGAAAAGTAGAATGCAGGATACTAGAGGCCAGAAGGGTAGGTGGAAGGGGGAGTTAAGGAGAAATGTGTTAAAGGATACAAAGTTACAGCCACATAGGAGGAATAGGTTCTAGTGTCCTATACCACTATAGGATGCCTACAGTTAACAACAATATATTATAAGGTTTTGAATAGCAAAAAGGAAGATATTGAATGCTCCCAACACAGAGAAATGACAAATGTTTGAGATGGTGGCCATGCTAATTACCTTGATCTGTTCACTGTACATTATACACATCAAAACATCACTATGTACCCTGTGAATATGTACAATTATTATTTGTCAATTAAAAAATAAGAAAAGTTTATGTTCCATATATTTTACTGCAATAAGAAAAATGCTTTACCAAAAAAAAAGCAATGAATAAGACAGTCCTGGTCTTCACAGTGCCCAAAGTCTAGTAAGAAAGACAGACCCATGCAATAAAGTATTGTTGGTGAGAATACAGAAAGATGTAAAGGACATGGTGAATGCAAAGGAGGACATTGTGAACTAAATCCACCTTTTTATTTGTCTTTGTTTTGCTTTTTAGTTAGTGGTATCGGTTAGAGACAGTCTCTCGAAGTGAGGACTCAAAGATGAGCAATTCTCAAGAAACCAGAGTCCCAGCCTCCCTCAAACACTGGATGCTGTGATGCAGGCAATGCCATTTGAATTACAGTAGAAACCTTGGGTAGGTTAGTACTAAATCCAGTACTTCTTTCTACCATCATTAATTTGTCCTACCCAGGACAGAGGCTAGGGACTAGTGAGGCCCCTGTTTCATAAATCAATAAGTAAAATTTATAAAAAAGAAACAGAGAGAGGTAGCGAGGGTGCAAGAGTAAGGAGGCATTCCCTCTCAGGGACAGGCTGACTTGCATGACCTTGAAAGTGAGCACCTCCTTTAATTTCCTTATGTTCATCATGTTCCATAGTATCCTTCCTGCAGCTGCCTGTTTCCTTGCCTGCCTCCCTATATGAACTATAAATAGTGCCACGTGCATCTTTTTATCTACTGGGGCTAGAACAAAGTATGGCACATAGACAACACCCAAGGAATATTAGTTTGCTTTGGGCAACATTTTTAAAATAAATAAATGCATGGCCACAATCTACTATATCCCCTAGGAACCTAGCTCTTCACACTCTCTTCTCCTTGGCTTCCATCTCTGCCCTGTCAAGCTGAAGTTTGCTCAGAGTTCATGCTTTCTGAAGGCTTCCAAGTAGATACTGTGTCAGTGCCTCTGGAACCCTTCTACTCACCTTTTTTCAGATTTTTTTTCCTCCCTGTGATTGATTTTGAATAGTTGTTCTATCTGTCCAGTGTCAAATCCACTGTAAATCCCATTCAGATAAATTCTCATTTTGAATATTGTCTTTGTTATTTGTAGAAGCTCCATTATGTCTCTTTTGTATCTTCTATCTATTTCCTCACTATGCTTGCAATTTTCTTTACATTCTTGGGCATATGGAATATACTTACAGAAACAATTTCAATGCCCTTGTTCATTAAGTTCATCATTTCTGTTATTTCTGGGTATCTTTCAACTCATCAATGTTTTTTCTAGTCATGGATCACATTTTCTTACTTCTTATGGCTGAAAGTGGAAGTCAGTCCTCACTATTTTTTTCATACACGTTTTCAACCTTGTTCTATTAAATTAAACATGACTTTCCACTGACAACAGAACTTGACAGAACTTCCCTCTCATCTCCACCCAGTGGATCCTTTTCTCAGTATCTTCCTCTCCCAGACCAGGAGGAGGTGTTAGAAGTGACTTTATCACACTGCTGTTTCTTAATCATTATTCACCTGAATTTTTTGTTTTGACACACCCAGAATGGACTTCCAATACATAGTCCTTTTCTCTATGATGTATCTCTATGCCTCCAGGAGTCTCTATCTTCCTTTTTAGAAGTTCTTAGCATTGGGTTTACAGTTTCCTTGTCCTGTGTCCTATTTCCTTTCCTATTTCCTCAAAACTATCTTGCCTCCTACTTCAAGCAGAAAGTCAAAGCCAAATCCAAGTTCCCTCAACTCCGTTCATCTCCAAATTTCACTTCTCTGTACCTTTGCTAATATTTTCTTCCCTCCCGTCTCTCCTTGTGGAATGTGACCACTCTTAGGAATAACCTTATTCCCTCCTTCGATGCACTTGAGTATATCCCCATGGATTCTCCTAAGCATTGCTCCTACAAACATGCTCCCTTTTTATTTTTCCTTGTACTTATCCATGGATAATGAATCCCTCAAACAGATGTATGCTTTGTTCTTGGTACATTAAAAATAGCCGTCATAAAGTGTGTCTTGATTCATGCCTTATACTTTCTTAGGTGCTTTTCCTCTTTTCTCTCTTGTATGGATACATCTTTGATTCCAGAGAGTCAACTTTGATACTTCCATTTCCAGCTGTGGTATAACAGCTTATTGGGCCAATCTTCCCATCAAGCACTGGTAGAAAATCTTGACAAAATGAATTTTTTAAAAAGTCTGTTTAAAGGCTTTGGAGAACAATAAAGGACTTGATAGGCTAAGATCCTGGAAATAAGGGATCCCTGAGAGGTGAGTCCAATACCAAATTCCTCTTTTTCCTGCTGGCATCTGCCAATTCTAAAGCAATAGCGGAGAGACTAAGAAGCAGCTAGAGTTCAGAGCCCACCTAGAAGGAGGGGCTCTGATAAATATACTCCAGAATTTTAGCTGGACTTCTGCAGGGCTAGGCCAGATATGATTTCACAAAGATTGAAATATACCTTCAAGTCATCTCAACTCAGGATTGAATTAACTGCTTGGCAGTTTAACTGCTTGGCAGAAGTAAACATGGACCCTCTCTTAGAAGAGATAACATCATCTGAAGTCTAGCCACTTGTCACTATTCTCACTGCCACATCGTAGTGGGTCCATATCTCCTATTCCCTGTACTAAGGCAAGAGCCTAACAACTGATCTCCACACTTACCATCTTGCCATCCTGATGTTCTTCTGTTCACTCGATACAGCATCCAGTGTGTTCTTTCTAAAACATCCAAAACCCCTTCTCAAATTCTTTCCTAAAGTTAACTAGCTTCTATGAAGCAATATAGAACCTAATAGAATAGAGCTTCCAATTTTTTTAAGTGTTCGACAGTGGTATCCATGATTGGACTCCCACCCGTTTTTCTACCCCATCTCTTTTCTTTTCCCTTGGCTCTCTCTTATCCAAACATAGTGAACTTGAAAGAAAAGGCTGTCTCAAGCCTCTGTCTCAAGTTCCCACTTGCTCTCCTTCTACAGGGAACATTCTCATTTTCACCTCTCCTTATTAACATCTACCAACTCTTCACACCTCCACCTGGAGTTGACCTTCTCATTCTTGTACCAGGTTAGGGTTTCCTGCTGTGTGTCTCACAGATCTCTGTACCTCTTCACTTGAAACACTCATTTTATTGTTTTTCCTTGTTTATTCATTTTTCTTTTAAAATCCATTGAGCATCATGCTTTTCTTTCACTTTTTTTTATTTTTTAATATCTGTCTTTCTTAACAGATATAGCTTCTGTGGTGGCAGAAGGACCAGCTACATAAATTGCAGGACCCAGTATGAAATAAAAATGTGGGACCATATGCTCTAAAATGATTAAGAGTGTCAAGAAAGTGAGAGCGGGCATTAAGCCAATCATATTCCACCTGTTTCAAGGAGAGGTTCCTGTGTGAATGCACATTTTATACCCATGAAACTGGCCTGTGGTGCAGGCAGAAATGTCAAGGAGGTAGTGGGGTGCGGATCTTAAGAAAAGGTTGAAGTTTTTCAGAGTTGCTGAGAGCAAGTTCTTCTTTCTCATATTCACTTGGTAGATCTTTATTTAGTGTTTATAAATGTCAGGCACAGTACTAGCTGCTGGGGTTCCAGATCTATTTGACATTTCTGCCTATACCCTTTAGTGAGAAAACTGAGACAATAAATTCACAATCCCATACATGTGCCCATTGCTTTCTTTATTCCTTTCCATCCTATGGAAGGAGTTTCATGCCTAACATGTCAGACCACTTCCCTGTGGTTTGGATACCATGCTTTCCTATCTCCCATGCTTTCCCATTTGCTTCTTCTATGTCCTCAAACTCTTCAATGGGCGTTTTTCTTTTGGAATAAAAACATTTCATATCTTCCCAATCTTAAAAAAGGAATAATTAAAAAAAAAACAACTTTATTTGACCACCATGTCCTTTTATAGCTACCATCCTATGACTCCACATCCCTTCACAGACAAGTGTCCCAAGAGAAATCTACCCTACTTTCACACAGCAATGCCTCTCACTACATACAAGCTTTAACACACTACAGTCAAGCTCCTACCCCTCCTCCTTTCATTCCATGATACATTTTGGAAGAAGTCAGCAAGTTTTGCTAAATTCAGCACACAATTTGGGGTTCTTATCTTACTTCGTTGAGGCATAGTCACTTGCTTCCTCCGGCCTGAAGTTCTATCTTTCTTTGATTTCTGAGAACATCATTTCATTGTGTTTTTCCTTCCTTTCTCTCAAATCCAATTTTTCTCTGCCTGTCTCTTTTCACTTCAACTATTATTTCCACATTAATGAGTCTCCTTCTTTTCCCGTCTCCTCTCTTTCTTTCCCTTCCTTTCTTTTCCTTCTCTTTTCTTAGCTTCCCTTCCAATCCACGGGTGTTAATTCCAGGAGCACTCCTTCATAAACCCCCTGCATACTAATCTATGCCTCAGAGTCTGTTTCCTGGGGAACCAAATCTGCAATAGTCATCCTAAATATCTCAATGTCATATGTTCCCCTCATCCAGTTAAATACCAAGCTATAGATATCAAGTTTTATAGTATCTATAAATCTATTTTTTCCTTAATAAATTCGTTTTCTTCTGTTACTCTCTCTGACACTACTTGATTTAGACTCTCATTAATTCTCAGTGGCACTATTTCCACCTGTTCTCCTTGCCTCTGATCTGACTCTCTCCCAACTTATCACTCAAGGCCACGCCCAGCAGGATTTTTCCAGAATGTAGATGTAATCTAGCAAATCATTCACTTCATAAGGACTTTCAATGGCTTCCATGTCTGGCACTCATTTATACATTCAGTCAGTCAGTCAACACTTACTGAATATTCACCATGTTCTAGGTACTGTAATAAATTCTAGGATACAAAGTTAATGAAACAGAGTCTCTGTCCTCATGAAGCTTACAGCAAAGGGGATGTTATATACCAAGATTTGTAAGGTGAAAAAGCAGGACTACAGAGGACTCACAATCTGGTGAAGAAAAAAGACATGAATCAAGTAATCAATTATTTAGGTAAACGCCAATAACATCTGGATAAGTTCCACCAAAAAAGGTTGATTGTGCAATAAACACTTACAAGAAGGTTTGACACAATCACAGGGGCCAGAGAGGAATTCCAAAAGAAATGGCTTGGGGATAAAATTTAAATACTTCTTCATATTCTGATCCCAATCTCCCTTTATAGCTTTATTTTCCAAAAATTCACCCCATCCCGCCTATGACATCCACATACCCTCCAGGCAAGTTGTATAGAAACTTCTGCATGTTCACATCATTAGCCTTGTTTGTAATGCTCCCCATGCTGGAATTTCCTCTCTTACCTTGTTAATGAAGCTGTCACCTACCCATTCGATAAAAATCGGTGTAGTGATTACTTTCTCCAGGAAACTTTTCCTAATCCTTCATTGTGATTTTGACATTTCTCTGTTGTTCCTCAGCAATATACTTTCTTAATATTCACATCTGTAGCAATTTTAACATGACACTTAATGTTATGTATCACAACCTTCAACTTATTTTAAGTTTCTTGAGAGACAGGATCATGTTTGTCTTTACTATCTGCATGCATAACATGGACATGGGACATGGCACATCATAGCATAAAATTTATGACAAATAAATAAAATGAATGAAAGAATGAATGGAGTTTGCATACACATAAGACCTCACATGTCTCTTTCTAAGCATAATCTGAAACTTAACACTAAATTAGTTCTACATCAAGTACAATAAATAAAGACCTTTAAATAAGCAGGTTTCAGACATCCTTTAAGCTTTTAACCGAGAAAAGATTTTGTAGTATTAGATTCAGTTTAGTCATTTAGATGAGCTACTAAAAAAGATGAGCTAGCTGTTTTCCAGTCTGACTGTCTTGGTCACCTTATCTGATGGTTATTTGATGATTTTCTTCATTTCCAGGCAATGTATCAGCCAGCAGTTAATCCAGGGACTTACTGCAATAGAGTCAAGGTTCAAATACGGTATTCATGTTTCCATGTTCTATGGAGCACAGCTTAATGGGATGCCGGCTATTACAGTCCATCCACAAAATGATGTTTATTCCAAGTGAAAAAGAAAGATAGTCTATGTAACACTTGGTTTTTACTTAGAAAGAAATTGGAAACATACAGAATTTTCTAAATCAAATTGTCAAACTAATGTAAATAAAATTACTCACTCTGAATGGAATTCACCCAAGAATTTTGAAGGAATTCAAAGGTGACACTGCAAAACTATGGCTATTCTCCAATATTCATGACCAGTGGCTACTAGAGCAGAAGATCATCAACGTAGCTCCCATCTGTGGGGCATTTTCCAGCAAGAGACTGAATAGTTGTCTCACTTTCATATTGAGCAAGGACATGGAATCTCTGATAAACGAGGAAGACTTTGAACACTTAAGCAAGTATAATCTCCTGAGAGAGTAAGTCTGTTTTCTGTCCAGAAAAATCTTGGCTAGCTAATTTACTTGAACTTTTTTTGGATGATAAATTCAAAAACAGAAAAAGAATAACCAAAGGGGCTATTATTATTAAACTTTATAAACAAAGCACTTTTACAGTTTTAAATTTTAAATTCTAAATCATTGATTTATCATATTAAATTGCAAGTTATTTAATTTAATCAAATAATTTATTAAATTATTATTTAATCATTCTAAATATAAACAATTGGTATTGTTGGAGGAGCTTAGGGAAAGTGGACAATTATACAATGTATAAAGGTTGCATTCCTCTTCTTTGGTCCAATGGTAAGCAAAGACCTCCACCTGGATGTTCCAAAAACATCTTAACTCCGCATGTCCTGAGGTAGCTCATTATCTTCCTCTCCGAACCTGTTCTTCCTTCTTCCTACAAAATGTTGGTTAGTAGTGCCACTATTTTATCCACTAACATAAAAAAGTCACCCAAAATCTTTATTTTGGAGAGAAATATCTTGCTAAACCATAAGTCTAATCATATCTCTTCCCTAATTAAACTTTTTAGTAGTTGTTCATTGTTGATAGAATAAAGTGCAAATTCCTTAGTGTGGCATAAAAGGGTCTTCAACATTTGAGCTCCCTCTTTCCAGTCACATCTGCTGCCAGGCTTCTCCAGCATTAAAATGTTGCTTTTTAAATAAACTTGGTATGTTTTCTTCTTCCATAATTTTATACATACGGCTTCCTCTGCCCAGCATGTCCTTTATCCTTTACTCCTACTAACAAATGCTCATCATCTTTCAAAATCCAGTTAAGATATTAACTCTTCCATTAAGACTTCTCTGCCTCAATATTAACTTCAATGATCCTTAAGCAAAACCTTTCTTCTCTAGCTAAATACATAGAACTATAACTCAAACATTGGTCTGAAATTAAAATGCTAATGGGAGACTTAAGAAAAAAGTGACAGAATTGAGGGCGCCTCATGACCTTCTAATAGGTCACATTATCCAATCAATATCATTCTAACATAGTCACCAACGGACGGGCAGCTTTCCTACAACCCCAATAACAGATGACTCAGGAGACAAAGGTAGGGCACCAAAGTTATGAGCTCTAGATCCAGGCTGACTGGGGTTATAAAGTCTCAAATATGGAGCAAAATGAATATGCTAACATGTATTTATTTCATATATAAATGTATCCCAAAATTTAAAATAAATAAAAAATCAGGCTGGGTGCAGTGGCTCATGCCTGTAATCCCAGCACTTTGGGAGGCTGAGGCAGCCGGATCATGAGGTCAGGAGTTTGAGACCAACCTGCCCAACATGGTGAAACCGCATCTCTACTAAAAATATAAAACTTAACCGGACGTAGTGGCAAGTGCTTGTAATCCCAGCTACTCGAGGGACTGAGGCAAGAGAATTGCTTGATCCCAGGAGGTGGAAATTGCAGTGAGGTGAGATCACACCACTGCTGAACTCCAGCCTGGGCAACAAGCAAGAATCCATCTTGGGGAAAAAAAAAATCAGCTACATGAAAATTTTAATGTATTTTGTGCTGTGTGACTCTCTTCTTTCTAGGTCCATAGGTGAAGGATAGTAAGAAAGATGGCAATACAAGAAAGGAACTAATATTTAAAGAATACTAATATATCTCCATATAATTTATTTCTACCTCATTTCATTTAACCTTCAAAAACATATATTTAGGTAGATGCTGTAATGTTATTTCAATTTTACAGAGGATTAAATTGAGGCACAATAATGATAAGATATTTAGCCTTGGCTGGGCATGGTGGCTCATGCTTGTAATCCTCACACTTTGGAAGGCCAAGGCAGGTGGGTTGCTTGGCCCAGGAGTTCAAGAGCAGCCTAGGCAAAAAGGAGAACCCCATCACTTAAAAAAAATACAAAAAATTAGCATGGTACTGGTACCAAAACAGAGATATAGACCAATGGAACAGAACAGAGTCCTCAGAAATAATACTACACATCTACAACCGTCTGATCTTTGACAAACCTGACAAAAACAAGAAATGGGGAAAGGATTCCCTATTTAATAAATGGTGCTGGGAAAACTGGCTAGCCATATGTAGAAAGTTGAAATTGGATCCCTTCCTTACACGTTATACAAAAATTAATTCAAGATTGATTAAAGACTTAAATGTTAGACCTAAAACCATGAAAACCCTAGAAGAAAACCTAGGCAATACCATTCAGGTCATAGGCATGGGCAAGGACTTCATGTCTAAAATACCAAAAGCAATGGCAACAAAAGCTAAAACTGACAAATGGGATCTAATTAAACTAAAGAGCTTCTGCACAGCAAAAGAAACTACCATCAGAGTGAACAGGCAACCTACAGAATGGGAGAAAGTTTTTGCAATCTACTCATCTGACAAAGTGCTAATATCCAGAACCTACAAGGAACTCAAACAAATTTACAAGAAAAAAAAACCCCATCAAAAAGTGAGTGAAGGATATGAACAGATACTTCTCAAAAGAAGACATTTATGCAGCCAACAGACACATGAAAAAATGCTCATCATTACTCACCATCAGAGAAATGCAAATCGAAACCACAATGAGATACCATCTCACACCAGTTAGAATGGCGATCATTAAAAAGTCAGGAAACAACAGGTGCTGGAGAGGATGTGGAGAAATAGGAACACTTCTACACTGTTGGTGGAACTGTAAACTAGTTCAAAGGATCTAGAACTAGAAATACTATTTGACCCAGCCATCCCATTACTGGGTATATACCCAAAGGATTATAAATCATGTTGCTATAAAGACACATGCACATGTATGTTTATTGTGGCACTATTCACAATAGCAAAGACTTGGAACCAACCCAAATGTCCATCAACAATAGAATGGATTAAGAAAATGTGGCACATATACACCATGGAATACTATGCAGCCATAAAAAAGGATGAGTTCATGTCCTTTGTAGAGACATGGATGTAGCTGGAAACCATCATTCTCAGCAAACTATTGCAAGAACAGAAAACCAAACACTGCATGTTCTCACTCATAGGTGGGAACTGAACAATGAGATCACTTGGACACAGGAAGGATCACACACCGGGGCCTGTCGTGGGGGAGGGATAGCATTAGGAGATATACCTAATGTAAATGACGAGTTAATAGGTGCAGCACACCAACATGGCACATGTATACATATGTAACAAATCTTCACGTTGTGCACATGTACCCTAGAACTTCAGGTATATAAAAAATAAATAAATAAATAAAAATAAAAAATAAAATAAAATAAAAATGCAAAAAATTATCCGGTTGTGGTGGCTCATGCCTGTGGTCCCAGCTACCCGGGAGGCTGAGGCGGGAGGATCGCTTAAGAGTTAGAGACTACAGTGAGCCAAGATCGCACCAACCACTGCATTCCAGCCTGGGTGACAGAGGACGAATCTGTCTCAAAATTAAAAAATAAAAATAAAAAAAATAAAAATCACCCTCATTTCCATGGCCAGTAATAAAAAGAGAAACAAAATTTAATACAGGAATGATTACTGTACTTCTTTTTGGGAATTGTAGTAAGCTGGTATTTCAGCTTACCAGTAACCCTGTCTGCCCAATGACACAGAAGGGAAAGTCTACTGCTGGGAAGGGGTGGGGCTTTAGAGAAAGGCTTCATGTTGCACATCCTTCACCAGAGCATTTTCTTCTGAAAATCTTTTGTAGCAGATTCTATTAGCTTCAGGTATCAGGCAGCTTTGTGCTTGAAGAGACAGCGCCTCTCCCAGGCAGTGAACCTGATTGGCGCATCACCTTTCCAGGGATTTAATTTAAGAATGGGCATGTAAGACTACTCCAGTCAAAGAGACATGAGGGGAAGTCTTCTTGGAAGGAGGTAGTAGTCCAGAAAAAGATTTTATTTTGCTTTACAAAAAGGAAGCAGGAGGAGAAAGTGTTCTTTTTTGTCTTTAGATTCACCACGATCATGTGATACCTAGTGCTATGGCAGCCATCTTAGTACCCTGAGAAGAGTCAACCTAAGAGAATACACCAGAATTCTAGGAAAAGTTGAGAAGAGTCACCCTAAGAGAATATGCCAGCATTCTAGGAAAAGCAGGGTGGGGACGGAGAAAAAAATCCAAGGCCTGGATGACATTGCTGAGCTGCTGAATTAACCTAGAACTATCCTAACTCAGTATTTCTCTTTATAAGATAATATATTTCCTTATATTTAGATCATTTTAAATTTGATTTTTGATTACCCTGCCTGAAATGTGGTGACTGATAGGGGTCTTCAATTTCATGTTTGTTGATAGGGGTTTCTTTTTCCTGGTATAATATATGTGTATATGTGTGTGTGCATGTATGTGCTTAAGGGATAAGGGAAGGAGAAAGGTGTCTCTATTCATCCTTAGAAAGTTTAGTGCAAATTTTAAAAGTATAAAGGAAAACTGCAGATTAACTGTAAAAATAAGAAATTAAGAACAGGGAAAGGACAAGTGCTATGCAGTAGAATGGAAATATGCTCAGGACGTGTGTGTGTGTGTGTGTGTGTGTGTGTGTGTGTGTGTGTGTCTGTGTCTGTGTGTGTCTATATGTGTGTGTATGTGTGCGTGTGCATATGCGTGTTCCCTATTTCTGCATATGTTTTATTTTCATTAACTCTTCAAAAGACCAAAAAACCTTACACTGAATTTATTATGTAGTTTTCTGTGAGGTTCACGGTTAGGGCAAAATTCAAAGGCAATAGGAACTTTCAAGCACAAAGAGCTTCAAACGGTGTCCTCTTTCATGCTTAAAGCCAACTTGCTTCTCCTTTGGAGCAGAAAAAGCAAGTAGAAGATGCCAGAATTGAGGAAACCCCAGAGTAGACATTTGTTGGTTATCTGTTCAGTAGTCCCCTTACCCTCTTTCTAGCTGTCTTAAAGATACCCTTATTTCCAGGAAAACTGAATTCTCTCTCTGCTTCCTATTTAGAGCACATATTGCCAAGGTTAAGCCGATAACCACATTTTATCCTCCAGTTATGATGATTGTTAAGGGGTGGGTTTCTTACCAAAGCTGGTCCAATTGGACTAACTTTCAGAATGATTGTTGGGAATCCAGTGCCAACACTCCTGCTACATGAGATGCCATGTAGCCCTGAGATTCTGGCAGCCATTTTGGGACCAGCCTCAAGATGAAATGGATATCAAAACTGAGTCCTTGGGTGATGCTGTTGAAGTACTAAAGGAAACTTTACCTGAAGCCAGTCTCACTTCTGGAATTTTTAATTTCATGACCCAACATGTATGTATTTTTAAGCTAATTTGAAATTTTGAATTTTGTGTTTTGGTCATTTACAGCCCAAAGCCTCCTCTGTGATGCAATCTGTTGGAATCATCTAGTGCTTTCCTCTCATTTTACAAGTAAGAAAATGAGGCCCTAGAGGGAACTTACTTGCCCAAGGTCAAACAGTACATAGTTAAAGATCTGCTACAGGAAGACAAGTGTCCTGACTCCGGTCTGTTCTTTTCTCATAAACTTTTCCTCCTACATGTGTATAGAGAGTGATGATATTTTCTAGCCGGGCAGAAACTAGCAGAATGCCAGGTAACCGTTTACTTACAAACTAGTAAAAAATAAAAAAGTATTTCTGTGGCTCTTGGGATTCCTTGGATGTGTTGCATTAAGTAATTTGGGGGTGTATGGAATGAAATCATACTGGGCCATTCTGCTTTTCTAACCTCTCCTTGAGACTATATGTATTTGCACTACAGAATTTCTCTCTTGCAGGGCTAACACAGACATGTGAAGAATTTCTGAGTATTTCCACAGCAACTAACTGGCATGAAGAATGCTTTGCTAGAACATGGGGTTCAGAAGCAGGTATAGAGCTTCAAATCTCACTCTTCCCCACCAGTTGCATGTTTGCCTTACTTGTATACATCTCTCTGTGTGTATATGTATGTGTGTGCATGTGTAAGTGGTATGTACACAACAATATAGTTTGGAAGCTTTGTAACTAATCCAACTTTACTTACCTTTTCCTTTTATTCATTTTCACTGAGAAGGGTCTTAGCACCTCTTGCTCACGTACTCTGTATTTCTCTCTCTCTTTCCCTCTCTTCCTTCATCCCTCCCTAACTCACTTCCTTTCTACCTCCTATGCATCCACTCCATTATAGAAATGTTTTCAAGTTCCACCCTCTTGACTGTTACCTGAAAGGAGAAAAATCCTCTGTTTCAGCTAAGCATGTGCCATGCATAGTGGTTACTATGGAAATACTCAGAGGAAATACCTGAAAAGAGATGCCAAATTGAAAATCAATATTTTCTTCAACCAAGGTGTATGGAAATGAAATGGGTTATTTTATAAAGCAGTATATTAGCTGTCACTGGAAGTGTGTAGCATAAAGTTTGGACTATGTAATATTTTATAACCACACCAGCAAAATGCCTACAGATAGGCATCCTACATGCCTTTTCATCATAAGGCATTCTCCCTAGGCTTTTTTCCCGCATCTGATTCTCAGAAAATTAATAACCTTCCCTATTTCCCCAAAGCACTGAAATATAAACTATTTTTTCGTTAATGGATGTATCCAACAATATTTGTTGAGTACCTACTATGTGCCAGGCGTTGTGCTAGGCCCTGAGGCCACAAACAGGGAGGATAAATATTCAATTCCTGATAAATGCCTGTCCCCTGAAGAGAGAACGAAGAAATGGGAATTGCGATGTTAAGAAGGTAATGTTTTATTTTTTGAAAAAATAGCCTAAGCAAATGTGAAAAATGCTAGCATTTTTACATTTTGGTTGTTGATTACATGGGTGCTTTTTATATTATTCTTTTTTCTCTTTTGCATTTTTCAATTAAAAATAGCTTGTAAATAAAAGGGTTTTTGTGACATTCATGTAAGGGGAAAACTGAAACATGTCTGAGGAATTTAGAAATATAGAGGTCTTTGGAGAGCTGAATAGGAGCTGGATCTGGAAAATGACTGGAGTGGGCATGAGACTAAAGTGTGCTGAGGAGTGAGGAGTAGAAGGGAGGAAAGGGGGAGGTGAGTTTGGACCATCTTTTCAAAGAAAGAGGAAGGAGAAAGGCTGGAAGAGGGATGTGGGTTGAGGTGTATGCTCTTCTGGGCAAGGCTTAGGCATTTTTGACACTAATAGAAAGGATTCAATTGAGATGTAGTGTCTAAATATGTAAGAGAGAGAAGGGGAAATTGTTCACAAGAAGATAAAGCAGAAGGGTCCAAAGCACAGAGAGAGAGACCAATGGCAGACAGGATGGAAAACTTCTTTCTCAACAGTGCAAAGGAGCAAGATTAAATTCTGATGTAGGTAAGTCTGCAGTCTTTATGGTTGAAAATTGAGGGTATTATTGATGGTTTCTTAAAGCAAATACATGCACATACACATGCACGTATATGTATACAACTATGTAGAAGTCGGCTGGGCGCAGTGACTCATGCCTATAATCCTAGCATTTTGGGAGGCCGAGATGGGTGGATTGCCTGAGCTCAGGAGTTTGAGCCCAGCCTAGGCAACATGGTGAAACATCGTCTCTACTAAAATACAAAAAAAAAATCAGCCCGGTGTAGTTGCGGATGCCTGTAATCCCAGCTACGTGGGAGGCTGAGGCACGAGAATTGCTTGAACCTGGGAGGCAGAGGTTGCAGTGAGCTGAGACTGTGCCACTGCACTCCAGCCTGGGAAACAAACAAACAACAACAACAAAAAAAAAACGGAAAAAGAAAACTATGTAGACGTCAGAGGTCATCATGGTGGCTTAGTTAATTTGCTTCTTATTGCTAAAGTGACATCAAAATGCCAACTAACTACTGAAGTCCAGTTTTCCTTGACTTCCATCCACCCCAGGAACCCTAGTGACTTCTATAGCCTGCTTTTTTTTTTTGTCTTTAGCATCCAAACATTTTCTTCATCTCTAAACCACTATCCTGATGCAGGGCATCTTCATTCCTCATCTAGATTATTTCAACAGTTTTCTAATATGCCTTTCTATTTCCAATACAGTTTCCACACTGCAACAAGAATTTTATTGCTAAACCACAATTCTATTAATGAAATTTCCATAACTAAAACTGTTCCATGGCTTTTTACTTTCTTTGAGATGAAAGGTTGCCTTCTAAAACCAACCCACAAGACACTTTATAATCTGGACCCAACCTGACTCTCTCATCGTTCCTCATTGCAGATCCTCTCTCTAAATCAGACTGAAATAGTTCATCATTCCTTACATTTCGCTATGCGCTCTCTTGTTTGTGGGCTTTTGTGTTTGTTGCTCCCTCCGCCCAGTTTATATCCTCCCACTTCCTAACCTTCACTTGAATGACTGCTTAATGTCTTCCTCAGTTCTCTTCTTAAATGTTATTCTTCCAGAAACTTCTCCTGATGCCCCAGGACTGCAATGGCTGCCTCTCAAAAGGGCACCAAAATCCTCCTGGCCACACCCTATCATAGCATTCCTCTATCTTTATCACACACACACACACACACTCACACTTTCTCTTTCTCTGTCTCTCTCTCTCTCTCTCTCTGCCTGAAGAGAGAGAGAGAGGTCGATATATTGTGTTCCCACCGTTCTGTGCTCATCCCTGCTTAGCCCATAACACACACACACACACACACACACACACACACACACACAAACCTCTCCCTGGAGAGAACGAGAGATAAAGAGATATGTCAATATATTGTGTTCCCATCCTTCTCTGCTCATCTCTTCTTAGCCCATAACACACTGGGAACAAGAATGGTCACCTGCTCTATGTTGTCAATCAGACTGCAACAAGAATTATATTGCTAAAATGCAGTGCCCACAATTTACCACTGTGTTCCCAATATTGTGCACATCTTTATTATATATGTAATATATAAACATATATTTAATATACATTTATGTAAATATATATTTGATATATAAATTTATATACTTGTAAATATATTTATGTATCATAAAGATGTGCTATATATATACACACAGAGAGAGAGAGAAAGCCTATGTTATATTTACCACTGTATGTTATATTTACCACTGTATCACCAACATCTTGCACAGTATCTGGCTTATAATCAGCATTTTAAAAATTGTCAACTAAATGAATGAACAAATAAATACATTTTTTACAAAAACTAAAACAGTCACTCAGGATGATCAAAGGTCTTTCCATCACCAAATAAATAAGTGGTACATCTGAAACCTGAGCCCTCTCCCCTCCTCCTGTACTGTCTGTCTCCTCTCTTCTCTTCTCCTAATACTGTTTTACCCTAGGAGATGTCATCCACATGGCTAGCCATCGATATGGTGATGACTTACAAATGTGTATTTTCAGCCCACAGCTCTCTTTCAGGCCTCTCAAGTCACACCCTGTGGTCTAGTCAACATTTCCTCTTGGAGGGACTGTAGAGATTTCAATCTTAACACCATGTGACTAATTCAGTCTCTGTGTTCAAAGCCTGATAAGAAAGAATGAGTGGTTGACCCGACATGGATCAAGTGACCATTTTTGTTCCCAGTGTGTTATGGGCTAAGAAGAGATGGGCACAGAATGATGGGAACGCAGAGAGAAAGGGCCCAACTCTACCAGGAGGGGTAAATAAAAACTCCTGAAGAAATTATACAGAAAGAGAATGCTTAGAATTCTCAACATCATTTTTCCCTGTTTGAATCCAGGAAGTCAGCAGTTGGTCACTCAAGAGCACTACCCCCTCCCTGGTTTGAAGATGTTCCTGACTTTGAATACAAACATCTGATATTCCAGCTTAGACTCCTCCACAAGAACTAGACTGTCATCCTATTTTGGCTTCCAGCTCAGTCCCTCTGCTACAAGTCCTGACTCCAGAACTCTGTGGGATAATAAGATACAAGATCATAGCTTGAAAATAGAGTGTGCATCTGGTGTGGATTGTTGTTTTGGCTTAATTAGGACTTGCTGTTTCCTGAATTCCTGTAATCTCATTTGATGAATTGTGTTGGTTACTGGCTCTGCAGGCTTTGAGCATGTGGCACATATCAGAGGAAATGATTTCCCCTTTCTTCTTTGAAAATCATCTTCTGGTGCATTAAAAAAAGAAAGCAAATGTGTTTGGATTTCTTTAGCTGTCCATAGAATTACCAATGCTGTGATAGACATTTACTTCTCTGGAGGAAGGACTTGGTTCCAGTGCATTCAGCTACATATTCAATTCAACAGGTTCTAACGTGCACCTACGTGTGCAAGGCACGATGGAAGTTACAGAGATGACTAAAACATTCTTACTCTCCCAGGATTTCTCAAGCCAATTCAGGAGACAGATCCACTGACAAGTAACTACAATGCAAGGCAGACTAGATAAAAGCTATAATAGAGATAATCATCCCTTTCATTTACTTATCTCAGTTTAGTTTACAAAGAACTTCCATACACATTACCTCATTTGATCCTCACAATGGCCCTGTGAGATAGGTGTTATTATCTTCATTTTAGAGTTATGGAAAACCAAGATTCAGAGAGAGTAAATATCTTGCCTACATTCTCACAGATAGTAATTGGCATATAGATCTTTTGAATCCCATTCCAGTACCATGGAAGGTCATAGTAGGGAGAGAATAACTTCAGCAGAAGCAATAAGAGAAAGTCTTATGGAGGAGGTAGGGTCTGGGTTGGGCCTCTTCCTTCTGGAATCAAAGTGAAAAGGAAAGTAATTCCAAAGAGAGAATAAATATATGAGTAAAGAAATCTTATTGATGTGGAGGCGGGAGAAGAATACTAAGTAGTTTGGGTGTCTATGACTTGTCAGTTGATATCATCAAAATCCATGGAACAGATATAAATTGAGCACTATATTATGTACTTGATTTAATTTTAGAAAACTGTTTTAATTCTCGAGGATTACTCAGCCAGGGGAAAAATGTACACACAAAACAAATGAGCCTAATATGAGAGAATATCTAGGTAGTAGCCCTATTGCAAAGTACAGATAAATGCCATAGGAGTAGGATTTTATTTTTGTTTATTTACATTTCATGTTACCATTATATTGATTGACTACAGGGAAGGTAGTTTTATTGTAAGTGTGGAAATATTAAATTGCTCTAAAGAAATCAATGTTGTAGGGAGACAGACATCGAGCTGGGGCTGAGAATGAGAAAATGTTGAAAAGCTCTGAGTGAGTCCGGGCTCCCAAGCTCCATGGCCAATGAGTGTTCTCACTGTGGGTGTGGACTAATGATGCTGCCTAGCAATGCTTATTGGGCTTGAAGAGGGATTGGCGGGTTTAAGGAAGATGAGGTAAGCTCTCTGTGTGAGGTGCTGAGCCGCGCTGACTCATCCCACGCCAAAAGAAGCAACCCCATTGGAAGAAAGGGGAAGAGAGAAAGTGGAGGAAGATTGAGCTTCTGGTGCCCAGGCAGGCAGAAGTGCAGCAGTTGGCTACCCACCGAGTCTAATGACTTCCTGGCAGGATGCTGGCACACAGAACAACATGATTTCACTTAATTCTCGCACCAAGTCTTGAAATACTTTTAATGGGTATCATAAATGCATCTACAAGTAGCAAACACTCTTAAAGGAGTTAAATAACCTACTCAGTCACACTTAATACCGTGACTGTTGAATTCTGCCAGAACCAGAATTCAAAACTAGATCTATTTGATCTATTTGTTAATACATATCAACAGTGTGTTAACAGAATATCTACTTTA
Organism: Macaca thibetana thibetana; assembly: GCF_024542745.1. Taxonomy (NCBI): domain Eukaryota; kingdom Metazoa; phylum Chordata; class Mammalia; order Primates; family Cercopithecidae; genus Macaca; species Macaca thibetana. The sequence goes on along the minus strand of NC_065578.1, from coordinate 194,387,514 downwards.
TATTCACTTTTATCACGACTCATTAGTTTAATAAACAGTGTGGCAGACATGCTATGTCCAAATTCACAAAGTTGGGAGAAATTACAAAAAGTGTTGTAATCAGATTTGGGGAACTCAGTATGTGGATGTGTGTGTGTATATTTGTTGAGGGGTGTGTATAGAGAGCAGGACCTAGGGGAGTATGTTTAGATAAAGAAGAGTTTTATTTTGGTTTTAAAATGAAAGATAACAGGCCAGGTGTGGTGGCTCATGCCTGTAGTCCCAGCACTTTGGCAAGCTGACGTGGGTAGATCACTTGAGCCCAGGAGTTCAAGACCAGCCTTGGCAACATGGTGTAACCTTGTCACTACAAAAAATACAAAAATTAGCACGGTGTGGTCGCATGCACATATTGCCCCAGCTCCTTGGGGTCAGGTGCTGGAGTGGGAGGATTGCTTGAGCCCAGGAGGTCAAGGCTGCAGTAAGCCATAATCCACGCCACTGCATTCCAGCCTGGGTGACAGAAAAAGACTCTGTCAAAAAAAAAAAAAAAAAAAAAAAAAAAAAAAGAAAGAAAGAAAGAAAAGAAAAAAGAAAAAGAAAGATACCAAGAGCACATTTGTGTCCCCATGGGAATAAGGAAAGGTGAGTAAAAGAATGGTGACAGGAGGAGGGTGAAGACTAAAGGTCAAAGTTTCAAAGGTCAAAGGGATGGGACCCAGAACACAGGAGGGAAGGAGAGACTCTTCCTCCACCACAGGGGAGAGAAGCAGGAGGCAATAGGAGAGATGCAGGTGCCTTTTGTGGCACTTGCAATGTCTGCCTTTATAAAACAAGGTCTGTTGTTGTTATATGGTCTTTTTGGTCCATTTGCCATCACACACTTTTTTTTTTTTTTTTTTTTTTACAGCTTTATTGAGGCATACTTAACATAAAATATACTTTACATATTTAAAATGTACAATTTGATAATTTTTTACTTACACATACACCCCTGAAACCATTGCAACCATTGAGAGCATGAACATAACCATCAACCACCTGAGTTTTCTCATGTCCCTTTGTAATACCATCTTCCAAGCCTTCCCCAGCCCCACCCCTCCCAGGCTAACACTGATCTACTCTCTGTCACTATAGATTCATTTGCATTTTCTAGACTTTTCTATAAATGGAATCATACCACATATACTATATTTTGTCTGGCTCCTTGTGCTTAGCATAATTCTTTTGAGATTCCTCCATGTTGTGCGTGCATCAATCGTTAGTTCTTTTTGGATTGCTAAAAAGTATTCCAATGTATGGATAAGCCACAATTTGTTTATTCACTCACCTGTTGAAAAACGCCTGGATCATTTTCAGTTTGTTAAATGAAGCTGCTATGGACATATTCATGTACAAATTTTTGTCCAGATACATGTTTTCATTTCTCTTGGCTAAGTACCTGAGAGTGAAATGACTGGAACATATGGTAGGTATATGTTTAACTTGGAGTAAAACTGCCAGTTTTCTTCCAAAGTGGCTGTACCCTTTCATGCTTCCACCAACCACATTCTAGCTCTTCCACATCCTTGCAAACACATGATATGAACAGTTTTTAATATTGTAGCCATTCTGATAGATGTGCAATCTTATCTCACTGTGGTTTTAATTTGTAATTCCCCACTAATGAATGATATCGAATATATTTCATGTGCTTATTTACCATCCATGTATCTTTTGTGGTAAAATTTTGCTCAAGTCTTTTTTACATCCTTTTTTTAAAAATTGAGTTTTGAGAGTTCTTTACATATTCTGAATACAAGACCATTAACAGATATTTTACTTGTAAATATTTTCTCTCCGACTATGCCTTGTCTTCATTCTTTTAATAGTGTTTGTCACATAGTAATAGTTTTTCATTTTTATCAAGTTCAAATCATCAAATTTTTATGATTTGTGCCTTTGCTGTAATATCTAAGAAATATTTGCCTTACCCAAGGGCACAATAATTTTTCTCTTTTTCTTCTTATAGGGAATTTATAGTTTTAGTTTTACATGTAAGTATATAATCCACTTTGAGTTAATTTTTGTATATGCCATAAGATGTGAATCTAAGTTCACTTTTTTGCATATGAATAACCAGCTATTCCAGCAGAATTTATAGGAAAAACTATTCTTTCTCCATTGAATTACCTTTTCACTTTTGTCAAAAATCAACTGACGGCTGGGCATGGTGGCTCAGACCTGTAATCCCAGTACTTTGGGAGGCCAAGGCAGGTGGATTACTTGAAGTCAGGAGTCCGAGACCAGCCTGACCAGCATGGTGAAACTCGTTTCTTCTAAAAAATGCAAAAATTAGGTCGGCATGGTGCCGGTCATCTGTAATCCCAGCTACTCAGAAGGCTGAGACAGGAGAATCGCTTGAACCCAGGAAGTGGAGGTGGCAGTGAGCCGAGATTTTGGACTGCACTCCAGCTTGGGTGACAGAGCAAGACTCCGTCTCAAAACAACAACAACAACAACAATAACAACAATAAACCCACAATCAATTTACTATGTATATGTGGTTTTACTTCTGGATGTTGTTTCATTGATCTGTTTGCCTACCATTTCAACAACACTACTTCGTCTTCATTATCATAGCTTTAAAATAATTTTTAAAGTCAGGTAGTACGATAAGTCCTCCAACTTTATCTTTTTCATAGTTGTATTGGCTATCCTAGATCCTTTGAATTTTCATATAAATGTTGGAATCATCTTGACAATTTCTGCAAAAATGTCTGCTGGGACTTGAGTGGTATCCTATAGAATCTATACACCACTTTGGGGAAAATTGACACCTTTTTAAAATTTTAGTTTGAAATAATTATCGGTTTACAGGAAGTTGCAAAGATGGTACAAAGAAATACAGATGCCCTTCAGTCTGTTTACTCCAAGGTATTTATTTGTTCAATGTGTGTGTGCAGTTCTATGTCTTTTTATCAAACGTACATTTGTGTAACCACTATCACAGACAAAATACAAGACTGCTCATCACCACAAAGATCTCCCTTGTGCTATTCCTTTATGCTGATACCCACCTACCTCTCCCATCATCCCTGGCCTCTGGCAACCACTCATCTGTTTTCCATCTCTATAATATTTTTATTTTAAGAGTGTTATATATGGATTATATATAACACTTATGTTATATATGGATTTGTATGGATTTATGTTATATAAGGATATATATATAACATTTATATATAACCTTTGAGACTGGCTTTTTACACTCAGCATAATGCTTTTGAGATCCATCCAAGTTGTTGCATGCATCAATTGTTCATTCTTCTTCATTGCTGAGTAGCATTCCATGGTATGGATATACCACAGTTTGTTTAACCATCCATCTATTGAGGGTTATTTTGGTTGTTTATAGTTTTTGGTCATTACAGATAAAACTGCTGTGAGCAATTGTGTACATACAGGTTTTTATGCATAAGTACATATTTATTTCTCTGAAGTAAATGCCCAGGACTGTAATTTCTTTCTTTCTTTTACTTTTTTTTTTGTTGTTGTTGTTGAGACAGAGTCTTGCTCTGTTGTCCAGGCTGAGTACAGGGGCACAATCTCAACTGACTGCAACCTCCGCCTCCCGGGTTAAAGCAATTTTCCTGCCTCAGCCTCCCGAGTAGCTGGGACTACAGGTGCATGCCACCGTGCCTGGCTAATTTTTGTATTTCTAACAGAGATGGGGTTTCACCATGTTGGCCAGGCTAGTCTCAAACTCCTGGCCTCAAGTGATTTGCCCACCTCAGCCTCTCGAAGTGCTGGAATTACAGACATAAGCCATCACACTCAGTCGCAGGATTGTAATTTCTGAGTTGTATGGTATGTGCAGGTTTAGTTTTGAATGACTTCTACTAAATTCTTTTTCAGAGAGGCTGTGACATTTTTACATTCTTAGCAACGTATGAGAGGTCCAGTTTCTTTACCTCTGTACCAGAACTGGTCATTGTTACTGTTTTTGTTTTTGTTTTTGTTTTTAATGTTAGCTATTCTGATAGGTATGTAGGAGAACTGACATTTTAACAATATTGAGTCTTCCAACCCATCAATACAGTATATATTAATTAGGTCTTCTTTAATTTCTCTCAGGAATGTTTTTGTAGTTTTCAGTGTGCAGATATTGAATATCTTTTGTTAATTTAATTCCTAGGCATGCTACGTTTTTGTTGCTATTGTAAATGTCACTTTTAATTTCAATTTTCATTTGCTCATTGCTAGTATATAGAACTACAATTGATTTCTGTATATTACTTTTGTATCCTGCAAACTTTTTAAACTCAGTTATTAGTTCTAGTATATTTTTGTAGATTTCTTTAGAGTTCTACATAGACTATCATGTTATCTGTAAATAAAAACAGTTTACTTCTTTCTTCCCAAACTGAACGCCTTTTTTTATTTTTTTCTTTCCTTATCAAACACTGACGAGAACTTCTAGTATAAGATAGAATACAAGTGGTTGATGGCAGTTATCCGTATCTTGTGGCTCATCCTAGAGTTAAAGCATTCAGTGTTTTACTGTTACTGAATTCATTGTAGGGTTATTATAGATGCCAGTTACTAGGTTTAGGAGGTTTTTTTCTCTTACTACAGTGCTGAGAATTTTATAAGAAAATAATATTAAATTTTGTCAAAAAATTTCTCTCACTACTCATTTTACTGAGGTGGTCTGAAACCAAACTTACAATTATCACCAAGGTATGCCTATATAACAATAAAACAGAAAAAATTCTATCAGTACTACAAAGATTTGGGTTTAGTTGCTGCTTGCCTATGGCAACCTACGTAAGTCATTCTGCAACTAGATATAGTCTTTGAATTGCCAGTGCTATCGTCACCCATTTCTGGTAGAGGCATGACATAAGACAGGAGAAAAGCATTCTCTTTAAAAAGTTTAATTTTTAGTTCTACTCCCCAAGTTATTATAGGAGATTGATTTGCTATGCCATCCACCTACAGAGAACAGCAATTTTTACTACAGCCAAGAAGGAAATAAAATTGTTTCTCTAGGCCCTCCATGCTATTGAAAAGACATATACTGTATTTAGAAGTTTGACCTCTAGTTGATATACCAGGCACAAAACCATTACAGACTAAAGAAAGATTTGATGAATGCCAAGAACTTAGGAAGGAGAGCTTCCTTGAAGCCGTAACACTATGTCATGTACTTTGCATACTGAAAAAATTTTCGTAAAACTATTTTGTGAGACTTTTAAATTTTTCTGCAGTTCACTCTTATAACTCTTTGCAAAGCCAAGGTAAGGTATGCCCACACTTGAAGATTCTTCCTAAGTGTTTTCCGAATCAGAATTTTTCCCAATTCCTCTGGCACATTCTAGTGATCATCCACTTACCACCTGACTCCTATTGAAGTACAACGTTCATTAGTCAGAAGAACTAATTGGGGAAGATCTTAGAGTTATTCATTTACTCCTTGGCATTCTTCCTGTTCTGTATGCCAACTTCTTTTCTACACACTTTGTATGATTAACTAACTCACTTAATCATTAATCATTTAATCATTCCAATAACATTTATTGAGCTCATACCAGGCTCTTACAATATATTAGGACTAACGCTTGCTGTAAAATAGCCCTTCTATCAAGGAATCCACAGTAAGTTAGGTGAGGTAGACACGTAACACAATGTCTTATAATTACTTCTTTAAAAGTAATGATTAATTATGCAGAGAAAAATACAGAATCAGGGAGGAAAGATACCTAATCTAGGAGACAGGAAACAGGGAACATGTTAGGAAGAGCTTCCTGAAGGTGCCATCTGAGTGCTGAGTCTCAAGTGAGAGCCCATAGAGTGGAGTGAGGCTGTGATGGGGCAGGGTGGGTGGCGGGGGGTTGGGGGGGCAGGACATCTCAAGCAGAAAGGAGAATGGGAACAAATACACAGAAGCAATAAATACAAGATCTATGAAAGTCATGACCAGCTCCTTGTTGCTGGAGCATAAGGATTGAGACAGGCAGTGCAAGACAGAAGGCTGAAACTGTGGACAGGGTTAAGTAAAGGAGCTTAGTCTTTGACTTGTGTAGACAATGGAAGCCCACTGAAGAATTTTAATTAGGGGATAGGTGGTCAGATTTGTATTTTATATGTTTCATATAGTTTAGATAGTCTGGTGGCAATGGAGGGAGGTGCATGACTGGAAATGTACAATCAGTTAGGACATTTGTACTAAGAATTGTGAACTTCAGCATAACAGATATTCATATTATTAATGTAGTAAACTATTTTACAGTGTATTAGTCAATTCTCACACTGCTATAAAGAACTGCTTGAGACTAGGTAATTTATACAGAAAAGAGGTTTAATTGGCTCACAGTTCTGCATGGCTAGGGGGACCTCAGGACACTGAGAATTATGGTGGAAGGTGAAGGGGAAGCAAGCACCTTCTTCACAAAGTAGCAGGAGAGGGAGAGAGAGCAGGGGAAACTGTCTTTTTTTTTTTTTGAGACAGAGTCTCGCTCTGTTGCCCAGGCTGGAGTGCAGTGGCCGGATCTCAGCTCACTGCAAGCTTCGCCTCCCGGGTTTACGCCATTCTCCTGCCTCAACCTCCTGAGTAGCTGGGACTACAGATGCCCGTCACCTCGCCTGGCTAGTTTTTTGTATTTTATTTTTTTGTAGAGACGGGGTTTCACTGTGTTAGCCAGGATGGTCTCGATCTCCTGACCTTGTGATCCACCCGTCTCGGCCTCCCAAAGTACTGGGATTACAGGCTTGAGCCACCGCGCCCGACTTAAAACTGTCATTTTTAAACCATCACATCTCCTGAGAACTCCCTCAGTATCACAAGACCAGCATGGGGTAAACCGCCTCCACAATCCAATCACCCGCCACCAGGTCCCTCCCTGGACACCTGGGGATTACAATTCAATATGAGATATGAGTGGGGACACAGAGCCAAACCATATCATATAGCTTTCTGTAGTGTACTTGAATATGCATTAAATAATAAATCAACTATACTGAGAAAATCTTAACTTTAAAAAATTTTTCATTAAACTTAAATTTTTTCTTTTTTCTTTTTCTTTTTCTTTCTTTCTTTTTTTTTTTTTTTTTTTTTTTTTTTTGTTATTTACTTGAAGGGAGCCATGGTTAGGCCCATTTCTGGTTAACAACTAAAGGGAACTGAAAAAAAAAGTTAGACCTTCTCTCTTCTACTCATGTCACAGCCATTGATTAGCTGTGAGTCATTGGAGCAAGTCTCAGGTTTCTTGACCATAAGATAAAGAGATTAGAATAAATGATGCTTAAGTTCTGTTTAAACATCAAAGTTCTATGAAGCAATTTTTATTATATTTAACATTTTCTTAGTCTTCAAAGGGAATTGAAGGCAGATATGTAAGTACCTTTATATATTTTATCTCTCTGTGTTTCTAAATAGGATAAGTAGTGTGAATATATGTGATAATTAAACTTCACGGATCTGCAACATGAACAGTGTAGAATTAAATACACATACAGTGCTCATACTAAATAGGAGATAATGCATTTTTGCATATGCCAGGATATCCAACTATCCAGAATAAACTTATGTGCCAAAATAGTGAGAATTTAATTTTTACAACTTAAAACATTTTTTTTAATTCCTCTTTACTTTTGAATGATCCTTTGATTGAATCTGTAATTTGGAAAAAACTAAGAACTGGCTAAAGGTTTTAGTCAAGAAAAAAAGTCAATTCCTAGTTGACATATTTTGGACTTAGAACCTCCAGAACTATAAGATAATAAACTTGTATTGTTTTAAGCCACAAAGTTTGCAGTAATTTTTAACAGCAGCGATAAGAAACTAACATACTTCCCATAGCCAATTTGGGCAAGTGAACCTCCATCTTCTTAAGCAAATATGCTTCCCTCTCTGTGCTCCTGTTTCTAGGGGCTGGCATCATCACCATATACCTATTGATCCTACTGGGAGTTATCCTTGATCTCTACCTCTTCACCACATTTACTTCATCACAAATTCCTGTTCATTCTTTCTACCTCTAGAGTAACTCCTCCATTCCGTTGTATTTCCCTGTTACTGCTCTTTTCAGGTTACAATTTTGAACTGCTGGAGTTTTGTATTCAACTCTAGTCTATTCTCTGTACATTCAAATTTTATTTTATTTATTTTTTGTTGAGACCCACAGGAAGAAATACATTTCACATCAAGATCTAGGGCACACACACTTCTGAAACAAAAGTTTCATGAAACAATACTTCCCATACTCTTTTGCAGTATATGCTGATATTTTCTATTCTATGTATTTAATTTTGTAAAAACCCAGCTATTTGTGATTTATTGCAATGGTTTCATAACTGACCAATAGATTGTGATCTGTAGTTTAAGAAGATATTTTTCTACCTGGCCACTGGAATGCTCTTTCCAAAATACAATTATTTTTCCTTAAAATCTTTCAATGCCTTCATTACTCTAAGGATAAAGTTCAAACTCTAACATTGTTTCTAAGACCCTCCATCACCCAGTCTTTTTATCACAGTAGTTTCATCTTTCTCCACTCTAACTGGTTCATTTTCATTTTACAATCTAACCTTACCTGCTTACTTTCTGGACTCAGATTGAGTCTCTGGGCCTTTCCAAGTTGTGTTACCCTGTTCAGACTGTCTTCTACATACCCTCTTATAGCTAATTCCCACTTAGTCTATTTTCTTAGCTTAAACTTCACTTCCCTCTAAATTCTTTCTCTCAATGACTACACTGGGTTAGGTGTCCCTTTTGTCCTCCTGTATGCTCCCTTAGCACCCAGGACCTCCTGAACGGCAGTGCTTATCACCCTGCATTTAACAACAACAGTGCTGTTTAAGAGTAGAGACTGGGTTTTGTCCCCTGTGAAATACCTAGAAGGCCTTCAGTAAATACTTATTGAATAAATAAGTGAAACTTAAAAAAAAAATTAAGTCAATTATATTGAACTAAAATTCTATTAACATTTAAATTATCAATAACTTCTTGAAATATTCTATTGGGATAAAAAACAAGTGGTTGGCCAGGCGCGGTGGCTCACGCCTGTAATCCCAGGACTTTGGGAGGCCGAGGCGGTCGAATCACGAGGTCAGGAGTTCGAGACCATCCTGGCTACCATGGTGAAACCCCGTCTCTACTAAAAAAAAAAAAAAAAAAAATTAGCCGGGCGTGGTGGTGGGAGCCTGTGGTCCCAGCTACTTGGGAGACTGAGGCAGGAGAATGGTGTGAACCTGGGAGGTGGAGCTGGCAGTGAGCCAAGATCGTGCTAGTGCACTCCAGCCTGGGCGACAGAGCGAGACTCCATCTCAAAAAACAAACAAACAAACAGAAAAACAAGTGGTCATTGCTAAAATGGCAATGTGTTTCAGGCCTGTATCTCATTTGTATAATTACAAATCTCATGGCAGGTAGTAAGAGGTAGGATACGCTTTGCTTTGTTAAAACCTGGTAATAATGCACGGACTTGCTTAAAGCAACAATTATTATCCTTCACATTCAAGAAGACCCTGGTTTATAACCTGGTTGGTTCTTTCTCTTTAAGAACATTCATAAAAGGGCTTTAGTTGCTTTACCAGTGAGCCAAACCATCTATGACAGTTCACTTTTATAGTCTTTGAAGATGCTATTTGCTGATTTTCTGTTCAGCAGGTCAGTTCTACCATTTAACCACCCAAATCATTAAAATGGACAAAATAAATGATTCACTAAGACACTGTCTTATGACCAGGGACACGATGTCTTGGCAATGACTTGGCTGTTTGTCTCATAAAGGGGAAACCAATAATCCCATCACCAAGTATCCAGGTTTTCAATCTGTCTAAAATAAACACACATTCATATATTTCCTTCTTTGGATGTCAACCCAGCTTTTAGAGCAATTTTCTTTAAACAGCATGAATGCACATGGGTACATATGGACGGAAACAGACACACACATTCTCCATGAGAAAAGAGAGCAAGTTCTATATAAGGAATCCATGATGGGAAACAGCCAAGTGAAATGCACCTGGATGTCTACATAGGCAGTCATAAGATTGCCAGTGGCCAGCAGAAGATGAAAGGGAATGCCTGCTTCAGAGAGAAGAGCACGCCTTGTGCAAACATCAAAGCGCTGCTTTTAAGAGGGGTAATTTTTATATTGCTGTTGGCAGACATAGATACTAATGCAAATCATTCAGGGCCCTACAAAAGGCCTGACATATTCTGAACTTGGCGGGAGCTGGTTGAGACTGTGGCATTTATCTCCTTCCAATCCTTTAAAGTGACATGACGCCTTCCTGTCTCCAGTCTCAGGCTGACCACTTGGGGTAGTTGCTTTCAGACCACTGTGACAAGAGCTAACCGCTGTGGTTTTGTGTTTGGTGTGACAGGGCAGCAATCCAGAGCTGAAAACAATGGAGACTGAGACAGAGAGGCTGCATTAGCTGAAAAGTTTTTTTACAGCACTCACTTGCAATGTTCAGTGTTCTCTTAAATAGGGTAAATGTGGTCCATGGGGGAAAATGATCCATTGAGGTGCAGGATGAAATGATTAGGATGCTATTTACATTAATTTACATTTAATTTCTGTTTTGCATGTATTTTATAAAATATACAATATATTAGTACAATTGTTCATGTGTTATAAATAAATACGTTTATTTCCTGGAGGAACAAACTAAAACATTTTTATTAATAGAGATGTATCATCAGGTAAGTTTTCAGGTTACTGGTGTTTTTGCTCGGCTTAATATACGCATTTCTTGAAGAGGGTCTTATTTTTGCCTCTGAAAGAGCTCTTCAGATTCCAGAGTTCTGTTTTTTTGTCACTCTTTCTTTTTGTTGTTAATTATCTCTTTGCAAGAAGGCCACCTGTATCTACAGGTAGTCTGTAATCTGCTGCTATTGTTCTAGTACTTTCTTCAAAGAAAGGTTTAATTTAAAAAATCACAGAGGGAGGTAAAATTTATCTGAGGTTCTTTATTGATTTTCATGACATTAAGAATTTGTACGGAAAGTGGATAATGATTTGATATTGCAAGATGCAGTATTTCCTGGGTTATTTTAAGGGGCGGGCTTTATTTTATCTATATGTGTTGTAAATACAAAATCAAGAGTGAAATTGGAATGTGTGAGTATGTGTAAAGTATATGGTAAAAAACTAATTAGAATTAAAAAAGTAAACAGAGCAAATAGTAAAAACAAAACAAAACAAAAACACCCAAAGTACATGAACACAAAAGTGTAATTAATAGGTGCTATTACTGGCAGAGATAACACTCAGGAAAATAGGTCTTCCATCTTTTTTGAAAATTAGTAAAACAGAATAATGTTTCAGTGAAATTCAGTTCTATTTATTCACCCTATTAGCTGCAAATACCTCTATCCTCACATCTTGGATATGCTAACTTTCCCCCAAAGGCCTCTCTGAATCCTACAGTTGAAAAGTCTCTTAATCAAGCCTTTATATAAAATTGGAAATAACTGGAAAGTGACATGAAAATAAACAAAAAAGATGTCATTGCAGTAGGGTGACAATATTACACATATTTTTCTTTTGATTTTTTTTCTTTTAATGTGCTATCATAATAATCTAACCAAAAGCAAGTAAAATTGAGACTTTGATGTATAAACTGTGGTATTCTTTTTTTTTTTTTTTTTTTTTTTTTTTTTTTTTTTGAGACAGAGTCTCCCTGTTTCCCAGGCTGCAGTGGTATGATCATGGCTCACTGTAGCCTCAACTTCCCAAACTTAAATAATCGTCTCACCTCAGCCTGCTATGTTAGCTGAGACCATGTCTGGATAATTTTTAAATTTTTTGTAGAGATGGGGTCTCTCTATGTTGCCCAGACTGGTCTCAAACTCCTGGTCTCGAGCAATCTTCCTGCCTCAGCCTCCCAAAGTGCTGGGATTACAGGCACGAGCCATAGGGCCCAGCCTAAATCTTGGTGTTCTGATGATCAGTCAATACCTACATATGAATGTAATCCCAGCAGAGGGAAGACATTCCTAACAGTAACTAGGTCTTTGCACATATTCTGTATAAACTGCTATCTAAAGTTATCATAAGGGATATGTATGCCTTTTGGAGAATATCCAAGTCCCTTATTTTTTTTCTGTTTACTGATATTTCTTTTGAGAAAGAAATCAGAAACTAGCTGATTTTAGAAGTAAGGAGAGTGATTTTCTTTTATTTGGAATAACTGGGCTGGGCACCAGCCTGCTGACAAAGAGTTGACCCACTATATCTGAGACACAGAAATATACCTTGGGGACTCTGAAGGCTCTCTTGGAGCTGTTGACTCAACATCTCGGATGTCAATAGATATCTCAGCCTCAACAGGTCCAAAGAGAAACTTCCAACCTTCCTCACTCCCTCACCCGAAACCTACTGTACCCACAGCATTCCTCATCTCAGTTTTGGCAACTCCGTCCTTCTGTTGAGAGGACCCAAATCAGGGAGTCATCCTTGACTCCTCAGTTAAAGAATTTATCAGGTAGCCCTGTAGACTCAGCCATCAACACACATCCAGACCCTGACCATTTCCTGCCCTCACCAGGGCTACTGCCCACTCAAGCTACCATCATCAATTGCCTGGAATATTGATTGTAATTGCCTCCTAACAGTTCTTGATACTTCTGTCTTTGCCTCTGTACAGTCCCTACAGAGCAGTAGCAATAATGCTTTAAAAATGTAAATCAGATTATGTCACTCCCTTTATCAAAACCTGCACCGGCCCCCACTTACACTCAGAGTGAGAGTCCAAGTCGTTGCCACGGCATAAGGCCCTCTCCGCGCTGCCACACCAGTGGGTCTCTTTTCTCTTGTTACTCTCCCTGTGCTGCTCTGTTCCAACAACTCTGACCTTGCTTTCCTCAAAAATGCCAGGCATGCATGCTCTCTTTTTAGGGACTTTGTGCTAGTTTTTCTCTCTGCTGGAAACTTCCTTCCTGAATACCTGTGTGGCTTACTCCTTTATCTCACCTTCTCAATAAAATCTGATTTGGCCACCTGATTACTACTATAACCTCCCAGCTACACTCCCACTGCCCCTCTGTACTTTCAAGTTCTTTTGTCTCATTCCATTATTTCTCTTATGTACAGTAGAATATATTTATTTATTTGTATGTGTTGGCTAATGTCTGGTTCCCTAGCTATAATGTAAGCCCCATGAGGGCAAAGGTCATTGTCTGTGTTGTTCCCTCACGTATCCTAAGAGCCTAGAGCAGTGCCTGCCACATAACAGGTTATCATATTTGCTGGATGAGCGAATAATGAAACCTATAACCAAAGGCTTCATTTAAACCCCTTATCCTATAAAAGTGGGAGTTTAAATAGAAAATATTCAATACTTCTATCAGCCTGACTTGTCTTCATGATTCTAATTCTTAGAGATGTTTTCCAACATCCAATGTTATAGAAAGAGCTACCCCAGTGCACTGACTAAACAATCTTTTTCCCTAAATGTTTTACTTGGGGGATCCCTAAATGTTTTCTCTTCAGTTACTAGGAATTTGCTTTTCTGACTTACTCTTTTATAACCTTAGAAGCCTCTAGTTAAAATGAAAATGGCATTCGAGTGGTAACATACTTAGGTACAATTGTTCCTTTTATTGCTTTCCACCACCAGGGAGGTGCAAATTCCTTCACAGGGAGGAATTTGCACCTTTGAAGGTGAGGAGAGAGAGTAAGAATAGTATGTTTTGATTTTTAAAAAGAGGGATGGGGTAGAAAGATGGATCCAGAACTTAGAGACACTACTCAGAGAACACAAGCCTCCTTTAGATGTCACAGTCATTCATTCACACATTCACTTATTCATTCAAACACCTCCTGCAGGCTTGCTTATTGCTTACTTCTTGAGAAATATAAGGAATGCACAGACTTTAGGAAGAGCCAAAAGCAAGTAATATCCATACTTTGCAGTGAATGCTGCAATCCAAGGTGCTATGACTACACAGTTGGAGATGTATCTGCTCCAGGGGAATGGTGGGCAGACTGCACGGGAGGAGGCACTAAGAAAGAGTTACAAGAAAGGTATTACTCACATTTTTGCATTCAGCTCTCCCGACCCAGTTATAGACCAAGCATCTTCACGCCCTAGTGCTTTTTCATGCTGCATAGGGTCTTCCATTACATGAGGCATAGTCAGAGATTGCTGGATTCAGAAGGAGCTTCTAGAATTCCAAGAATAAGTAGGCTCCATTTGGGTGCCTGCCTTATTCAGCTGGGTTCCCCAGAAGTGCTCCTTGGTACCTGTCTTGCAGATGTGTATCAATGCTCAAACACACAAACAGGGAGGAAGAGCTTGCTTATGTCTAAGCAAGTCCTCAGAACATAGTTTATACCTAGTTGTCATCTTGTTCTGAGAAGATTCAGAATGAATGAAGATTCCTTGCAACCCTGTATATATATGCAAGGAAGGATGATTAAATCACCCTCCATCTTCTCTCTGAACAGATATCTGGAGTCTTTTAATCTTCTTTGACATACTCTGACTTTTGTTTCTTAAATTATTATAACTGCAGGGTGAATTAGCTTTTACAAAACTTAACTTTAAAATAATTCGTAGTAGCCAATTTACCGCATTTTAAAAATAATAGCTAGTTCTGCCAAGTGGTCATAATTTAGAAAACTCTTCTTTAAATAAACTCATGTAAAATATTACGGCGCCATGTTTTAACATTCTGGTATATGCCTTTTTTGGGCTTACAGATACAGAAATAGTGCTTATAGGGTTACCTTGCTTTTAAAAGACATTTAATATGAAAAATCATTGTGTGCCAAACAAATAACCCAGCTGAAAGAAAAATATTTGCCTTATAATCGAACTTTCCTAAAGCTATTCATTTAAAAACAAAGAATTTTCTTCATGCCATTGATTCAAGTTATACCCTATATGTTCAGGAACATGGTGACTGACTAGAACTCTACAGAATCAAGATCATCTCACTGATTTTCCCCTTTGGTCTTGCTGGCTTATCACCGTCTACCTAGAAATCCCTTTTCATAGTCTTCCTCATGTGTCCATATCCTTTTTCTTCTTAATAACATCAATGTGTCAACTTAAGACCCATTTTATTTTTCCTTCAACTTGAGACACATCATTTTTTTGTGTGTATTTCTCTGCATATTTGTTTATAGACATAGAACTCACTGTTCATATTTGTCTTTGTCAAGAGAAGCAAGTTGATTTCTTCTCTTTATCCACCTGAACACTGGACATATGAGAGTTTGAGAGCCCAATTTTAAGTGTTGACTCTGATGAACTGAGAGCTGTCATTCCTGTGCATGTGTATGAAGAGGAGGGTGAAGGTTTCCCAGTTTCAAAACCAGTGCATTATGTGGCTTCACAGCTTTGAAAAGTAAGGCAATTAAAGAAACGAGATCCAGATAGGACTAATGTGTATTGATCAGCTGCCATAGAACTAGTTTCAATGTTAGGCATTTTCACATTCTCACTAGAGTTTAATCCTCATAAAAATCCTGGGAGGTGGTATTAGCAACTTTATACCCGTGAAGACACAGATACTCATCCAACCATACATGGCAGAATCAGGACTCAAACATAGACCCTCCAACTCTAAGTCCAAAGTTCCTGGGTATCCTGTCATATTCTCACTTGAAAACCACCAATGCAGGGAGGCTTTCGATGCCCTTCAAAGCCCCTCAGACAGGCATCCCTGCATGCCTGTTGTCAGAGCAAAATTGATACAGATCACTGTATGAGTCTGCAGCCTCAGGAGCCACCTGTGTCCAATGGGGATAGCTCTTACCATAAGCCCTGCTTCACTGGATACCACATCTCCTCCTCAAAAAGTATAACTCATTCACTTCCATTCACATGTGTAACACTCACTCACTTCCATTGCTCAGAAAACATCCACCTGTCTCAGAGCTTGAAGTTTCCACAAATTGGCTTAGGGCCATTGACAATAATTACTAAAAATGGAAATGTGTTGGTACAAAAAGTTCAGTAATACCAATGAACATGAACATAATACAATAGTACATCAAACATATACAAATAAGGAATCAAATAAATCAATTTACTTATTTCTATAATTACTGCTGTATTATATTATTACTATACAAAATTATATGAATAGTATGTTGATTATATTGATAAGTTAATTACCTAGCAAAGCTCAGAGATAATGTTTTATGAGGTATTTGGATCATGGTGTGTGTTTATTTTTATCAGATTTTTGTTTTATTTTGTTTTGTTTCATTTTTTGGAGAGAGATAAAGGTAGAGAGATACCAAAATGGAGGAAACTTGGGCCTAGCTGATGCAGTTAGAAGCAGATGACGAGTCTGAGAACCTCAGGCCTTGCAGAGGGGCATCTGGAAAAACAAAGAAACAAACAAAAACAAAAACCTGTTCCCATGAGATTTAATATAGTTTTGTAAAGACAAATAATGAAAATAAAGAAGTCCTATGTCATATATTATAAGGGCAGAAGTATTACAGAGGAAAAGAAAGTATGGAAGAACAGGAATGCTGTTGGGTACTGCGTTTCAGTCAGCCAGAAAGAAATTTAGAACTTTCCTAAATTGTCTTCTTAAGACAAATTTGATATCTTTTTTTAAAGAACACTTTCCTTTCACTCAGATGCTCAGACTTATCATGCTAGTGTGCTCGGTGGCAGGATGCAGGGGAGACCTGGGAAGAGGAATGAAAGATACATTTCTACAACTTAGCAATCTATCAATATAGAGTCTCTTATTTGATCCTCTCCCCAAAACATGAGTTATAGAAGTTGCCCAAGTTCATAGAATCTAAGGTGAGAGACAGTCACTATTCATACTCCAGTTCTACGATATGCCCCCCTCCTTTTTTTTTTTTTTTTTTTTTACTTTGTCTATACCATGCTGTCTTCCCGGGAGTGTCCTTGTAATTTTATGCCTTCCTCCAACAGTAACTGAGCACAAAGAAGAATTGGAAAAAAAAATCTCTCTCTAGATAAGCATAAAGGCCAAATTAGCTTGGAAAAGTTGTACTTGTTACTTTTGCTCTCCACTCAGTCGAGGTCCCAGTGGTCATGATTTCTGTGAGTATTTATGGGGACAGAGAGGAAGTAGAAAATAAGCCACCACTGTCCTCTTCTAGGTTCCAGTTGCTGTGGTGACACTTGCTGGCCTTCACCTGCCTGCCTGCCTTCCACTGCTTTTTTTTCAGTCAAAAAATATTCCAAATATATCTTCCCTTGAGAACTTCTAAACACAGCTATGAAACACTGTTCGGAGTCAGTGTGTGTGTGAATGTCATCAGACCATAAATAATTCTCCATCTCCTTGAAGCAAGGTACCCAGCTGCTAAGGGGCTCCTAGAAAGCCTCAGTCGTGATCCCTGTGAAGATGCCCTATATCCTTGCTTGTTTCTGGGCTTTGTAGATACAAGGACAGAGAAGCTATTTTGTCTATTCCCTTTGTTCAGACAGCAGAGGTGAATAAGTGATGACTTCATCACTAATGAAATCACCTATGATGAAATAGACGGTCTGAAGTCTGACACCTGAGCTCCCACAGGAATACATGCAGTGGTACAGCAGGTGATGGGGAGAATGGAAATGCACTGGGAAGAATAAAAGAAAGTACTATGTAAGTTTGTGTGGGGGGGGGGGTTGGGGGGTGTGGGTGGGTGTGGGTGGGTGTATGCACGCATGCAAGCAATCATGAGTGATGAAAGAAGTGCATTTACTGCTTCAGACCCTGAGGGGTATCATCTTTTTGTGCATAACAATGATCCAAAACATTACTTGCTGAATTTGCCCCAACACACTGTGGTGAATGTTTCCACATACTATACAGAGGTGTTTCTATTGATAGAAATAGACCGTAACCTTGAAATCAGTGAAAAGAAAGAATGCTATGACTTATCCACCTTAAAATGGAAGCTCTAAGGAGGCAAGTGTGCTCATGGTAAGTGCTGGATCGAGAACCTAAAAGATGGTCTTGAATTTTTGACTTCTCATCTGGCATGGCAATAGAGAGAATAGCACCCCGGAGCCTGGATGTAGAGTGAGATGCTGGCAGCTCAAACAAGGATCCTTTTCCTTCAGTGATCCTGAGAGAGCTCCGTCACTCACAGGGCTCTGTGGGTGGCTCCCTGGAGACTCACTTCCTGTCTTTATGTTTCCTATGCAGAGTACCATTGGGCTGCTCTCCTGGAGCACGTCTTCCCTTATATTCACCTGCTTGCCAGCTACCTAGGCTTACCATAGCAAAGTACCACAGGCTGGGGGGCTTAAACACAGAAATTTATCATTTCAATCCTGGAGGTTGGAAGTCCAAAATCAAGGCGTTGGCAGGCTTCCTTCTGAGACCCATGAGGGAAGGATCTATTCTAGGCCAATGTTCTTCACTTGCAGATGGCCGTCTTCTCCCTGTCTTGTCACATTGTCTTCCTTCTATGTGTGTCTGTCTCTGTTTCCAAGTTTCTCCCTTTTATAAGGACATGAGTTATATTGGATTAAGGCTTAACATAGTGACCTTATTTCAATATGATTATCTCTGTAAAGATTGTGTCTCCAAATAAGGTCACATGCTGAGGCAACAGAGGTTACAATTCCAATCATGTCTTTTTTCAACAAGCACAATTCAACCCATGACACCTGCTAAACAACATTTTGAAATATTTTTCTTATGTTTCCCTCCACCATTTTTACTGAATGGTGAGCTATCATCCCTTCTATCCTTACACAAAATAAAAGAACACGGGGCTTCAAGAAGCCAGAGGAAAGCCAGAGGAAGGCCAGATGGCTTAATTTTTACCTGAAGAGTTGATGACAACTAGAGGATGATGAGGTAGGACTGGGATCAAGAACACTGATATATTTCCTTGTTCTATAATACTGTGAAGGAAGACCAGTAAGCAGATCTTTCCAGAAAAATCTCCAAGACTCAAGATGGCCTTGAATATGCAGGAGAGAGGGTGGGCCTCAAACTGATAGGTTTGAGCAGCCATGTGGCAGGACAAGTGGAGGATGTAAATGGCAAACAAAACAAAACAAAACAACAATATTAAAGAAATGGATAAACAAATGTATGGTGGAATTGTCTTCTGTCACAGCCTTTAAAATATAAAATTGCACTTTAGTGGGCTTGCAGAAGAGAGGACATCAACATGTGAGTTTATAAGAGCCTGGGCCACGGAGTCAAACAGCCCTAGTTTTGATTAATCCACCCACACCACCTGTACCCCTAGTTCTGCCACTTACAAGCTATGTGGTGTTGGGCAAGTTACTTAACTTCTCAGAGCCTTGCTTTCCTCGTGTGTTCAATGCAAATTAAAATACATGCCTTTAGTATCTACAGTAATGATTATGCATTATATAATTTAAAACACTATATTATTCCTCATGCTGCTAATAAAGACATACCTGAGCCTGGATAATTTATAAAAGAAGGCGTTTTAATTGACTCACAGTTCAGCATGGCTGGGAAGGCCTCAGGAAACTTGGCAGAAAGGGAAGCAAACACATCCTTCTTCACATGGCGGCACCAAGGAGAAGTGCTGAGCAAAAGGGGGAAAAGCTCCTTATAAAAAACATCAGATCTTGGCCGGGCGCGGTGGCTCAAGCCTGTAATCCCAGCACTTTGGGAGGCCGAGACAGGCAGATCACGAGGTCAGGAGATCGAGACCATCCTGGCGAATACCGTGAAACCCCGTCTCTACTAAAAAATACAAAAAACTAGCCGGGCGAGGTGGCGGGCGCATGTAGTGCCAGCTACTCGGGTGGCTGAGGCAGAAGAATGGTGTAAACCTGGGAGGCGGAGCTTGCAGTGAGCTGAGATCCGGCCACTGCACTCCAGCCCGGGTGACAGAGCGAGACTCCGTCTCAAAAAAAAAAAAAAAAAAAAAAAAAAAAACCATCAGATCTCGGCTGGGCACCGTGGCTCACGCCTGTAATCCTATCACTTTGGGAGGCTGAGGTGGGCGAATCCTGAGGTCAGGAGTTCAAGACCAGCCTGGCCAACATAATGAAACCCCATCTCTACTAAAAATACAAAAAATTAGCCAGGCATGGCTGGTAGGTGCCTGTACTCCTGGCTACTTGGGAAGCTGAGGCAGGAGAATCACTTGAACCCGGGAGGCGGCGGTTGCCGTGAACCAAAATTGAGCCATTGCACTCCAGCCTGGGTGACAGTGAGAGACTCTGTCAAAAAAAAAAAAAAAAATTCTATAGGCAAGCAAATCATAAATGAACTCCCATTCACAATTGCTACAAAGAGAATAAAATACCTAGGAATACAGCTAACAAGAGAAGCAAAGGTCCTCTCTGATTTCTTGGAGCAGTGGTTTGTAGTGCTACAAACAAATGGAAAAACATTCCATGCTCATGGATAAAAAATTAATATTGTAAAAATGACCATACTGCCCAAAGTAATTTATAGATTCAGTGCTATTCTCATCAAACTACCACTGACATTCTTCACAGAATTAGAAAAAAACTACTTCAAAATTTAGATGGAACCACAAAAGAGCTCAATAGGCAAGACAATCCTAAGCCAAAGAACAAAGCTGGAGGCATCAGGCTACCTGACTTCAAACTATACTACAAGAGTACAGTAACCAAAACAGCATGATGCTGGTACAAAAACAGACACATAGACCAATGAAACAGAATAGAGAACTCAGAAATAAGACCACACACCTACAACCATCTGATCTTCAACACATCTGACAAAAACAAGCAATAGGGAAAGGAATTCCTATTTAATAAATGGTGCTGGGAGAACTGGCTAGCCATATACAGAAAATTGAAACTGGACCCCATCCTTACACCTTATATAAAAATTAACTCAAGATGGATTAAAGAATTAAATATAAAACCCAAAACTATAAAAATCCTAGAAGAAAATCTAGGTAATACCATTCAGGATATAGGCACGGGCAAAGATTTCTTGACAAAAACATCAAAAGCAATTGCAACAAAAGCAAAAATTGACAAATGGGATCTAAGTAAACTAAAGAGCTTCTGCACTGCAAAAGAAATTATAATCAGAGCAAACAGACAACCTACAGAATGGGAGAAAATTTTTGCAATCTATCCATCTGACAAAAGTCTAATATCCAGAATCTACAAGGAGCTTAAACAAATTTACAAGAAAAAAATTAACAACTCCATTAAAAAGTGGTCAAAGACATGAACAGACACTTCTCAAAAGAAGACATTTATGTGGCCAACAAACAAATTTTTAAAAGCTCAACATCACTTATCACTGGAGAAATGCAGATCAAAATCACAATGAGATACCATCTCATGCCAGTCAGAATGGTGATTATTAAAAAGTCAAGAAACAATAGATGTTGGCAAGGATATAGAGGGATAGGAATGCTTTTACACTGTTGGTGGGAATGTAAAATAGTTCAACCATTGTGGAAGACAGTGTGGAGATTCCTCAAAGATTTAGAAGCAGAAACACCATTTGACCCAGCAATCCCATTACTGGGTATATTACCCAAAGGAATATAAATCGTTCTATCATAAAGACACATGCATGCCTATGTTTACTGCAGCACTCTTCACAATAACAAAGACAAGGAATCAACCTAAATGCCCATCAATGATAGACTGGATAAAGAAAACATGGTACATATGTACCATGGAATACTACAAAGCCATAAAAAAGAACAAGATCCTGTCCTTTGCAGGGACATGGATGGAGCTGGAAGCCGTTGTCCTCAGCAAACTAACACAGGAATAAAAAATGAAACAACATATGTTCTCACTTATAAGTAGGAGCTGAAGGATGAGAACACATGGACACATGGAGAGGAACAAAACACACTGGGTCCTGTTGAGGAGAGGGATGAAGGGGGCGGGAGAGTATCAGGAAAAATAGCTAATGGATGCTGGGTTTAATACCTAGGTGATGGGTTGATCTGTGTAGCAAACCACCATGGCACACATTGACCTATGTAACAAACCTGCACACCCTGCATATGTACCCTGGAAATTAAAATAAAAGTTGAAAGAAAAAAATTTCTATAGGCGTGCCATACATAAATATGTGGAGAGAATGTCTCAATGTAACGCCTCAATGTAAGCTATTTAAGTCTATTTTAAATTACTTCTTTTAGATCTGATGTGAAATGAAAATCATATTCACCACACTGACTTAGGATATATTCACTTTGGCTGCCAAGTGATTTTTAGATTTAAAAAATTAAGAAGCTTTGGATGGAAATATTTATCAGATTGACAAAAATTATTCTGTAAATTGATGTTAGTGTGTGCACCAATTAACTAGGAAGTACTTTTACTTTCCTAACCCTAACTCTTTAATCATCAGAGACCTGAACTCCTTTCATTTTTCCTCCTCTTCAGATTTACTTAATACCTTATCTTTCTACCGGAACTTCAGTCCCACTTCCATCAAGAATAAGCACACATCCTCTGAAATCATTCATGGTCTCTTTGAACAATGAAGGATCACATCAGAAGATCAGAGTATGAACGTAGCCATGAATGTAATCTCATATCCTGGTATCTCAATGGCAGCATATGTTTGCAAGGCAATCTATGGTTGTGGAAACACTTTCATGGATACAGTTAATTTAGTGGAGCCAGGATCTGGGTTGAAAGCAGCCCTCTTCAGAAAGTCAGTATCTTCTCCATGGAAGATCCCTGCTCTGAGCCTACACAGAACTGGTCCAGGTATCCTAATGGAATAGATTCAGCTGCTCTGACTCTGAAAATAAGATGTGGCCAGGGTCAGTGGCTCACCCCTGTAATCGTAACACTTTGGGAGGCTTAGATGAGAGGATCACTTGAAGTCAGGAGTTTAAGACCAGCCTGAGCAACACAGTGAGACCCCACCTCTACAAAAAAAAAAAATTATCCAGGCATGGCTGTGCATGCCTGTGGTCCCAGCTGCTCAGAAGGCTCAGGTGGGAGGGTCACTTGAGCCTAGGAGGTAGAGGCTGCAGTGAGCCATGATTGTACCACTGTACTCTAGCCTGAGTGACAGAGCAAGAGCCTGTCTCAGAAAAAGAAGAAAGAAAAGAAAGAAAGAAAGAAAGAAAGAAAGAAAGAAAGAAAGAAAGAAAGAAAGAAAGAAAGAAAGAAAGAAAGAAAGAAAGAAAGAAAGAAAAAGAATGAATATGGGACTGTCTACACAGAGAGTAAGACTGGAGGAATGTGTGATGGCAAGTCTAACCACAGATACCTTATCCATTGGTCTGACAATTTGTTGATATTCTCACCTTAAGGATTTCTGTGGGTTGGAGATTGAAGACCCCAGAAAATATGCAGACATTTTTTGGTGAAATTAATATTTTAAGACATTATTAAGTATCAGTTCCTTAGAACAAATTAGTTTTTTATGTTGTTACTCAGTCAACTGTTAAAATTTGCATGAATAAATAGAAAAGCTTGAAGGTAAACATGGAATATAAGATGTGATAGATTGTTCTTCTATTTTTGTAAGAACAATGGCATTCATGCATGTATTGCAGTGAGCTTGGAGATATGCTTCATTGTCCATTGATTCACTGGGTTGAAACAAGAAGTTCCATGAAGCAACGTTAAAGGGCTAGGTTTAGGATGTCAACTGCCTTTGTCTGTCTTGGGCGAGTTGAAGGCCCATGAACTAGCAATTTGAATGAAAAATGCCATTAAAGAAAGGGCATCCAATTCTTGGCTGCCTGAAGGATAGCTCCCACTGTCATACAAGGGTGAGATGTGAGGTACTAGTCCTGGCAGTATGAGGTTTGGGAGTATCTTTCATTAATGAAAAACCTTCAGTGGCTTCCTTCCAACACTGCATGTCATTTGAGCTCCACAACCAGCCATAAATGTCCTTCCTTAATGGATACTGGCTGACTTCTCCAGCCTCAGTTCTCAGGGATTAAACCTTTTGCTTCAGCAACGCAGATCTATAATTTCTTTACTACTCCCTTCTCTTTCCCTCTCTTCTGCTTGTCTAAGCTCAGTTCATCCTTTAAGACTTAATTTGAACATCACTTCCTTCAATGAAGCCGTTCCTGACTCTCAAGAGCCCCTTCTTCTTCCTTCTATAATTCCTGATGTCTACCTTATATTATTATACCTATGGCATAAGTTAGGTGTCTGCTTCTCCCATTAGTCTACAAAGTCTCTATGGAAAGGGACTATGATGTATTCAACTTTGTGCCTGAGAGCCTAGGGTGATAAACAGATGATTGGATGGATGGATGGATGGATGGATGGATGGATGGATGGATGGATGGACATATGGATGTATGGATGTATGGAAGGAAGGAAGGAAAGATTGCAGGGCCAAATTCTGGACCTTTTTGGAGACTCTTGCATTATCATCCATAACTTGGTTTGACTAAGGCATGAAAAGTGGGGACTGGGTGGGGTGTGAAAAACTTGTATTAACATTTTAAATGTCCCTATAATTACTATAGTTGAATCTTTGTTGGAGTTTCTACAAGCATTTTTTTTTTTTTGGCTTAAAAATTTACTGATCCCAGGAAGCCTTTTTGGATTAACTGTCTATTTCCTTTTGTGTTTTTGTTCCCACAACGATTATTTAAATAACTGTTACAATGCACTTTTTAATATGCTGCTTGCTGATTATCTTCCAGTTATATTTTTGGTCTTACCTAACTATAAAGTAAGTCTCTGGAATTTTCCTTATAATTTTTTGGTCCCGTGTCATGGAGCCTGCAATGTAGTAAATACCAACCTGACCGCTAAAGTCAGTCTACCAGGCATCATAACCTGTGCTACTTCTTTACACGGCCCTTGGCAAGTTACTTAACCACTAGTGCCTCATTTTTTTCATATATAAAATGGGAATAACACTAGTTCTTATCTCAGAATGTTTGTATACGAAATAAATGAGAGCATGAATGTTATAACACATTTAGAACAGTGCCTAGTGTATAGTAAATTCTTGATTAAGTCTTTTCAGTATTGCCTTCCCATAATACCCATTGGTAATGCCTTATAAATGTTCAGTATTTTATACTTCACAAAGTGATTTCACATTTAATAACAACAATGGATGCTTAGTATGCATCAGTCACTGTGCTGGGCACTGGACACACTGTTGAATAGGACTACCAATACCTATCCTCACAAAGGCTTACAGAAACCTGCTGTGTTTGGGATTTTATACTTCACAGGTGTACAGGTGTAATGAAGCTTCCTCGTTTAAGGATAAAAAATTGAGATGCCTCAGCAGATTAATTTATTTGACCATAGTCATGTAAGCTAAGATGCAATAGAATCCAATCTTATGCTCTCATTGTAAGTTCAGTTTATTTCTATTACATCATAACTTTAAATAAGATGACTGTATTAAGTGTGGTGGGCGGAACACTTGAACACTTCCTTTTGGAAGCATACTAAAGTTATAGTAAAGGATTTTATAAATGTATAAGGAAAAAGGAAGGTAAAGAGAGACAATAGTCAACAAGCAATGCCAAAATTTTGGAAAATGAAAAACAACAGCACCAGCACCAGTAGTAACTGACCAAATAGAAAGCTGAGCCCTAAGCATGTAGGGGGAAAACCAAGAAAAAGGGAAACCAAGTTAAGTCACAGGTCAGATTCTTAGAAAGACTTAGAAATTCTAGGGGTTTTTTTTGTTTTGTTTTGTTTTTTTGTTTTTTGTTTTTTATTTGAGGGGATGTAAAGGGTGGGGATGGTCTGGAAGGCTGAAAAAAAGAAGAGTGATTATAAATTTGTATAAGGAGCTTAGAATTGCAGATTGTCTACTCATCGACTCATCCTCATCTACTCATTCTCCCACTCTGGAAAATGATAGAGATTTCCTCTAAAGAGAGGTTAGAGTAGAGGAACTCAGGATTTGGGGGTACCCCGCCTACCTCAAGGCAAGAGCAAAGCTCATACTGAATCATAAAAAAAATGAAGTAAAAGCCCACAAGTTGAACAGTACAACCACTGCAAACCCGATACCCAGAGTGCAGACAGTCACAATTACACCCCCATTCAACCTAAGTTGAATTTAGTTATGTGGCTCAAATTTAATTATGAGTTGACAGATAAACAGCATTTCAGGAATGAGAAGAAAAATAAGAGATAAAAAGAAAAAATAACTCATGGGAGAAATTTTTGGCAAACCATATATGTGATAAGGGGTCAATATCTAAAATATATAAGGAACTTCTATAGCTAAATAGCAAACACAAAACCAAACACCAAATAACCTGATTTAAAAATGGGCAAAAGACTTGAGTAGGATTTGAATTTCTCCACAGAAGATATACAAATGGCCAAGTGTATGAATACATACTTAGCATCAGTAATCATCAGGGAAATATAAATGAAAATTACAATGAGAAACCATGTTACATTTGTTAGGATGGCTATTACAGAAAGAAGGAAGGAAGGAAGGAAGGAAGGAAGGAAGGAAGGAAGGAAGGAAGGAAGGAAGGAAGGAAGGAGAGAGAGAAGGAAGGAAGGAAGGAAGGAAGGAAGGAAGGAAGGAAGGAAAAGAAAGAAAGAAAGAAAGAAAGAAAGAAAGAAAGAAAGAAAGAAAGAAAGAAAGAAAGAAAGAAAGAAAGAAAGAAAGAAAGAGAAAGAAAGAAAGAGAGAAAGAAAGAAAGAAAAAGAAAGGGAGAGAGAGAAAGAGAAAGAAACAAAGAAAGAAAGAAGGAAAGAAAGAAAGAAAGAAGGAAAGAAAGAAAGAAAGAGAGAAGGAGAGAAAGAAAGAAAAAGAAAGGGAGAGAGAGAAAGAGAAAGAAAGAAAGAAAGAGAAAGAAAAAAAGAAAGAAAGAAAAGAAAGGAAGGAAGGAAGGAAGAAGGAAAGAAAGAGTTGGCAAGGATGTAGAGAAATTAGAAGCTTTATGTACTGCTAGTGTAAATGTAAAATGATGCTGCCACTATGGAAAGCAGTATGAAAGTTTCTCTAAAAATTCAAAAATTAAAATTAAATATAGGACTACTATATAATCCAGCATCCCACTTCTGGTTATTTATCCAAAAGAATTGAAATTAGAATCTCAAAGAGGTATTTGCACTCCCATGTTCTGTGCAGCATTATTTACAATAGCTTAGCTGTGGAAGCAAACTAAATGTCCATCATTGGATAAAAGGATAAAAAAGGCATAATAAATATTTATACCATATCCATATATCTGTGAATATTATTCTGTCATAAAAATGGAAAATTCTGACCAGGTGCAGTGGCTTATGCCTGTAATCCCAGCACTCTGGGAGGCCGAGGTGGGTGGATCACCTGAGGTTGGCAGTTTGAGACCAGCCTGACCAACATGAAGAAATCCTGTCTCCTCTAAAAAAAACACAAAATTAGCTGGGCATGATGGCACATGCCTGTAATCCTAGCTACTCTGGAGGCTGAGGCAGGATAATCGCTTGAACCCAGGAGGCAGAGGTTGCGGTGAGCTGGGATCACGCCATTGCACTCCAGCCTGGGCAACAAGAAGGAAACTTTGTCTAAAAAAAAATAAAAAATTCTGTCATAAGTGACCATGTAGATGAACCTGAGGACATTATGTTAAACGAAGCAAGCCAGTTAGAGAGAGACAAATACTGCATGATTCTACTCATATGAGGTATCTAAAATAGTCAAATTCATAGAAGCAGTGAGTAGAATGGTGGCTGCCAGAGGCTGAGGGGAGTGGGAAAGGAGAGTTGATATTCAAGGGGTATAAACTTTCAGTTATACAAGATGAATAAGTTGTAGTGACTTGCTGTACAACAGTGTGCCTATAGATAATAATACTTTATTATCCACTTTTAAAAAGTCATTAAGAGGGCAAACCTCATGTTAATTATTCTTACAACAATAAAAAGAAGGAAGGAAGAAAGAAGAGAAAGGAAGAAAAAGAAAGAAAAGGGCAAGGAAGGAAGGGAAACTCATAAGAAATAGAGATATTGCTGGCTGGCAGAAAATGACAACTTTGAAAACCTAAAATTAATTTATTTAAGTAACCAAGATTTTATTGTCATAAAACAAAAACAGAGTGCCATAATAAAGAAACATTGAGAGAAAGAGAAATATCTTGGAGAATTAAACATAGTAGAAGTTTACAAAAAAGTCAATATATGGGTTGGAAGATAAAGTTAAGGAAATATCTCTAAAATAAGATTAGATTAAAGATTCATCAGAAGATCCAGGAATTGAAGACCAGGAAAGTGGAGGGGCATGGTGGAAGTATGAAGATTATCAAAGAAATGTTATAAGAAAACTTTTAAAACTGAAGACATAAGCCTGAAACAGAAAGGTCTACTAAGAGCCCCTTATTACAAATGAAAAATGACTCACATCAAAGCATATCATTAGAGAATTTCAGAACACTGTCAAGACATTCTCACTGCTTCTTGAGATAGGAAAACAAATCAAAACCAGGTCACATACAAAAGACTTGAAATCAGAATGGTACTGAATTTATCAACAGCAAAGCTAGACTACAGAAGATAATGGAGAAATGCCTTTTAAATATCGAGTAAAATTTAAATTCTAACCCTTCAGGGCCCATATAAATGACCACTCAATTATGGGAATATCAAAAGATTTTCATTTATAGACAGTCTCAAAATATTTATCCCTATTATTCCCTTCTTAGAAAGTTGCTAAAGGATGTTTTCCATTTCTTTAAAAAGGGAAATATGCAAAAAATAAGGAGGGACAGGGATTTAGAATCAAACAGGCAAGATTTACATGGAAAAAAAGAGAAGACCCCAAAATACCCAGTTGTTTCACAGTCTGTTCAACAAGACCAGTGCAGCTAGGAGTAAGAGAATGGAAGCCTCCAGAGGGGATGTCTTTAAGAAAAACTAAAAATAATGCATAGAATTTGTGATAAACCTGACTATAATGAGAGGAATCTTACAGATCTGGTAGAGAATTTGGAAATGAAAGGACATCAAAATCTAAGCAAATCATCATAAAAGCAATGATTACTCTCATTGAAATAGAAAAGCTAGATGAGAAATATAATGCAATGACACCATTGCCAGTGGCCCAGCTGTGATGGCTATTAATGTAAACATAACAACGTTGAGTCCTGAATATTGATATAACCAAAATTTATGATGTCAATATATTTGGAATAAATCTGCAAGTGTGCAAAGGGGACATGGAGCAAGAGGTCTAAATCCCTATTTTATATTGTAGGAAATCAAGTGTTTAAAATTGGAAGATCAAGAAATGGCAGTGTAAGTATTTATCTAGCAAGATGAAGATAAATAACAGAAGAAACAGCTAAAAGAATGGAATGTTTACCTATAGGAGTAGAAATCAGAATTGGGGAAATGTGGAGTTGCTGTTTTTCATTATAAACCTTGTAGTACTGTTTTAATTTTTAGGCTGCATATATGTATTATTTCAATACAAATTTAAACATTAGTTACACCTTATGAAACAAGTTAAGTATATAAGAACTTAATGTTAGAGGGTTTTAAGATGTTTTGAAGCAAGTTTTTTTTTCTTTTATATCAATTTGGACATGATCATATAGAAACCTAAATCTAATGACATATTTGAGAATAATCCAATTTTCTTCCTTTCACTTTTAAGAGTCATCATAACTCATGATCCTTTATCCCTTGCCTGTTGGGATGTTTCTGATGGTTCTAGTGAATGCTCAGTTTGGGAACTAGAACTTCAAAGCTTTCCTCTTGGCAGGCATTAGGAGGATAATCACCAGAATAGGGCCAGAATGTTCTGAGCTAACCCCAAGCTCTCCCCCAGCATTTAGCATTCATTGATGCCATCATCACTCCAGAAATCATCACTCCATCTCATGTAACCATGAGATGCCACTAACTCAAGGAAAAACTGCGGAGCACTTGGAATGTTTTAGTTAGGTTTATTGATTAGAGACAATAAAACTTCTACCTCTTCCATTAACACACTTCCTCAGAGTATACCTGATGAAAGCCTATTATGAAAGAAAAGCAATTTATTACATTTCCTGTTTCATATATTCCTAGAAATCTTGGGGAGGCAGGTGATATAATATGCCAGAAATGGCAATAATCTATCAAACTCATTTTCAGGAAAATGAGGAGAAAGGTACATTGACTCTGGTACGTATTTATGTGTAAACTAAGAGGATATTGTCATAATATGGAGAGTTTAAGTGACAAATAGGTACAGAGACAGAAAGATATGCAGGGACATTGACGGAAAAAAAAAGAGGAGAAGTGTATTAGTCTATTGTCTCACTGCTATAAAGAAATATCTGATTCATAAAGAAAAGAGGTTTAATTGGCTCACGTTCCACAGGCTGTACAGGAAACATGATGCTGGCATCTGCTCAGCTTCTGCGGAGGCCTCAGGAAACTTTACAACCATGGTGGAAGGCAAAGGGGACATTAGACTGGAGTAGAGGAAGGTGCCACACACTTTTAAACAATCAGATTTCATGAGAACTCCATCACAAGAACAGCACCAAAGGGAGAAATCCGCCCCCACAATCTAATCACCTCCCACTAGACCCTACCTCCAACACTTGGGATTATAATTTCATATGAGATTTGGACAAAATCCAAAGTAGGGAAGGTTATAGAGAAGGAAGAAAGAAATAGCAGGATTAAGGAAGGAAAAGAGAAGGGGAAGAATGGGAGAGATACAGGGTGAAACCATGTAGCCTATGTGGCCATGTCCCCAGCCTCTCATGTTACCCGACATCTCAACAGCTCTCTCTGACCTGGCCCATTTGTCTGCAGCCTAGTAGACCAGGGTATTCCAACTTTACCTCACACTCTAATCTTTTCACACACGGCCAGAACAATTCTTTCATAGTTCTTCTTTTACTTGGCCTGGGACCATAGGCCCCAGATGCTGAGGGCAATAGGCCCCAGCTTCATCTGCTTTTTGATAAGTAGTTCCAGCCTTCCTTCTGTTCTAACTCTAGGGGAAAAGCAGGAGAATATACAGCAAGCCCTATTCATTCTGGAATGGCTCCATGTGCCTGATGAAGATCCTTGCTCTATCTGTAGTCAGGGATGCCATAATCATAAATACAGCAGAGGTTGTTAAGCTAAAAGCTAGTTCACGACAACAAGCAAACTGATCTATACCACAGAACCCTACAAAAGGTCAGGGGGTGAGCCTTTATCCATGCATTGCACTATAACCAAACCCAACCACCCTTATACTCACATTCCTCTCACCCTTGTGGGCCTGGTGGGTGAGAGGTGAGAGGGATCTGAGTATAAGTGTGGGTGTGTGTGGTGTAGTGCAGTGCATGGATATGTGTTCGAGTGTGCTTGTATGCGTTTCTCTTACCTCTGAGAGGTATCCTAATGTCTGATGGTCCTTGACTGTTCATGTATAAGGGAGAGGCTCTAAAAAGCCAGTTGGGAGCTCTGTCTGCATGGGCACAGCTTGGCAGCCAGTGGACCTCACAAGGTGATTAGTCTAGGACACAAATGCATTTTTGTGAGATGAGATCAAATGTTCCCCAAAGATAGCTATGTCCTCATCTCCAGAACCTGTGACTGTATCAGGTTACATGGCAATAAGAAATTAAGGTTGTAGATGGAATTAAGGTTGCTAATCAGTTGACCTTAAAATAGGGAGATTTTCCTGGATTATCTGGGATGCCCAGTATTATCACAAGGGCACCTAAAAGTGGAAGAGGTAATTAGAAGAAAGAATCAGACAGATGGCAGTGTGGAAGAGAGTTGGTCTGATGTTGCTGACGTTGAAGATGAAGATGAAAGAAGAGAGCCACAAACCATGGAATGTGGGAAGCCTGTAGAAGCTGGAAAACACAAGTGAACATGCTTCCTCAGATCCCCCAGAATGCCAACACCTTGCTTTTAGTCTAAAGAGATCCATTTTGGATATTTGACCTGCATAAGTGTAAGATAATTTGTGTTGGTCTAAGCTGCCAAGTTTGTGGGAATTTGTTGCAGCAGCAACAAGCAACTAATACACCCCCAATGAGGATGTGTATAGGCCTTTTCTTTTGCCCAGAAGTTTCTCCAGAAGAGGGCACATGTAATCCTGGCTTCTCAAAATCTGGGAACCAAGCAGGAGAAAAAGATAAGGGTTTTACCATACTACTCACAGACTTGTCTGTAAGCCCATGTTTCACGTGGCACTGCATCTCTCTCCAGCTCCCAGGATGGTGGCAGTTAATCTTGTTTTCAGTTCGATCTTACAGTCTTTTCTTCAGATGTACCTCCTTTCTCCAATTTCTGAGCCTTTATAGTGTTCTGTGGTATAAATCAGTTTGCTTGTTGCTGGCTTTCTTCACCCCCTCACTATATTATAAAGTTTTATTTGCTTCATTACATCAAATCAGTTCTCTTTCATGAGTCCACCACCCATCAGCTAAAATGTATTGACATTTCTATCTGCTGTCACTGTCCAATTGGGTTTAAAGATTATAACATTGTTACATTTCATATTTATTTTACTGGGACTTCAGAAAGGAACAGAGACAAGCCATTCGATTCATTATGTTGAACTGGGGTTCTTATTATCTCTATTTTGTATTGTATAGATGAGAGAACTGAGACCATGAGTGGCTAAGCAATTTGTGAGATTTTAAATATAATTCTGGCTGACTCCCAAGTCCATGCTCACATGAATTTATAGTCTGAAGCCGTTAGCATATGAAAAGCATTTGGAACTCAGCCTCCTAAATTGAACACTAGCAGCTCTGCGGTGTCCTGGTGAATGTAGGGCTCCACAAGAACATTTTGACTTGCTCAAAATGCATGTTATTAAATCATAAGGCACAGAAATTCCCTTGTATCTGAAAAGTGACTACCTAGATATGAACTATACCTCCTAACTCCCCCCATCCTCTAGAAAGCTCCATGTGACTGGTTCTTGTCAGTGGAACACGAGCAGAAGTAAAGCATGTTATTTCTAGGCCAAAGAGATCAAGAAGCAGGTTGACCTCTCCATTCTCTGCCTTCTTCCATCTGCCTATTGGAGGTTGATAAGTAACTATCGTGAACTAGAGGTGAACTTCTGTTGTTTTAATCCACTGGTCATTTTGAGCTAGTTTGTTATAGCAGCTAGTATTAGCTCAACTCCCTCTGCTATATTTATGATGCAAAGCTAAAGCACTAGATCAGGGCAGCATTTATTCAGAGGCAGGAGGCCCTTTTGTTTCTCACAAAATCACCCTCTGCTAGGTAATTTGTACATCTACCCAAAGATGGGATATTTTGCCATTTTCCAAAGGTGCTGTGTAGGTAAACGATGGCCCTATACTCATGGGGACAAAGCATGAGTTATTCCTCATGAATGAGGAAATTCAGTAAGTAGGAGCAAGAAGTCCACATTTAGTCTCTGCCCTTTGGCTATATCATCAGTAGATATGAGAAACTAGATAGTTTAGAATGGTCCAAGTACAGTGCTGAAGAATTGAATTTGATAATTAGAGAAGTCAATGGTGTTTGAAAAATCGTTTTGAAATCTTGGCTCTGAGTGTGAGAATGTGGTTTTTCCCTCCTATAGTTTAAAAGCTAACTCTGCTAAAACCCAGGAGGGATAGGAAATGAATCTGGTTACAAACCAAAAGCTAAATTGCCCAGCCTGATCTAATTCTTCCAGGAAAAGTGCAATGCAATGGGGAAATAAGGAATGGCTAGGCAGAAAATCCAATTAGTCTTTTGCAAACTGAGTTTGCTTACACTTTTTAAGTTAAAAATATTCTTTAACTTGCCCTTTTCCTTCTTATCCAAAACTATGGCCTGAAGGTTATGTGACGAAAATGCATTTTCATAAGCACCTTCATTTCACCGTAAATTTATCTATAGGATACTGAGATCTTAGTCCAACATTTCCAGGGTCTGTCTTCACTTGAGTCCAGGAATTCGAGATCAGCCTGGGCAATATAGCAAAACCCAATCTCTACCAAATTACAAAAGAATTAGCCAGGTGTGATGGTGTATACCTGTAGTCTGAGGTACCTAGGAGGCTGAGGTGGGAACATCACCTGAATCCAGGAGGTCGAGGCTGCAGTGAGCCGTAATCATGCCACTGCACTCCAACCTGGGCAACAGAGCAAGACTCTGTCTTAAAACAAACAAACAAACAAACAAACAAACAAAAAAACATGCTTATTATGTCTGGAGGCACAAATAGGCAGCCAGTTTTTCTGAACCCTGGGAAGTAAACCCACAGAAAGATGATGGATACAACATGGTTCAGAGCATGGAAGTGTTCCTGCTTAACACGGAATTTTCCTGCTACAGAAGCACAAATAGTTCTTCTTTGATTTAAAGCAGT
Organism: Macaca thibetana thibetana; assembly: GCF_024542745.1. NCBI lineage: Eukaryota > Metazoa > Chordata > Mammalia > Primates > Cercopithecidae > Macaca > Macaca thibetana. Next base: position 194,353,361 of record NC_065578.1, on the reverse strand, counting down.
AATTACTTCCCTGGCTTGCCCACATCAGGCTGTCAGCCTTTGAGTACTGTTGCTGCTGTGTCACTGTCAGAATCAAATTACTAAAAAGGTCAGCATCATTAATATGTGGCTTGAAAGGAGTGAAAATGTCAGACAGAAAATCTATGAGCTTCTAGGGCCTTTCGTCAAAAACTTTGCTCTAGTTTATGTTACTGTTACTATTACTTACTTCAAGGTATAAACCATCTGTGGAAGCTTACAAGCCATATGATTATCTAACCTTCTTGTTCCTGGATAGAATATACTTCTTGAGAATTCCCAGCCAGATAGAAACTCCTTGACATCAGAGATTATTCTTCTTTGGATTTCAGACAGCAGTTGCCTAAATACATTCACAAATACTTAAGCATACATTTATGTGTTTAAAACTTACACACAGCTGGAAATATTGTGGGAAATAAGGGTCCACGGCAGAAGTTCTGGGACTTAAAAACCTTAAAGAGCAGGCCAATAATTTCAGTTGCAATCCCTGCTGAACCACTGACACTTTGTATGATCTTAGAGCAGTCACTTAGAAATTACTAGCTTTTAAATTTTCTATAATGAAAATTGCTTTGTCTTTGATGTAACCAGAAAAAACAAACCTGTAATATATAATTGAATCATAATATTCAGAATTTTTTTTCATATAATGAGACCCATTAACTGTCAGTTTGATACCTGGTCTTAATTAGAAATTAAGTTATTTCAGAACAATGATAAGTAGTGGCTCCTAAAATTGCTAAGAACTCTAGCTTATACATTAAAAGCACTGAATTTTCATTTCATCTAGTTTGATGCTGCTAGCGTGAATCATGACTGGATAATCTGTGTTTGCTTATTTTCTTGCTTACTTGTTTTCTTCCATCTCTCTAGGCCTCAATTTCCTTATTTTAAAAGTTGATATCCAAGGTCTTTTGTAGCTTTAAAATTCTATGATTCCAAAGAAGATAGTATAAATGTAGCAGCGTGTAGTGTATTTCAACCACCAGCTCGTCATAGTGAACAAAACCCCCACTATCTGAATCATCGCTTTAAGACTATGAGTTTCAGATTGGCTCCATGCTGCCATCTTTAAATATGTAGCACCAGATAAAAGCAAGCCATTACAATATAATTCTTATTTTTTTGGTCATTTGTTTATCAAGCAACTTAGCTACGGATTAGCAGACAGGGAACTCTTTAAGATTTAGGAACCAAGAATGGCCTATACTGGTGTGAGTATAATGTTTCAGAATATGTGTTGCCTGGGAAAGGAACAGTGATGACAAATTCCCCTTGCTTTACTACAATTTTGTCTAGAGTGGTCCTGGTTCTAAACTGACTTTGGAAATATAATAAAATGCATTAGTCAATATCAAAATTATTTATTTGCATTAGAAAAGAAAACAAGGATTAATATGATAAAGACACTTCACTAGTCATTATTACTACTAGTAGTTATATTATTACTGTAATCATTAATATACAATTATATTATTACTAATATAATACAAATACCTGCAGTAATTATATTAATAACTATATAGTATAAGATGTAGTAATTAATAATAATATAATTACTAATACTACTTAGTATTAGAAGCAGAGGAGAGAACAAAGTCATGAAACATTAGTAAAAGGAGTTCAAAGGCAGAGAATTCCATCTTCTCACTTTCATATACATTTACTAAAATGTTGGACTCTTTCCCAGAGATTTTACATTAGCCTATTTCTCAAGATCTATATGAAATAACATTTATTCCATAAAATCATTGATCTTCCCCAAAAGATATGCTCTCTTTCCTGCATTCAATTATACAAGCACTTATTGAAAACTTAGTCTAAATCAAGCCCTGTGTTTGATGTTATATAAGAACCTTATTTACTCCCCATCACTCCATTTCCTGAAACCTTCATGGCATTTTGCTTATACTGATACTTAACCTTTTGTTTATATTTAAGACACGTATCATACTCTAACCTGATTAGGGTGCACTTGTTTGCCAGCTTTATTGCAAGCCTAACACTATCCTTTGGATATTATAGGTGTTCAATAAACATTTGGAGAATGACAATTGAGGCAGTAATCACTTCCATTTGTAGACCATTAAGAAATGAGAATAAGTACTTTTACCTCTAAAATTGTAATGCAATTGAATGAGAAAATACAAATTGATCTATCATAACTCAATTACATAGACCTTTGGGGATAAAGTTTGTTGCATGTGCTTCTATTACCAATGCAAATAAATAATTACACCTCTTTAAAACCATACTTAGGTTAAGTCAGGCAAAACAGCAATTCAGTCTCACCAACTGATCCACTAGCATTAGCTACAAAACTGCCCTTTGAATCAAATGTTCTTAAGACAGCTGAGGATCAGGGAGCTATGAAAACAACCTTGTAAATTTTCAGCCTTGCTTGTGCACGAAGAAAACTCTCTATAAATAACTCCCACAGATAAAATTCAAACTCTGCAAGCCTTGGGGAAAAGTCAGGGGATTATCTAAATTGACTTCCTGGGTGCAAATCTGGCGGAGATAGGAGATTTGAGATCAGGCCCACTGGTTAGGAATTTCCCTAAGCTATTTCATATGAGTCCTGATTAGGTCTTGGGATGCCCCACTGAGGGTGGTTGCAATTTATTGTGCTCTAGACACCAATAGTGGCTAATAGAGGAACAGGGAATCTGGGCATAGGTAGCAGTGTGGGAAGGGTGGGAAGGAACTTTACCAAGATGTAACTAAATGTAATTAAATAGCTGACTATCCACTCTTAAAGCATTTTACCCTAGTTGTAAGCTAAAAGTTAGCCTGCAACATTTTCAGTGGATGCAGAATAACAGCCTCTTCTTGCACTGGCATCACCCTGTGAGAATTGGGATCCGCGGAACCAGGTGACGGGAACACGCAGTGGGTTGTATTGCAGGAGAAGAACACTGAGTTTAGGGAACCTGAATCTTTTCTAATTGGTCACTAAGCTTTCCTGGTCTTTGCTCTGGAGTGAGACACTCTCTCCACTTTCCAGGGTGTTTACTATACAAATGAACTAGAAGAGATCATTTGCAACAAAGTCCATGTCTCTGTTCACAAGAAAGGCAGAAATGTGAGACTCATGGAGAAATCTCTCCCAACACATGGCTCTTATCTTCTAAATGGCAAAGATAAATATGTTGAATGAATCAAGGGATAAATGTGTGAAGTTAGATAGTAATTAGGGATATGAAAAAAATCATAGTTTGGGCATGAAGATTGATAAGGAAAGCTGTTTTCAATAGGTTTGTCAGGGAAGACTTTTAGGATCAGGTAACAGTTGAGCAGAGATCTGAATAAACTGAGAAATACAGACATGTAAATATTTGCCCAAAGAGCGTTATAGGCTTAAAGGCCTATATGTTAAGGCCAAATGCAGGAGAAGAATGTTTGATGTACAGTAAGAAACCCAGTGTGGATTGAGCAAAAGGGTGAGTAGGAGGTAATGAGGTTGGAGAGTGGGTTAGGAACCAGATCATGCCCTATGCCCAGACTGGCCCTATTATGCCAAGAGAAGAATCTTCATTAGATTCTAAGTTTGATAGGTTGCATTTTATAAGTAAATAAATGAGCCTGGGCAGCTGACCCAGGATCTCAAGCTGGGCTAAAGTCACTAAACAATGAGAGGCCCCAGGTTCTCCAAGAGAAGCGCACAACCGGGACACAGTGAAGTAACACAACTGCTTTGTCATTCACCACTCTTTCTCTAGTTCTAGCTCTCCCACATCTGGTCTCTTCCCCAGCGTCCATCTATCCATTTTTCTCTCCTATCTTCTAGTTCATTCTCTTTACACATTTCTTGTCTTGATAGCTCCTTACTGCAATTCCCATTTCTCAAGTCTCCTGTCTTACTGCCCTTCCACCCCATCGTCAGCACATGAAAGCCTCTTCTCTCTCTCCTTACCTTTGCATCTCCCTGTAACAATGGTCTCCCTCATTCTCTGAAGCCCCATGGTTGGTGCATCTCTCATCAAGGAGCTGTGGGAAAAGAGAAGAGGCTTCCCTCCTTCACATGTTCAGGTAGGGGTTAAATACCTTTTGCTTTTCAGGCTGAGGTCAGAGCATGGTACCCCATGGATATTGGGGGAAGGGAAGAATGAAGCCACACCGTGGTAGAAAGGACCTATTGTCCCCAGTCCTTTGGCAAGAGCCGTGCCAGCACTTGCAAACAGTGTCTGGCACATGGTAGGTGCTTTGCAAATGTTTGTGAATTGTGCTATTATAATTATCATAGTTGTCTTGGAGTATATGGGGTGAACATTTACATCTTAATTAGGCAGTATCTCAGAGCTGTTTTTTTATTTTTTATGGGCTCAAGGATAAAAGTTATTTGCTTCATTTCGTTTTTTACAGGTAATGATTACCATAGCAGCACAGAAGCCAGTTTCTGTGTTCTTACCACCAAACTGTAGAACTTGTGACAGACAAGATATAAACAGCATCATCTCAGGTGACATTTCTAGACAAAAACAACAAAGTAATGCATTGGGAGATCCAAAACAAATGGCAAGTCAGTTTACATCTCTAAAAGTTGGCTGCAGTAAATTCTCATTTTTTCTGACTTTCATTATAATTTTAAACACGTCCTCACCCCCCACGCATTTCTTCCCACTATGTCACCACCTGCCGTTAACCTGTCACTGGGACTGGCAGGCTGAGGTCAGTTTTGCTCCTTTATCGAACAACCCTCAAGGTCCTTCTAGGTGCAAAGAATTGGGCTAGGTTCTGGCACTCAGACCTGCTGCTCACCTGCAGAGAGCCAAAGGGTAGTGGAGGAACAAACTTGTGCAGATAAGCACGGTCCAGGGTTGCAAGCCTGCGATGGGGATCCTCATGGGGTGCAATGAATGCCCAGAGGATGGGGAATCAGTTGTCCATAAAGGTGAAGAGTAGAGTTTGGAAAAGAGCCAGAAAGGGCTTTATGGAGTGTGTGACACTTTAGTGAGCTGCATTCTGAAGGAGAGGTGTTTCCTAGGTGGAAAGGTGCAAAAGCAGAAATAGACAAGACTTAGCTTCCTCAGGGAATTTCAAGCAATTCAGTATGGCAGCAGTGGAGGATGCTGGGCACTGCTGGGCACTGCTGGCAGTGAGGAGATGGGCCCAGAAAGAGATGAGGTTGTAGAATTAATCAGCTGGGAAGCACTTCCGCAGATGTTCATGGAGGAATTGTGTAATGCTACTGTCCTGGAAGAGCTTACCAAGTACAATGCTTGTCTTTCTTATTTGGTTACACTAAACTTTAAAAGAAGGAATTAACATCTCCATTGGAGGAATGTACAGGTATTACATATGTACATATGTGCACAGAAGCCCACCCATGGCTGCACCCCAAACATTAGACAGTAGTTGTTATTTCTTCAGAACATAGTTTCCCCAAAAAAAGATTTTACATTTTTTAATAAAGTTTGCTGAAGATTTTTTTATTACAAAAGTTAACACACTTTTTTAATTATAGAAAGGTAGAAAAAGAAAGTTAAACCAAAATAGAACAGAGAGAAATAAACATATTTATATTTCCCAAAGGAAGTTATTAATATTTTGATAATTTCCTTGTAGTCTTTTGTCCTATGCACAAGTTTAATTTGTTTATTTGTTAACCAAGGTGTTAAGTCTGAATAGACTATACAGAAGGAAATAGTTCAATGGGATTTTACTTCAAATAGATATAGACAGTCATAAAGGTCATTCAGCAATATGTATTAATTTTCTATTATGTGTCAGACACAGTGCTAAGTGTTGCGATAAAGCAATAAACACAATAGGCATAGTGACTACCCATGCAAATTACCGTAGCAATGGGAAGGACAGGAAATAAAAGAGGTGTCATGGGGACAGGCAAAGGCTGGTAAAACTTTTGGCTCCCTTAGCAGATACTCCCCAATACCACTCTGCCCTTTCCCTTCATAGTTATGAAGTCACTGAGTGCTGGCACTGGAAAGGCCTTTGAGCTCTCGTAGTCCAAATAATAGTATTTCTTGGTTGGGATCTCTTTAAGCCTGGCTTTTTCTCCCCCAATTCCTGAAGCATTATTGGCTTCATTAAGCTACCCCTCCTCTGGTAGCCAGTGCTCCCCCCTGCTACCTGCCCCCTGCCACCATGGCAACCCAAAGAACAGGAAACCGGAGGTGGCCCTGCCAGAGCTGTCAATCCCAGCAGGCATCTTCCTTCCTGCCACAGGGGTGATAAGACACAAGGCCAAGGGGGGGAGCCCCTCTGGGCTGAACACTCCATGTGTTGTCCTTTGTCTTAGAAAAACCTTCACTCTTCCTCCCCTACCAAAGTAGCCAGTCACCACCAGCATGGAAAACAAATAAATAAGCTAAGCAAGGTCACAGTTATTTCTGCTGTTGTGAGATCCAGCGTCACATGTAAACAGAGTTGGTGGTTTCTAATCTCCCACTGCCCAACACAAATCATATTTCCCTCCTCAGGCAGCACATCTCAAAATGTAGCTTTAGAAAGCCATATCTTTGAGTCAAGGGACTGTAGTTTCTATATATCTCCTGCCTAAATGAGCTAAATATTCACTACATAAACCACTCTCACACCATGATTAGTAATTGATCACATCATGGTAATGTACTCACACCAGATTCCACTGCAGCCTGTTAAGCATCATTATGACACACTGGCAGGTCAGTGTTGGATAATGCAGGGATAGGCCCGTGTTAAGGACCAGGTAGCCTTGGTTGTGTTATCACAATGGGGCCTGAGAAGCCTGAGACAGCAAGAGAGCCAGGAAGTCTAAAGGGTTTGAGGAGAAACGATCCAAAAGGAAACTTTCCTTACTTCATCTATTTCACACCATACACATTCTGACACATCAAGGGTATTCTCACAGTAACTGGCAATTCTATGAACTTTAGAATCCATTCAGGCAATCACATGTCTCTGTCAGCTGTACTAAATGTCTTTGAAGCTGGGAAATTCCTTTGACTCTGGTTAAATATTACACAAAACATGCTTGCTTTGAATGGGCAAACCACAAACTGTACAATAAAGTGTGGGAGAAAGAAAGTTGGACTTGGAGCCACGAGATATGAGTTTGAGTCCTTTCTAGTGGTCTGACCTTGAGTAATTACTGCTCTCTAGATTTTAATATCATTCATAATTGTGCTCTACTGTAATCTCCTATATAAAATATTTCCTGGCCTCTCTTTTCTACCAGGCCCTAGGCTGAATTAATTTTATATATATATGTATGTGTATATATATGTATGTATATATATGTATATAACAGATATATATGTTTTATTTACATGTTTAAAGTACACATTTATATATTTAAAATACATTAAATATATACTTTATAATAAAAATATATACATTTACATATATTTAAAAATTTATAAATATATACATTTTATAATATAAAAACTTATGTGTATAAGTAAAATGTATTTTAATATAAATTTTTAAAAATATATAAGCATATTGTATATTTTTTTTCATCTCCCTCACTCAACTGTGATTGCTACAAGATTCATGGCTTTGATTCCATGGCATTACTCTGACTGAACCACAATACAAAAGTCATAATAAGCACTTCTTAGGGGCTCTTAGGAGGCTCAAAGGTGATAGTACTTAAGCAAGTATTTCATAAACTATAGGGCTCCGTGTGATTGTAAGGTGTGGTCATTATTTGCATAGCAATATTATTTCTCAGTGTAGCACATTTCATAAAAATCCAGGAACTAAAGGGAAGAAAACAAGAAGCAGTCAACAGTGATTAACTCTAGGGGTGGGACTGGGAGGTAATAGGGAAGGTGAAGAAGAGGGGAGGGGAGGGAAGGGGAGACGAGGACAAGAGATGTCATATTCTTAATTTGTATTAATTTTCAATATTAGAAATGTGGATAATTTTTATATTGATATGTCTTGGTATTTTTTCAAATTGGAAAAATAAATGCACACAATTCTAGGAAGCTACTGCAGTATTTACCTGGCATGGGGTCCATGGACATCTGTCAAATGTTAACTGAAACCAAAGTCTCACTGTACTATTTATTACATTATTATTGACAAGAATAACAATACCTTTCTAGCTTTTATATTGCACTTTAAGCCTTCTGAGATGATGTTTATTATTTGCTCTATTCTTGCAACAATCCTGATGTTATTAGGGGAATTATCATTAACTCTATTTAATGAAAAGAAAAAGTAAGACCACAGAAACTTCATAAGTTGCCCAAGATTCCAAACACAGTGGACAAGTCAAAACTAGAATTCAAGAGACCTGGTTAGAGCCATCTGCAGTGGGTGAAACTTTTGGAGCCCTAAGGATATGTGCAATAGTCTCCAAAGACATTTTCTGTGCCCTCTGTCCTTGGCAGAGACCCGGGATCCTAGAAAAGCTGTTACCTACAGACAGATGGCTTCTGATATCTTATTTACTGCCACCCATTGTATCAGTCACTGAGTTTCAATGCATTGCTGAAAAAACATTGACAACCTACTGGCTTGAATCTGGACCCTGCTACTAAATGAGCTGCATGACTTTGAATAGTCACTTAACCTTTCTGAAAAGTCAGTATCCTTCCTTATTAAGTGGGAACGACACCACATGGCAGGCTCAGGGATGTTGTGAGCATCTAAGGAGATAATGTATGTGAAACTGCACTGTAAACTGTAAGACATTTTGTAAATGTCAGATATCTTATTTGCTTACATGCTTCTGGAGGCTACTGTGCAAAGGCACAGATTTCCACAGCCACCAAGGAAAGGAAATCTAGGAGGAAAAAGATAAAATCACTCTTAAAAGGAGGAAAGAACTATTCCTACTATATGAGCCTCCTCAACTTGCAATGATAGAACCCCAGTGTTCTGTAATGTCTATTTACTTTTTCCTTGCTGTTCTCTTCTCTGCATATTATTCCAGCTGTGACAGTCACTCCATCAGTGAAATTATCAGAGCAAATAAATTTCACTCTCTGGGTCCTTTGACTGAAGTTCCACAATAGGATAAAAAGTATTGTAAATGCCTCTATCCTCAGTTACTGAAAGGGAAGCATCAAAATATTCACCTTCCTATTAAGTTTGATAACATTTCTTTTTATTAATGAATATAGGGACCTACAATCTGTCATCACAGTGTTGACTGAAAGTGTGGATTAGCTAGAACATGGAATCCCGCTATGTATTTGATGGTGCTTCAAAATCTTTCTGATAATGGCTATTAAAAAAGTCAAAAAATAACAAATGCTGGTGAGGTTGCAGAGAAAAAGGAACGCTAATACACTTTTGGTGGGAATGTAAATTAGTTCAACCATTGTGGAAAACAGTGTCTTTCATCAAAGACCTACAAACAGAACTACCATTTCACCCAGCAATCCAATGCCCATCCATGGTAGACTGGATAAAGAAAATGTGGTACATATACCCTATGGAATACTATTCAGCCATAAAAAAGAATGAGATTATGTTCTCTCCATAGGATGGATGGAGCTGGAGGTCATTATCCTTAGCAAACTAATACAGGAACAGAAAACCAAACATCACATGTTCTCATAAGTCAGAGCTAAATGATGAGAACACATGGACACATAGAGGGGAATAACACACACTGTGGTCTGTTGGAGGAAGGAGGGTGGGAGAAGGGAGAGGATCTGGAAAAATAACCAATGGGTACTATGCTTAATGCCTGGGTGACGAAATAACCTATACAATAAATATGCATGACACAAGTTTATCTATGTAACAAACCTGCACATGTACTCCTGAGCTTAAAATAAAAGTTAAATTAAAAAAAAAACACAAAAATATATTTGATAGCCCATGCTGCATTTATACTATAGATCTGTAAGTAAAAGAAGAGGGAGAAAATGTTTTATGGAAGGATATAATCCAGTGGTCAATGTAGGGAATATGACCAAAGGAAGAATCTATCACAAAAAAAAAAAAAAAATGACAGACTGCAGAGAGTAACCAAACTAAACCCAGGACTGAAGCAGGAATGACTGTAGTAGGTGTGTGTTTAAGTCATTATACTCCTACAGAATGAAATTCACACCCTGAACACTGCTTCTTTCTCTTATAACTTGTAATAGCTTGTCTGTAGATAGAAAGTTTTGTTTCTCCCAATCTGATCCTTATTCTTCCTGCTTCCTTGCCTCTTTGTATTGCCTAAGACCTTCAGTACAATGATGATTAGAAATAATAATGGGCATCTCTGCCATATCTCTGACTTTAAAAGAATAGATTCCAAGGCTGTTAGTATTCACTGTACACATTTATTAGATTCTCTTAATCTAAGAAACTTCTTTTAGTTTGTTAAGCGTTGTTTCAAACCACAAGGAATGTTGAATTTTTATCAAATGCATCCTCTGCATCTATTGAGTTGCTTATCTGACTTTCTTCTTGAATCTGTTAATGTGGTGAGTTACTTTATAGATTTCCTAATGTTAATATATCCCTGCGTTTCTAAAATAAACCCTCCTTCACCATGATGAACTTTTTAAAAATAATAAATGGACAGGTTCAGTTTCCTTATATTTTATGAAATTTGCATTTATGTTTATAAATGAAGAGTTTGTCCTCAGGTCTCTTTTCTTCTACTATTCTTGTCTTGTTTGGCTGTCGAAGTTAGAATAGCTTTATGAATTGACTTGGGGAGTTTTTGCTTGCTTCCTTTCCTCTGGAAAAAATGCTTATAAGATGAAAGTATGTATTAAATTCTCTATTGATAGGTAAAGTGTTCTAAGCATGTCTAGTTAATCAAGCTTATAAACATGAATATGCAAATATGTATATCTTCACCAGTTTTTATTAGCTTCATCTATCAGTTTTTGATGGGAGGTAAAAAAAAAAAGTCTCCCATTATGATTTTCTATTTGTCAGTTTCTGTTTGTAGTATGTAATGATTATTATATTTTCCTGATGAACCTTTTTTGTTGTTGTTGTTTGTTTTTGTTTTTGTTTTTCCTCATTTTTTTTAAGACAGAGTTTCACTCTTGTTGCCCAGGCTGGAGTACAGTGGCATGATTTTAGCTCACTGCAACCTCTGCCTCCTGGGTTCAAGCGATTCTCCTGTCTCAGCCTCCTGAGTAGCTGGGATTACAGGTGCCTGCCACCACACCTGACTAATGTTTTGTATTTTTAGTAGAGATGGGGTTTTGCTATGTTGGGCAGGCTGGTCTAAAACTCCTGACCTCAGGTGATCTGCCCGCCCCGGCCTCCCAAAGTGCTGGGATTATAGGCATGAACCACCAAGCCTGGTCCTGAACTGTTTTAATCATTAAGAAATAACCCTTTTCACAGCTATCGTGCCTTAAAAACTAGATTTGTCTGATATTAATATTGCAATAACAGCTTTCTGTTTTCCTACTTTACCTTTTTAAAACATTTTTACTTTAAAATGTTCTCTGCTCTTACTTTTTAAGGTACTTGAATAACAGATCCATTTTCTTTCTTTCCTTTTCTTCATCTACTCTTTTGAACATATGTGTTTTATTTCTATTCTTTAACATGGATACCTAACAAAGTCCAATTCTAATAAAGATCTCTTATTGACCAATAGAGGAAACTTGGTATGCTTTAAATCCAATTCCCTTTCATTTTCATGTTATTTAACATTAGTTTCACCTTGTTTTCAAGCTTCTCAAAACAGCCTTTTTTGTTGTTTATACAATCAGCAGTTACTTTTAGCAGTTTTTTCAGTGAAAATCTGTGATTTATAAACTCAATCTTCCTTTACAGAAAAATGATTGTATTTCATCATACCTTTCAATGACACTTCAGCTGAACATTTTGCAAATATTCCATTTCATTCTGGCTTCTATTGTTGCTAAAGTATGCTATTAGTCTTAGCAGTTATTTTTGTGGGTAATCTGTCTTTTTTCTTGGAACCTGTACAATTTATTTTTTCTGATCTTTGTTATCCTGCATTTTCACTATGAAATTAATTCTGATTGGGATTACTTGCATAATTTTAATATGATGACTTACATCTTTCTGTAGTTCTGAAAAATTCTAAGCCAGTATCTTTTTGAATATTGTGTCTTCTTATTTTTTCTAACAGATATATATTAGATCTTCTTATTCTAACTTTCATATATTTTAATCTCTTTATAAAACACCCCATTTCTGTCACTCTTTCCTGTATTATAGACATTTTATTCAGCTCTACCTTCTACTAAACTTTCTTCAGCTACATGTGCTTTAGTTTAACTCATCATTTGCTATTTTAATTGAACTATATATTTTTTCATTTCTAGAAATGCCATTTCTCTTTTTTCTTTTCTTATACTATTTTTGTTCTTGTCTTCTGATTTCTTTGCCTTTTTTAATGTTCTAACATGAATATTTTAAACATACTCATTTTCTTATTTTTTTTTACTGAAGTGGTCATTTTCTTTTTCACATTGTTGTTGGTTTTCCTCAGAATTTTCTTGTGTTGTCTCTTGTAACTTTTAAAAGTTCATCTTTACTGCAGGTGGGTTTCATTGGGAATTCTGTTGCACTGATTGATGGAAGTGCACTTACACAGTATTTTCATATTTGCCTCTGCCAGGGCCTCAGCATTTGACCAAAGCCAGTCCAGTTTTATGCTGCTTTCTAAATCTGGGGTTCCTACACCTCGTGGGTGGGGTATATTTAGACTCTACACACAATCATTATGTAATTTCAAGATTCTGAATTCTTACGTGTGTTATGGATAGCTAGTTCCTTGGTTCATTAATAGGTGGAGGTGTTTTAAAATCATTTTTCCACAGATAGAATCTGCTTTCAAGAATTGCAGCAATATGTAAGAGACTCCATTATAGTTACTCATCTCAAATGGCTTTAGATCTCATAACCTGTCCTCTGTGGGCATGAAAAACCCAATATTCATACATTAAAATATATATCAAGGACCTGTTGTCCCATGAGCCACTGTGGCTTTAGGCTATCACCATTTTTGACTTTGAGAATTTCTTTATTTCTACTACCTATGGAGTTCCTTTTTTGTCGAGCTTAGCAGCATATGTAACTTTTGTTGGCATAGTTTATCCACATTTTCTGTGTTTGGAGCATGAGGAAGTTCCTTTGATTGGATTTCCATTTTCAGGATATATGCATTTTCAAGATGTATCAACTTTGCAGTAGGGACTAGAGAATGCTTTGGAAAGGCATTGCATTTATGATATTATTTGCACTTCTGATATCCACAACCAGACGTTGATTTTAAAGCACATGACTAAACTTGTCAGATTTAGCAAGTAGAAATATAAGACACTCGGTCATATTAGGGTTTCAGATAAGCAATGAATAAGCATGGTCCACGCAGTATTTGGCACATCCTTATACTAAAACATCATTCATTGTTTATCTGAAATTCAAATTTAACTAAGCATCCTGCATTTTATCTGGCAACCCTACATGTATCCACCTCTTCCAATTTGAACAATAATGGCCATTTGTGAAGAATCTCCCACATGTGTTCCATTTTTACAAGTGTCCTATTTTAAACAAGAAAGCTAAGCTCAGCTATATTTTTATATAGAATCTCTATTCAAGGCACAGGCATATTTTTAATCAAATGGCTCGATCTGGCAATTGAAGTCCAAACATTATTTTTGTTTGATCTGCCCTTCTTTTGGATTTAATCAGCCATGTTTAAATAGACATTGGTAGAGTATAAGATTTTCAGACATTTGTTTAAGTCAGCTGATTTTAAAAGCAAGTGATGGAGCTCTCAGCACATGTTCAGTTGGCAAGCTGGTCTTCCAGAGAAAGACATTTTCTTGTCTATATTTTTCTGTTTGCTCTGTTGCCTGTAATGGTTACCTTAAATCACAGCTGTGTTACTCACTGGCTAGAGAGCCCTGGACAAACATTTTCTCTCTCAAGGGTTTGCTTCCCATCAGAAACCTACGGGTAATCATTTCCACCCACTTCAGGAACTGTTGTACTGTGAAGGAGTATAGGGAAGTAGAACAACACTGTACATACAATAAGTGGTTCTACATGACCACAGTTGAAACAACAAAGGTTTCCAAAACACAAAAAGCAGAACTGGGACATGTGCCACCAGATGAGGTGAATAGAATCTGTGCCCTCTTGAAGGATCCTGAAGTGGTCGTCCTTCGTGTGGAAATGGGGCTTCTTTGTCATGCTGTTCATTAAGGTCTCCACCCAACAAATGCTTCCCCCATTTATCCCCCATCCCACGCCTTCTCCCCTAAGGAGAACTCTTCATTTCCTGCCTTCTCTTGTGCCTGTACCTTGTCACTGGCAAGTGCTTCTTCCTTTAAGCCCAAGGACAGAGGGATGCTGTTGTATTCACATAAACAAGGAAAACAGGAGCTTCCCTAGAGACTTTTCCATTTGTAGTGCATGTGTCATCAAGGCCTTTTGGGAGTCATTACCCATTACCAGGAACAAATTAAATCTCTAGAAAGTGAGAGCAAAGTAAGAGGAAACCATGTACTACTTGCTTTTCTCTCCTTGATTCTCTTACTCTCAGGAACCAGAAAATATCAATACTAAACGTAATTATAAAATTGAATACAGTTCAGTTGAGAAACCATGGTCCCAAGAGAAAAGCAGCAGAGCTGTAGAAGGGAGAAAAAAGGAAGAAGGAAAAAAGGTTTCTCTATGAAATTCCCTATTTTAGAAACTTGAATTCATTTGCATGAGAATTACCTCGCCTTATGTAGCAGATTTATCTTGAAAAGTTGTGCATAATGAAATGCTTAGAAAACTGACTTGTATCTCACTGACAACCATTGAAATTGAAGCACTGCAGGTTCATCGTTTCTGTCTTCATTTGCAGTAGTTCCTGACACTTTGCATTTGTGCACCATAGTATTTAAAGTGAATCCCAATAAAATCAAGATTCCTTTTATAGTGAGATTACTCATCACTTCTGCCTTCCAACCTCCCAACATTTTCCACCCCCAGAGGTAGTTGTGCAAAGTGGGACAAGGGAACCTGGGACAAATTACTTAGGAATTGTGTGCCTCCAAGTCCCCTATGCATAGGAGAGTAATAGTGCCTACCTGTAGATTAGGTCCTTCTGCATATCTTCCCACAGCATGCCATAATTCCCTTTTCATCATACCCATCACTTTTGCAATGAGCACATTAGCATCTAAATTCACTATGATCTATAAACTTGAGAAAAGGGGCTGTGTCTCTCTCTTTCATCACTGTATCTCTTACAACTACCGCAATGCCTGCCAAGTAGTACTTAGTAATTAAGTGTATCTATTATTTGGATTATTGTCTAGCCCAGAGATGACAAGTACAATTGATTCTCATTATTCATGGTAGTTGTGTTCTGTAAAGTTACTGCAGGCAATGAATTAGCAAATACTGACCCATTGTTCCTAGAAGAAATACAAGGTTAAGTTCCTGTGAGCATCTGGTCATAACATTTTTGTCAAGCAGTGAATACATAAGCTTGTTTTATGTGTGTTTCTCTTTAAAGACACCTTATTTAATATGTAGTATTGATTCATTAACACTGAACTTATGGCCACTCCTTATTTCTCAAATAATGTCCTTCACCCTTCTACTTTAGCCCTCAGTACAAATTTGGGCTTTTGCATTACTAATGCAAACTCTCCCTTACTAATCTTCCCATCATTTATTTATTAAATTCCTCTGCTTCCTTCGAGGCCCACACAACTCTCATGGTTTCTTAGATGACTCCTCAGATTCACAGAGACAGAAATAATTCTTTCTCTCATAAAATATGGTTTTTAGCAGTCATCACAGAGTTGTATCAAATTTGTTTGGATGAGTAATTCATTCCAATCAGCTTATAAAATCTTGAAGACAGAAATGAGGCATTTTTCATCTCTGAATCCGCAATAGCTTCAGCGTGGGTCTTTACATATATGCAATCCACAGTTGCTTTTAAAAAGTGAATTCAATTGATTTTCTCTTTGTCACTTCAGGGCAGAAAGTAGGCAATATAAAGCAGAGATCTTCAAAACTGCAACCCACTTGACTATACAACCAGCTTATCGCCTCTCTACAGAGCCAAGAATTCCAGGAAGCCTGGCCTTCTGACTTTGTCCCACCTCTGCCCAGAGGCCTCCCCACTCTCAGGACAGGAATAGAATTGTTGATATGTTCTGTAAACCAAGACCTGCCCTTGTAATGTATAAAATCAAATATGAAGTCGTTTCCTTATTGAAAGGAAATTCCTGCTAAACTAGATCTCCCAGCTGCATATAATCCTTTCTCTTTCAAGAGAATAAGCTCAGAGAATCAATGTTGGCCATTCGAAGCCTCTTTCCTCAAGCTTTCACTTGATGGGTGACAGCATGGCACCCCTGAGGCTTTTTGGTTAAGGAGCTCAGCCTTCTGACCAAAGTGCTCCTGCCCTCCAGGATGCACCTGCCTGCCAGAGAGAAGGGAACTTTCCCTGGAAGGCTTGAGCCAGAGTCCCTCTGGGGAGCTAACATGAATGTGATGGAACAGCAACAAAATGCCTCTAGATCCAATCTGTATTGCTTTGACCTATTGTAGGTATTTGAAATATTTGTATTCCTAGTCTGTTTTTTTCCTCACTTGGCAAAATGATGGGGAAGTGGAGTGAGTGGAGGAAATGGTGAAGGTGAATATGAGCCAGATTAGAGGGAGATTCTTCAAAGTGGTTGAATATATCACACAGAGATGCCTCTGTGTTAGTAAGAAATTATCTTCAAACACTTCATGTAAATACATGTAAGTGATGAAACTCTCAGATAAAGCAATCAAACCCTCCTGTGTGGCTTGTGGAATTAGTCTTACTGCTTTCTACGTAGGTTGCCCAAGCAACACTGTAGAGAAAGATGTCAGCCTATAATTATGTGGTACTGGGAAGGACGGGTATCCTCTCTTCAGAGCAAAAGAAATCTAAATAATTATTTCAAAATTCCTTAGCCCATTGCCTAACAAGCTCTACTTTTCCTTAACCCATTGCCTAACAAGCTCTACTTTTCCTAGACCCACTCATTCATCAGTTCTTGTGAATGGAAAAGTAAATTTTATTTCAAGGGACTGAATTCCAAGGAACTACATTCCCAGAACCATCAGAATTCAGAGCTAAAAGGGACTTGAGTCAAAATGTTAGTCTAGTTTAAAAGTTAAACCTTTGTAAATGTAGAAGCTGCGTCTCAGAAAAGACAAGTGTGAGTTACCCAAAGGCACACAGGCAAGGCTATTAGAACTCAGATATCCCAACATCCAAACCTGATGTTCTCCATGACACCACCGCTGCACCAGGCTTGTGTGCTGGGTATGCTGTTGGCTCAGCACTCCTCTTTGCATGCTCCCTGCTTCCCGCCTTATGCTGTCTCTGTGTTCCAGAGGCTGGAAGCCTGAAATCTACATTTCTCAGAATCCCAGCCCGAGTTACATTTCAACAATATAAAGCAACCGCAAGAACTGGAGAACAGAAAAAAAAAATAGAAACTATTAAGTTTTCTGCAGCAGCAACAGGCAGTTGTATGCCTTGTGTGGGCTTGCATACACTGTAGATGTGACACTGTCCAGAAGCTTTCAGGTATCCTTCTGCCACCAATCATACCCCTTGGTGTTGTAGTAGCTAAGAATGTTAGTGAAAGCTTCCTAAAGTTCCTTAAACTTCCTGATTTCTAGAATGTCAGTGGTAGTATTCCTTGACCTTTGATCCCTCAGCTCCAGTCTATAACTCCTTATATTACATCTCTTCCTGGTTAAAATATCCAGAATGGTTTCCCAGTCCTGACACTACCGTAACTGATACCACTTCCTTCCACAGAATTGTTTTTACATTATAAATTTTACATGTGGCTTTCAAAGGTAATAAACAGAGTGCAGAAAATGTCGGAAGTAATGGTGAATAGATGGTGACAGCTTGTTGAGATGGTAACACTAGAGTTGTTAAATATTTGTGTGCCATGGACCCCTTTGGCAGTCTGGAAAATCTACAGACCCCTTCTCAAAATAACATTTTTAAATGCATAAAATAAAATATAATTTATTACAAAGAATAGCAATTATATTTAAATACAGCTCTCAAAATACTATAAATCAAATTTCCATAGGAATATATATATATTCTTTATTAACTCAAGAAATTAGATTGGACTGCACAGCATATCTAATGGCTAATTTCAAAGGAGTGTGAAGAAAGCACAAAATTTTGATATAACTCTTCAGCAACTATAATAAGTTCCAGTGATGACAAAGTCATCATTAGACTTTTGATTTGTTGCCTACATTCATAAGTGAAAGAAATTATAAATCTGAGTTAGAAGTTAGCAAAAATAATGGTGTAGGTTTTTTTCCATCCAAGTTTGTGAACCCAAGGTTAAGAACTCTTTAGCTAGATGTGTGGGAAATCCATTCTTATTCTCTAATGTACTTGAACGAAATCTGGAGGCTGGGGTAGGCTTCAGAACCTCAGATACCAAAGTACAGACATGCTTGTAATTCATAGGCTGTAATGTGTATATGAAATATTCTTGGGGGAAAAAGACTACTCAGATACAGCAAATACAATTTCTACAATTTCTCCGAAGTAGGGACAGGTTGAAATACTGAGCGAAAAGCTATTTTTCAATGCCAATGTTGTTTGAGGTAAGTTAGACTTGAAAGAGATGGCACCTCTTTACTGAAAGGCTGAACAGGCACGCCTCTTAATGCATCTCCCCCTCCCAAAGAGGGAAAAAATGAACTCCCATCTTCATTGTCTAGAGGACTCATTGTTAAGATCTTTTTAAAAAGTTGGAAGAAGAAGGGAAACATTATAAAATTATTCCTTATGCTTATTTTTGAAAGGGATTACCATGTTTGATGTAAACATCAAATCTGACCTCCTCTCAACCCTAGAAAAGTGTGACTACTGTGGGGACCCTTAAAAGTAATGAAGAAAAACTTCAATTTCTCTCACGTGGTCTGAACAATACGCTAGAAATCTGAGTTCCTTGAACAACAGAAAATTGCTTGAATATTTAAGCATGCATTTGTTCTTAGGAAACAAAATGTTCAGCTCTAGTGGTTTCCACAGCAACTGCCTGGGCTAAAAATACAAAATTTGCCATAAGAAGAAAAAGTATGTACCAAGCAGGAACGGGAAGAGAAAATGGGAAATCTCCCAAAGGAAGATCATTGGCAGGAATCAGCCTGCAAAGACGAGGAAGGAGATGTGCCTCGTGGAAAGCCTTTTCCTGTGGGACAATGTGAGCTGGTAGAAACCTACAACCTCCCCACCCCAGTGCATTTCTTCTCCTCTCTCCTACTTCCCTACACTTCCTCCTTCTCACACTCCTGGAAAAAAATTACATCCATACTGAGTACATCCCTCTGAGGATCATTCTGGTCAACAATACAGATACACCTGGGGCGGGGTAGAGTCCCTGCCACAGCATCATCAAAGCTCTCTCTTATTGCTTCTGCCACTGGTTGGGCCTGGCTGACAGTTTCTCCTCCTAATAGGTAACTGTGGTTTACCCTCCTGCCCCAGGCAAGATGGCTTCCTCACTGTCTCACACACATACCCTGGATGTTCCTGCCTCTAAGCTTTGGCTCATGTTTTCCCTTGGAAATATGTGCCTTCACCCTTCAGTATATTTAGTTCTTTATCTATGTCTGACTAGCTGTAAAGGATGCCTTCTTCCTGCAGCTTCCTGAAGCTAGTCTTGCCCTCACTGGTCTCTCTTTTCTCTTAAATGAATTTCAAACAGAGCTGGTACTATAGATTAGTGTGTGTGTGAATTTATTTAGTCTAGATTTCAGGCTCCTGGGAGCAAGGATCTTGCAATAAACTACAACTTTATTCCCTATGGTGCCCAGCACAGTGCCCAAAGCACACTTGTTGACAAAATCTGCTCCACCACTGTAGGAGAAGAAGGGCAAGGCTGAATTAGAGGGAACATTGGAATGCACTTGCGATCACAATTTCTTGATTAAATATATGCCAGGGATTGCTCTACAAGTCTCCCTCTGCACAGTAACTCTGAGTCAATGACAAAAGCTCTTCAAGCCTACACAAACGTTACTGCCACCCTTCTGCTTTTGTCTAAGGTGTGACATAGGAAGAAAGCTGATTTAATAATAACATTATATTACAGTCTACACTGTAGTAGAAAGATTAAAGATCTGGAAGCAGAAGGGCAAGTTTTATTTTCCAGTCCCACCCTGTCTTCCCATAGACAATAAGTAATAGAAATGAACAAATGCCTGGATAACTATTTCCTCCTTTCTACAAAAGGGTTATAATGCTATCCTCTTCATACAGTTACTCTGAGGATCAAATTACATGAGAGGTGATATGTTAAAGAGCTTTGAAAAATGCAGCCTTTCGTGCAAATTGTAGGTGTCACAGTGAGTTAACTCTTTCCAACAGAGGAAAACCAAAATGCACTCCTCCTAATCTCCTAAACCTATTTTTATTCTCATGTCCTTTAGGCTCAGTCTAAATTTCCAAATTATCTTAATTCTTGTTAAATTATCAGGGCTAATTTACATGGTTAAATTTGTCACAGGTTTTGTTCTAGGCAGCCATGGGTATTTCTTTGCAAGTCAACATTTGCCCCTCAAAACAGAGTGTAATATATAATATAATCATGTTTTATATTTGCATAGAAACTCCCAGTATATAAAGCACATTCACATTCACACCCAGTGAGGTAGAAACTCCCACTTGTACCACCATCTCCTGCCTTTTTTTTTTTGAGAGGAGTAACACTGTAAGGAGGCTGGAGCTGGAAGGAATTAAATATGGAAGGATTGTCCTATGAAGACAGGGACTCTCATCCAACCACCACTCCCACTTTCATCCCTTTCCCCTGCTTTGCAACTGAAGTCAAAGAACATTGTTCCCAGGATGCAGGATGAAGCTGCCTACAAAAGGCTACCCAAGAACAAAGTGCCCCTGCTGTGTCACAGATGCACATCATGCATATCATGTACATGTTCTCCAGTGACGAGAATTCCCACTTACTGTGGACAAAACCTGAGAGATGGTCCACAATACAAAATACCGTGCTGGGAAGAAGGAAGTGCCGCCCTGAGATTCAGTAGCTTCTTGGGGCTACTTGGCACTCCCATTGCAAATCAGGCTCCTTGGGAAGACTCTAACTTTTTCGGGCCACAGTGGACTTACATAGAGAGGCTTTTGTCCATATTATCCTTTCAGCCAAGGAAGACCACTATGCTTAGCACACTTGACTCTTTCTTATACCTGTAGAATATGCATAAGTATGTTTAATCAGCAGTTTCAAAGAATTCACGTAAAACTTCCTACACAAGAGGCCTAAAATAGTGTAGTTTCTGTCTCCAAGAGTCTAATTTACACCTAGACCTTAAGGAGAATTTGAATTATGTTTCTTGATTTTATGTTATCTAACCCATTCTAATTTCAGAGTGCCCCTGGGATATTGAACGGTTCAGAAATAAGTCAGCTAAATTCAGACATAGTAAAATATTTATTTTCTTGTTTTGTTTTAATTTGATAAGCATTTATTGAGGGCTCCCATATTCCAAAAATAGCTTTGTATTAGTGATAACACAGGATTCACTGTTCAAATCTAGGGAATGGTTGGTGAGGGTAGTGAGGGCTGCGAAGAGGGTGCTACTGTCAGAAATCAGCATTTTAGGGCGGTAAATCAGTGCACAATTTTGTGGGTAAACCTTTGTGTTCTGGCTTGGGTTTGAAACTTAGCTTTGCTATTTTCTAGCCATATAAATTTGAGCAAATTGTAAAAACAATTAAAAGATAGTGGTTGCCAGGGGTTAGGAGGAAGAAAGGAATGAATAGACAAAGCATAGAGGTTTTTAGGACAGTAAAACTATTCTGTATGATCCTACAACGGCAGATACATGTCATTATACATTTGTCAAAGCCCATAGAATGTACAACATCAAAAGTGAACCATAGACTTTGGGTAAGAATGATGTGTCAATGTAGGTTCATCAGTTACAGCAAATATACCACTCTAGGGTGGGATTTCAATAGTGGGGAAGGTTGTGCATGTAAGGCACATGAGCACTGTTTGTACTTTCCACTCAGTTTTGCTGTGAACATGAAAGTACTCTAAGAATAAAATTTATCAATTAAAAAAAGAAATAATACTAATGTTACATAAACTCTTCAGGAAAATAGAAAAAGAGTGACTATGTCCCAATTTTTTATATTCCCAGTATGATATTGATACTATAACCTGGCAAAGATATTGCAAGAAAAGAAACATATCAGTCAATTACAAATTTAGATACAAAAGTTCTAAATAAAATACTATTAAATATTATATAAAAATAAGATTTTTATATCCAACTTATGTTTTATCCTGGGAAACAAATTGGTTGATTTATATATATACACGTATATTATATATACACATATATATTATATTATATATGTGTGTGTATATATATATATTAAACAGAGGAACAGAAACTCAAATACCACATGTTCTCACACTTAAGTGGGAACTTAACAACGGGATCGAGAACACATGGACACAGAGAGGGAACAATACACGCTGGGGCCTGTTGAGGAAGGGGATTCAGCAGGAGGGAGAGCACCAGGAAAAACAGCTAATGGATGCTGGGCTTAATATGAAATTATATATAATTTATATACATAAATATATAAATATATAATATAGAAATATATAAATATATATTTATATATTATTATATATTATATAACATATTATATATTATTAATATATATTTATATATAATAAAATATATATTTATATATTATATATTTTATGTAAAATATAAATATATATATGCATTTGTATAAATATATATACAAATATATATACAAACAGACCAATTTGTTTCCCAATAATAATAGAGAAAAGGGAGAAAATATTATAATTATCACAATAGATACAGAAATGTTACTTAACAAAATTCAACACCATTCATGATTTTAAAAAAACTTCAAAGAGCTTATCATCACCATTTCGACATTGTGTTGAATGCCTTCATTAGTACAATAAGACAAGAAAAAAGACGAAGAAAGAAAGAAAAAAAGAAAGAAAACTCTTATTTTTCAAAGATGTTATAATCATGCGTATAGAAAATCCAAAAGAATCTCAGATAAAAGGTTAGAATTAAATATTAATGTATCAAGTCTATGGGATATAAGATCAACATATAAACATACATTTAATTTCTTTATATCAACAACAAAAAATTAGAAACCAAAGATTTACAAAATAACAGTGAAACAGCAATTACCTAAGAATAAGTCTATATTGCTAAGATCAATGACAGAAATTTTACATAAAGAAAAATATAGTCCCAGCTCCTCAGGAGGCTGAGGCAGGAGAATCGATCGCTTGAACCCGGGAGGCAGAGGTTGCAGTGAGCTGAGATTGCGCCACTGCACTCCAGCCTGGGCGACAGAGCGAGACTCCGTCTCAAAAAAAAAAAAAAAAAAAAAAAAAAAAAGATATACCATAGTCATAGATTAGGAAATTTAGTATTGTAAAGATGTGTATTTTTTCTAAACTGATCTGCATATTTAGTACAATCTCAATTAAAATAAAAATCTCAAGCAGTTTGTGTGTATGTGTGTGTAAATTGACAAGCTGATTTTAAAATCTATGTGGAGATTCAACAATAGCCAAAATAATCTTAAAGATGAACAAAGTTGAACACTTATACCACCAGAAATTGGGATATATTATAAAGATACTTAGAAATTATTTGGTTTATTTTATTATATTAATTTAAAAAAATTGAAGGTAGAGATCAGAAGGAATAAACAATAAGAAAAAGTACTTGCTTTAGTAATTATTAAGTCAAGGATTACCATTAAAGAAAAACCATGTTCTGGAATACTATGCAGCCATACAAAGGAATGAGGTCACGTCCTTTGCAGGGACATGGGTGAAGCAGGAAGCCATCATCCTAGGCAAACTAAGAAAGGAACAGAAAACCAAACACCACATGTTCTCACTCATAGCGGGAGTTGAACAATGAGAACACATGGACACAGAGAGGGGAACAACACACACCTCAGGGCCTATTGGTGAGTGGGGTACGAGGGGAGGAAACTTAAAGGACAGGTCAATTGGTACAGCAAACCACCATGGCACATGTATACCTATGTAAGAAACCTGCATGTTCTGCACATGTATCCTGGTTTTTTTTTTTTTTACATAAGAAAAGAAGAAAAAAAATGTTTAAAAAGAACCATGTTCTAGCCATATTCAGAAAATTGAAACTGGACCCCTCCCTTACACCTTATACAAAAATTAACTCAAGATGGGTTAAAGACTTCAATGTAAAACCCAAAACTATAAAAACCCTAGAAGAAAATCTAGGCAATACCATTCAGGGCATAGGCACAGGCAAAGATTTCTTGACAAAAATGTCAAAAGCAATTGCAACAAAAGCAAAAATCGACAAATGGGATCTAATTAAACTAAAGAACTTCTGCACTGCAAAAGAAACTATCATCAGAGCAAGCAGACAACCTACAGAATGAGAGAAAATTTTTCCAATCTATCCATCTGAAAAGGGTCTAATATCCAGAGTCTACAAGGAACTTAAACAAATTTCCAAAAAAAAAAAAAAAAAAAAAGGAACAACCCCATTAAAAAGTAGGCAAAGGAGATGAACAGACATTTCTCAAAAGAAGACATTTATGTGGCCAAAAAACATATTTCAAAAACCTCAACATCATTGACCATTAGAGAAATGCAAATCAAAACCACAATGAGATACCATCCCACTCTAGTCAGACAATGCTTATTAAAAAGTCAAGAAAAACAGATGCTGGTGAAGCTGTGGAGAGATAGGAATGCTTTTACACTGGTTGTGGGAATGTAAATTAGTTCAACCATTGTGAAAGACAATGTGGTAATTCCTCAAAGATCTAGAAGCAGAAATACCATCTGACCCAGCAATCCCATTACTAGGTATATACCCAAAGGATTATAAATCATTCTATTGTAAAGACACATGCACATGTATGTTCATTGCAGTACTATTCACAATAGCAAAGACATGGAATCAACTCAATGCCTATCAATGATAGACTGGATAAAGAAAACCCTAGAAGAAAATTGAAGCAATACCATTCAGGGCATAGGCATATTATAGGAATATTATGCAGCCATAAAAAGGAATGAGGTAATGTCCTTGCAGGGACATGAATGGAGCTGGAAGTCATTACCATCAGCAAACTAACACAGGAACAGATACCCAAACACCACATGTTCTCATACTTAAGTGGGAACTGAACAATGGGATTGAGAACACATGGACACAGAGAGGGAACAATACACACTGGGGCCTGTCAAGGAAGGGGATTCAGCAGGAGGGAGAGCACCAGGAAAAATAGCTAATGGATGCTGGGCTTAATACGTAAGTGATGGGTTGATAGGTGCAGCAAACCACCATGGCACACATTTACCTATGTAACAAACCTGCATGTCCTGCACATATACCCCCAAACTTAAAATAAAATAAAATATTAAAAGAACCATGTTCAGGAGGGGAAAGGGGTAATTAGATTACTGGAGATTAAAATATTAATATGCAGTAAAATACACAAAGCAGCTTTTCTGAAAAAATATGGTGACAAAGGAAAAAGAAAGACAGGATATTTTTGTAAGGGGAAGTAGGATCAGGAGAAGAGTTTGGTTTCCTAGAATGGAGGATACTAAGTCATAATTTTAAGTAGAGTCATTCAGAGTGGAACATGAAGAAAAGAAAATGAATAATTGATAGGACTAGGTCTAACAGAGATAAAAGGGCATGTGATTAAAAGCACAAGCCTAAGAAAATGGGAGAGATTCTTCATCCTCTAAGATAGTGGAAAGGAGCAGAGAGAGAGGTAAGTAGATACAGACACTTTGAAATCAAGAGTAAATTGACATCCTTATATTGGATGGCCTGAAAAAAAATAGATAAAAGTATAATAGAGTGCATAATAGTTTCTCAATAGATATGTATTGAATTAATGAGCAAAACACACATAAATTACTAATTTATAGTCATCTATAGTGAATAAGGAGACAGTGGTTGGTTAAGGCAAAATACAGATACAAGGACATTATAAATTTTAGGTATGCAACAGGTTGTTGATTGGAGATAAATGGAAGAATTGCTAAGTTTCTGTTTATTTTTACAATGGTATGGTAGTACTGCCTTGTCATCACTAAAATCCACTACGTTTTCTCCTGAGCATACACTAGATCAAATCTCCTTGCCTTCCTAGCAGTTAGGTATGGCCATTTGGCTGCTTTCTGGCCAAAGCAATGTGGTGAGAATAATGCATGCCATTTCCAGAATGGACCTACAAAAATCTCCCGTATGATCCTCCACTTCTTCCCTTCCTACATTTTATGGCCCAAAGCCAAGAACCTAGCAGACAATACTGCTGTAGGGCCCTAGGAAAGGACTTGGCAAACTTTTTCTTAAGGGCAAGATGGTAAATATTTTAGACTTTGTAGACTAAGAAGCAAAATCAAGGATATTATGTGTTATTTTATAACCATTTAAAACAGTCATTTAAACAGATAAAAAAACATTTTTGGCTGATGGGCTGTAAAAAAAAAAAACATGCAACAGGCCAGTTTGGCCCATGGGTCATCATTTGCTGCTTCCTCCCCAAGGCAGTCATGGAGAACCATGCTGGGAGGAGCCTGGGTCTCTGAATCATTGTGTGGAACAGAGCTTATAACCTACTCACTATTGACTGGACTTCAGATAGGTTAGAACTAAACTTCAGTTATGCTAAGCCCCTGAAATTTAAATGGTGTTCATTATAGCAGTCAGCCAATCCTGACTGACAAAAAGATTAGAGACATTTGGAAGATAAAGAGGAAGGTGTGCCTTAAAATACAGTTTAATATTTATTGATCGTTTGCCATGTGCCAGTACCATGTGCCCTGTACTAAGGGTTTTACATGCATTATCACATTTAACATTCACAAAAAAATAAGAGGTAGGCATTATTATCATATGCATTTTATAGATGAAGAAAATAGGAGTTAAACCTAAGTTTATGGATTCAAACTTGGATTCAAACCTAAGTTGCTTTGGCTCCAAAGCTTGTTCTCCTTAACAAGCATACTATGCTGTCTCTTAGAAATAGAACGAACTGTAAGAGAATCTACTGTGTATATCTAAATTCTGTTTACTTATTTACTCAATCATTCATAATTTATAACTTGTCTAGTTCCAAGAATGACTCAAGTTTTTATTTAGAAGAATGTAAACAAACTGATCCAAAATTCCAATTAGGAAACTAATACATGGTTGTAAACCCTAGAGAAAATTCCTCCTAGAAGCTAGTGATTGCTAGAGTAAATAGCAGAGATCTTTGAGCAGTAAAATTCCATGCACCAAAGTCCAACAAGCCTCTCTCAGATTCTTATCTCTCATTCTTCCCAAAGTTATAACAAATTTGCTTATGTGGTTTAAAGCCTAAAGCAGTATGTTCTCAGGTGCATGAGAGGCTACCAAAAATTATCACACTATTCATGATAGGACCTCATAGGTGACATATCATTTATACCACCACTGCCCCCAAAATACAGATGTGTACTGGCTGGGGTCATGTGATGGCCCCATGCACTTCAGTAGCCCCTAGGATAATCACTGTATTATCAGGAACTGTACAATAATCGATGTTCATAATGAAGCTTGATCATTCAAATGATGTGAAAACATCTATAAATTACTCAAGTTAATATATATATAACAAATATATATATAACAAGTATCTTGTCAAATATTATCAATTTAAAGCTAGGGTTGTGCTTTTTAAAATAAAGATACTAATTGTCTGAAAAAACTCATTTATTTGATCCTTTTCATCCCCTCAAATGTGGAATAAGCAAGATAAGATCATGAAGGGTAGAAAATATTTGCTGGCAAACTCTGAACTCAAATATGACTCCTGCTAAAATGGAATGTGTTGTTCTCATTGTCTGAGGAATACTGGAAACACATAAAGTTTGGGGGTGAGAGGAGATGTGTACAAAACCAAATCTATCCTCTTTAATGTAGTATATAAACTTCCCACAGCTAGTAATCCTGATTGTTCAATTTTCCAAAATAAACTTGGACTTCAGCTACCCAGATACCTTAGATAAAGGTAGTCTTTGGAAAATTGTGACAAGAAAGTATTTTTCAGGCTTGAATATACTGGATAATCGGTATATGTGGAACCAAAAAAAAAAAGGGATGAAAGAGAAAATCCACGTGGCCTCACATAGGTGGTGCTTTAAATTCCTCTCTTATGTGTTGAAACTACCAGGATGTATGTACAATGTGTCAACCAACACACTGCCCCTTGGCTTATGGTTACAGTCTTAATGCGGAAGAGAGAGTGGCCTAACAGGTTTGCCTTTAACAGAGTTTTCCAAAACTAGAATTATTCAAAACACAATAATAACAACATTTATTATAAAGAATACCTCTGAATAGTAGTATAAAGAGGCAAAGCAGCATGAAGTGAAAGCAATGAAGAGAAAATCCAAGGAAGCTTTTTTTGGCCAAATTTAGGAAAGCCTCTGCTCCTCTTCACGCCTCGGTTTCCTCATCTATTAAAGAAATGGGGTAGATATGACAGCCTCTGTTGGCCCTTCCAGCTCTGACATGCCAACATTTCTCTATTGCTCCTCACATTACCCTAATCTGGGAACTCAAGGAGTACCTCTGTCTTAATTAACTACGCAGATAATTGTGTGCTCCAGCTGGGCTCGGTGGTGCACCTGACTTGGGAGGCTGAGATGGGAGGATCACTTGAGGCTGAGAGTTGAATATTGCAGTGAGCTATGATCACACCTGTTGAATTGCCACTACACTCCAGCCTGAGCCACATAGTGAGATCCCATCTCTAAATAATAATAGTAAATCTTTTTTAAAAATTAATACAATTCTGAATTCTGACATAAGTCCAATGCCTTTTGATTTACTTTGAGGTCCTGGATTTCTACTTAGTTCCTCTCAATCCAATCATAAAATCGTATAGTCCACAGAAACTGTAAATATTATCCAATCTTCTATTATTGAGATGAGAAGCCTAGGATTTAAAAATTTGCCTAAGGTTATGCATCGTGGCACAGTTAGAACTAGAACCCAGGTTTCTTAACCACCAATCCTCTATTCTCTGTTCTGTAATGTTGCCTCTTGCTATACGTGGGAGACAATGTCTAGATTAAAAATTACAGAAAACATCAAAAGTCCACAAGCCTCTGGAGTCAGAAACAGAAGCAGGGGAGCCAATTTATTTATGACTGAGTAGAGGTTCTTTGAAAAAAATTAATAAAACATTGTTTAAGAGGCTAAGTGCCTCTAGGGATAAGAATCTGGCCTCCTTTGCCAAGACAGAACTCAATGAAAACTAAGACTTATGTGTAAATGTATTTTTGTTGAAGTTTTTCCATTGCGATTAGGGGAGGGCAAACTGATTTAGATAAAATAAGATCTGACCTCAGCTGATCCAAAACTCTTGCCCAAGACACAAAACAAAGCCCCAATAAAACTGTAGTTTTGGTTCAAAGAAAGGTCAGTAAAGGGGAGGGTGGGTAAGGATGGAGACTGAGAAATAAAGCATTTGTTGATTCTCTTCCTGACCAAAAGTTGCACTGCCAAATTGTCATAAGAAACGCTGTTTATACAGACATCCCAGCCCAGCTAAAATAAAAGTAGGAGTCAATTCATCAGATTTCACACTTAGTTCCCAAAGTAAGAATAGTTCAGTGTAGCTTCTGAAATTCTGACTCCTTAGATAAATAGATTTCTTTGGTATCAGGAAGTTATGTATTAAGAGAAAAAAGTGCGGACATCTTTCCTGGGCAGGCAGGATCTGAATAAGTTATTTAGTGTTCAAGCATACCAAAGATTAAAAGAAGAGATCCCACAAAGCTGAGGGCAGCCATTGTATAGAGCAGGCCTCTTAGGTCAGCTAAGGAGGAGGCTGGGAAAAAGGTCAGCAGTTACAAGACCTTAGTGAAAACACAAGCTTGATCCCAAGGGCATGTGATTAAATGCACAAGCCTAAGAAAATGGGGGAGAAAATAGGGACCTTGGTGTTCCCTAACAGAAATTCAAGAAACATTAAGACTAATCCATAATGGAGAACCCATAAAAGATAATGAAGAACTGTTTTTGGTTTTGTTTTCAAATTTATGCCACAAAATTCTTATGCAATCCATACCTTGAGATGGCAGCAGGAAGAAAAGGTTGGACTGAATGGATCAGTGTTTTGATTTAATGTGACATATGCCATATTTCATAAGCAATTCAGTTTATCATTTGAAGGGCAAAAATAAGTGATTTAGGCAAAGCATGTTTAGGGGCAGAAGTCATCAAACTTTTACTTAGGTTAATTCACTGAAAACACAATTTGCATGACTTCAAACTGCAAACTGACACCAGCCAAAGCAAAGATACGCAGAAAATAGGTCCACAAGACATTTAGAACTCCCTGCCCACTGCGCGGGCTGGTCTTTGTGAATATGACTTACATCTTGGGAGATGAAAAGTAAACATTTGAATTTCTGGCTAGGAAAGAAAGAAAATAGGTACTGTAAAGCTCTGAAATAATTGTATTCTCCACTATCCCCCATCCCATTAGCTGCCCAACAATTGAGTTTGTGAAATAATAATGATATCAAAAGCTAATGCTTATTGTGCACTTAATCATTATACGGAACCTCAAAAGTATGTTATGATTATATCAATTTTCTTGAGTACCAAAGGGTTCAAACCATTTTCATATGTCCTCGCAGTTAGTTTTGGTAATAATAAGAAATATTTTTTGTCTCCAGCACTAGGATTTTACATGTATTGACTGACTTAACCTTATTAAGGAGATACCACTATAGGATTTATTTTGCAGCTACAAAAACTGGGTCATGGAGGGATAAAGGGATGACTTAAGTGCTTTCCAAAGGTTACATACTGATAAACAGCATATTTGAGATTTAAGGCCAATTGTCGGGCTCCCAACTCTCTAACCAGTTATTGGCAAACCCGAGATATTAACCTTACTCTGTCTGACTCCAAAACCTGCTTTTTCTACACAGCACATTTGTGTCTATGTAAAAGATATACTTATTTTATAACAGCAACTTCAGTTTAAAATGAGAAATAACTTTTTAACAAAAATAATTGCCCTCAAAGATAAAAGAGTGTAAGTAGTGTTACGTGTGTCTGTGTGAAGAGACCACCAAACAGGATTTGTGTGAGCAATAAAGCTTTTTAATCACCTGGGTGCAGGCGTATTAAGTCCGAAAAAGGAGTCAGCAAAGGGAGATAGGGGTGGAGCAGTTTTATAGGATTGGGGTAGGTAGTGGAAAATTACAGTTAAAGGTGGTTATCTCTTGCAGGCAGGGGCGGGGGTCACATGGTGCTTGGTGCAGAGCTCCTGAGACTCATTGTCTGGGAGAAGGAATGTCACATGGTCAATTGATCAGTTAGGGTGGGGCAGGAGCAAATCACAATAGTGGAATGTCATCAGTTAAGGCAGGAATTGGTTATTTCACTTCTTTTGTGGTTCTTCAGTTGTTTCAGGCCATCTGAATGTATACTTGCAAGTCACAGGGGTTATGATGGCTTAGTTTGGGCTCAGAGGCCTCACAAGTAGTAAGCCTCTTGCCACAAACTGTGTAGCAGAGGTAACATAATCAAGAGGAAAAGACATTGTAGAAGGAAGCCAAGCATTATAACGAAAGATCTGGGAATTGAACTAAATGGCTCTAAAGTTATTTGAGACCCATGAGTTCACAGTATAATAACATAAGTGGCCCTTAATGAGTCAGAATTTGGCTTTTTTTCCCCACATAGTTTCTAGTCAGTCAACTGAGAATCTTTGTAATTTCAAAATAACACTTTGGGATAATGTGTAAATTCTTCCCCAAACATTTATAACATTTACTTCTATAAGATGACTCACAGCGGAGCTGGGCTTATGGGAAGCCAAGACCTCTGTGTGAACTTGAAAGCTTCTACCTCCATCCCTATCCCACCAAGTCCTGGTGCCTGAATGCGATCATCACTATTGCTTCTTACCCACTAGAATTTTCCTTGATCCTTCTTCCTAACAGAACCTGAATTTTGCTCAGATATTGATAAGTCAATTATTTCAAAGGACATTAAAGCCTTAAGTGATTTAGTAAAACATGGCAACTCCATTCCCCTTGGAAAGTGATTCGTTTAGGCATGGGCATGTGATCTAATTTTGGCTGAAGTGATGTCAAGGAAAGTCTGTCGGTGAGGCTCTGGGAAGGCTTTCTCACTCCTAAAAATGAACACAAGTCTAGCAGTTTTATTTTCTGCCTCTGGATGTTGTCACCTGCTTAAGATACCTGGAATGAGAGAGCCATCTGGTACCATCAGGGGAACCAGCCTAAGAGGATAAAGCAAATTACTGTAGATGACAGAACAGAAAGGATGGATACTGGGTTCTCGGTAGCATCACTGAGACACTGAATTACCCAGCTTTAAAATTCCTTTAGCTCTGGATTTCTCCTTAAGGGGCAAAATAAATAGCCTTGTTTACTTGCTTTTTATACCATTTATCTTTGTTCATTTTTTTTTTAACATCCAGCTAAAAGCACCCTAACTGATAAATTGAACTACCACATTTATTCATAATGTTTAAAACATTGCACCTCTAAGAATCCCATCAGAGAATGTGAATTTTCTCTGGAAAGACTATGAAATAAAAAAATTAATAACAGTAAAAATGATTTAAAAAAATAATAAAATCATCATTGCTATTATTAGGCACCATGGAAAACATAGGTTTTAAAATCAAATAAACCCAAGTTTAAAATCTGTCTCTTTATCTTGCCAACTTGGTGATCTTGGCAAAATTATTTAACCCCTCTGATATTGATACCTCATATTTTAAAGGGAAGTGATATAATAATATGTTGCAAGATTGCCTTGTAAATTGTGATAGAGCATATAAAGCATCTGGAACATAGCATGTATTCAATAATTGGTAGCTCTATCTATTGTTCTTTTTCTCATCTATAAAATTGGTATACTAAAACTTAGCTCCTAAAATTTATGTGAGTTCTAAAAGAGACAATGAATGCATGTAATCAGCACTTTGCACATAACTATAATAGTCTGTTTGGGGATGGAAAATGGAGTGATCAGATTGACCAGGGAATGGAATGAAGGCATTGCTATCTGGTGAGGGGGATGGGAGACACTGGTACAACTTGAATGTTAGAAGAGGAATACCATCAAAGGGGCAAATGGCCCAAAGGCAGCCTTTATCTTTGTCAATATTTGTTTAGGGACTCCTTCTCCTTAGAACTACAAGACAGGAAGTAAAACTTATAGACCCCTATAGCTAGCAAAACCAATAGGCCAGGTGTAGTATCAAAAGAATATTTCTTTAATAGATCTTTGACTCTTTCTTAGTGGCTCTCTCTCTCTCTCTCTTTCTCTCTCTCTCTCTGTCTCCTATCTCTAATTAAATGCCTACTCTGTGCTCTTACACATTTGGTGACTTTCAATAGTTCTTCAGAATTTTAAAATCCTACATGGTTTTTAGACCAGTTCCATTTAAAAAAAAAAATTAAGATTGATATTTCACTTTGGTCTTAAACCAGAGCCAAGTAGGCTTTTCTCCAAATAATGCTGGCACTTGTGATTCTACTGCATGAATGCCAGGAAGGACGCTGACCCAAGGGTACTCGTTTCAGATAAGCAGTTAATTTGTGGTGACTTTGAGCAGCCAGTTTACTTACCTGGGTCATAATTTCCTTGGCTATAAAACAAGAGGGGTTACATTAAGTCCCCTGTCTGAGCTCAGAATCACCACCTGGCCCCTCTTTGTGGCCCTCCAGTCTCATGAGTCTTTTCAGTCTATATGTCTGTCTGTATCATTACCTTATTATATAAACATCTCCCTGTGTATATTTCTGCCATACCTAGATGACCCAGCAGAGATTACTAAACTAATTTCCTCTTTGTCTTTGGTGTACAGTTAAACTTTCTTCATGTGACTGAATTCTGGTCATGTGGCGACAAAACGATTTACCCTTCCCCTCTCTTTCTGTATCTGCTGGTGGAAGCAAAAGACCCAGTGAAAGACTTTGAGGTCCTGGAACATGGTGGAAACGGTCTCTCTGACACCTTCACGTCCCAATCCATCCCCACACTTTGCCCCTGCCACTTCTCACTAGATTATGATATCAGTAAGAAATGCACCTTTATTGTGTTAAAACTCTGAAATTTGGAGATTACTTAGTATAGTATTTGGCCTATTCTGACTATACAACCCAGCTATGTAAAGTCTTAGAGACTAGGCAGCATATTGCCTTCCTTTAAGAAATAAGGCAGATTACAGGGCCCACTTAGATTATTTGGGCGGTTCCATAAAATGGTCACAACATGGGAGTTAAAGAGATAAAAACAAAAAGGGGGAAAGTAAAGACAGATTTTCTTAAGTAAAAAGGAACTCTTTTTTTAATGCCAATGTTTTCTCTTTAATTAACAGTACAATTTACAGTGCCTACGTCCTGGGAACATGCTACCAAAAGTCAGAAGGCCAAATTCCCTTAGGCTCTATCCAGCATCACAAGTAACTTCAATGAGAACCATAGGAACATCGAGTGTCCTGTGGATCTGAGAACTGCAATGGGCCCTAGGTGCTCTTCCATCCAAGCTTATCATGATTCAGGAGAAGAAATTGAGGACTGAAGACATCAAATATAATAAGCTAATGGAGGAACTGAGGCTATTTGCCTGGCTCCAGTGCTCTTTCCTTTGCCTGAAAATCTTTACAGGTCAGCCATCTATCGTGTGTAGAATAAGCAAACTCAATTAATATTGGAAATATTAAAAGAATAGAGGTTGCGTGGATATTGGCTGGAACAGAGAAGTTTTCACAAGGAAATAAAGTAACACTAGCTGCTCACTGCTTTGACTTAAACCATACAGCAACTCCAGAAACACGGTGGGTGTGGTTGAGTGGGAAGGTAAGCTCAAGAATGCTAAATGTGTCTGAAGGCAAAGGGGATTATTTGTCATTGGCCTTCTGACTCAAGAAAGCCAACCTAAATATATATATACCTACTGATAAGCAGAGAGAATATAAATATAATATTTACTATTTATAAAAAAATATTTATATAAATATTTATATAAAATATTTATATTTTTATATATAATCTATATATATAAACCTACTGATAAGCAGAGAGAATATAGGACTGTTATACTTGGTTTCCATGACTTTGTTCAGAAAGCAAGAAGGCAGCTGCATTCCACACTGGCCAAAACTAATACATCGGGTTGTGCTCCTCTTAATCTTAGGTGTCTTCTGGTAGGAATGTTTTAAAATTCAACACAAGGGGAGAGGGAACAAGCTAGATACAGAGAAAATAATTATATATTTAGAGGACTGTGAGATCTTAATAAAATTTCATGGTATGGGCGCTCTATTGCATTTACCTTTCATTCAACAAACATTACTGATTGCCCGTTATGTACTAGGCCCTGGTCTAGGCACAAGGAATACACAGATAAATGTGTTCACTGCCCCTTACTTTCTCAAAAGTTGAGGGACCAGAAAACTAAAATGAAATGAGACAGACACCACTGGGGATCATGGCAGGGTTGAGGGGAGGGCCTTCAACCCTGCCTCGCTATATTAGCAAAGGCTTCTAGGAGAGGAGTTGAGGCCTTTTCATGATTTTTGAAGGAAAGGCAATGTTAATCAAGTAAATTGGAGAAAAGACATTCCTAGTAGGAGAAACAGCCATATCAAGGCTTCAAAGAATGATCAGGAAACTATAATAAATGTATTCTTTCTCTAGTGTATATTGTTGATGGGTATTTGGAGCAAGACACAGGTGTGTGCCATTCTGCACTTACTTGGTAATTAAGTGAAAAAAATCTAAAACTGAAAATTCAAGAGTAGATTTTCAAGTATTGCTTCAAAAGTTCAAACAATGTTAACAAACTCAGTGTCTCACCCCACCTACTGGCTTTGCTTTTCGTTTTATTGACCCATTTTCCAGTAAGCTGTCTACTTAGAGAGACTGGTAGCTTGAGACTTAAGTTATCAAAACAGATAATAATCCTTAAAAAAAAAAAAAAGAGTTTTTATTCCAATAGTTCCAACAAGTCTTGAGATTGCATCTCATTGAGCTGGCTTCAGTCATATCTACATTCCTGAACTATGGCCCTGGTAGTACAAAGCTCAAACCTATCATCTTGACTGTCCTCTTCAAATTTTCATCTCTTCTCCGCACCTCCATCTAACCTGTACTAAAGTTATCATTAGTTTTTCCTTAAAGTAGAGAATCCAAACACATCAAACTCATACAAAATAATGATGCCAGTCCCCTTCCTTACATTACACACAAAAAAAAACTCAAAATGGATTATATACCTGAATGTGAGAGTCAAAACTATAAAACTCTTACAAGGAAACATAGGGGTAAATCTTTGTGCCCTTGAGTCAGGCAAAGCCTTTTTAGAAATGACATTAAAAGCATAAGCAACAAAAGAAAATAGATAAATTTGACTTCATCAAAATGTAAAAGGTTTATAATACAAGTAATACTATTAAGACAATGAAATGATCGCACAGAGAATGGGAGAAAATATTTGGAAATCATATAATACATGTGACAAGAGATGTGTATCCAGAATATATAGACAATTTCTATAATTCAATAATAAAGGATGATTAATCCAATATTTAAATGGACAAAGAATCAAAGTAGACATTTCTCTAAGAAAGACATATGAATAACCAATAAGCTCATGAGAAGATGCTTACAATGATCATTCACTAAGGAAATGCTAACTAAAACCACTAGATACCACTTCACAAAGCCACTATAGAGTGGCTAATAACAAGCATTGTAGAGGATGTGGAGAAATTGAAACTCTCATGCATTGCCACTGGGAATGTAAAATGTTGGAGCCACTTTGGAAGACAGATTGGTGGTTCCTCAAAAGTTGAACATGGAGTTACCTTATGATCTGGCAATCCCACTCCTATGTACGTACTCAGAAGAATTGAAAACAGGTACTCAAACAAATACATATACAATCACATTCATAGCAGCACTATTCACAATATCTAAAAGGTATAAATAACACAAATTTCCATCCATTGATGAACCGATAAACAAAATGTAGTGTATTCCTCCAATGGCCTGTTGTTTGACAATAAAAAGGAATGAAGTATTGATCACATTACAATATGAATGAACCTTGAAAACATTACACTTAGTGAAAGAAACAAGTCACAAAAGACCACACATTATATTATTCCATTTATATGAAACATTCAGAATAGGCAAAGCTATAGAGATGGAAAGTGGATTAGTGGTTGCCAAGGGCTTGAGGGATGTGGAGGGATTAGTAGTGACTGCTGGTGGATAGTTCATTTCTTGTTGGACTGATGAAGATATTCTAAAATTAATTAGATTCTGGGGGTGGTCACACAATCTTGTCAATATATTAATATCATTGAATTGTTATATACTTTAAATGGATGAGTTGTATAGTATGTGAATTTTGCCTCAATAAAGCTGTCTAGTGAAACACAGCATAGACAAAGTACTTGAATAGGGATTTTTCTCAAAGAAGGTATGCAAAAATGCCAACAAGCACATATAAAGAGTTTAAACACTGTTTACTAAAGAAATGCAAATCAGGCCTGGTGTGGTGGCTGATGCCTGTAATCCCACAATTTGGGAGGCAGAGGCGGGTGGATCACTTGAGGTCAGGAGTTCGAGACGAGCCTGGCCAACGTGTTGAAATCCCATCTCTACTAAAAATACAAAATTAGCCAGGTGTGGTGGTGGGCACCTGTAATCCCAGCTGCTTGAGAGGCTGAGGCAGGAGAATCGCTTGAACTTGGGAGGTGGAGGTTGCTGTGAGCTGAGATAGTGTCATTGCACTCCAGCCTAGGCAAAAAGAGCAAAACTCCATTGAAAAAGAGAAAGAGAGAGAGAGAGGGAGAGAGAAAGGAAGAAAGAAAGAAAGAAAGAAAGAAAGAAAGAAAGAAAGAAAGAAAGAAAGAAAGAAAGAAAGAAAGAAAGAAAGAAAGAAAGAAAGAAGAGGAAGGAAGGAAGGAAAATAAAAGAAAAAGAAAAGAGAGAAAGAAGGAAAGAAGGAAAGGAGGGAGGGAGGGAGGAAGGAAGGAAGGGAGAGAGCCACAAGGAGATGTCACTTCACACCCACTAGGAGGGCTATGATTTTTTTTTTTTTTTTTTTTTTTTTTTTTTTTTTTTTTTGAGACGGCATCTTGCTCTGTCACCCAGGCTGGAGTGCAGTGATGCGATCTCAGCTCACTGCAAGCTCCATAGGAGGCCTATGATTTTAAAAATGGAAAGTAACAAATTTGGCAAAAATGTGGAGCAATAGGGAAGTTTGTACATTTCTGGTGGGAATATAAAATGGTGCAGCCATCGTGGAAAATAGTTTGGCAACTCCTCAAAAAATTAAATACAGAATTCTCATTTGACCCAATAATTCCAGTCCTAGAAAGATAAGATAAATGAAAACATATGTCCACACAGAGACTTGTACATGGACATTTATAGCAGCACTATTCACAATAGCCAAAAGATGTCAAAAAAAACCCAAATGCCCATCAATGGATGAAAGGGTAAACAGCTTATACTAAATACATACAATGTGATATGATTCAGCCCTGAAAAGGAATAAAGTCCTGATACATGCTACATATGTGATATGAGTCCTGATACATGAATCTCAAAAACATTATGCTAAGCAAAAGAAGCCAGACAAAAGGCCACATATTGTATGATTCCTTGTATTTGGAATACTCAGAATAGGCAAATCCATAGACACAGAAAGCAGATTCATGGAGGGGGAACAGAGAATCATTGCTTAATGAATGTAAGGTATTTTGTGGTGTGATGAAAAAGTTTTAAAACTAGAGAAAAACGGCCATTATACAGCATTGTGAATGCACCGAATGCCCCTGAATTATCTACTTTAAAAGTTAATTGAATGTTATTTGAATTTCAGCTCCGTTTTTGCATCAGACTCAAAACATAACAAAAATCTAATTTTTTCATTTAGAGGTCACCCCATAAACATCAGGACAAAATCCCAAAAACTTATTTTGGCATTCAAGTCCCTTCACAACTTGTCCTAAACTTATATCCTGCCCCAATCTCCACCACTTCCCGCAACTCTTCTATACTCTAGCCACGTTTCTCTCATAACTCTTCTTTGAAATGTCTTTTCACAACAGCTTTGCATATGCTGCTCTGCTTCCCCTATCTAGACCATGAGCATCTCAAAGGCAGAAACAACGTTTAATTCATCTTTGCATACCGAGAGCCTAACCCTGAGTCTGGCATTTAGTGGGCACTTAATGAATGTTTGCTGAATCGAATCGAATGTGCATGGAAACTCTGGGACAAATCCTCCAGAATCCTTCAGATGGTGAATGTACAGTGAAGAGGTGGAATGAGGCAATTCCCTCAAATTACAAATGAACCTATTTTGTTAAGAAAACATTAAGATGGATCTCTTTTATTTTTCTGTGTAAAAAAAAAAGAAAAAAGAATGCTGAAATGCAATGAGTACCCTAAAGGCTTATTTTATATTAGATGGAGGGTTGGGAAGAAAAAAATGTAAGTAAAGTAGGTGGCATAATAGGGATTTTTGCAATTTAACCTTAAAAAAGTGAAAATGGCTGCATTGAACGCCTGTGGGCCTTCCATGGAAATGTGTTCAACAGAGGGAAATAAGAGGAAAGGGAGATGTTAGGCAAGAGGGAGGAATGGAAGTCAGCATCTTCCCAGGTTCTGCCATGTATCCTGCAGAGCTAAGGATATGATGATTGAGACTAGAGTGCGAGATTAAGAAGACCCTCAGCATAAATGGAGTCTCCCCTTGTTCAAACGTGTTACTGTCCTTCCCTTAAAAGAACCAACCAAAGAACACAGCACTGAGATTCACATACACAGTAAGTTTAGAACTGATGTTCAGAAGTATAAGTTAAGCATTCCTAATTCAAAAATCCGAAATCCAAAATGCTCCAAAATCTGAAACTTTCTGAGTGCTGACATGACACTCAAAGGAAATGCACATTAGAGCATTTCAGATTTCCAATTTCCTGATTACAGATCCTCAACCAGTATGTATAATGCAAATTTTTCCAAAATCTGACACACAAAAAAAATACACAAAATCCAAAACACTTCTGGTCCCAAGCATTTTATATAAGGAATATATAACCTATAATAACAATTGTAATAAAAGTTAACATTAACTCCCACTATGTGACAGCATGCCAGCTGAGGGGAACACTGAAATGAAAAATGCACTGTTATTATTATTATCATCATTATTATTATTTGAGATGGAGTCTTGTTCTTTTGCCTAGGCTGGAGTGCAGTGGCACGATCTCAGCTCACTGCAACCTCCACCTCCACGGTTCAAGCAATTCTCCTGCCTCAGCCTCTTGAGTAGCTGGGATTACAGGCATCTGCCACCATGCCCAGCTAATTTTTGTAGTTTTAGTAAAGACGAGGTTTTGCCATGTTGGCCAGGCTGGTCTCAAACCCCGAGGTTCAGGTGATCCGTCCTCCTCAGCCTCCCAAAGTCCTGGGATTACCGGCATGAGCCACCATGCCCAGCCGTAATGTACCACTTTTAACAAAAAGCCCATAGCCGTGGGATAGAGAGACAAAGAAAGTTTAACTCAATAGTAAGTGTCACTGTTGACTTACAGACAAAGTGCTGCTGAATTCTCATGCCTTAGTGGCTTTATCTATGAAATGGGGATTAGAATTCTAAGCTATCTTGGGCAGTATCTTGGAGTTAACTAGAGAATTAAAGGAGATGTGGCCTGAGGAGCAGAAGAATTTTCTCTTCTCTAGGAGACTACAGCAGGAGTTACTCTGAGCTATAGAAGGAGAATATCCGCTGCGAAGTTGCTGGAGGACAGAGATGTGACGCTTACTTATCTCTGCAACCCCGATAACACCAACATATGATGGATGTTCAAACTTGTTTATTGAGTTTAACTTAAGCAAGTAGAATACGCTGTGTTGCAAGAATTTCTGCCAAACAACAGATCTGCCAGAGGCAGCAGGAATGCAAGCTTTCATTTGCACTCCACCAAAAAAAGCGCAACTCCTGACATAAAGGTGGAGAGTTAGTAAAAATAGAAAGTGGTAAGCAGAAATCCTCTTCTCGTAATTCAGTGTCAGGGACAGAGAAAAAATATCGGCATCTCAAAGGAGGGCCTTTAGGGAGATTGATGCCTAACAGAATAATACCTCAGTGTGCCACACAAAGCAACAGAAAAGTGGTCAGTAACCTTATCCACTGATTTTTCTGAGACAAATTCATCTGGGTGTCATGGTTCTGTAAATGGAACTCCAATCCTACTTGAGGATGCATAGTGGTTAATTATATGGCCACATATCTTGATATTTTTCAAAACAATACAAGTTCCAAGTAAATCTCAGTCAGAACATGTATTGATGTTGTTCCCCGAAATATGGTTTTAAAAAACAGGCCAGTCTTAATTATGTCCCTGGTGAAAAGGGACATAGGAAGATATTTAGTTCCCAGAATGTTGGGTTTTCAATCAGGTACCACCGATTTAGTCTTGACAGGAAGATACGCAGAAAATGTACTCCAGGCGGATTCCAGAAGTCTACTTCTATAAGGATGTATGTGCCAAAGTCTTTACATGGAGCCCAGGTGAGCCAGGCTGGACCTTACAAAGATAAGAAGATTATTTGACTCTTCCACCTGAAAAAACACTAGAACCACTCTCCAAGTGTGACCCTCCAGAATCTTATCATGACTTGCGCAAGTAGAGGCATGGAAAGGTGAACCCAAAGAACAGCATTTTTGACATGTTTTAAGAGCAACAAAGAAAAATTTACTTCAGGAAAGGCCAATCTGTACAACTATCAAAAGTCCCACTCCCACTGCCTGTGAATGTAGCCCAATTGTCTCCTTAGCCAATCCATGTCCTTGAACCTATGAAGAAAATGGTATGAGGTCACAGGCTT
The DNA here is from genome assembly GCF_024542745.1 of Macaca thibetana thibetana. Taxonomy (NCBI): domain Eukaryota; kingdom Metazoa; phylum Chordata; class Mammalia; order Primates; family Cercopithecidae; genus Macaca; species Macaca thibetana. The sequence goes on along the minus strand of NC_065578.1, from coordinate 194,311,395 downwards.
TAAGTTCTCCCTCCCATTTAGACAGACACCTATAGTTATCACAGCTCAGTATTTCTACTAACTCAGCCAAGAACCAGGCGGGCGTCATAGGATATTCAGGAAGGACTTCTTCCTCTTGCCCTTTCTCTTCCTGGTATAGTGAGCCTAAAATTCTATCATCGAGAAATACTTTGAGTGTAACATGACTATGGCTATGTACTCCTCTTTCAAAAGCAAATACCCATGGCAACAGTACACGTCATATAACCCTTTGTGGATTTGCTTCTTAGTTGCATCTCTCACTACAAGAAAAGGTTGGTTCAGCAGGAGTTAAGTAGGTACCCAAAGTGAGTGAAGGATAACAGGCCTAAGAGAGAAGAAGCTCTCAAAAGATGGCCAGATTGCCACAAAAGCGAGCTCTTCAGCATAGAGGGAACTGTGAGAACCTTGGAACTAGACAGACTTGGATAAAATCTTTCTTCTCCCTCTAATTAGCTGCGCAAGCTATAAGTCACCTAACCTCTCCTTGTCTCTATTTCTGCATCTGTAAAATGGTAATAACAATATCTACCCTGAGGAGATCTTTAAGGATCTGCATCAATGTATATTAAAGTGCCTAGATGATATATCAATGTATGAAAATCTTCCTAGCATATAATAATATGGTAGTTGTACTCATAATCCCTTTCCATCTGCTTTGGCAGAGTTGATATAATAGGTTTCATAATGTCCCCACCCCGCAACGCTAACAATCATATGAAAAAAAGCTCAACATCACTGATCATTAGAGAAATGCAAACTAAACCACAATGAGATACCATCTCACACCAGTCAGAATGGCTATTACAAGAAGTCAAAAAATAATAGGTGCTGGTGAGGTTGCAGAGAAAAAGGAATGTTTTTACATTATTGTGAATTGGTTCAACTATTGTGGAAGACAGTGTGTGATTCCTCAAAGACCAAAAAACAGAAATACCATTTGACTCAGCAATCCCATTACCAGGTATACACCCAAAGGAATGTAAATCATTCTGTCATAAAGACATATGCATGTGTATGTTCACTGCAGCACTATTCACAATAGCAAAGACATTGACTCAACTCAAAACCCCATCAGTGACAGATTGGATAAAGAAAGTGTAGTACGTACATACCACGGACTATTGCAGGGTCATGGATGGAGCTGGAAGCCATTATCCCAAGCAAACTAATCCGGGAACAGAAAACCAAATACTACACGTTCTCATTTATAAATGGGAGCTAAATGATGAGAACACATGAACACATAGAGGGGAACAACACACACTGGGGCCTGTGAGAGGGTGGCGGTTGGGAGGTGGGAGAGGTCAGGAAAAACAATGAATGGGTACTAGGCTTAATACCTGGGTAATGAAATAATCTGTACAACAACCCCCCATGACACAAGTTTACCTGTGTAACAAACGTGCACATGTACCCCTGAACTTAAAATAAAAGTTAATAATAATAATAATAATAATGTCCCCACTCCCAAAGATCTCCATGTCCTAATTCTAAGAGCCTGTGAACATAACTTACATGGTAATAGAGACTTTGCAGATATGATTAAATTAAGGATTTTTAGATAAGAAGGAGGTTATTCCGAATTTTCCAGATAGGCCCAATGTAATCACAAGGGTCCTTATAAGAGAGAAGGCTATACGAAGACAGAAGCAGAGAGAGTTCCGAAGATACTGCACAACTCACTTTGAATAGGAGGGAAGAGAACAGGAGCAGCTTCTAGAAGCTGGAAAAGGCAAGGAACAGATTCTTTCCTAGAGCCTCCAGAAGGAACCAGCTCTGCCAACACTTTTATTTTAGTCCTGTGTGATTCATTACAGACTTCTGACCTCCAGAACTGTGAGAGAATAATCTGTGTTGTTTTAAGACACTACAGGTGTGGTACTTTGTTACAGGAGCAACAAATACAGCTGGATTTGGCTGGGCACGGTGGCTCATGCCTGTAACCCCAACACTCTGGGAGGCTGAGGTGGGCAGATCATTTGAGGTCAAGAGTTCGAGACGAGCCTGGCCAACATGGCAAAACCCTGTCTCTACTGAAAATACAAAAATTAGCCAGACGCGGGGGCGCATGCCTCTAGTCCCAGCTACTCGGGAGGCTGAGGCATGAGAATCGCTTGAACCCAGGAAGCAGAAGTTGCAGTGAGCTGAGATCTCCCCACTGCACTCCAACTTGGGTGACAGAGTGAGACCCTGTCTAAAAAAAAAAAAAAAACCATTGGATTCACTATATAGCTCTAGTCCAGACTTCTGTTCTTAGATCCAGACTCCTTATACAAATACTTTCTTGATATCTCCACCTAAATATATCAAACCATCTTATACTTAATTTGTCCAAAAACAAATTTATGATCTCCATCTGCCATCTCCCTCTCTTCCAACATAACACACCTGGTCCTTTTACAGTGATCCTAACCTCAGGAAATGGTGACACCACTGCATAATCCAGGGCCCTGGCCATCCTCCTGGACCCTTCCTTTGTCTTCTCCTCACCCTATTACTAAGTCTATTGCCAAGCCATGTTTATTTTATCTCTTAAAGTTCTTCAAACTCTACTTTTCTCCATCCAGTCTACCGGCACCCTACTTCATGCTGTCTTCTGTCTTAACTGGGTCTCTATCACGGTCTTCCAGTTGGTTTTTAACATTTACTTTTGCCAGTTTAAAATACAGTATCTACCCTCTTGTCAGAGGGATCATTTCAAAATGCAATCCTGATCACACTATTCTGCTTAAACCCTGTGTGTTATTGCCTTGCTCACAATATTAAGAGCAAAATCCTAACCATGGTCTGAAAGGTTCTGTATTCTCTATTCGTTTAAGTAATTTTCCAGATGTATCTGAAACCACAATGTCCCTTGCTCACTGTGACCCAGCCATGGCAACTTCTTTTGAATTCTTCATATGTACCATGTTTTCTCATGCTACAAGGTCTTTGGAACAATTATTCCTTCCACCTTAAATTTTTTTCCTGTTACTCCTACCAGTCTGTAAATCTTCTCAAGGGCAGAGCACCTATCTGTTTTATCATTCATCTCCACTGCTTAGGATAGTGCCTGGCCTCTCTAAGGACCAGCTATAGAAAAGCGTTCTAAGAAGATTCTTAACCTTGATCCCTATGTACATTCCCTTAACAGTTATTTGTAAATTTCAGCACTATATTGGGTTCCTACACCCTACTAGTTATCTCTATCTGGATGCCACACTACTCCTCAAACTCAACTTACCCAATACCTCTATATAGGTCTCCTATACACACACACACATACACACACACATACACACACATATATATACACATATGTATATATACATATACACATATACATATATACATATACACACATACACACATATATACATATATACATATACACACACATATACATATATGTATATATACATATACACATATACATATATATATACACACACACTTATTTAATGAATGAATGAATGGGTGTCCACTACTCTTCTCATCAGTGCCTGAGACAGATTTAACCTCCATTTAGCTTTCTCATTCTTTATAGCAGTACAAAGAGGAGAAACACAAAGGCCTGAAGAGCTTGTGGTTTGTTTCAGTTATGCAACCAGCCCTGACTCTAAAATCTTGATAGAGGACTTGATAGACTACTATATATTATGACAGCTTCTACTCATTTGAAACAAGTTTATTTCAGGACCGGTGGTAAGCAGAATTCTATGATAACATCATGCCCAGTGTCTCTCATCCTCGTATAATTTCCTTCTCTTGTGTGTGGTGAGAACCTGTGAATCAGATGAAATATCACTCTCCTGATCATATTACATGATATAGCAAAGGGATCTCACAGATGCAATTAAGACCACAAATAAGTTGATCTTACCCTGGGAGAAGCTGACCTAGTCAGGTAAGCCCTTAAATGCAGTTTTCTCTAGCTGGCTTTGGAGGAAGCAAGCAACCATGCTGTGAGCTGCTTACAGATAAGGGTGGTCTCCAGGAGCTGAGGGTGGTCCCTGCCTGACAGCTGGCAAGGAAATGTGGACCTCATCATATAATCACAGCACCCTGAACTAACTTGGAAGAAGACCTCCCAGATGGGAGCTCATCCTCAGCTGACACCTTGATCACCGCCCTGTGAAGGCTAAGCAGAGGACCCAGTTAGGCTGTGCCACTCCTCAGCCATGGAAGCTGTGAAATAGTAAATGTGTGTTGCTTCAGCTGCAAAGTTTGTGGTAATTTGTTACACAGCAATAGAAAACTAAAACAGGGCCAATATTGTCAAACTCTGCATAGCAGCTGATTTTCTTTTCTTTTTTTTTTTTTTTTTTTTTTTTCTGAGAACGATAAGTATGCTGAGTTAGAACTTTCTATGAGAAGACAGATTTTAATTATCTGGGTATCCAAAGCATCAAAGTACTTTTCTCACTCTGAAAACTCAAAAATAGCTGCACAGATTTTCTTTAGAACTTTCCAAAAATAAGATTTTCTTCAGAGCTGAAATCAAGTGTGGGAAATGTTAATCTAGAAGGAAAAAGAAGCTTAAGTAGCATAAATGGCTTAAAATAGGCTACAAGGACTGACCTATGGGGGACTCCAAGGAAAAATGCTAATTGTTTAGAATAGCAGAAATGTTCAATCACTGGTTGCATTGCAAGGTATGAGTAGAGGCCGTATACTTGCTGGTTTCCTAGTCACTCCAAGAGTAGAAACAGGGCCAAAGGTTGAACCCTGATGGAGCGGTCATCCTTACTAAACGCAATTCCAAAATGTACTCACACACCCAGAAAAGATTTTATAAGGCTCCATGGTCCTTTTTTATGGCTTTAAACAGGAGTATGATTACATAAAAATAACAAGAATACACTTTTCTTTTTAAAACTCCTCAGAAAGTAAGTCAGTTAACCTTCTTGGGTCCACATTTCCTCATCTCTGAACAGCACTCCAAGATTCTTCTAAGCTTTATGATTCTGCTATGAGATTCCTCCATTTTATCTGTTTTGTCAGTGTTAGATGAGGTTGACTCTGAAAGGCATCCAGTAATAGTAAGCAGTCCACAAATGTGAATTCTTCTTAGTAAAATATTTCATCCATCTTGGCTGCTGGCACAGCTATTATAAAATCTTTCTTCATGAGACTGATTTGCCAAAGCTTTTCATCACTTTTTCAAAGCATCATACTTGATTTCTCTTTAATTATGGAGAATTTAAAGACAGAATCAATCTTCCAGAAAGGACCAGCTATAGAAAAGCGTTCTAAGAAGATTCTTAACCTTGATCCCTACTTGTACATTCCCTTAATGGTTATTTGTAAATTTCAGCACTATATTGGGTTCCTATACCCTGCTAGTTATCTCTATCTGGATGCCACACTACTCCTCGAACTCAACTTACCCAAATTTAAACGTTATTTTCCCTCCCCAATCAGCCCATGTCTGCCAGATTTTCCTGACTGAATTTGGGCAAGTCATTTTAGCTCACTGAGCCTCAGCTTCCTCTGCCGTAAAATTAGAATTATAATCCCTGCACTCCAACAAAGACATCATGGGTCCAACAATAAAGTACAAAGCACATCCAAACCATTTCACATAAAACACACTTTAGGGGGTTGTTGGTTTCTCCCAACTATTTACTTCTACTGCATTTCACAAACCCACTTAAGTACAACCATTTGGCTTGTTTCAAAAGCACATTATAAGCATTATTTTCTTTGCACATTTACTTACCCTGATTCCTCTGAGTGGATTTGTGTCTTTCCTTCTTGTTTCAGTCGGATTTTTTCTTTTAAGATCCAGATACATTTCAACTTCCCTATAAAATGTTCTTCTACATCCCTGATCCATGATTATAGCCCTCATATGTCATAAGCTTCTGAATTTCTAGAGTTCTGCACTACTCATTTGGCACTTAGCTTTGGACAACCTGTAGCACTTATCTCTTTATGTACGTCTTGGATCCACAATGAAAATATTAACTCTTTGAGAGCAGGGTCCTCTTTGCTAGCCCAGTACCATATACAAGCTGACATTCTACAAACATTTCTTGCTTTGGATGGCAGTGACATCATTTCAATTATGAATTCTAATAATTTTTAGGTAAATTGGAGACTCTCAATGTCAATATGTTGACACTTTATAAATTTTAATTAGCTTTTTGGCAATTATACTCCACAGCTGTTTTTATAGGGCACTTCACAATTATTCATCAGATTTTGTCAAGATATGCTCAGGAGGTGAATGATGAAGATCATTCCCTGACATTCTTTTGTTCTAAATTTAGAAAAGCATAGTACGGTGATTTTATGAAATATATTGAGAAGATTCAGGATAAAAACTGACATTAAAAAAGTATAATTCTTTCTTAGCCCCCCTGTGCCAATGAAAATCCTTCTCTAGCATTTGTTTCTACAGAAAAGCAAGTAATATCTTATTTGATTTTGCTGAACTGCTTGTAGTCCTTGAAGATTGGGTGAGTCTCTAGTCTTCTATTCAAACTGAAATGTTTTACTTTAATAACTCAAGAAAAGATAATTTTAGTGTATCTAGGCTGTCATATTTGATTTTATTTATTGACTGTTTTCTGATTACAATAATGCAAATGGAATCCAAAGTAAATAGAAGGAATGGAATAACAAACATTAGAAAACAATAAAATAGAAAAAAAATGTTTTAAGAAAACAATAAAATCAATAAAACTAATAAACCTCTAACCAAGCTGATCAGGCAAAAGAGAAAAGACACAACTTGACAATATCAACAACGAAAGAGGAAACATCACTAGAGTTCCTAGGGACATTAAAAGGAAAATAAGGAAATGTAATCAACAGCTTTTTGCCAATAAATTCAATAATTTAGGTAAAATGAAAAAAAATTTTTGAAAGAAGCAAACTACCCAAGTAGTTCAAAAACTAAACGATAACCTGAATAGTTTTTTGTCTATGTTTGAAGGAAATTGAACTTATAATTAAAACAAATTCTTCTCCACACAAAACCCCAGGCCCAGGTGATTTCACAGTTGAATTCTTTCAAATGTTTATTGAAAAAATAATGTCAATTCTTTTTTTTTTTTTATTTTGTCCAAGATGGTGGATTAGAGGCATTGCTAGCATACCTCTCCCACTTGGAAGGACAAAATAGTGTGTAGAGATTCACACTGTGAACTTTTTTCAAGAAGCGATACAGAAACTAAACAGGGAAACCAAAGGGATGTACAGACCCTTTGAAGGAAACAAGAGGCTGCAGCCCACACAGTGAGTCAGGTGAAGGGCTATGAGTCCCTAGAGTGAGGGGAGAGACTACCCCTGGGACATACAGCCCCTCCAGGGACCCTGGAAGTCTAGGCCCCAGGGGAAGGCTTTAACCCTACCCAGTACAGGAACCAACCTGGTGAGGTACATGGAATATAAAAACTTGTAGCAGCAGCAGGAAGACCCTTGCATGCACTCCCAGTTTCCAGTGCAGATAGAGGGAAGGCACTTTTCACTGTTCCTCACAGGGGACCCTGCAGAGCACAGCTAAATAGTTCAGGCAGTGTCTCAGGTTGAAAGAAGTCCCTAACTGGGTTTCATGATATAATCTTGGGTAAGGATGAACTCCCTTAGCCAGGGCTGGGGCGGGTGAGTGAAAAGTGTACTCCAGCTGCTAGTGCAGGAACCACAAGTGCAGAAGTTGGGTGCCCAGCTTCGCAGTGGATAGGAAGGGGCATGGCCTGAAAGCCACAGTTGCCATCTCCAGAGGGAAAGCATACGCTTTGGAGCAGTTGTGAGTTCTGAATGCAGGCCACCTGGAACTGAGCTCACTGCTGCCAGTGGAACACTGCAGGAGTGGATATGCCTTGCCAAGTGTGTGGGATCTGTGTGGGGCTTACCATTACTCCCCACTCCCTGTGCTAACTCTTCTGTGCAACAGAGGCAGCAATACTACACTCTGGAATATCAACCCAGTGGCCTGAGAACTGCTCCTGTCTTCTGATACCCACAGGGGCTGCTGCTTACCCTGCATGAGACTCACTGTACAAACCTGCCTGTCTCAGCCCCAACTTAGCTTTGCCCCACCACCTGCCCTGGTAGCTTAACGCAAAAGACAGAATCTTTTGGGAGCTATATGGCTCCTCTCATTGCCTGAGAAACCGGAGTATCCCCTTCTCCCCAGGCAAAATAAGGCAAACAAAAATCCCACTGCTACCACTGCAACTGATGCTCTTTTGCAAGCACCACTTCCTAGTTGGAGACCAACCAACGCAGTCCATTACAGCATCTCCTGATAGAATAACACTGCACCCAGGAAGGAGGAAACAGCTTCATGATCTCAGCTATCACCTCTGCCTGCACCACTCTGGCTAACCAGGAGGTCCTGAGTCTGTCCAGGTGACTATTTCATTACTACTTTAACTGGCATTCAAGAAAGCCAATGCACTAATGTTAACGATAACCAAGGAATCTCACAGAATATACATCACTCCCCTGCAACCCCCATTAGAGCTGGTGCTGCTATCCACTGCTGGAAGACTTGAGGACAGATCCCTTGCATATGCTTTCCAGCTCCTGCCTGGAGTATGGCAACTTCACTGGGTGGCTAGACCCAGAGGAGCAACAACACTCAAAGCAGTCTGTCTCCCAGGGACTCCCACTCCTAGGGGAAGTGGTAGTGTACCACAGCAAGGGAATACCCTGTGAGACAAAGTAATCTGGATGGCAGGCCTTGAGCACCAGATCTTTCCATTGGTGGGAAGTTTCTTTCAGCAGAGGCAGAGTTGCAGTGCTAGGCTCAGCAGGGAGCAACTTCAGTTCTAACCCAACAGTCAGACAGCCCTGGTGTGCGTGAAGGGTACCGGAGAAGGGGACATCTTTCCCGCCTTGTCCACTACTGCAGACACAGTTGGGGCTTCTGCCATGGGAGCTTGACATGGGTGCAACTATAGACAGCCTTTCTGGAACACGTCAGGGCGACTGTATTCCTGCAGAAGGAACACCCTCCAGGTTCAGGATTACGAGAGTCACAATTCCTCTCTAGTTGGAACATCAACACTCCTACGGATGAAAAGAGGCACGTGTGTGATCTGAATAGCAATAGCACTGGGACGGGGATGTGTCTAAGAGTTGGATAACTCTCCTGCTAACCTGGCAGGGGACCTGAGGTGGCTCCAACCCTTCCCCCTGTTAAGACCTCAGTGTGACACACTGAGAGCTCCTCCAGACCCCTCTGTCAAGGCTGGGACCTCTGCCTACCATTGGGTATTGCATTTACCTACCTGCTTTAGCCACAACTGGTTCCTACCCAGAGACACCTCCCCTACTGGCCTGAAGCCTGAACCATCAAACCAGTAAGCAAAATACTGGGGAAAAATAAATAAATAAATAAATAAAAATGTACACACCACATGGTTATATGATAAGCTTCAAGAGACCTCTACCATTCCAACCCCATAGGAGACAGTGAACTTGCTCACACACTGAGCACATTGCTACTACAACCAGCATATGAGAAAGCCACTGTACAAAGACTCTGTATTACCAAGGAACTCTTACCAAGTCTCCACCCCTGAAAGCATCAAGAACCTAATTAGGCTATAATCAACTATAAGCATTAAAGTCACATCCTTAAGGGGAAAAAAGAAATTAACAAATAAATGAAGAAACACAGTTAAATAAAACATAAATTCAAGAATAATTAGAAGAAATAGTCTACCCCAATGAGAAGGACCCAGAAAAGTAACTCTGGTAATATGACAAAACAGGGTTCTAGAACACTCTCAAAAGATTACACTAGCTCTTTGGCAATAGATCCAAACCAAGATGAAATCTTTGAAATACGAGATAAGGAATTCAGACAGTCAATTATTAAGCTACTCAAGGGGATATCAGGGAAAGGTGAAAACCATCATAAAGAAATTTGAAAGCATTTCAGGATATGAATGAAAAATTTTCTAGAAAGACAGATCTTATAAAGAAAAACCAATCAGAACTTCTGGAAATGAAAGACACACTTAGGAAATTACACAATACTGTGGAAAGTTTTAACAATAGACTACAACAAGTAGAAGAAAGAATTTCAGAGCTCAAAGACAAGGCTTTTGAATTAATCTAATCAGACAAAAATAAAGAAAAGAGAATCAAAAGAAAGGAACAAAGTCTTCAAGAAATATGGGATTATGTAAAATGGTCAAACCTAAGAATAATTGTTGTTCCTAAGGAAGAAGAGAGCACAATAAGTCTGGGAAACTTATTTAAGGGAATAATTGAAGAAAAATTCCCTGGTCTGGCTAGAGATCTAGATATCCAAATCCAAGAAGATCAAAGAACTCCTGGGAAACTCATTGCAAAAAGATCGTCAGCAAGGCATGTAGTCATCAGGCTATCTAAAGTCAACATGAGAAAAAGAATTTTAAGCGCACTAAAACAAAAGTATCAGGTAACCTACAAAGGAAAACCTTTCAGACTAACAGCAGACTTCTCAGCAGAAACCTTATAGGCCAGAGAGGATTGGGGTTCTATCTTCAACCCCTTTAAACAGAACAACTGTTAGCCAAGAACTTTGTATCCAGCAAAACTGTTTCATAAATGAAGGTTAAAAAAAGCCATTTTCAGACAAACAAATGCTGAGGGAATTTGCCACCACCAGACCAGTCCTACAATAAACGCTAGAAGGAGTTTTAAACCTTGAAATAAAAGCCAAATATGCACCAAAATAGAACCTCTTGAAAGCTTAAAATTCACAAGGGCTATAAATAACAACACAATGAAAAAAATCAAACTTAGGTAACAACATGATAAAGAGAACAGTATCTCACATCTCAATATTATCATTGAATGTAAATGGCCTAAATGCTACACTTAAAAGACACAGAATGGCAGAATGGATTTTTAAAAATCACAAACCAAGTATTTTCTGTCTTCAACAGGCTCACCTATCATGTAAGGATTCATACAAACTCTAGGTAAAAGGGTGTAAAAAGATATTCCATGCAAATGGAAACCAAAAGTGAGCAGGAATAGCTATTCTTATATTAGGAGAAAAAAACAGACTTCAAAAGGTTAACAGAAAAAAAAAAAGACAAAGATGGTCACTATATAATGATAAAAGGATCAATCCAACAGAAGATATTACATTCCTAAATTTATATATTCCTAATGCTGTAGATCCCAGATTCATAAAACAATTACGACTAGACCTCAGAAATGAGACAGACAGCAACACAATAGTAGTGGGAGACTTCAATACACCGCTGACAGTACTAGACAGATCTTTGAAAAAGAAAGTCAAGAAAGAGACTATGGACTTAAATGGCATTCTAGAACAATTGGACTTAACAGATATTTACAGAACATTCTACCCAAGAACTGCAGAATATACACTCTACTCATAAGCACATGGAACATTCTCCAAGATAAAACATATAATAGGCCACAAAGCAAGTCTCAACACATTTTAAAAAATTGAAATCATATCAAGTATCTTCTCAGACCACAGCAGAATAAGACTAGAAATCAAATCTCAAAGGAATCCTCAAAATTATAATGTGGAATAACTGCAACTGTCTCACACATTATAACAGGTACATCTATTTTACTTTGAAAAAAATTTTGGCAGTTTCTTATAAAGTTAACCCTTACCAAATAATCTAATAATTCCATTCCTACGTATTTACCCAAGATAAATGAAAATATGAGCACACAAAGACTTGTACACTAATGATCATAGAAGCTTTATTTATCATAGTAAGCAAATTGAAACAACCCAAATGCCCAACAACTAGTGAATGGAAAAGCAAATTGTAGTATACCTATACAATAGAATACTATTCAGCAACACAGAGGAACAAACTATTGATACATCCAACAACATGGACGAATCTCAAAACCATTATGCTAGACACTAGCATAGAAACCTACACACTATAAGAATCTGTTTACATGAAATGTTAGAAAAGGCAAAACTATAGCACCAGAAAGCAGAGAGTGGTTATCAGGTGTCAGGGAGTCCTGATAGAAGGGAATATAAAAAAAACACAGAAATTTTGGGGGTTATCAAAATATTCTTTAATTGTGGTGGCAGTTACACAGGTATAAATAGTTATCAAAAGTCATCAAATTAGACATTTAAATTAGTGAATTTTGTTGTATGTCAATTATCTCCCAATAAATCTTCTAAAAATAACATAATTTGATTACAGATAATTTTGCTGTGCTTCTACTTTAGATATAGTTTTTCTAAGGTTTTAAAAACTAAAAAATTTATACACTTTATTTTCTACTTTCTAACTTAATCTCAAATAATTTAATTAAAAGTAACCATTTAATTCCTGCATAATATTCCAATTATACATATGCCACCCCTAATAAATCATTCCTTACTGGTAGGAATTTAGATTGTTTTCTATTTTCCTCTAAACTAATACTCTGATATACTTTGTGTATATACATATATTCTTGTATATTTTGGGGATTTTTTCCTTATATTTTCAAAGGTAAAATCATTAGGAAAAAGTATAAGAACATTTTGGGATATTTAAACATACCGTTATTTGTTTTCCAGGAAGATTGTACTGATTCAGCTCTCACTAGTAGTACATCAAAACAGCAGTTTTACTGCACTCCTGCCACAACTGAATGTTATCATTAATTGTTTTAAATATTTGTTTAAACCCTCTTCTGAAACTTTACACTTCAGCTCAGCATCGGTTTGTAACTCTTCTCTGTATTTCTGTGCATAGGCAGTCCATATTACTCACCCTCCTTTGGGTAGCGTCCACTTCATCCATCCAAATATCCCAAGGATCTGGGATATTTGCAGATCCACTGGGTCATGTGAGGGTCTACTCTGACATCATCTTATGTTATTCCACAGCCTGAGTCTGTCTCCATGTGTTACTTCTGTCTGGCCAGTGATCTCTCAGTGTGTTTTTGAATCCTCAGTGTTTATAACATCCCTAGTGATTAAAATTTTAACACAGCATAGACACAGCACCTCTTTTCCTATGATGCAGCTCAGCAACATAGCATAATTCACCTTCCATGTAAAACTGCTGTGATTTGTGCTTCGTTGATGTCTGCCTCCCCACTTTTCCTCATAGCTCTCCTCTCATCACCACCAATTAGCGTGTTTCACCGTTACAAGCAATGATCAGATAAACAGAGAGATGATGGTAGTACAAAAGAAATCTGAGCCCTATCCTCTCCGTAGCTAAGTTGGATCAATTTTCAGCCCATCTTCCCCAGTCCCTTCTCTGCTGGACTTAATGTTCCCTTCCTCCTGCCAGCTTAATCCTATCCAGGTCCTGAGTCAGTACTGACTACAGCTGTCTTAGTTCCAGCAGGCTCTAACTGGTTCTGGAGTTGGTCTTGGATATGATAGTCTTTTATTTCTGACTCAACCTATAAGCCTCAGCTTGGGTATGTACTCCTCTGTATTAGAGCTCCCAGGATGGCTTGATGCCATTCTCGTGTGCTGCAGTGGCACCGTCTGCTTGCCACTGTTATTATATACTTGCCGCTTGATTCCAACTGCCTGGTGACAAGGTAGCCTTCCCCACTGGAGATGGGAGCTCCAGGAGGTCAGGGGCTAGCTCATCATCTATGTATCCCTGGCAACTTACACAGTCCCTGGAGTCTGGTCGAAGCCTCCCTGTTTCTACTCTTGTTTTCCTACAACATACTCCTCACACAGCAGCCATGATGACCATTTAGAAACAAAAATCATCTTTTCCCTGTAATTTACCAGTTTTCAGAGTAAGGGGTTGGTGCCCTACTTTTCTGAAATGATATTTGTTGTGTTTTTGTTTGGGCTGGTGCTTTTGTGGTTCTCTATCAGTTTTCATTTTTTGTCTGTGTTATTATGAACTAATAGGCTTAAAAATATATTTAATATGAGATAATCAATTTCAGTCACTATTGTTTTTGATGTTAAGATTGCCCCATCTTGCACTGGCAGAAGTTCTTTCAAACTAGTTCCTGGGAGATCTTTTTGACACAGCCGTTATCTTTGAGAGATTCTTTATTGCCACCACATTGTTTATCAGGTTCATCTTACTTATTTCACCCTGGACTTGGACTCAGCCCTTCTGCACGAATCTCTGGTCGTTAATGTTACTTAGAAACCATAATCTGAACATGTATGGATATTTCTTGCCACTGGTTTGTCATTATTTCTAGGAATTTGAGTGGACAAAATTAGGGAATACTCATTTTGGTTGCACTGTTTTAATACATTTCAAAATAAAAAAATCTCTGGTTGATGAGGAACATTTTTTTCCTTAGAGAAGAATTATAGTTATCAAATGTAGAAGAACTAGTGAAATTAGAAAATTCCCATTTAACAACACTAATGAAATGATTGATTCAGGCAACGAACATTAACAGATGCTAAAACCATTAAGAGAAGAGATGATAGGGACCTTTACAACGGAAGAATCAGCCTGTCCCATCTGAAGCCATTGATCAATGTAAGCAGTTGCAAAATGAGACAACCAGACATTATGTGCTGCATGATGTAATGCAATTAAAAATACACAGCATCACTTGCAAACTTTTCTTGCCAAAAAACGTTAAACTTGAGTTGAATCAAGACCTAGGTCTAACTTTTAGTTTGCAGAGCAGTTAGAGGACAAATAGACAAATCCAGATTTTGAACCAATTTGTAGGACAGCTAACCCAGTTTCTTCCAGAAGTCAAGCACCAGAAAAAAAAAGGCAGAGTGCAGGGGGGAGATCTGTTCTAAATTAAAAGAGACTTAAAAGACATCCCAAATGCAATGATTAGATCTCAACTGGATCCTGATTCAAATAAATCAATTGTAAATGGCAGTGGTGGTTATCACTGAGCAAGGTGACTATGGATGATTTCTTTCTTCTTTATACTTCTCTGGACAACTTTCTATTAGCCCCTTACTGCAATAGACATACTCACATCATAATCATATATTAAATTTGGAAAATGAAAATAGGAATAATCTCTTCCAGGCTTCTCTCACATTCACACCAACAATGGTTATTATTTTATGCTATCAATGTCAAATCACTCTAAATGGCTTATCCCTGCTGTTTTAAGTGGCATTGCTCTCACTACTAGAGAGGCAGAGCATCCTCTCACATGCTCATTGACCATTTATACTTCTTTTTTTGTAAATTACTTTTTTTGATGGTCTTGTCTATATTGCAAACTTATCTTTCTATCATTGCTGTATAGTTTCATAGAAACTTGAATAAAGTGGTGTGATCATTAACAGGAAAAGGTGAAGAAACTACTGAGGCTTGGCAGTTCCAGGGATTTCAGTGTCCTGGGTCCCTGAAAACCCAGGCTCTGTCATTCTCGGGGCAAGCATAGTTGCACAACCCCAGGGATTGTCATTCACCTAAATACAGTGTGCTACTCTATTCTGAAAGTATACATAGAGAATCAGTTGGAGAATCTCAGTTTTCCTTGGTTGCAGACCTCTATATGAGATAAAATGTAAAATAAGTCGGCAAGTGGGAAAACTGTAAAATATGGATTACACTTTAATGCAGAACAAAATAAAGGACATGTAACAAACCATCAGAGAGATTTATTTATGAAAAATTTAGCTCCTCCTATTCAAACAACATTTAGTTTCAGAAAGGTAGTAAGAGCCCAGGGAAACTAACCAGATATCACTCAACTTCAGCAAAGCATGGGAGGACACTCTCCTGCTCTTAATCTTATTGTTAGGGTGTCTCCTCAATGTTCTTGTATTTTTTCTCTTTGTTTTCTGTTCCCATGATCACTTTCTGACTTTGTCTCTAGGATTCCATTATTAAAACTATCTAGTATAAAAGAGATTCCCTTTTCCTCATCTTTTTGTCTTGGATCTTTCTGAGTTAGTCTGCTGGAAGTCAAGTTCTAAGAAAGCAGGACACTTTCAGGGAATTGTGATGTATTTATGTGAGGCTGTGGCAGGGGGTAGATACACAATATAGAGGGATCAATGGATTAAGAATAATAAAAGGTCAGCAGCCATAAGCTTGAAAGAAATTAGCTTAGGAAAACAGAGTTGGGAGAAGCAAGGGAGATTCAGAGAGAACCACAAAGAGGAAACATTGAGCATCTATTATGTACCATCCCTTATTGACATGATTGCATTTCATTCTCATAATTCTAGGAGATAGACATGTTATCTGTATTTCACAAAAATGGAAATTCAGAAAGGCCAAGTGAATTGCCAAATGTTACACAGCTTGTAGGTGTTGTTAGCACAATTCAACACCAGCTCTGTTTAGCCTTGAATGCCATACATACGCTTTCTAAAATCACCCTGCTTCCAAAAAAGGATACAGAAAGAAAATGGACCATGAAGAAATCATGGATTCTAGGATATCAATTTTTGTACATTGAAAGTAATGGTAAAAACCGCAATGACTTTTGCACCAACTTTACCTATGACCTCTCTTCCTTAAGATCCACAGGTAGCAGGATTGTTCAGACTATACAACTGGCAAACTGAGAAAAGAGTTAAGTCAAACTTACTCAAGTATCCAGAAATGGGATTATTTTAATTCTATGGGAAAGTTCATTTCAAGAATGGTCATGGGGACATGTATTTATGGTTTATACCTCCTGAGGATGTTGTGCTAGAAAATAATTTAAATGCCTCTAAACTTTGGCAGGTGATACTGACTTTATCTGAAATCTCCTCTATCACCTTTTTCATCTGCTTGAAGAACTCCTATTGATCCTTAAAAGCTAAACTCAGACATTACCTGCTCAATGCTTCAGAGTTAATCAGCCTGTTCCTTATCATCCTTTCTGTATTTCTCTCTTATTTTGAGGCTCCTGTTGGCTCTTGTACTATAGCTCTAGCATTCTTCACTCTTGACATAGATGGAGTTTACTGACCTCCTACTGAATTGATGGTGATGACCAGTGATGTCATCACCATCATGGATAGCTCACAATCCCTTCTCTAGAAGTGTTACATCACCCTGTGTCTCTCGTGCCCATAAGGAAAGCCCACTCAGTCTCCAATCTGCACAACACCTCTCTAACCACAGCCCCTGATCATTTCAGCTTTCTTACTTTTAAACCCATTTTTTCACCTGAATGAGCTGTCCAAGTCCTTGCTTAGACCCTGTGTCCTATCTTTCTCACTACCCTTTTGTCAGTATTCTTAACTGTCATCCAGTTTTTGAGTTCACTGCATCTGCCCAGAAAAGTTATAACCTTGGATCAATCCAGCCACTCACCTTCTCACTGTCATACTTGAATTGCTGAGTGCTAGGAAAAAAAGATAACATACCCATGCAGATTACTGACAATATAAAGTCATTCTTTTAAACCTTAGCTTGGCCGTGTAGCTATGCAGCAGTCCTTCTCTGAGACTCAAGTCAGTCCAATCTTACTACTCTACAGTAGCTTTTACAGATCCTTGCCATTTTTTTAGAAGCCACCTACCTACCATCCTCTCCATTATTCTTGGATGCCACAGCTCTCACCTACTGCATAGAGGCTTCTTGACTGCGCCCTGCCCCCTTCCGTCACGCCTTTAGAAACTTATGCATCTTTAACTTATTCCCACCTTCCTCAGTGGGGAAAAGTGTCCTCCAATGCCTTTTCTCTGCCTGTGCTCTGAGTTCCCCTTCTTCGTTCCTTTCATCCATGTATTCTGTCTCTTCTTCTCTAATGCATTTTCTTCCTTTGTATAGAAGCAAGCGCATACCTATACCACCTTTTAAAAGACAAGAACAGAGTCCCTGCAGCCACAGTATTGTACTGTGCGGAAGGGAGACCAATTTATAAACCCCCAGATGAAGTTTTGCCTACCTGAGGTCACTGCTATGCAAGAGGCAAAACCTTCAACCAATGACTTGGGGAATAAGAAGGAATGAGAATATGTTAAACTCAAAGTCACAGGACAGGATAGTGGTGAGATTCACTTCAAAGTGAAAATGACAACACATCTGAAGAAACTCAAAGAATCATACTGTCAAAGACAGGGAGTTCCAATGAATTCACTCAGATTTGTCTTTGAAGATCAGAGAACTGCTGCTACTCATACTATAAAAGAACTGGGAATGGAGTAAGAAGATGTGATTGAAGTTTATCAGGAGCAAATGAGATCATTCAGTAGTTTAGGTATTCTTTTATTTGTTTTTCTTTTCCCTCAATCAGTTTTTTATTTTTAAAATAGTTCTTTTGTAATGTGGTACTCAAAATGGAATTGAAAACTGGCACTCCATCTCTTTAAAACATCTGGTAATTTGAATTCTAGTGCTCATTATTCATTATCATTTGTTTTCATTGTGCTGATTTTTGGTGATCAAGCCTCAGTTCCCTTCGTATTGCCCTCTCCTTTTTAAAAATTACATGTGTGCACAGAGACAACATATTTTTTAGGACTGTGCATTTTCAGGCTTGTAGCAAGAAATAAGATTGACCAAGGCAAGTGTTTGTAAAGACTTTCCAATTGGCCTTAAAGTTCTAGCACGTGATTGCTTCACTCCTGGACTGTGACTTTCACTGGGGGATGTAAGTTTTTCAGAGAACTGAACTGTGGAAAAATGACCTTTCCTTAACTTGAAAATAGCTTTAAAATTGGAGAGTCTAGACCAAAAGAAGAGGAATAGCATATTGGAGTCAAGATGACAGATAAGGTGAGAGTAATGACTAACCCCAAAGATGGCTTCACTGAAGAGAATGCATTTTAAGATCTAAAAAAAAGAAATCTGGTCAAAAGATTCCATCATCCTGAATCATAAATCAGACAATGTGACTCTCTTCCTGTCCTCAAGATCCTTTAACTTAGCCATTGGAGGAGTATGAATATTTTTTAGTTGTTGAAGGATAGTAAGGTAAAATAAAAGATGAATGGATGAAAATGACTAGAATTTAACATTGCATAATAAAATCCAAACTCGTTTGACAGTATACAAGGACGTTTTTGAGCTCTCTGTCAACTTTCCCAATTATATCTCTCCACTTAGTCTTCATATTCTATGCCCCAGCCAGACTGAACTATTTGCAATTCCAAGAAAGTTCCACATGCCATCTTTGCCCCATGCTAGTGCTCAGGTGATTCTCTGTGTCTTCTGCTTAGTTTTCAGTTTTATTTATTAATAACCTTCCCAAAAAAAGTCAATTCATTTTCCCAAAGCTATGTGATCTCTCAGGAATCATATGCATTTTTGTATCACTTATCATATGGCATAATATTCTTCTACACATTTGTCTGTCTCACCAAGTAAATGTTCCTTATGAAAATACATCAGGCTTTACATCTTATATCTCTTTCATCTTTGAATCTATCACCAGCACCTAGCATAGTACCTGGTTAAAAAAGACTATGCAAAGAGTTGAAAAAAGAAGAAACAGGTGGATTATTCAAAATATTTGTATTTGTTTCAGTTATTTATTGCTCTGCTATAAACCATCCTAAAATTTAGTGGCTCAAAATAGCAATTTATTATGATCTCTTAAAGTTCTGTTAGGTTAACTGGACTGAGCTGAATGGTTCTTGCTCAGAGTCTCCCAAGTAGGTGCTAACAGATGGTGGCTGGGTTGGAATCATTTGAAGGCCCAATTGGGTTTTATGGTCAAGATAGCTGTACCATATGGCCAGTTGTTGATTGGCAGTTCTGCTGAGACTGTCTACTGAAGCTTCTATATGTGGTTTTTGGATGTGACTTGAATTTCTCACAGTATGACTGATGCGTTTCAAGAGCATCCCAAGAGGAATGTTCCATGTGGCCCAGGGGAAAGGTGCAAAGTTTCTTACGACCTAGCCTTGGGAGTGCTACAATATCATTTCTACCTGATTGTATTGGTGAAACAAAAACTGAAGGTCAGTCCAGATAACAGGGGAGGGAAATTAGACTTCACCTCTTGATGTGGGAATTGTGCATAGGTGCAGAGAAAGAAGAAATTTATGGCGGCCATCTTTGGAAACAAATTATCATAATTTGGAATGACAATTTTAAATAAGACTAATGTGTGCTATTATCCAAGACCTTTTCCTCCATTTGGCTATTTCACTCTTGAGAAGTATTTCCACTTATGGGATAAACAGGATTATGTGAAAAGATAATCAATGAAGTACCTATCATTTCATCTATTCTATAAAAAGTTTGAACCTGAAGGTTAAAATAAGATTAGGAAATGACTTACGTGTTTCCATTGTCTTTTCACTCTTAGATGGCCTTTATAAACATTTGAGAACTCATGATAATACAAACCAGGCAATCCTCAATTTTTCTCCTTTTGACTTTACAATTCTATCATTTTGATCTAAAAGATTAAATTCAGAAAACACATTTCTTTTAGAATAGTAATTCCTGTATAACTGGAAGTTTTTCCTTTCTAAAATTTAAAATTACCTTCACTGCTGCCAAAAGGTGAACAAGTATCTATTGACCATGACAAGAAAACAATACAGTGCTCTAGCAGTGACAGAATTATGTATTTAATGTCATTTATTTTTCATTTGGGAGTGAATTCTCTAGTAGCCAGTGAGCACTTCTCTGGTATAGAACATAGCTATTTAATTTTAAGATGAAAAATAAAGAATCCATCATCCACTGAATGAGATATTAACACTCAACTGTAGGATGGGACTAGATAGAAATGTGTTGTAATTGTAAAGAGAGAAAAAATAACATTTAAAAGTCACTCTTTTCTTCTAATATAAAGGGCCTAATTCAATATCAATGAATCTGTATAGTGCTTACTTTCCTTTATGCCAGAGAAGCAAAAGAAGAGAAAGAAAATTTCAAAGTCTCTGCTATTCTTTGGTGTCACTGAAATGTGAGATGGGAGTTGGTGGCTTATACTAAGCAGACACGAAAGAGTCCATGGACAGGAAAGCAAGAAGAAGAAAGATGAAGATTCTGCCTATCACACGAGGGCAGGGCTCCCTCTCTTCAGCAAAGTGTCCGACAACTTGGCTAGCACCTGGTCATCTTTCATGCTTTATCCCATTCCTTACTTTCCAAAAATCCTCTTAAGGTTCTCTCTTCTGTGTTAATAGGGTGGAGACCTGGATGATGGAGAAAAGGATGTGTATCAAGGGAGGGGGGCAAATAATGGGCTGTGTGAAACCCCTCCATCATCTCAAGCTTTCAGCAAAGTCTACCACACAAGCAAATGTCTTGTGTGAGTGAAATTGTCAGGGGTAATGAGACTGTGTTTCACATCTTGGGCAATATAGTGCAGAAACAGCATTTGAAGAACAGCATATGCAGCAAGAAATGTTAAGGGGCATGTGACTATCATACCAATCACCACTTATTCCCTCCCTCCAACCTCCCTCTCAAAAGTACTTTTGGAAAGATTGGGAGGGATTCAAGGCTACTACAGCTTACACGTTAGGGTTGAAATAAATCTCATTTTAATCTCAATAAGCAGGACAACTCAGTCTACATGTAGCTTACAGTTTTTATTTAGATCTAATTCTCTTAGGTTGTGTATTCCTAGAAGGCAGAGATTTGGGGATAATTTGCCTCTGATTCCCCATGCTTTGCTTCCTAAAATGTATATATGTGCTAAATGTTATCGTCGTTGCTAGAAGGAAGGAAGGAAGGAAGGAAGGAAGGAAGGAAGGAAGGAAGGAAGGAAGGAAGGAAAAAAGGAAGAAAAAAGGAAGGGAGGGAGGGAGGGAGGAAGGGAAGGAAGGAAGGGAGGAAGGGAAGGAAGGAAGGGAGGAAGGGAAGGAAGGAAGGAAGGAAGGAAGGAAAGAAAGAAAGAAAGAAAGAAAGAAAGAAAGAAAGAAAGAAAGAAAGAAAGAAAGAAAGAAAGAAAGAAAGAAAGAAAGAAAGAAAGAAAGAAAGAAAGAAAGAAAGAAAGAAAGAAAGAAAGAAAGAGAAAGAAAGAAGGGGGGAGGAGGAAGGGAGGGAGGGAGGAAGGAAGGAAAGATTTTATAGATTCTTTAAACAACTAGACAGAGAGTTTTTACTCCAAAGAGCAATTTTGACTTCAAAGATACTAATGTATAAGAGATAAAAATAAGCATGAAAAAACGTTTTCTATAAGTTACTGATGGCAAATTTTAATTTTTAATTATACCAGGGGAAAGAAACATCAGAGGCTCTTTTTAGTTAGGCAAGTTAGCAAAGACATAGGTTATGAATAAATATTAATTAGTCTAGAGCTAAAAATAAATTAGGTTATGATAATTCTAAAAATGTTTATATTAACAAAGACTCCAAACTAAAGCCCATCATGTTTATGTAACATTTATATAACATTTATGCAAGTATTCAAAGCCTTCTCAATAGATAGTTTACTCCTGTGATATTGGAGTTTGTAAAATAATATTTTGCATGCAAATTATTTTATAGTTGGTTTACATAAACCAGACTGGGGTTGGGTTGGTATAGCACTTGGACCTATCTGTAGAACAGCTATTAGAGCTATATATGGTTTTTGCTATCATCCAAGAACATTACCTACAATTAGTGAATGATATGACCCCAGTGGGATGCCATCTACTCAGGAGCATTGTAAAGCACTTTTAGATTTGACAATGGCCCCATAGAACTCACTCAATAGTATGGACTGTACTTCAAACTCATAAAGTTCAAGAAAGAGAATACAGCTTCCTTGCTTTGAATCAATGGACACAGGAGGTGCCAAAAGAAATTCAAGACTCAATGTACACATGAAATTTTTAATAGCATTACTTATTTTATAATAATGCTAAAGAATGAGTCAAGGCAAGGTCATCCTTATGAAGATATCGAAACTACCCACTCCAGACTAGTCTCTGTAAAGTCACTTTTTTAAAAAGTTTATAACCGATGTAGTTAATACCCCTCTTTCTTGAGTGCCTCAAAATTCTGGTTTTGATTCAGAAGACTGAATCTATGTCAGAGTTGCTTATGTTAAGCTGGCCCACTTATTTTTCCTCAACTACACTATATATTCCATCTCTTTCTGTGCTCTTAGACCCCAACTATTCTCTATTTCTCTAGATCATACCCAACCTTCAAAGAAGATCCAGTCTTCCAGTCACCTCCTTATACTTTTCTCCAACATTGTCACCTTTAAGTGATTACTCCCTCCTCCCAATACCCATAACTGTCTGTGTCACTCATGAGTCACTGGGCAGAAGGCACGTTGTAAAGTAAGAATCTCAACGTAAACCTAGGTGATGATCACTGCTTTAAGATGCCCTGCCCAGCTCCAAGACTATGTCCACTGAGACCCTGAGAATCTGACTATGGTATGGAAGCAAGAATCTCAAAGTGCTTGCATCTTTTAGGCTATTATTAGACCTATCCTGTTTTCTTCTGGCACAATGCTAGAAAATAAACTTTCCCTTGCAAACTATCCATCCCCCTGTCTAGGGAGAAGCTAAATGAGGGTTTCAACCATTCATCTTTAATCCACTTTTTTTGTCAAACTCATTATTATACATAAGCAAAATTGAGCTCTTAAAAACCTAGTGTACTTAACATAACTATTATTAATCCTGAATTGTTTTACCCTAACTAGAATCATGTAAGAAGTCTCATTTTAGACCATAAGGTCCTAGGGCTGGAAATGAATTTAGAGTTTTATTATTCCAAATCTTTGTCTTATTAAAAGAGAAAATTGAGACCCAGAAAGAGTTAAGAATTTACCTAAAGTTCCAAAGGGGTACAGTGACAGAGCCAGGTCTTAGATTTAGATGTCAAGATTTCAGTTTACTATACTCCTCTTATGCCTTTCTGCCTCTCCTCCTCTAGGGAATCCCCTAGGTAAATATATACCCCTTCTTCTCCTTAAGAGAGGATTGTCGTCTGGGCATGGTGGCTCATGCCTGTAATCCCAGCATTTTGGGAGGCCGAGGCGGGCAGATCACGAGATCAAGAGATCAAGACCATCCTGGCCAACATGGTAAAACCCTGTCTCTACTAAAAACACAAAAATTAGCTGGGCATGGTGGCATGCACCTATAATCCCAGCTACTTGGAAGGCTGAGGCAGGAGAATCACTTGAACCCAGGAGGTGGAGGTTGCAGTGAGCTGAGATTACACCACTGCACTCCAGCCTGGTGACAGAGTGAGATTCTGTCTCAAAAAAAAAAAAAGAAAAAAGAAAAAAGAGAGAGAGAGAGAGAGAGACAGAGAGAGGACTGTCTTGGTCAATAAGATTTTGAACATGACAAACATCACCATTTTCTTTGCTCTACCAGAGTTCTTGACAAAGAGCATAAAGGAATCCTGGAGGTGGTGAGATGAATTGGAGGACAGACTTGAGTCAGATAACACTACCTGCTCCTTTGCAGTGTCAAATGGACTAGATGTGATAATGCAAACAGCGTAACATGCATAATAGGTTGATATGTGATAATTTGCCTTCTTTTCCTCAACTCCAAAAATCAATTTCAATAATCAGATGGGGAAACCAGCAGGGCATCCAACATCTGGAACTGAAAAATGATGATGGTGGTCAAAATAAAATTTTCTGTTTTAAAATAAATGCAGATTAGTAAAAACATGAAAAATTGAAAATTCTAGCTTGGAGACTTATTTATTCTTTTAGCATACCAGTCTTTTTGTTATTACAGTGTAAGTGGAGAATGTTTCACCATGGACACAGTTGTATATGCTGAATAGAGATTTTGCATTGCTTGACTTTCCATTCGAGTTTAGTTTTCTGTGCATCATGCCTAATGGAACAGCCTGACTAATACATCATATCATTTGTGAGTTAACTTTTTAAATCTGAGTTTAACAAAGGGAAATAAGTATAGAAACTAAAAGAATAAAGAGGCATAAAAATAGCAAGAAAGCCTAAACTCTGCGGCCCCAGATTATTCTGATGTATTGACTGACAAATTTTTCACTTTTCTAATGTGTCCTCTTCTTTACTCTTTACTGATAAGAAAATTATTTCTATAGGAGATCTTTAAGATTCTTCATTTGTGTAGTAATTAGACTACAACAATAAAACCATAAACTCCTTAGAAGTGAAAGTGTTTAAAACATAGAGAAGTGAAAATAATGATGACTTTGAGCATCTATTTTGTGCTTGGTACTCGGCTAGGTAATTCTGGATGTGTCATTGAGCCTTGCAATAATTTTTCAAGGTAAGTATTATTAATCTATTTCAGAGAAGAGACACAGAAAATAGTTGGCTTACCCAAATCACACGGATGATAAAGAGCGGAGTCGTCAAACCTGCCACTATAGGGCCCTACCAATTACCTACGCAGCCTTCCTTAAAAGAGGCAATGGTAATATATTTAGCTTTAGAGTCAGGAGATGTAGGCTAGAACTCAGGTCTTTATTTATAAATGTTTAGAGTTTAGACAAAATATATGGTTGTCTGGGCTTTAATTTCTTTATCTACAAAATGAGAATGCTAGTGCCTACCTCAAATGGTGTTGTGAGGAATAAATGAATCCCTACAATCTGTGAAAGTGATTTTTAAGCTGCTGAAAGCAATCCAAGGGAAGATGTTTGGTAGTCGCTCTCTCAGTGCCTGCTACAATGATCTGCTGCCTCCTACCCACCTTTCAGGATGGCCTTGAAGAGCTTGTGGATGGTGGATACCAAGGTCAACACAAGCAGCAATGTGAGAAGATGAGTTATGAACCTTTTTAGGAGCTCTGAAAAGCTCAAGCACTCTACAAAATCATTCTTAGAAATTTAGTTTTTCAAAGGCAACTAAAACAGTCTTGCAGAATTGCAGAAGCCAGAAGAATATCTTTAAACCTTAGTTAGAAAATGAAGACCCTTGAGTACCTAACTAGGCAGAAACTTTAATCTAACATACCCCATTAGATTTTCAAGAAAGTATAGAAATTATGTAGCATAAAGGCTTATTTTTGCAGATGAGGAGCATGAGATCTGGATACCATACTAATCAGTAGCAGAATTGGGCCTAAAACCCAGGCCTCCTGGTTCCGAGTCGGTGCTCCAATCTACTATATGAATTGTTCCTCTAAATGCATTCAAATGCATAGGAATGGCATTGACAACAAAGTTAATGACAAAGTATTAACTATTAAGGCCCACCAGTATGGACCTGGATGGGTTTGAACTTACCGTGTGACCTTCAGCAAGTTACTTCACATCTGTGCCTCAGTGCCCCCATCTATAAAATAGGTGTTATGATAATGCTGATTTCATGGATTATTATGAAGGTAATACACAGAAAGTTCTTAACACGGTGCCATTCATTGCTCATTTCTTAGTTATTGTATAATCATCAATCCTCTGCATGTCATCAAACCAGAATTATGACTACCCATGCCTCTCCTTTTTAGGATAACCCCAAACGATCTGGGAGCCTACCAGGAGACAGCTTGGATGTAACTTAGGCAGATCCTGTCTGCTTCTTCCCACATTAAGCAGAATTTGAAGCAATCATAACATGATAGGATGTGCCTTGATATGAGGGGATAAAAGGAGATGTAGCACTCATTCTGAGAATTTGAGCCTGAGTCCCAATTTTTTCACCTACAAATGAACATACTAATACCCATTCTTTTTAACTTTGTGATACTCAAAACTGTCAGCTTCCATAAAAATTATATTATACTATTCATTGTTATAGAAATGTAAAGCAAAAAGCAACAATGCTGGTGGTTTTTCTTCTTGGTTTTATAAGCCACAGCCTCTCACTGAAGTGGCTTTTTTACTTCCTTCTCACACTCAGTATCTGGGGGATTTAATGTCAGAAATGGGTTAACATTCTATTAATTACATTTGATCTCATGGCCATGAACTTAGGTATTTGCTCACCTCTAATAAGGAAAATGTGGTCGTTGCCTTAGAACATGAGATCCTTTCTAAATAAATTGCGAAAGTCCTTTCAATAGCCGGCTTGCTCTTTTTACATAGGAGCTTAGATTTGGAATTTGTAAAGCCACGCTAACCAGCTACCTGCTTTGTGTACTGTCCTAACAATTTGGCCTTTGATTTTATGTTTCTTTCAAAAGCATACAAGCAGTAGGCAAACATTATTCATCAAACTGGTTTGATGACGTGCTTTTGAATTTAGCTTTTTTTATTCTCCTGTGGCACGGTTACATCTATTCTCAAGGCTGTGATGACCCACGAGTGCTGAGGCCTCTGGGCAGAAGTGCCACATTAGAGCTTTCATTGAACAGCTCAAGAGCTCCAGAGTTCCTACTGGTTGCCTGCAGAAAGATATTTAGCATTTTCTCTGCTATTGCCTCCTTCCCTTGTCACAGTTTTCTCAGAGTTGTCTTAGAGGAAGTAATCATCTATATCTCTGTTAAGAGCTTTGATGTATAAGGACCCCACTTGCAGGGGCTGTGAGGCTGCATCTGGCAGATGTGTTGATGTATAACTAGCTAAATTCTTTAAGTTCAATCTGATCAATACTGTAGTCAGTATTAGCCTCACACTCCTCCTGTGCATCCTTTACCAAGCCCACGGTTTCTGCCCAGCCACGGTCCTTGAATCTATACTGCCTGATGTGGACACTTGCGTTAAGAATAGCTATCCTCAAAGGTACTCGCATTGTCACCTTTTGAACTTCTCTGCCCTTTGTTCCTTTCCTCCCTCCCCATTCAGTCCCCAACTTCACATACCCAGAAATCCTAGAAGCTTCCTCCCAGTAATATCCTTGGAAGAAGCTGACCAGGCTCGGGGGAAATAAAGTAGTAGAGAAGTCCATATTGGCCTCTTCCAATGATTTCAGCTCCAAAAGAGAAATAAAAGCCCTAGATGGAGACTGACCAGCTGTTTACCCACTTCACACACATGGTAAATGTTCTCTGCTGATAACTCTTGCTTCCATTTGAGTTCTCTGCTGATAACTCTTGCTTCCATTTCTCTGCTGATAACTCTTGCTTCCAAGTGAGAAGCTTTGTGTCTAGGGATAAAGTGACTGACTCCAATGGGAGGTCACTTTCAGAAGAAACAGAAATAGATGGATCCCACAGCACTAATCAATGCTAATATTGGGTGTGTTAAAAATAAACATGTGTTTTCCCTCAGTGAAATACAACTTCCCCAACCATTTCTTTTTTCCTTTCTCTTTCTCAATATTTCATTAATGCAAACTTTTCCTGATTCAAAAGGTATTCCTGCATATAGATTGGTTTCCACTAAAAGAAGTACATTTTGATAAAATTTACCCAAAGTGAGCAGCATAAACATAGCAGCATGACATCACCTATGGTCACCCTGAGATTGTAACCAGTGAGGTAAATCTGAGCCAAAGACAGCTTTATATCTTTTAGTGGCTTTATTCACTTTCAACTCAGTGGCTTGCTGAAATAGCTGTAATAATTAAACAGAAAACTTCTCGGCTATCTAGATTATATAAAGATAGATGCTAAATGTCACACTAGAGTGGGAAAACTGTTGTGTGGCGATATGGCTAGGTTACTAAACTGCCTTATACAGAACCTAATGCAATTAGTACTTCTGACCATAGACTTTCCACTCCTTTTTAAAACAGTAACACTAGCAAACAAGCAATAGAAAGCAAAGAGATCACAATGGCTAACTCAGAGGTTCAGATCTTTGCTCTGTCACTTACGGTTTGTATGAACTTGGACAGGTAATTGAACATTTCTGTGTTACTTTCTTCATCTATAAACATGAATATTAGTAATACCTTTCTTTCAGGGCTGCTTTGAGGATATGAGAACACACACATGCATACATACATACATACATATACATCCATACTTACATACATTAACACGCAGATATAGTAGTGCTCAAAAATTGTTGGATGTTGTTAACATTTGTTGCTATCAGGTTGGTGCAAACATAATTGTGCTTTCTACATTGTTGGAATTTGCCATTTGATATTGGAATACATTCTTAAATAAATATGGTTGTGTTATACATCATTTTAATGCACATTTCTTGCTTTATGGTTTTTTTTTTTTTTTGCTAATGACATATTACTTGCTGTTTATTTTATATTTATTTTAGACTATCAAAATGATGTTAGACCAAAAGCAAATTTGAGTGATTTTCTTATTTGAGTTCAAAATGAGTCGTAAAGCAGTGGAAACAATTTGCAATATCAACAACGCATTTGCCCCAGGAATTGCTAAGGAATGTACAGTGGAGTGATAGTTCAAGAAGTTTTGCAAAGGAGAGGAGAGCTTTGAGGATAAGGAGCGGAGTGGCCAACCATCAAAAGTTGACAATGACCAATTGAGAGTATTTATTGAAGTTGGTCCTCTTAAAACTACAGGAGAAGTTGCTGAAGAACACAATGCCGACCATTCTATAGTCATTCGGCATTTGAAGCAAATTGGAAAGATGAAAGAGCTTGATAAGTGGGTGACTCATGAGCTGAGTGAAAATAAAAAAAAAATCGCTTTGAAGTGTCATCTTTTCTTATTCTATGTAACAACAATGGACCATTCTCAATCAGATTGTGATGTGCGATGAAAAGTGAATTTTATATGACAATGGTGACAACCAGCTCATTTGTTGGACTGAGAGGAAGTTCCAAAGCACTTCCCAAAGCCAAACTCACACCAAAAAAATGGTCTTGGTCGCTGTTTCGTGGTCTGCTGCCAGTCTGATACACTACAGCTTTCTGAATCCCAGCAAAACCATTACATCTGAGAAGTATGCTCAGCAAATCGATGAGATACATTAAAAACTTCAATGCCTGCAACCAGCATTGTTCAACCAAAAGGGGCCAATTCTTTTCCTCAACAATGCCCAACTACATGTTACACAACCAATGCCTCAAAAGTTGAACAAATTGGGCTATGCGGTTTTGCCTCACCTCCCATATTCACCTGACCTCTCGCCAACCAACTACCACTTCTTCAAGCATCTTGACAACTTTTTGCAGCAAAAACACTTCCACAACCAGCAGGATACAGAAAATGCTTTCCAAGAGTTTGCCGAATCTGTAGGCTTGAATTTTTAGGCTACAGGAATAAACAAACTTATTTCTTGTAGGCAAAAATGTGTTGATTGTAATGGTTCCTATTTTGATTAATAAAGATGTGCTTGAGCCTCGTTATAATGATTTAAAATTCATGGTCCAAAACAGTAATTACTTTTGCACCAACATTTCCTGTGTTCTTACTATGCACTAGTACAGTGCTAAGCATTTTACATGTGTAAATTCAGTTATTTCTTACAACCACTCGAAGACGTAAATAATATTATAGGCTCTTTCAAATGATGGAGATACTAGCGGCCAAGTTTGCTAGACAACTTGCCTTAGGTCACACAGTTAATAAGTAACACTGGGGCTCAGGCCTTATTAGAGCACCTTACTAGACACCGTGGATTGCCTCCCCACTGTTGAACACTAGACAAAGGACTCACTCCCCAGGCTGCCATTTGCAAGTAGCCAGCCATTCTGTCTATAGTGTTGAGTCATCAGAGTATACATGTGGACATGCAAACACCAAAACATCTGAACTATTTAGTGTGTCTACCTCTCATTTATTCAATAATTCATTCAAAAGCAGTTACTGAAAGTCTGTTCTATGCCAGGCTCTGTGCAAGTTCTGAAGGGTCAAGAGATGACTGAGACAAGTCCTTGCCCTTGGGAGTATTCCAATTCAAGTCAGGGGAACAGAAGTATTAAAAACAATTATATGTGGCTGCCTGCTACCTAGGGCTGTGCCCTCAAATAAAAAGAAGGCTTCCAAGGTGAACTGAACCAATGCCCAGCCCTGTGCCCAAAACCCTCAAGGTAAGAATTTTCTTCTTCAGTTCCTCTTCCTCAACTGATAATTACTCCACACATAGAGAGTCATTCTTACCAATAAATATTCCACTGTGAGGGTTTCAATTTCCTTCATGTAGCTAGATCTATTCCCAAAGACAAGTCTTCTCATAAACAACCGGCTCTCCATAGGAATCCAACATTTTTCCATAATCTCTTCCATTTTTTATTATATCTTTGAGGTGTTACTTAGCTGAACAAGAAAAGCAGTTTTACCCATGACTGGGTCTTTGCTTAGATTGAAATAGGGAATCTTCATTGTTTTATCTTGACACCAAAGGCTTATGGATCTTAGGCCCTTGCAGACTATAAAAATGTCACTAGGAAATTAAAATCTTAAAGATAAAAATAGTGGCATAGTTTTATTTATTTTTTCATTCTATAAATACTTATTCAACATGTCAAATGAGCCAGGTGCTTGGCAGGGCATAAGGAATGCAATAATATACAATGGTAAAAATTGTTCTTCCCTTTAGATTTACAATCTGGTGAATGAGACACAGAGAGATGGAAAAATTTGAAGTACTATTAATATCAATCAGTATAGAGCAGGGTGCAGTCACATGAATGGTAGGGGAGATAGACTGTTTAAAATAGGGGATAACATGCGCAAAGGATCAGACATAAAAATGTACAAAGAACACTACAAAGACTAAAAGGAAAACAATGTTGTATGGCTAAACATGAAATAAAACCTGAAATATGGCAAGAGATAAAACTGGATATGTTTTTATGGTGGGAGATTTAACATGCTTCAGGCCTCAGTTTTCTCATTTTCAAAACAAGAAAAGTTGGGAGGTCAAGGCAGGTGGATCACTTGGTCAGGAGTTTGAGACTAGCCTGGCCAACATGTTGAAACTCCATCTCTATTAAAAATACAAAAATTAGCCAGGTGTGGTGGTGTGTGCCTGTAATCCTAGTTACCTGGGATGCTGAGGCAAGAGAATTTCTTGAACCTGTGAGGTAGAGGTTGCAGTGAGCCACGATTGTGCCACTGCACTCTAGCCTGGGCGGCAGAGTGAGACTCCATCTCAAAAAAAAAAAAAAAAAAAAAAAAAAAAAAAAAAAAAACAAGAAAGATGTTAACTGTGGACATAAAATACCTTCCAGCTTAAGTTAAGTGACATTAACTTCCCTACAACCACAAATGAATACCCTGAGGACCCTCATCCTCACTGCCTATTAGAGGGGTAACTGTTTTTCATGAATGAATCTGCAGGAATAGTACCATCTGATTCAGTGTTTTCTTTGTGAGACATTCTCTGAGAACAGATTTTTTTCCAACAAGATACATAATTTCTATATCAATAAATGCATTCCAGTTCCTTAAGTAGAAAGTCTTCTTTCCTATAAAAAGACCAAGATGTCCAAAGGGATGACAAAAGTTGAGTAGTTCTGTCTTATGTGACCAGCGAGGGCAAAGAGCAAAATAGAAAAGTGTCATCAGTAAGATTCAGAGCAAGCTCACTTAATACAATGCCATCTGTCCAGTGGTTGCTCAATAACACAGATCTAAAAGAGGAGAGCTGGGTCTACATTGGCCTTCAGCATTACCTCCTTGCACTGTTTTCAAGGAATTAAGGAGCTTCTTTGTCCCTTAACTCTTCAACCACCTAATATATTAATAATCATAATATACTTTACTTTCTGAAGCATTTTGTGGATTAGGAAGTCCTTTTATATGAACTATCCTACTCAAGCCTCATGAGAACCCAGTGAACTAAGATTTCTTATCCCTTTTGTACAATGGGAAATCTTTGGTTCAGAATAAGTGACTCACCACATGCCTCTCATTGGTCAATGGACCTTTACGAACCAAAGCCTCTTTGGATTTGCTCTGTTACCAAAGAAAACTACGAAGATCGGTTGGTGTGAAGGTTCTTGCCAAAAAATTTAAAATAAAAATGAAAATTTAACACATCTGACTTTTCCGTTTGTTCCTCATACATTAAATATGATATTTAACCAATTATCTCAATTGCCTCTCAACTGCAGAAAGTTAACCTTTATACAGAATGTATTTTAATATTTTATCAAGCCAGACCTAGCACCAGAAGATGATTTTATAAATTATTTCATCTACTACATCCTTATTTTCCTTCCACAAGATGGAAATTAGCATACTAATCACTGCTAACATTTTTTGAGGATTTATTATTTAAAAGCACTGTACTAAGTGCTTTTACATGGATTATCCTATTTTGTCCTTAAAACAACCTCATGAGGCTGAAAATTTATTATGCCCATCTTCTTTTTTTTAGACAGAGTCTCACTCTGCTGCCCAGGCTGGAGTGCAATAGCATGATCTCGGTTCACCACAACCTCCGTCTCCTGGGTTCAAGCAATTCTCGTGCCTCAGCCTCCCGAGTAGCTGGTATTACAGGCACCCGCCACCATGCCCTGCTAAATTTTATATTTTCACTATGTTGGCCAGGCTGGTCTCAAACTCCTGACCTCAGGTGATCCACCCACCTCGGCCTCCCAAAGTGCTGGGATTACAGGTGTGAGCCACCACACCTGGCCTGTGCCCATCTTCTAGATGAAGAATATGAGGTATTAAACGAGTTAAGAGATGCTCAAGTTTTAATAGCTAACGAAGAGGTGCAGCCAAAATTCAAACCAAGACACTTCATTGCCAAACAGTGCCTGTGCTCTTAAAGTCCAATGCCCCCCTACCTCAAGACTCCCCCCACAAGCGGTAGGGTTCCATAAAAAATAGAGGCAGTCTGTGCAGTCCATGCAATCTCAAGATTATGTGTGCAATTACTGATGGGGGTATAGGCATAGAACATCACACACTTCCTACGTTTCAGCTAGGATGACAATTTCAGTCTATTTTACAGGGATTTAGAGTACCATTGAAACTGCTTCTGAAGATACACACTCTTCATATTCAGAGAGAGTCCCACCCCCACTGTGTCACTTTACCAGTGAGAGAGAGGGAACAGCAAGTACCTTCCAGGAGCCTGGCAACTGGCCAGCCTGTGATCAAGACCGTGGATTAGCAAGATTTAAAAGTGCAATCAGTCAACATAGTGGGGGAAAAAAAGCTAAGTGGTCCATATAGGAATCAAATGCATGAATCTGGCTTCATTAATATGCCTCATTAATTAATCAAACAAACTCATCAAAACTGCATTCAAGTTTATGGGCAAATCGAGTTTATGGGCGAAAGGCAAAGTCACCCTGCAACTCTTACAAAAGAGAAGTGCTGTTCATTTGCTCATTTTATTATATTGTTTTCCAAACATCATATCAGATTGCCCCTGATGTTGAAAGGAGGCCTTGCCTGGAATGCTGGTGGCCCAGGAGGCAGCCCTGGAAGGAGCCTGCTCTGACATTCCTGATCCTGGCCCCTCCCTCAGCACCCACTGCTGGGGCAGTTGCCAACAGCACTGTAAATCCTGGGGGCTCTCAAAAGAAGAGAGATAGGAAGAGTTTTGACATGATTCTAAAAACACTATGATCCGGTTGGACAGATTTTCATTTCAGTTTAACATGGACCCCAGTTTTAGATGATCTTATTACATGTGCTCTTTTCAAAACATAAATGTTAAAAATGAACCTTTAAAAACTCCCACCATCTTTTTCACAAATAGCTTGCAGCAATTTGGTTATTGTTTTCTACCTCCAAAGGACACAAAGCAATCACTCAGAGGGATAATGACAGGGATAGAAGGCATTGAGGAGCTCAGCCTTCCACCTCCAAATTCTGTCTCTGCTGGAAACTAAGCAACTGGCTCATAATTGCCAAACTCAACTAATGGGCATGAGAAACCCAATGTCAATCACATTAGGTATAAATGCTGAAGACATCAATAGCATAAAAAGGTAAAATCTGATTTTTATTCATGTACTTGTGTTTTAAATGACACCATAAACCATTCACTGACTTATTAGGGAGGAGAGACATAATTCATCAGAAAATAGAGAACAGAGCTTCGATATCATACAAGCCCCATTCTTATTGTAAGGTTTGAAACTTGAGTCAAAATCCCAGCTGCTGATCTCACTTCGTGTTAGTAGCGAAAAACCCTCTGAGCCTCAGAGTTCCCATCTGAGAATCCCAGCCGTAAGATGATGTTGTTGTGAGGATAACATAAGAAAACATAAGGAGACGTGCCCAGCACATAGTAGGGCTCCACAATCATCTTTTGAACCTGAATCTGGTCGCCCACTTACAGGGATAAAAGAGACGAAATCTAGGCCACTAAGTCACAATGTGACATGCAGAAAAAATAAACTCCTTGACTAGGTAAAACTTGATGTCCCACTATTGAAAAGATCACAAGGCATATATTGGTTTTAAAAAGAGAAATAATACATACAATACTCTCTCTCTACATATATAATATAATAAGACCCAGGTAAATGTTCTGGAAAGTCCAAGCTTCCCTTGTATATAGAGTATAAAAGGAAAACCTGTAAGAATTCCAGAATGATTTAACTGAGTTATCTCAGAAAATCAAAACATCTAATATACCCAGCAGTCATTTCAACATGACTTCAGGGTCCAAACACCAAAAAACTGTGTCTCAGGCCAATACTAAAATCCAATCCTGCTTTGTTTTATATGCTTGAAGAAAAGATGTGTGGTGTGCATCTACATACAACAACTGGTATTTTGTCTGTTGCTGGGGAGTTTCTTCCTTAAAGTGACACTATGGTGAACCTTTTTGTGGAAATGATTATCCCTTATTTTATCTTTCATGTAAATATGGGTCTTCTAGAATCACATCTGCTCCTAACTGCTCACAACTATCCCTGAGGAACTCAGGAACCCTGAGAATGGAGAGGGAATCAACGTGAGCCAGAACTCAGGATAGTATCTTTGGGAAGAGTCTGGCTCTCGGGATCTTACAGACTCAGGGTTGAGTCCTGTCTCTGACATGCACAAGCTGCATAAAATTGGATAACTGACTTCGGCAACATCTTTTTCATCTGTAAAATGGGTATAATAATCATCTAGACCTAATAGTTTATAATTTAGATTCGATGAGACTATACCTGGGAAACCCTGAGAATAATAAGTGTCAGTGTTAGCTGTTGCCATCATCCTCATCTTGGCCAATAGACACCGAGAGATCTCCTCACATTAGCACTTAATCCATGTAACCCTTTTGCTCTTCACACAGCCTCCAATATTTATAGCCCATATCAAGCCCATTGAGGAGTGTAGCTTTCAGACCCAGTCATATAACACTATCTACTTAGAGAAAAGTGAGAAAAAGAAGGGGAAAAGCTACATGACCATCTTTTCCTTCTCTCATGACATCTAAAGTGTCCATAAAAGTCAAAACAGATAATAAAAAATACATGTTGATTGACAATTTCCTTGAAGTTCACAGATTTCTATAAACCCAGAAATCAAGAAACCATGTTTCCTGTAGCACATTCATTCCACAAAGATGTCACAAGTACCAGAGAAAAACAGAGAGCAAGGGAATTAATTAGTTAGCTTCAGTTAGGCACCAGTCAAATAATACCACTATCTTCCTACCTAATAGCCTGGGACCTAATCACGAGCTACTACTGACCATAAATATTCATATTGGCATTTGAATTTCACATAACTGACCTTTGATGTGAAGAAGTCAAGCTTGATCAAGACTGTGGGATACTAATGACATGCAGTGGAAGAGGATACATGAGAAAATATTGACAGGACCTTCCCACAAAATATGAAACCAGCACAGAAAAGATTTAAAGGAGGTAAAATAATACCTGATACTGGACTGAGCTGGCACTGTAGAATCACTCCTCTCTTCAGCTCCTACCAGACTCCACTGAAGGTAGGATTAAAAAAAGAAAATGCTTGGACCCTCCAATCTTTTAG
Organism: Macaca thibetana thibetana; assembly: GCF_024542745.1. NCBI lineage: Eukaryota > Metazoa > Chordata > Mammalia > Primates > Cercopithecidae > Macaca > Macaca thibetana. The sequence goes on along the minus strand of NC_065578.1, from coordinate 194,274,941 downwards.
TCAGTTACCTTTGTCGATGATAGGGCTGATGATGGTTAGCTTGGCCTATGGGCTTCCTGCACTGTCTGCTGCTCTCTTTTGGGTTTGGAAATCTGCTTTGAGTCTCAGGAAGCCCCTGTGAGAACCGGGGCAGAGCCAAAAGTGAGAAAGTAGGGAAGATTGGAAGGTCAAAGGAGAAACAAGGAGAGCTTTGAGGGAGGTGTCCTCCCAGGGTGCCCAGTAGCTGGCAGGAAGGTGGCAGAGGAGGCTGGACACTGCTCATTCTTTCATACATAAAAGGGACTTTTATTAACTATCTCTGTGTAAAAACTATTCCAGAAATTGGGGAAGTAAAGATGAACAAGACCTGGCCCCCATCCTTAAGGTTAACATTATGTATAGGGGAAACCAGTAACACACACACACACCACTTTTATACAATGGAGTTTCATGTGACAAGTGCTAAATGTGAGATGTGAACAATGTCTAAGTGATTCCAGAGGAAAGAATGCCTTAAGGGTATTGGGGGTTGTCAGGAAGGTGTCTCAAGGAAGATCATATTTTGGTCTAAAGGAGCATGAGTTTGCAAAAATACAAGTTGAGGTGAGAGTACAGGAAGAGGACAAGTCCTCCAGGTGGAAGCACCAGCATAAGCCCAGGGCTGGAGATAAGAGGCAATCCTGCAAGGGTTAGTACCCTTGAAGAGTGAGGTGGGAAAGATATGTGGAGGGGAAATGCAGGGAGATGTCTGCAGGCCAGATCACAAGTAACAAAGGGTGCCCTTCCTAGTGTCTGTATCTAGGACACAATTTCTCCCCAAGAATGCATTTGGCCAGAATGTCTCATGTGCTCTAATACCTCTCAGGAACATGAGAATATGAGTGGGGAGGAGAAAGAGGAGGAGGAGGAGGAGGAGGAGGAATGCCCCACAATTAGGGCTTCAATAAAGTGACATGTACCCTCAGTTACAAACAAGAAGAGAAAATGTGGCATTTGCTCTTTCAGTTGATTTTGGTCTGAAGTCTTAACATTGTCTTAAGTGAATACTACGCCCTCTAATTTTCTGAAACTGCAAGGTAAATGTTTAAGAAAGATGAAAAACAGAGAGTTAGTCCTTTTTTTATTTTTTTCTGAGCTTAACCTTAAGAGTGAAAAAGAGTCTGCCTTCACATCACACCCACGCAGATCTCTGGATTCATAGGATGAGCAGGGCTGCTGTATTAATCACGTTTTCTTATTGCAGGATGCAGAGCTACATAATAGCTGGGGAGTAACTTCACATTGAGGAGTTAGGTTTCAGAGCTGGCTCTTAGGGATCTGGGATAAAAGCAACTCATAGTCCCTCACAGCGTCTCCAGTTACTGGGAATGGGCAAACCTCACTGAAAAAGAGGAAGAAGGCATGCGGGTTGCAACCAGTTTGCAGCTCTGAAGCCACTGGATTTCTCAGCTCCTCCTCTTCTTCTTCCTCCTCCACCTCTTCCTGCCCTTGCTTATCCTCCATGAACCCAAGCCCCTGCCCCACCACATGGTTAGAGAAGCAGCTACAAAATAGGGACAAATTATCATGAAATTAGTGAGGGAAAAACTTTACATTTGTCTGTTCTAGGGAAATTTTCCCCAAAGGGCTCAAGAAGATCTGGCAAGTGCTCCCTTCCTGCCGCAAATAGGTGGGAGTGTGTGGCAGTTCCATGTCTACCTCATACTAAGCACTTACTACAAGGCTCTAGGCATTGTTAGTGCTTTAAATAGATGTCTCCATTTAACCAGCTCTACAACCCTACAGTACTATTGTGACCATTTTATGGATGAGAAAACGGAGGTCCAGAAAAGTTAGGGGCTTCCCCAGAGCTCACAGCTAGTAAGTGGTGGAGCCAACATTTAAATCTTGGCAGTCTGTCACTAGAACCCTGGACATCTACCATGATAATATAAAGCCTCCCAGACTCCCAGAAATATGCCCATGAAATCTCCTAGATGCTGAAAATGGACCAAATTTCACCAACGCCTTTTTAATGCAAATTATTCAATTGGATAAATGTGGATTACTCTATCTTTAAGACTTTTATTAAAACTTGTTCTACTGTGTATAAAATATTCAAGATACATATGAAAGGTAAGAACAAGTGGCCATATGTGTGGTATGTTTACTCTTCCTACACACCAGTGCTCCAGCTCTGAATATCTGAGCTACTGGATCATTGTCCACTTTGACCTTGAACAGCAGGGAGATCCTTCTAGCCATGATTGGTCCTGAATCCCCAAACTCCTCCTCCTGCCCTTGCATAATGTGCCCTGCCCTGCTGACAATGCATGTCCTGATGTACTAAGTCACAACACTGAATATTCCTCTGTCCTCATTTTTTTTTCAGCAAACAGGATGAATATCAGCTCCAGCAGAATGCCCACAAGGTTGTATGAAATTCAGTGGGAGAAAATTCTAAAGTAAATGCTGCAGAATTCTATTATACCACACTGTTTCCAGAGTGCTCAGCATGTCACATTGCCCTGTAGAGCTGGGAATGCAGAAACAAAGGCCTCCAGTGTTGTTTCCATTTGTAAGAAGGCTGAATTAACGTTGCTAGGGAAACAAAACCTCAGTTTCCTATTAAATTTACTTTCAGCTTATGTGTCACACCTCTTGCAGCCTCGGTGAAACACAATAAAGGAAGAGAACTACAGTTCCTTTATTAAAAGCTCTTAGCGCACGCATTTCCCAGGTAAAGATAATCCACAGGAGGATAGATTTGGGCAAATTTCATCATAAAGGTGATTCAACTCCACCTAGGTTTCGCTATATGGTGGGGGAAGATCACATAGAAAGATGCCTGTGTGCATTGTTCACTGTACCTAGGAGCGCATGACACAGGAATTGCATTTGTCTCTATTTCCAGTGGTCACAGTTACAGTCTAGAAGTCTTGGAACTTGTGTATAATTTATAATGTATATACAACTTATGTATAAGTTATAACAGAAGTTATAATGTATATATAACAATCAAAGAAAGAGAGAAAATTGGAAGAAATGCAGTAATGAATGGGGACAGAATGGTGGATAGAGGGTAAGAAAGCAGGAAAGGAAGAAAGCAAATGGTAGAATCAGCTCAGTAGTTAGTAATGGACCACAAGACTTTCAAGAGGGAGCTGATCAATTGACTCTGATGTTGTAAAACATATAGGAGAAATGGGTTACGGCTAAGGCAAACCAAACCAGGTATCAAGGATGATCTGGAGAGAGGATATGGATCACACTTGGATGAGGCTGTGTCTGCACAAGCATGGGCTCCTCCTTTGCTGAAATATGGCACCATCTTAAGAGCTAAAACCAAGCAAGCTTTCTGCTGACTACTCAGATGTTAGTGTCTGCACACTTCCAGGGACTTGTCAAATCCTAGTCTTAATTCATCGTCAGTCCCCAAGGTTCAAGCCGTGGTCCATGCTTTCCAAATCTCAGTTCAAACATCAATTCTCAAGGACATTTACCCTAACACTGCAGACTAGATTCAATCCATGCTATGCATTCTCAAAACCTGGCTATCATTTTCTCCAAATTACTCACAGTTAGAAGTTATGTATTTCTGTGATTTTATTTATCTTTCTCCTTTATTAGACTATAAGCTCCTTGAATATAAGAAGTGTGCTTGTTTCTGCTTAGCATTGTGTCCTCAGTTCCTACACTGAATCTGGCACATAGTAGAGGCTCAGCTAATATTTGTTCAATGAATGAATGAATGTATCCTAATCAGATATGACTAAAAGGTAAACAAATCATCCCATGATGACTAATGATACCAAGCCTTCAAAGGCCAGCAGAAAGTCACAGAATCCCAAGCAACTTCTGACTGAGCTCCTTTCATAGGGAAGCACACACTCCCAGACAGCACCATCCGGAAGTAGACCAGATAAAATTTGGATCCATCATGAATGTTTAATTGCACTCTTATCTTCCACATACAATGTCAGTATTTGACTTGCCTTGTATGACCAGGGGAGGCTTTCAGAATTAATTTCTGAATAACTTCTTAAGGTTTTTTGGTATATTGACTTCAGCCAAGGATCATTGGTATTTCCTGAGACCGGAAAGTTTTGGGCCTCGTGCGTAAACAACATCTTGGATCAGGCACGGAAATTTCAACAGTACTTGGCAATTTCCTAGCGGCTTACAACTGCTGATCCCGCCAACACAGGGAGTTTAGATGCAGTTTCCTCATCCCTCTAGTTTCTATAAATGTCCTTCCTGCAGAAAGCAGTGGCCAGAGGCACAGAGAATAGTGATGTACTCAAGTTTGCCTTCTGTGGCTGAATTAAGAATTAAATCTAGCTCCAGTGAGGAAGCAGCAGACCATGCATTCAAGACCAGTTACATAAGTGGTTTGAATCACATTATTTTCTATCAAAACTGTTTTATTCATTTGTGCTATTCCATTTGTAACATCAAGGTAAGTGGGAGATGGGAATGTGTCAAGAAACAAAGGCTCTGGGGGATAGCACAGAATGCCCATGAGTAAATCTGTAAGACTCCACTGATAACTGTTCCTTTCATCAATATCAGGAAAAAGGTCACCAGGAAAGACATGGCTCTGAGGAATCCAGAAGCCACTAGATCTTCTCAAAATAGAGAATTTCCTCAGAAAGAAGCAGAAAGAGGCCCAGATTTGAGTCAAAGGGACCCAGATATGAATACTGGTTTTGTCACTGAGCTGTGTGACGTTGGGCAAGTTACTTCACTTTTCTGAGCCTCAGTTTCCTTATTTTAAAAGCAAAATAATAATATCTGCCTTCTATCACTGTTTCAAAATTAGAACTACCGTGAAGAGAGACTCCAGACTGCTGTCTGGCTTGTAATAAGTTCAGCTGTCATTTCACTGGCCATCTCCAAATTGCCCTCACCACTTCTCCATTTTTCTTGGTTACCATCCTGGACCATGCCGGGTATCCTTTATTCGTGCTACTGTTTTTCATGTAGTTTGCTGAACTTAGAAGTGTCATTTTCTTGGTTTTAATATCTATGATAGTAATAACTTGAATTGCCTATTAATTGCATTTTGTGGTCTCATGGTACGAGAGAGAGCAAGAGCAAAAGTGAGAGAGCTAGAGAGAAAAAAAGAGAGCAAGTGAGGGCAAACAAAGTCCAGAGACAGCTACATAAACCATATTTGATTATGTGCATCTGTCAGAAGCAGGCCAGACTCACGGGATGACCAGGAATAAGTGCAGCTGGAACAGAACCCAGATGTCTTTCTTCTGGCCCCTCGTCACATTCACTCCCACTTCTCTTTCACTCCTCATTCCCACTTCTCTTTCTCTCCTCGCTCCTTCACTCCAGATTTGGTCCTCCTTCTTTAGAATCCCAGCCTTCCACCACAACCACTTTAATGAACTTTGGTCCTGACCCTCATGCCTGTCATCATCTTCTATCTAGTCCAGAGTGGTTCTCATGTACTCTCTGGCTCTGTCCAGGCCCAGCATTTCCTCCGCTGTCCCTTCTCAATTGAGCCCACTTTGGCTTCCAGTGTCTGTCCTTTTCACTTCTCCTCAGTAGGTTTCCTAAATCCACCACTGACTCAATGTAGTTCAGGACCACTGTTCTTCCTGCCTCTAGTTTTGTTTCCTGACTAGCTCATTCTTCCTTTTCATTTCTTTGAGCCAGGGGGCCCAGGACAGTCTCTTGTTAATGTTTGCACACCGCAGGGTTGATCGCCCCATGCCACCACAGACCTGACCAAATGTGAACTTGACTTAGATCTTGCATGGGCTATGCAGGTATAAAAATCCGGGCTCCTGCCATCAAGCAGCTTACATATGATTGACAGATAACACAGACATATTAACGACATAAAGGAAAAACAGACACAAGAAGTCTCATTTGAATTTGAATAATGTTCTCAGTAGATCATTATTTATCTGAGAGTGAAGGCACCAAAAGAATCCAACAAAAACAATGGTCCTAACTGGATTATTTTTATGATTACTTAATTCCAAATTTATACTAATATAATGAGTACAGTATGATTTGCTAAAGTACAATGCATAGGGAAAACAGAATCTGCTAAGCTAAGAATGACCTGTCAATGATTCCATAAAGACCAACTTGCTTAACAGAGACTGGATGACACAGAATTTAAGGTACAACTGCAAGGATATTATAACAATCTTGATGGTGATCAATAAGTTCATGATTCTTTATAGTTTATCTATTTCAAAAATAGCAACTATTTTAAAGCACTGAATTTCAAGTATACACATACAGAGATACACATACACATAACCTGCTATGTCATCTTTTGTCAATCATCGTACTTTTTAGTTACATATTTCAAACTTTAAAAATATTAGATATAACTCACATTGTTAACATTTGGATAATGGCATTTCCAATGCACAAACAAGGGCTATTAATCAACAAAAGAAAGCATATGATTTAAATAACTGAATTGCAAAATTAAGAAAGCACATCAACTTTGCGTATTAAGGATATGTAGGAAAAATATTCATAAAGCATCTGTCATCTGTTTCAAAGAGGAATGCTTAATTAGAATACAGTGACCTCAATTGGTCACCCAGCTTAAATGGTTCAGGATTGTGTCCTGACTAAAAGTCGCCATGGCAACTAAAAGTCAAGTCAAACAGCTGCTCAGTCTGTTGCCTAACTTTGTTCACCTAGTTAACAGTTTTCATGCTAGATAATATATTTCCCACATTTATACTTATTTTTTAGTTTCTAGGAAAATATGTAGAGGCATTCTGGCTTTTTTCTTGGTACAAGTCATAGTTCATTTGTTATTATGGTTACAAATAAGAAATATCCAAAACAACAAACAAACAAACAAACAAACAAACGAAACCAGATAAGAAACATACCAGATATTTCTAAGTAATTCTAGACATCTGGGTGTGCTGAAAGACACTTCAAATTTGAACGTTTCCTCCCGCAATGTTTGGTCCGTGTGCATTAAAATCCAGTTAAGCAAATCTTTATCTCAAAACCTGCTATGTGGAGAATCTGACCTGAAATGAACATCCAGATATTTTTTCATAATTGGGGGAATTCCAACATGAGTGAGAGATAAGACTTTACTTCCAAGAATAGACATTATCACCCTTTACTTCCTGTCAGCTAGAGTGTGAGCTCATGCCTCTGATATTTGAAGGAATGACCTACAGGTTCAGGGTCAGATTTACAGAGTTGAGACCCCAGTCGTGTGGCCACAAAGGACGCATGGTGACAATGCCAACCAGCAGTGATCAGAGAGGGTAACTCCCATGGCATATCTTTGACTATGCTTCACTTCCTCTGGTTTCCATCTACGCCTGGTCTATTATCCTACAAATGGAGGTATGGGATATTATTCCTATAAATTTATATTCTACTTAAGTTAACCAGATTAATTTCTGTTTTATTCACTAATAGAATCTTGACTAGCACAAAAATCCTAGTAGAAGTTATTGCAATTTACAGAGCTATAGGATAATGAAAGAGGAATGGATAAAACAATACATGGAATTTATTATGTAGCTTATTTGCTGACAAAGGCAGTAAAAATATAGCTAGTGTTAAAGGATGGGGAACACAGATGCTCTTGGCACAGATTGATGGCATGACTAACGAAATTGTGACCTATGATGTGATGATATTAGGGAATTTGTGTTCAATGTGTTAGGTATAGTCATGGTATTGTGTTTATGGAAGAAAATATTATTTCTTTAAATATGCATATTTCCATATTTGCAATGAAAAGCCATTTTGTCTATAAGTAAACTTGGCAATATATTTGTAAACATTAAACATGATGTATATATGTATTTTATTTATGCTATTTTCTCTAGTTTTTATGTGGCTGAAAATGCTTAAAATAAAGATTCTAAAAATTATTACTTGCAATTACCTGAGAAGATCACAAACCACTTGGAAGGAGGGGAAACAAGTATCCATTGCCATAGAACAATAAAAAGTGTCTAAAAAATTGAAGGATGAGGTCCAATGACAATATTATAACCCTAAATTATTAGTTAAAATTATGAATTTAATTATAGGGATTAATATAATTTTGTAAAATTGCCTCTAATCTCTTATAGCTACTTAGCTAAAATAAATGAATAATAAGCACTAAGTTCTATCATGCGCATTGTTGAATTACATCCATTGAGTTCACAGATTTCCCAGACCTTTTTCTGAAAATGTGGACACTGACAGAGAACACATGGAATGCCCAAAATTGGAATGGAGCACTAACTGAGGGTTTTGGAGGACTTGGAAAATCAAGAACCTACAGCTTCCATTTAGTTTCCTCTCTCAATGGAAGTAGCTTCTCCCTTGTCTCAAATAATTATTCCTGCCTTTCCTGAGGACCCTGCAACTCTCTAATCTGTAGAAGGTAATTTACAATTGGAATCCATTTCTCTTCATGCCCCGTTACCCCACCCTTCACTTTCTCCAGAATCCTAACTAGAATCAGATTTCCAGTGTGCCCCAAATCCGAGAAGATAAAATCTATGTTACAATAATTGCAAAAATTGTATAAGTTATATTAGGAAAGACATGGTTTATATATGTGCTAATTTCTGGATTCTGAGAGTGTTCAACTAAGAAAGGCACTGCAATTTAATCAACTGAATTTATTAATATAGGTACAATGAACACATTTTTTAAAAGTTAATACACTAGTTCAAGCTGCTGGATCTTATTGTTTCCTTTTATTATTATTATTATTTTCTTTAAGTTCTGGGATACATGTGCAAAATGTGCAGGTTTGTTACATGGATATATATGTGCAATGGTGGTTTACTGCACCTATCAACCCATCATCTAGGTTTTAAGACCCATATACATTAGGTATTTGTCCTAATGCTCTCCCTACCCTTGCCCTCCACCCCCCAACAGGCCTCAGTGTGTGATGTTCCCCTCCATGTGTTCTCATTGTTCAACTCCCACTTATGAGTGAGAACATGCAGTGTTTGGTTTTCTGTTCTTGTGTTAGTTTGCTGAGAATGATGGCTTCTAGCTTCATCCATGTCCCTACAAAGGACATGACCTCATTCTTTTTGATGGCTGCATAGTGTTCCATGGTGTACATGTGCCACATTTTCTTTATCCAGTCTATCATTGATGGACATTTGGGTTGGTTTCTTTCCTAACTGACTTACTTCTACATTCAACATTGGCCACAGGAAATAAAGTTGACATTTCATAAATTTCTTGGAATGTTATTAAGAAAGTTATCCAGAGACATTGAAAGACTGTTGAAGTGAATTTTATCATCCACTGACCCTCATACCCAACTATGACCTCTGAAAGGGTCCTCAAAATACTCCCATTACTAAAGCCTTCAAAAATATATTGGTGAAGGGAATCCCAGCATCTTTATAAAGTGTCCAAGTTGTTCTCTGTAGGTGAGAGATGCTGAGGTTGAAATGAGCTTGGTGATTTCAACATGGATTGAAAGACTCAAGGTGGAACTTCACCACCAAGTATAAGGTGTACATTATTACCAAAATAGGTTGCTTGGGTCAGTATGGTAATTAGAATGATCTCACTCAAAAGCTGCAGTTCGCAAACCATAAACTAAGATGCCCAAAGCTCTGCAGCAAAGTCACAGAAGTGGCCCAATATCTTGTAAATGTTCAAGGAAAACACAGTGAAATATACTACATGTACCACTAGCTCAAGATAGTTTACAATTTCCACTTTAGACCATGCTGCATTCCTTTCAGTAACATCATATCTTTGAAAAACAGGGTTTTGGTGGCTGCTGTGGTAAAAAGCAGATACTGACATGAAAATTAATGTTGAATAGAAAATGAGGGTGGTAGTTTTTAATGTGATTCCCAGATTTAAAAAGTTAAGTAGTGCCTAACAGGTATATATATTCCACAAGTAAGAAATTAAAATTATTTAAAGATAAAACAAAAATGTACTCTTTTCCTTCAATTTGTGTGTTCTATGTTCTTCATGTACACATCCCATTGATAAGTAGTTGAAGTTATTTAAGAATAAAACGAAAATATTTTTTGTCCATTTTATGCATATTTCTTTTATATAATCAACAAGTTATTAGGACATAAATATGTATGAAGTTGTTTTAGCCCAACTACTTAATAAATGGAACTTTTAGTTACTTAATTTGACCCAGAGGCACCAAAAAAATTACTGAGACACTATGGACACTAAGACTGAGAAAGTTTAGAAATCTCTGTCTACAGAGCTCTTCATTACTGTTACTAAGACCAAACAACTTTATTTTCTTTTTTATTTTATTTTATTTTAAGTTCTGGAATACATGTTCAGGACTTGCAAGTCTGTTACATAGGTAAACATGTGCCATGGTGGTTTGCTGCACAGATCAACACAACACCTGCACACATTAAGCTCTGCACACATTAGATATTTATTCTGATACTCTCCCTACCTTTACCCACCCCTCCCCTCTCCAACAGACCCCAGTGTGTGTTGCTCCCCTTTCTGGGTCTATGTGTTCTCATTTTTCAGCTCCCACTTATAAGTGAAAACATGTGGTGTTTGGTTTTCTGTTCCTGTGTTAGTTTGCTGAGGATAATGGCTTCCAGTTCTATTCATGTCCCTGCAAAGGACACGATTTCTTTCCTTTTTATGGTTGTATAGTATTCCATGGTGTATATGTGCTACATTTTCTTTATTCAGTCTATCATTGATGGGGATTTGGGTTGATTCCATGTCTTTGCTATTTTAAATAGTGTTGCAATGAACATACATGTACCTGTATCTTTATAATAGAATGATTTACATTCCTTTGGGTATATACCCAGTAATGGGACTCCTGGGTCAAATGGTATTTCTGGATCTGGGTCTTTGATAAATTGCCACACTGTCTTCCACAATGGTTGAACTAATTTACATTCCCACAAACAGTGTAAAAGTGTTCCTGTTTCTCCATAGCTTCACCAGCATCTTTTGTGTCTTGACTTTTTAATAATCACCATACTGACTGGAGTGAGATGGTATCTCAATGTAGTTTTGATGCTCATTTCTCTAACGATCAGTGATGTTGAGCTTTTTTTCATATGTTTGTTGGCTACATAGTAGACACAATAAAAAACAATAAAGGGAATATCACCACTGACCCCACAGAAGTACAAACAACCATTAGAGGACGCAATAAACACCTCTAAGCAAATAAACTAGAAAATCTAGAAGAAATGAACACATAAATTCTGGACACATATACTCTTCCAAGATTGAACCAGGAAGAAGTTGAATCCCTGGATAGACAAATAACAGATTCTGAAACCAAAAAAAAAGCCCAGGAATAGACAGATTTACAGCTGTATTCTACAAGAGGTACAAAGAAGAGCTGATATCATTTCTTCTGAAACTATTCCAAATAATTGAAAAGGAAAGATTCCTTCCTAACTCATTTTATGAGGCCAGCATCATCTTGATATCAAAACCTGGCAGAAATACAACAACAAAAAATAAAACTTCAGACCAATATCCCTGATGAACACTGATGCAAAAGTTCTCAATAAAATACTGGCAAACCAAATCCAGCAGTGCATCAAAAAGCTTATCCACCACGGTCAAGTTGGCTTCATCCCCTGGATGCAAGGTTGGTCCAACATATGCAAATCAATAAATGTGATTCATCACATAAACAGAACTAAAGACAAAAATCACATGATCATCTCAATAGATGAAGAAAAGGCCTTTGATAAAATTTAACATCCCTTCATGTTAAAAAGAAACTCTCTGTAAACTAAGTATTGATGGAGCATACCTCAAAATAATAAGAGCCACTTATGACAGGCCCATAGCCAATATCATACTGAATGGGCAAAAGCTGGAAGCATTCCCCTTGAAAACAGACACAAGACAAGGATGCCCTTTCTCACGACTCCATTTCAACATAGTTTTGGAAGTTCTGGCCAGGGAAATAAGGCAAGAGAAAGAAATAAAGGATATTCAAATAGGAACAGAGGAAGTCAAACTGTCTCTGTTTGCAGATGACATGATCCTATATCTAGAAAACCCCATTGACTCAGCCCAAAAGCTTCTTAAACTGCTAAGCAACTTCAGCAAAGTCTCAGGATACAAAATCAATATGCAGAAATCACAATCATTTCTATACACCAACAACAGATAAACAGAGAGCCAAATCATGAATGAACTCCCATTCACTATTGCTACAAAGAGAATAAAATACCTAGGAATAAAGCTAACAAGGAAAGGGAAGGACCTCTTCAAGGAGAACTACAAACCACTGCTCAAGGAAATCAGAGAGGACACAAACAAATGGAAAAACATTTCAACCTCATGGGTAGGAAGAATCAATATTGTGAAATTGCCCTATTGCCCAGCAGATTCAATGCTATTCCCATTAAACTACCATTGACATTCTTCACAGAACTAGAAAAATCTACTTTAAAATGCAAGTGGAACCAAAAAAGAGTCCACAGAGCCAAGACACTCCTAAGCAAAAATAACAAAGCTGGAGGCATCAGAATACCCCACTTCAAACTATACTACAAGGCTACAGTAACCAAAACAGCATAGTAATGGTACAAAAACAGACGCATAGACCAATGGAACAGAATAGAGGTCTCAGCAATAAGACCACACATCCGCAACAAACATCTGATCTTTGACAAACCTGACAAAAGCAATGGGGAAAGGATTTCCTATTTAATAAATGGTGCTGGGAGAACTGGTTAGCCATACGAAGAAAGTAGAAACTGGACCTCTTCCTTATACCTTACACAAAAATTAACTCAAGATGTATTAAAGACTTAAATGTAAAAGCCAAAACTATAAAAATCCTAGAAGAAAATCTAGGCAATATCATTCAGGACATAGGCATGGACAAATATTTCATGATGAAAATGTCAAAAGCAATGAGAGCAAAAGCAAAAATTGACCAAAGGAATCTAATTAAACTAAAGAGCTTCTGCACAGCAAAAGAAATGGTCATCAGAGTAAACAGACAACCTACAGAATGGGAGAAAAATTTTGCAATCTATCCATCTGACAAAAGTCTAATATCCAGAATCTACAGGGAACTTAAACAAATTCACAAGAAAAAAAAAAAAAAAAAAACATTAAAACACGGGCAAAGGACATAAACAGACACTTCTCAAAACAACTTGATTTTATTACATTAAAAGAAACTTCTAGGTCTAGTAAATAGGGGCTAGACTTGGTACTTGTTGAGCCCTTGAATTTTGGAGGCAATATATACCACATTTACACTTGTGTCTGCGACCCAGTGTTAAATGAGACACAGGTCAAGAGACAACTCTTTGGCTGGTCTAGGATATTGTATAAATAGATCTATCACTCTGCCCTTATATGACAAAAAAAAAAAAAAAAAAAAAAACGAAAAAAACCTTATGGGAATCACAACACCTGCAGTAGATTGGAATATTGTATGTATCCTGAGGGAAATCATAATAGGAGAATCACACTAAAGATATCTAGAGTTTTGAAGTAAAGCTGATCCCTCTTCACTTTCTAAAACAGGTAATTATTTTGCTTTTAAAAACATCATTTGTTCTGTAACTAGGTCTTGTCCAGGAATCTTTTAGGCATAATTAACTTCAGCCTTGGTCAAGACTGACAATACTCCAAAAGTACCTGACAAAAGCAAACTCAAAAATTCTCCAAGGAGACATACCTTCAAATCAGGATCTACAAAATTCTCACAACTGAAGCCCCACTGAATAGGAGCTTACAATCCAAAGTTACAAAACAGATGGGGAATTTCACCATGAGCCAGAGAAAGCGGACATAAAAATATTAGGATTATACCCCCCACCAGTTTATAATTGAACAATAAGACAGAGGCTACCAAATAAAAATGTTTAAAATGACTACAGAAAGAAAAACTAAATATATATATGTGTATATATATACATACATATGTGTATGTATAAATATAGAGCAGGAAGTTTTGGAGGGGAAATACCTGAAATGAAAACTACATCCATTGAAATTACAACAGTAGATGTGTTAAGTTGGAATGTAGATAAAAGCATAAGGAAAATTAATTAACTGGAATACATATCTTTAAAAAATTACCGAGAATGCTATATTGACAGGTAAATAGATGGAAAATACGAATGAGAAATAAAGAGACATGGAGGATAAAATGAGAAGACTTAACACATATCTGAAAAGGTTTTCTGAAGGAGATAAGTTATTGGAAGAGATAATATCTGAAATTTTTAGCCTTGATAAAAGAATTGTGAAATTTCAAAACCAAACAGTCCTAAGTAGGATAAAAAAATAAGCTCACACCTAGACAACATAGTAAAATGGTAGAACAGTAGAGATATAAAGAAAATATTAAAGACATCTGGAGAGAAGCAGCACATTATCTACAAAGAAATAATGTATAGTCTGGGTCTGGTCTCAATATATTCAATGGTAACAATAGAAATAAAAAAATAATGGAACAATATACTCAGTGCAGAGCTAAAGTAACTCTCAATTTGCTGTTGAGAGAATTCCATGTCCAGTTAAACTACCATTTAAGAATGATAATGAATTAAATGTTTTCAGATCCATATTGTATGAGTTTACCATTAACAGACACTTACTAGAGAACTTGGAAGTATCTGCCTTAGTAAGAAAGAATCTCAATCTATAAAGAAGGAAGTGTGAGCAAAGGGACTGAAAAAAAAATCAGTAATTCCAAGCAAACTGCCAAATGTTATAATATAATCACAATAGCTATTAACTTAAGAAGTACAAAAACAAGTTCAAACTAAAATATGTAAGGTTGACATTTAAGACAGAATGATGGTGATTAGAGTTCCAGTGTTTCAGGGCTCCTGTATTTTTCCAATGGAGGGAAGAGAGAGTGATTAATTATACACTTTGTTAAAGAAAGTTTGCATATTAGAATTTTAAGAGAAACACAAAAAGACAAGAAACTGAATGCATAACTGTAAAATTACTAGGGTTGGAAGAGGTTATAAGATGCTTAATGCATGACTGCAGTAGACCAAGTGGCTACAGAAATTGATATATTCATAATGAACTGGATGTTTCTAACCCACCTATCATTAAGTTGAGCATACCCACAGGCACTCCATCATCTAGTGGAAGTAAACATATTCAAGATCTGGCTGTTGCAGTTCCCAGGGTGGACAAGCAAGTAGCTCACACTCCTAACATGTCTACTCCAGCCACATAGTGACATTCTACCTTCTCCCACATCCATAGCCTTATAAAAAGTTGTCTAGGACCATATTTTGAGTCTTATTTACAGGAGGCTTATCATGACATAGATAGAAAAGCACTTTTACAATGCAACAGTGGTGGCTCTGAAAGACAGTGAAAACTAAAATTCTTCCAATGGGACAAATGTGAAATGCTTTAATTTGTGATCAGGATGAAAGGAGAAATGTTCTTAGGTAAACATCTACATCTACTAGCAGGTTCTTAAAGAAGCAAAACAGGAAAATTGATGACAAAGGGTCTTAGAGAAGAGCTATGTATATGAACTTCTGGCAATGGTCGCAGAGTATATTTGTGTCTCATGTGATGTAAGTACTCAAACAAAATTCTCCTCCATGGAGAATATTCTTCAAAATCAAGTAAGATGATCCATTTGTTGTTGTTGTTGTTGTTGTTTTGTTTCAAATTAGTACTGACCTTTAATCAAAGAACTATAAATTCCCAGGTAGTCTTGGAAGTAAGACGGCTCAGTATTTGGTAACGCCTGTATTTGACTTTTCTTCCTCCTTTGCAACTGTGCAAGGTTTCTGTCTGGGTTTCTTCAGAAGATCTCTGCCTCCTTGTCCTGGCATTATGGAGACTCAGGCCCTAACGAAGTGCATTTAAGAGGTTTTAAATAATTAAATAATGCCAAGCGGATGGTGATCAGCTCAAGGCAGATATGCTACAAAAAGCCAACTGAGGTCCCTCCAAGCTCATGGATGGAGCAAGGCTGACACTTCCCAATGGGCCTCGGGTTTCTCCACATGCTGTGCAGAGCCCACAGTGAAGTTGCTAAGGCTCTCCATTCATCTGCAGAAGCACACTCTTTTTTCATAGCTGGAAGACTGTGCTTACGGTCTTTAATCTTCTCTCTGAAAAGCATCCAATTTAGGAATTTTCGCAGTAATCATTTCAGAGTAATGAAAAATGGACAGAACAATAGAACATTTCAAATGTGATATGCGCACTCTGTGCACTTCTCTTTAATGTATGTTTAAAAAGATGTATTAGTCATCCTGAGGAACCCTCTTTTGTCTCCTCACACAATCAAATTGCACCTGCATGCAGACCACAAACATCATAATACAGTTAATTTACCCAATGTACTCATTTCTCCCTCATAACAATGCCCATAAGATAGCATTCAATTTTGTTTTAAAGTTTTAAAGTTTCCTCACATACAAGATTGGGCTGGAATGAACATTTTTTCACTTTGCAGTGTTGCAAAGCACCATAGTAGAGGCTAATGTGTGCCATTGTGCCTGGTTCAAGTCTTTTTTTTTTTTTTTTAACTTTTAAATTTCCATAGGTTTTGCAGGAACTGGTGGTATTTGGTTTCATGAGTAAGTTCTTTAGTGGTGATTTGTGGGATTTTGGTGCATTCATTATCAGAGCAGTATACACTGAATGCAATTTGTAGTCTTTTATCCCTCACCCACCTCCCACCCTTTCCCATGCTTCCCCAAAGTCCATTGTTTCATTCTTATGCCTTTGCATCTTCATTGCTTAGCTCCCACTTAAGAGTGAGAACATAACGAAGTTTGATTTTCCATTCCTGAGTTATTTCACTTAGAATAATAGTATGCAATTCCATCCAGGTTGGTGTGAATGCCATTAATTCATTCATTTTTGTGGCTGAGTAGTATTCCATGGTATGTATATAAACCACAGTTTCTTTATCCACTCATTGATTGATGTATGCTGGTTCCATATCTTTGCAATTGTGAATTGTGCTGCTATAAGCATATGTGTGCAAGTGTCTTTTTTGTATAATGACTTATTTTCCTCTAGGTAGATACCCAGTAGTGGGATTGCTGTTTCAATTAGTAGTTCTACTTTTAGTTCCTTAAGGAATCTTCACACTGTTTTCTACAGTGATTGTACTAGCTTACACCCCCACCAGCAGGGTAGAAGTGTTCCCTTTTCACCACATCCATGCCAACATCCATCATTTTTTATTGTTTTATTATGGCCATTCTTGCAAGAGTAAGGTAGTATTGCATTGTGGTTTTGATTTGCATTTCTCTGATCATTATTGATGTTGAGCATTTTTCATGTTTGTTGGCCATTAGTATGTCTTCTTTTGAGAATTGCCTATTCATGTTCCTTAGCCCACTTTTTGATGGGATTGTTTGTTTTTTCTTGCTAATTTGCTTGAGTTCCTTGTAGATTCTGGATATTAGTCCTTTGTCAGATGTATACATTGTGAAGATTTTCTCCCACTCTGTGGGTTGTCTGTTTACTCTGCTGACTGTTCCTTTTGCCATGCAGAAGTTACTTAGCTTAATTAAGTCCTACCTATTTATCTTTGTTTTTGTTGCATTTGCTTTTGGGTTCTTGGTCATGAAGTTTTTGCCAATTACTATGTTTAACCCCAATACCCAATATGGTCTCACACAACAAGGACCACTCCGCTAGCTGGTAGCAAGTTGATTACATTTAATACCATTCTGCATGGATAGGGAAAAAATTTATCCTCACTAGCATAGAGTTGTTATCTATTTAGATTTGTTTTCCCTGCCTACCAAACTTTTGCCAGCACCAATGTGGACCCACTGAATGTTAATAGAAAATTACAATAATCATATAAAGACAGTATCACAAGGGAATAAAGGTTAGGGTCTCCTCACCAGATAAAATCCCCACCCAACTGTGGGTCTGGCTAGATGCAAAGGAAAATGGAATAGATAGTCAGTAATAGAAATCATGGATAAGTTGCCACTTATTTCTGGTTGTCCATGAAAATCACTGACACGTAAATAATGCAGTCTTGTGTTAGTGTAGTCTTGCCAGCCAAAATGATTTCATTGGGTTTTTCCCTCAGAAGCTTACATTATAAAAATAATATGGTCCCTTCGTGTTCCAGGTGCTTTGGGAGCTGGGTGTTAAAGTGCAGACATGGCCAAGTCCAAGAACCACACCACATACAAACATTCCTGAAAATGGCACAGAAATGGCATCAAGAAACCCTGATCGCAAAAATATGAATCTCTTAAGGGGGTAGACCCCAAGTTCCTGAGGAACATGGACTTTTCCAAGAAATGCAACAAGAAGGGCCTAAAGAAGATGCAGGCTAACAATGCCAAGGCCATGAGTGCACTTGCTGAGCCTATCAAGGCCCTCATTAAGCCAAAGGAGTTTAAGCCCAAGATGCCAAAGGGTGTCAGCCACAAGCTCAATCAACTTGCCTACATTACCCACGCCAAGCTTGGGAAGCATGCTTGGGCCCTCATTGCCAAGGGGCTCAGGTTGTGTGGGCCAAAGGCCAAAGCCAAGGATCAAACCAAGGCCCAGGCTGCAGCTCCAGCTTCAGTTCCAGCTCAGGCTCCCAAAGATGCCCAGGCCCCTACAAAGACTTCAGAGTATAGATCTCTGTCTGCCAACATGAAGACAGAAGGACTGGTGTGACCCACCCTGGGCTGCTGTCAGCATGGGGCTGGTGTCTTCCTGTGTAATTTGTACAAATAAACCTGAGGCAGGAAAATAATAATATGTTTTTTCCTCAATTAAAAACTTAAGTTTCAATAGTGATTATACTTTTTCAAATTTTTACATGCTGCCTCCAAAACACTTATATGCCTCCCTGGTAAGAGACTAAGAATGAGTACTTCAGATCAATGCATGGGACTCTACAGTTAGGGTGAAGTTAATTCTCTTGTGGGCTACAGACTCCTAGAAGTACAGCTCTTAGGAGTGTACAGACTACTCATAAATCAGTTAGTCTATTATTGTAGCACTCAATGGGCATAAGTTTCCTGAGTGCTCTCAAAACCATTAACACATTATTTGAGTCATCATGAAGGTGTTCTATCCAAAGCCCTAGCATTTCTTTCTATCTTTAAGGTCAGTCACTTATAAAAAGAGATATTCAAGGTGAGACCATGTCACCTTAAGAAAATATACACGCAGATTCCCACAAGGCAAATAATATGATTTTAAGAAACAAAACACTGAAGTGCTGTTTGATATCTAATTTGAAACTGTATTATGTTAGCAATTACATGAGTGGAGGTTCTTCCAGTAATTTTTCCATGTGATTATCCTGACTGTTAGATTCAAAATGACCTTCATACAAAGACAGACAATATCACAAGCTAATGAGGAGAGGCAGTCCTGTGTAGGCAGGGCAGGAATGAGTCACAGGAATCCTTCATAAAAGTAATTATGCACCTGCTGGGGAGTGTTTTCTGACTCCAGTAAATATTGGTGCGCCTTTCCTCGGCACTGCAAGATGAAAATTTGTTGAAGGCTGTGACCTACCATACTTTTCACAAAAGTGTTTTTGGGGGCTATTTTGTTTACTAGAATTACACAAATACAAATCAGTCAAGCCTGAGCTACAAGTGGACAATAGAGTTAAATATGTTATCAGACATAAAGGACCAAAAAAAAAAAAAATCAGAAACCAACAAGCTATAGATTGAGGGACAATAGCCAGGAAGGAAATTTTACCAATTTACTAACTAGAATCTGGGATGAGGAGAAACTTCTATTCTCATAACAGAACCCAGACACAGAGTGATGGCAGGCTGTAACCAAGATCCTAAAGTCAATTTAACAATGTAAGGACTTTATTGTTTGCAGAGGCAGGTAGGGAATAGTGTCACTGAAAACACCCAGATTTTGTTCTGTTAAAAATCCTGTTGAGCTGGGCACAGTGACAGATGCTTGTAGTCCCAGCTACTAGAGAGGCTGAGGCAAAGGATCACTTGAGCCCAGGACTTTGAGACCATCCTGGACAGAATGAGTCCTCATTGCTAAGGCAAAAAAAAATTAATAATAATTTTGTTTTAAAAAATTAAAAATTTACAAAAAATTCAGTTGACCTTTTTTTTTTTTTTTTAATGGAGCCTAACTCTCTCCCAAGTTGGAGTGCAGTGGTGCCATCTTGGCTCACTGCAACCTCTGCCTCACAGGCTCAAACAATTCTCCTGCCTCAGCCTCCCAAGTAGCTGCGATTACAGTCACCTGCCACCATACCCGGCTAATTTTTGTACTTTTAGTAGAGATGGAGTTTTGCCTTGTTGGCCAGGCTGGTCTCGAACTCCTGGCCTCAAGAGATTTCCCCCACTTTCGTCTCCCACAGTGCTGAGATTATAGACCTGAGATACTGCCTGACTCCCACTGACTCTTGACCTTTGTGAGTAGTCTTTACTGTTTCATCTGCTACTATCTCTTGTGTTCACCACACCCAATATTTATTTAAGATTTGATACTTAGTTAACTTTCTTTTTATCACGCTAAGCACTTCCATTGTTCAGAATGACTTTTGCATTTCCATAGTCAACTCTTCCAGATCAGTTTCTTGGTTTTGCCATCTCTAGGAACCTTCAGTACCCCAACTTTGGTCATCCACTCCCACAGCCGCATCCTGAACCTCCTAGACACTTGTTACAACTCTGCGCTTGAAATGTTCAGTTCCCACACACTACTATTCAATCCCAGGATCCTGTCCTTCTTGCTGTCTCATTCAGTTACTCCTTCACCTGCTCCTGATCCACAAGCCCTCCTGTTCCTTTTTCCCTTCAGAGACCATTCTTGTCTTCATATCTTTCCTCGTTCAACTTAGAGTCCGTATCTCCACACTTGAATTATTTTCTTGCCAAAATTTTACTACCTTGTCTCACTGTCTTTTCAATGTTCTCACTTGGTAAATAGCCTAACACTGAATTAACCTGTATCAATTATTATTTAACTTCTCTGGCCTATCAAATAATCTTCCTCACCTTGGTCCCTCCTTATTCTTAATGGAGAAAATAGAATGCCTTTTACTTAATCGAGAAAATTGAAGCCATGAAGTGGAAATGCCCTCAATGCTTTGCCATCCCCTCTACAACCTCACATGCATTTGTCAATCCCCCTTCTTGTTGCCTCACTGCCTCTCCAATTAAGTTGTGTTTCTCTAGTTCTCTGAGTACTTCTTCATCCATGCTCTGGATTGGGTAACTTTCCGCTCCCACTTAAATGTGTTTTTTCACAATTAAAAACTTTAATTTAGTAATTTTTTAAAGTAATTTAGTTAATCATCTATGGAATGTTTTCCATCAGTATATTCACAGTCCACATTGCCCTTTTTTTAAACATTTTCCTTTTCTTTTGGCCAGTTTCTCCAAAGCACCATGTAATAAGAGCAAGTTTTTGAGCACCTACTATGAACTAGGTGTTTTACATAAATTAGCACCTACCACATGAGGTAGCTATTATTATTGCAGTTCTACAGATTAGGAAACTGGATCTTAGATGCAGTTATGTAAATTACTTAGCATTCCACAGTGACTGTGGCAGATTTGGGACTGGAACCTAGGTCTGTCTACACTGAAGTTTGTCTCTTTCTTTTAGTAATTTTGCCTTGGTTGCCCTCTCCCTGATCTACAGTGCATGTTTTTCCTGTTTCCATCTCTTTACGTCTGCAAAAAGGCAAAGTAAAGGAGAGTTGATAGCAGTAAAAACAATCACTTACCGAGGTAAAGAGCTTGTTCAACTAATGGGAACAGAAGGAATCAGAAGGACCTAGGCTGACCTCAGCCTGTCTTCTCCTCAAGGAATCCAGGGTGAATGAATGGTGACCTGGAACAAAGACAGTGACTCCCACTTCCCACAGTGCTCCATGCTATGCTCTTAAAGATGGTGTACCAGCAAATGGGGCTGCAAACTGGCCCAGCCTCCCTCAGATTAGCCTCAGATCTTACAGCAAATGGAACTCAAAGGCGCAAAGAGAGATATTAGGTACTTAGCTCCACGCTGAATCTACACCACTCACACTCAGGTGTTCTGGTGAGGATGGGCACCTTGACAGACCTGTGAGTCACTCCCTGACTGCTCACTGGGGATCTATTAAGGAGGAAACACTGTACTATGAAGGGGAATCCAATAGAAAGCTTATCATTGACCATTTTATATAATAGTGGGGCAGATGGATCATGTGCATAATGAATTGTATTAAAGATAGAAAATAAGTTCCTAAGAGAAATACAGGTAAAGTACAACTTGTGGCCAAAGAAGGGAAATATTACCATGGCAGGAAAAAGAGCTTTCTTAAACACATAGAATTTAAACCGGAGCAGAGAGAATTTGGAACTGTAGAGACAGTTTTAAAGGACAGGTCATGGGACCATACCAATAGGAGCTACCAGCTAGGAATGTGATGCGATGTGTGTGTGTGTGTGTGTGTGTGTGTGTGTGTGTGTGTGTGTGTGTGTGTGTGTGAGATCTGAAGAGAAACCTGAACATGAAGTAGTTATGGTAAAGAGCTAAAAGTCTGAGCTATCTAAAACATTGAAAATGGGATGACTAGGAGAGGAAGATGTTTTTGGAAAAGCCCTCCAATCTCTTTCTCTCTTTCTAAGACCACTCCTGTCTCCTCATCTTTCCTTATTCAGAGTAGATTGGGTTCAACCCTTGATGGCTCCTGCATGCCAGGCTAAAAAGTATGGGCCATGGGCATTAGAATTGGGGAGATTATGAAATACACTGTTTGTGTTTGCTTTTTGACCAGGCATGAGAAACTCAGAGCTATTCTTTAAGAAGGTTAATCTAATAGCAGTATTTGAAGAAATTAGAACACTAGAGAGACAGCAAATCAAGCTCAAAGTTGTAATGATTATGAATACTATTAGGTTTTTTTTTTTTTTGAAATTGTGAAGTTTTTCCACTCACCATAATATCAAAGACTATCTATTAAAACCCATATTATACCATTCTCTGTCTCATTTATGCAATTGACATTTCAAAGACACAAATTTTATCATCAGCTTTTGTAAACCTCATAGCCTTATTTCTTTAAAAAAGATACAAAAGGACAAATGACACTATGAACTGAAAAAATATGTAAGTAATAAAATACAGACTTCAGCAGTACAGAGAAAGAAATATACTTTGGCGAAGTGTCTAACTACCTAGGCACTTGTTAAAATACAGATTATCAGGCTCATGAGAGCTAAGTCAGCAAGTTTTTCTGTAAAGGGCCAGAAAGTAAATAATTTAGGCTTTGTAGGACACTTGATCTCTGTCAAAAATACTAAATTCTGCTCTTGTAGCAAAGAAGCAGCCACATAAAAGTCATAAAAGAAAAGGTATGGTTATGTTATGAGAAAACTTAATTTATATAAATGGTACATGGGCATTCAATAGTAGCAAAAATTAGGGGCTGAAAATTTGATGAGAGATGGGATATTTACCTAATCTTAAAGTATATCCCCATATATTAAATGCTTAGTAATTAATAATTAATGCTTAGTAATTAATACCTTAATAGGTATTAATTAACTTCACCAATAGAGAAACCTAGAAGACATAATGTTAGCCACGTGGTAAAAAATAAACATCACCAGAAATCATATGCTACTTGAAATAATACAATAAAAAGAGCACAGCATCATTTCTGTGATATCCCTGCAAAAGATACAAAACCCAAATCCATTCAGGAGAAAATGTCTGTCAAACATGAACTGAGGGATGTTCTACAGAGTAACTCTTATGGACTCTTCAAACATTTCAGTGTCGTTAAAAGAGAAAGAGAAACTGAAGAAATTATCTGATCAAAAGAGACTAAAGTGATATGGCAGATAAATATAATACATGATCCTGGACCTTTCAAAGGACATTATTGGGAGAAGCAGCAAAATCTGATTAGGATCAGTAGATTAGAGAGTAACATGGTATCAATGTGAATTTTCTGATTTGTATGGTTGTACTGTGGTTATATAGGAGAATGTTCTTGTTTTTAGAAAATGCACACTGAAGCATTAAGGTGTGATGGGGCTTAATATCTTTAACTCTCTTGAATGGCTGAGAAAAAAACAAAATGTATAAATGCAGGGAGTGAGAGAACAATAACACAATATGGTAAAATATTAGTAATTGCAGTATCTGGTTGTAGAGTATACAAGAATTCTTCAGACCCTTTTTGCCACTTTCCTATCAGCTTCAGGTTATTCAAAATAAAATGTTAAAAAATGTTTGGCTGTAATACATCAACTAAAGACAGAAAAAAATGCCCAAATCCCTGGGAATAGAGAAAGAAAGAAATTTTAAAGCAATGAGAGGGTGATATGATCAATTCATACATTGGACAGATCATTTCATCAGAAATTTCCATCTGACTTTGAACAGAAGCTTCCCAACTTCCAACAACATGTGATTCAATTAAGGAAAAAACAAAATTGAACCTTGTCAAACAGAAAATACTAACGAAACCATGATGTACTTCAACACGGCTCAAAATAACTTCATCAATGTTAAAGGAGCTAAACAGATCAAAATTACAAGCAAGAGTTATAAAAAGTAGCATATGACTATGATGTCATGTGTATTGCCAATGTCCTAGAGTTGCCATTATATTTAAATTTAAACTAAAAATTATTTACCTAAGAAGGGGGCAAATCTAGGTATTATTGAACTCCAAATTTATGCAATTTGTAGATCCCTATCTAGAAAAAAGAATACAAAATTATGTACAACAATTAATATTTATTAAGAAAGACAAAATAAATTATGGTAAACTACAAATTTTAAGAAGCTGAGAAGTATAAAAAAAAGATGAATGTTTTTATAAAGTAGATGCTTGGCATGGCTTTTTCATGCTTTTCCCTATACTTTGTGGCTGCATATCTTTACCTTTCCATGTGACAAAATTCTGTATTATCATAATCTACACAGAGAAAGAAATGCACTGTGCTAGTGAGAAGCCCTAACATTGAAACTTTATTGACTACAAGTGGATCTGTCACTGTCCATGGATAAAATGTTTCTCAAAGATGTTACTATGCTTGCAGAGAACATTGAAGGATGACCTCTGAGCTTATAAAAGGCCTAGATAAGTTAGAAATCCAGGAGCTATACGGAACCATCCAAGTATGTTGACCCTTGAAGCATTTTGTGAATATATAAAGGTGAATAGCTAAAGAATACGCTTTTGAGACCTGATGGGACTTGGTTACTATTTACGTACAAGAGTGACACAGATAAAAGTCTATTGCTAACTAAGTTTAGAAGAGTTCCTTCAACAAGAATAAATAAAAATTCTGAGCAATAAGAAGGCCTGGAGTTGGGGGGAGGTACATAAAATATTAGTACATCTTACAATCAAGGGCTCCTTGGATTCATTTCGCAGTTTATTTTGTTCCCTTGCTTATTATGAGCAATTCTAGCTCACAATTCAAGGAATTTAGGACAACTAAAACAAAGTATTTATAACAAATGAAAATATACAGGGATTTAAAACCTCCCTGGGTTAGGGGCTGGATTAGGACCCATTAGGAGATTTAGGATCTGGTCTAAGTCGGGTCCCAGCAGTGAGATGGCATTCAAAAGCAAGCAGGAGCAGAAAGAGCCAGAGAATTACTTGATCTAAAGCCCTACGAAAGGTATAAAGTGAGGAAGCTAATTCTAGAGCAGGAGGAAGAAGGTCAAGAGTGAAGTCACATAGAACTTGGGGGACTGCCAGGAACAGGACTTAGAGCCCCAGTGTTGCCCTGGTTAAAGTCCCACATAGCTCAGCCTTCCTGTCCTGGTTCCTGAAAGAGCCCAGGAATGCAGCCAGAAATCATCTGCCATATCTAAGCAGTTGAAAGAATTGCACCTGTTTAATCACAAAAGGCAAAGCTAAAGAAGAGCTTGAATTATTCTCAGATTAAAGAGCTGCTGCCATGCAGAAAAAGGAGCAAATTTATTCCATATTTCCATGGAAAAACTAAAATCAGCATGTGAAATTTACCAGGAGACAGATTTTGAGTCCTTAAAGCAGGAACTTGACTGGAATTATTTGCCTTTGTTCACCTAGAAGAGTGCCTGGAACATCCTAAATTGCCAATGCTACTTGTTAAATTGATTAATATAAATAAGAAATGACTGTTCCGCAATTACAGTAAGTTGATTATGGAATAGAACCTGATGATTCTTTCTGAGCTTTGGGTATTTTAATCAGGGATTTGACCACAATGACAGTCTTAGACATGAAATTGAACATGCACCAGGCACTATTCAAAGTGTCTTCCATATATTATTACATTTCATTCTCACAGCCGCCCTTGAAGCAAGTTGTACTATTAATCCCATTTTACAGATGAGGCAACTGAGACACAGAGAGATTATAGTACTTGTTCAAAGTCATACAACAGTCAGGATTTGAACTCAGGGGACCTGTTTCTTGCCTCTCTGTCTTGCTATATCCCATTATCCCATCTGATAGAGAAGAGCTGGAATTGAGTCCAATATCACATGAGAGGTTAGTTGAGTGTTCTCTTCCTACATACTATGATTCTCAGACTATGCTGGATATCAGCTTTTGCTAATGTCAGATCAACCACCTTGTTTTTGGCTAGTTTAATCTATGTTAGCAAGACTGAATATTTAGACATATTAAACAAAACACCAATAAGATGCCACAACACAAGATGCATGACACTACATACACAAAACAAATTGAATAAAAACTAAAATCTATTTTGATGTTGGGGGGGGCTCTCCTCCAGGTCTTCAACTTTATCAAAAAGTAGCATTTATTTGTTTTCTTCAGTTTCTAAGAACTTGGAGTGTTCAGTGGCGCCAGCACAACCCCCATTAAAAATGCTCACTCAGCCTCGCCCACATGCCTAGCAACCTTCTGTTTATTCCACTACAGTCAATTCAAAGTCACAAGAATGACACAGGTTATAAATTGCAGGAGCACAGGTGATGTGTGCAGTGAGGCAGCCTGACTGAGAATGCATGCCCAGTGAAGAAAAATCACTCTGAAGAGTTCAGGGTCAATAATTATGCTGATAGGAAAATCAGCGAAGAGGCAGGTGTCCTGGATAACAGGACATATTTCTTAGCCAGGAAATTATATTTTAAATGAAGGTAAGAAAACATGCTGCTTTGAGGTTGCCAGGTAATCCCAGGAAATATAATGTAGGATTTGTTCCCAAGAAAAGGATTAGGGTAATAGCAATTATTGTGTACCTATGAGGTATTGTAGACTGTACCAGACATGTTGTCATTATCTAATTTAATTTCCCCAAAGCCCAAGGTCACTCAGATAGTAAATGGCAGAGTTACAATTTGAACTCAGTTCCTTATGATTCCACATATACTCTCCTCCTACTATATTAAGCTGCTCAATATATTGAGCAATATCTTGACAAATTTTGCCTTTAAGAAAGCATTCTGGTGGCCAGTTATGATGAGCGTTTTTTCATGTGTCTGTTGGCTGCATAAATGTCTTCTTTCGAGAAGTGTCTGTTCATATACTTTGCCCACTTTTTGATAGGGTTGTTTGATTTTTTCTTGTAAATTTGTTTACGTTCTTTGTAGACTCTGGATATTAGCTCTTTGTCAGATGGGTAGATTGTAAAAATTTTCTCACATTCTGTAGGCTGCCTGTTCACTCCAATGGTAGTTTCTTTTGCTGTGCAGAAGCTCTTTAGTTTAACTAGTTCAACCATTGTGGAAGACAGTGTGGCGATTCCTCAAGGATCTAGAACTAGAAATACCATTTGACCCAGTCATCCCATTACTGGGTATATACCCAAAGGATTATAAATCATGCTGCCATAAAGACACATGCACACATATGTTTATTGTAGCACTATTCACAATAGCAAAGACTTGGAACAAACCCAAATGTCCATCAATGATAGACTGGATTAAGAAAATGTGGCACATACACACCATGGAATACTATGCAGCCATAAAAAAGGATGAGTTCATGTTCTTTGTAGGGATATGGATGAAGCTGGAAACCATCATTCTGAGCAAACTATCACAAGGAGAGAAAACCAAACACCGCATATTCTCACTCATACATGGGAACTGAACAATGAGAACACTTGGACACAGGGTGGGGAACATCACACACTGAGGCCTGTTGTTGGGTGGGGGAGGGGGAAGGGATAGCATTAGGAGATATACCTAATGTAAATGACGAGTTAATGGGTGCAGCACATCAACATGGCACATGTATACATATGTAACAAACCTACACGTTGTGTACATGTACCCTAGAATTTAAAATATAATAAAGAAAAAAGAAACTATTCTGATTTTTTCAGGGTCTAATGCTACATAACATATCTGAAGTGGTTGTCTTTTGAAATCGTGCAGCCAAATTAATTTGTGGAAATGTTAAAGATAAGCATTATGGGATTATAAGCAGCTTCTTGATGGTACCAAAGCTGCAAGTGTCCCTGGACTTTTCAAGAAGTAAGTTGTGGCCAACCAGCATACTCAAGCTAGAAATGATGGAGATAGTGCTTAGCTCTCATCAGCTCTGCTGTAGTATCTACCTTGCAGATTGAGATGTGGGCCTCTGTAGACTGAAACCCGCATCACTCCAGAAATTAATTCCCGATTATGTGATGAAGGAACCCAACAAGGAAACACAACTGCAACAGAGAACCTTAGGCAAATATACTCATGAAGACAGAACTGAGGGGACCTAGGACTGCCATAGAAGGCCAGCTTTAGCTAATGCAACCTCTGATGGAAGGAGAGTGAAAAGTTTGGATATTAGACCATTAGGGAGAAACAAAAGTTACATATTAAGAAAAGAAGATTCCAAAGGTACATACCAGCTGTCTTCAGAGTTCTCTGTAGCTATAGAAATAAAGCAGGGAGCAGAGATTAGATGCATCAGAGATTCATCTTTCAGGCCACCAAAGAAATAACTTCCTAATAATCAGAGCCAACTGAAAACTGAATGACTTGTGTGAAGAAGTTGGAAGATCCCTGTTAATGAAGGTGTCATCTCTCTCTTGGTTAAAATGAGAGCGAGAACAAAAAAGAAACAACTTAGCCAAATTGCCATTGCTATGGGTACTATGACGCTGTCACGTAATTCTTGTGTTTATGATTCTCTCCAGTGCCTCCTATCTTTCTCTTTAAAAGACAAAAAAAAAAAAAAAAGACCTACAACAATCGCTCCATGTTTGGAAAATTATCTTTCCTGACTTTTCTGTTAGTAAAATGCAGTAAGGATACTGTTCACAGTAACTTCCCCAACTAAGATAGGATTATGCTTCTTTCCAGTCACCCTATTTGGCTCCCATACTCATCACTTCATGGCATATTACTTTTACCAGCATGTCCGTGGCTTACCCAGAAATGCAACACATTGGATTTTGTTGTTCTATAACAGCTGTGGGAGAATCAAGTGTAGACAGCAAAAGTTAGAACACAGATCATGATAAAATATCCCCCTTACCAATTATATATTGTTCTCTTTGGACCACTATTTTCCCTCATCCCTGAATTTACTCATTGTCAGTTTCCAGATAATACTTTTCTTTGCTTTTCAGATTCACTTTGAGTGCATACGTCAAAATTCTTGGGCTAGGTCCTCTGGCCTCCATTGCTGACTCTTGTTGCATTACCACTTTTATATTCAAGGAACCATGGAATTTCAGAGCTAGAAGAGAACCTGGAGATCATTTACACCAAATGCCTAATTTTATGAATGGGAAAACTGAAGCTACTAGAGCTGATATGATTTGCCCAAGGTCATAGGATTAGCAGCATAACTGGAACCACTGTTTTAATGTGTTGACCTGACTTCCCTGTCATAGGGATGTTGTCCATTTTCAGCTACTGGGCACTAATGACATCTAAGCTACCCTAACACCTGCCATCTGATCATTTCCTCTATTGAAGTCCCAAGCAACCAGGATCTGGCTGATTCATCTCTTAACACAGTAGGAAAAACACATATATAGACCTTTCTTCATCAAAGACAATTGCTCCTTTTGGCTGTGAGATCATTGTACAGAGGTACCAGTTCAATAAGAAAGCTTGTTTTGCTTTTGCACACTAAGATTAACATGTGTGTATGTGTGTGTGTTAAAGGAGAGATTTAAACAAAAGAGTAATATGAATGAAAAATCATGTAAAATAAAGCAAAATTAATCATAAAAAGAAGACATTTTTCTTCCCAGCCACCACCTAAATTAAATATTTTGTTTTTATTTATTAAAAATTTTATATACATTTGAACAAAAGTGACTTATTTTCTAAATTCTTAAAAAGAACAAATCTGGGATATCAAAAATCTCGAGCCAAATCTGTGCCATACATTTTTGTCTTTCATTTTGAGTTCCTAATCAGTACTAAATTGCTACAGATGGCACAGATATTGTCATCCTATAAACATCAGTTCATCTAGAGACCAACCAGCCCACAGCCCATCTGGAGGAAGAAAATAAACCAATATCCACTGTTTACCATCTATATGCTAGCCTCTTCCATATACATTATCTCACAGTAATCCCCACAATAATCCTGCAAGGTAGATATTGTTATTCCATTTGTTTTTAATAGAAAGAGGGAACTGAGCTCATATACTTCACAAATGGTAGAGCTAGAATTTGAGTGTAGATCTAGGTGATCTCTTTTTTTCTCTACATCATGCCATGTGTTACCCTCAAAGATCGCCAACATACCACAGCAGATTTGCTGAGCAGGAATGTGTCAATCATTAGAAAATGAGACAAAACAAGGAAAGGACACTGTGGAAACTGAGAAGAATGTCCAAATGGCTTGTGAGTCTAAGCAGAAGAAGTATCTCCCATGGCATGGAGGAGTTCCATTTTATTACTACATGGACTGCAAAATGTGGCTTTTGTTGTAAGGAGACTGGATATCCCAAGTTCCCTGGCTTAATCATTACATATTATATAAATATATCAGAATATCACATGTACCCTCAAATATGTACTAGATACATAGATTATACATATATTTTAGAAAACACAAGAAAAATTTTCAAAAGCATGTTCTCAAAATATGGTTTTTAGTGACTAACAGTCCACGTGAATAAGTGTACCATAATTTTAACTATTCCTCTTTGGTTGGCTCTTTGGGTTTTGGTTTAGATTTTCTGTGTTTGTTTTGTTTGTTTGTTTGTTTTCTTTTTTTTTTTTTTTTTTGAGACAGAGTCTCACTCTGTCACCCAGGCTGGAGTGCAGCAGCGCCATCTGATTACAGGCGTGAACCATGGGGCCCAGCCTCTTTGCTTCTATCCCAGTTTCTTCCTACTTTAAATAAATGCTGTTATTAACATCCTTGTATGTAAATCTCTGTAGTACATTGGGCATTTTTTGACCCCCACCTCAGGTCTACCCTCTTCTCCTAGAGTAAAAAACTGCCTATTTAAGTTTTGTCTGATGGGACAACTTGAACTTATGGGAAACTCGGTAGTCCAGGACTGTTAGGAAGAAATATTATGAGGATGGAATAGGAAAAATCTCGGGCAGAGTAGAGATCGGCCTTATAAAAAGTCACTATGGGAAAAGCATTTGGAGGTCCAGGCACAGAAAGCAAAAAGGGTACAGTAATGTCTTTGGTTAAATTCCAGAAACTAACCACATCAGAGCATTCCAGGTTGCAAGCAAGGCAGAGCCACAGGAAGAGGTCAGGACAGACAGTGGTAATCTTCTAAGTAGAAGATGTGTCCATGCATAGGGGCCAGCCTCAAGTTGGGGCTATGGGAGCTGGCCAAAACCAAAGAAGGGACTGGCATGAGCTAGGCTAGATGCAGAGACCTAGCCAGCAGGTTAATCTGGGAAGGATATGTGTATCCTTCCATATATTTCTCTGTATATTTGAACAAAAATATGATAACTCTATACATCATATTCTGTGATTTGATTTTCTCATGTAATGTACTGGAGATGCTTTTCCATGTCAGTATATATAAAGCTAATTTGTTAGTTTTAATTTATGCACTAATTTTCATAGTATGGCTATAACAATTTACATAACATTTTCCCAACTAATGAATAATTTGATTTTTTTTCATTTTTTAAAAAATTCTACTAATACCAGCATTTTTCCTAGTCATCATCTTGCATCAGTTTGGCATTATCACTCCGAGACAGACATTAAAACATCTGATTTCCCACCCACATTGGTTGAAAATGATGATGGACCTGATTAATTAACAAAAAATGGAATCTAAGCAGAGGGAAGGAGGAGGAAAGGACACAATGCAAGTGGTCAGGGTGTTTTCATAACTTTCACTGACATATTTATTACACTTAGAAATGGTATGGTTCAGTAGAAAACACAGGTCTGAGAGGACTCAGGAGACCTAGGATTTGGGATTTTGCTATCACTTATTATCTCTTTTGGCCACAATCTCCTCTCACTATCTGTTGAAGAGAACTGTATTAGATGACCTCCAACAGTGGTTATTCTATGGATTATTTAATGCAGATAGATTAAAATTTAGGTGTTAAAGGGGTATGTGTGTGTGCGTGTGCGCGTGTCTTTGTCTATGAAAAAGAAAGAGAAGAACAATGAGAATATAAAACAATGAAGAGAAAGAAACAGTAACAAAGAAAAAGTACTCAATATCATTCGTATCCTGAACTTGAGACTCCAGTTCTCATGTAATTAATATTTCTAATGCTCAGGGAAATGGGTCTGTAAATAGTCTTTCTAGTATATTATATTCAAGCCATAAATACTTTCCATCATTTTTTAAATGTTGACTGGACAACTTAAAGGCATGTAACTTCACACCTATATTTGGATATTGTCAGACTTGCAGATTTTGGCTCCAATTTTATGGGAACTGAGGGATTCAATAATTAGCAGTAAAAAACCTACTTTACCCATCATATCCAAAGCTTTCCAATAGAAGAATAACATTAATGAAGACAATCTAAGTGAAAAGGAAGTTATCACCTAAATCCTTCTTGTTCTGAATAAAGTTTCATTGGTACAAAAACTTGAGATATCAGAAAAAAACATTTTTTTTCAAATCCATTGCCTGCAAAACCATTGTTCTTAACCAACACTGCTCCACTGCCGTTTGCGACCATATTGAAGGACTGAGTTTCTCTCTGGTTAATACATTTGTAGGTTGAGAGACTTAAGAGCCAGCAATGATATGGGTGAGAAACTTGTAAAACTTGTATCATTTATTAAGTTTCCAGAAGCAATTACAGACTTTACTGAGGGACTGGCCTGAGCATAAATGCATTTCAGAACCTTCAGTCTGGCTGTTCACCCATCCTATTCTCCCCTTATGTACCACTCAAGTCTATACATATTTACCTCCTTTTTTTCCTCCCTTTCTTCTTTCCTCTAGTTGGTGTCTCCTTCCTTCATTCATTCACCATTTCCTCCACCATTTATTCATTCTGTTTAATCAAATGTCTTTTTAAGGGAGCATCTGCTATAACCCAGGCCCTGTGTGTGTGGTATTGGGGATGCCAAAATAGATTAAAATGATACTTGCCTTCCAGGGGTTCCCATCCCCATCCTCTACCTTTGTTGTTCTTTGTGTGTGTATGTGTGTGTGTGTGTGTGTATTGGCTCTTCTTTTTCTTTCACTGTACTCTGTTGTCTAAGTTCAGTGGGCCCCTAATATCTTCCTCAAACCCTTCAAACCCATTTTCAAATCCTCTATAAGTTTGTAGCAGACACTAATTTATTTATTGCTTCATATATTTGTTTCCTATTGCTGTTGTAACGAGTGGCTGAAAACAACAAAAATTTATCTTATAGTTCTGCAGGTCAGAAGACTGACACAGGTCTCACTGGGCTAAAATCAAAGCATGGTAAGGACTTCATTCTTTTCTGGGGCCTCTAGAGGAAAATGTGCATCCTTGCCTTTTCCAGTTCCTAAAAGCTGCCTGCATTCATTGGCTCAAGACCCCTTTCTCTGTCTTCATAACCTGCAATGGTACATCAAGTTATCCTTATATTGAATCCCTCACTCGGATGCTTCTACCTCCCTCTTCCAGCACTTAAGAACCCTCACCATTACATTGGGCACATCCAGATAACCCAAGATAGTCACCTTATTTTAAGGGCAGCCATTTAACAAACTTAATTTCATCTGCAGCCTTACCTGCTCTTAGTCATGTAACAGATCATATTCACAGGGTCTGGCGTTAACAATTGGGAATTTTAGGGGGCCATTATTCTGTCTACCACACTTTACCTTAGGAGTGTTTTTTAATTATTATTCTAAGTTTTGGGATACATGTGCAGAACGTGCAGGTTTGTTACATAGGTATACACGTGCCATGGTGGTTTGTTGCACACATCAACTCATCATCTGCATTAGGTATTTCTCCTAATGCTATCCCTCTCCTAGTCCCCTACCTGTGGACAGGCCCCAGTGTGTGATGTTCCCCTACCTGTGTCCATGTGTTCTCATTGTTCAACTCCCAACTATGAGTGAGAACATGTGGTGTTCAGTTCTCCGATCCTGTGTTATTTGCTGAGAATGATGGTTTCCAGCTTCATCCATGTCCCTGCAAAGGACATGAACTCATTCTTTTTTATGGCTGCGTAGTATTCTATGGTGCCTATGTGCCATATTTTCTTTATCCAGTCTATTATTGATGGGCATTTGGGTTGGTTCCAAGTCTTTCCTATTGTAAATAGTGATGCAATAAACATACATGTGCTTGTGTCTTTATAATAGAATGATTTAAAATCCTTGGGGTATATACCCAGTAATGGGATGACTGGGTCAAATGATATTTCTGGTTCTAGAGCCTTGAGGAATTGCCACACTGTCTTCCACAATGGTTGAACTAATATACACTCTCACCAACAGTGTAAAAGTGTTTCTATTTCTCCTTGTCCTCTCCAGCATCTGTTGTTTCCTGGCTTTTTAATGATTACCATTCTAACTGGAATGAGATGATATCTCATTGTGGTTTTGATTTGCATTTCTCTAGTGACAAGTGATGATGAGCTTTTATTCATATGTTTGTTGGCCGCATAAATGTCTTCTTTTGAGAAGTGTCTGTCCATATCCTTTGCCCACTTTTTGATGGGTTTTTTTTTCTTGTAAATGTGTTTAAGTTCCTTATAGATTCCAGATACTAGCCCTTTGTCAGATGGATAGATTGCAAAAATTTTCTCCCACTCTGTAGGTTGCCTGTTCACTCTGATGATAGTTTATTTGGCTGTACAGAAGGTCTTTAGCTTAATTAGATCCCGTTTGCCAATTTTGGCTTTTGTTGCCGTTGCTTTTCTTTTCGTCACAAAGTTTTTGCCCATGCCTATGTCCTGAATGGTTTTGTCTAGGCTTTCTTCTAGGGTTTTTATGGTCTACATTTAAGTCTTTAATCCATCTTGAGTTACATTTTGTATAAGGTGTAAAGAAGGGGGCCACTTTCAGTTTTCTGCATATGGCTGGCCAGTTTTCCCAACACCATTTATTAAATAGGGAATCCTTTTCCCATTGCTTGTTTTTGTCAGGTTTGTCAAAAACAGTGGTTGTAGATGTTTGGCATTATTTCTGAGGCCTCTGTTCTGTTCCATTGGTCTATATATCTGTTTTGGTACCACCACCATGCTGTTTTGGTTACTGTAGCCTTGTAGTATAGTTTGAAGTCAGGTAGCGTGATGCCTCCAGCTTTGTTCTTTTTGCTTAGGATTGTCTTGGCTATATGGGTTCTTTTTTGGTTCCATGTGAAATTTAAAGTAGTTTTTTCTAATTCTGTGAAGGAAGTCAGTGGTAGCTTGATGGGGGTAGCATTGAATCTATAAATTACTTTGGGCAGTGTTTTCATGATATTGATTTTTCCTGTCTGTGAGCATGGAATGTTTTCCCATTGTTTGTGTCTTCTCTTATTTCTTTGAGCAGTGGTTTGTAGCTCTCCTTGAAGAGATCCTTCACATCCCTTGTAAATTGTATTCCTAGGTATTTTATTCTCTTTATAGCAATTGTTAATGGGAATTCATTCATTATTTGGCTCTCTGTTTGTCTAATATTGGTGTATAGTATAGGAATGCTTGTGATTTTTGCACATTGATTTTGTATCCTGAGACTCTGCTGAAGTTGCTTATCAGCTTAAGGAGATTTAGGGCTCAGAGGGTGGGGTTTTCTAAATATAAAATCATGTCTTCTGCAAACAGAGACAGTTTGACTTCCTCTCTTCCCATCTGAATACTCTTTATTTATTTCCCTTGCCTGATTTCCCTGGTCAATACTATGTTGGATATGAGTAGTGAGAGAGGGCATCCTTGTCTTGTTCTGGTTTTCAAAGGGAATGCTTCTAGCTTTTGCCCATTCAGTGTGATATTGGCTGTGGGTTTGTCA
Source organism: Macaca thibetana thibetana (assembly GCF_024542745.1). NCBI lineage: Eukaryota > Metazoa > Chordata > Mammalia > Primates > Cercopithecidae > Macaca > Macaca thibetana. Next base: position 194,238,730 of record NC_065578.1, on the reverse strand, counting down.
TAAATAGCTCTTATTATTTTGAGATACATTCCATCAATACCTAGTTTATTGAGAGTTTTTAGCATGAAAGAGTGTTGAATTTTATCAAAGGCCTTTTCTGCATCTATTGAGATAATTGTGTGTGGTTTTTTTTTTTTTCATTGGTTCTGTTTATATGATGGATTACATTTATTGATTTGTTGAACCAGACTTGCATCCCAGGGATAAAGCCAACTTGATCGTGGTGGACAAGCTTTTTGATGTGCTGCTGGATTCAGTTTACCAGTATTTTATTGAGGATTTTCACATCGATGTTCATCAGGGATATTGGCCTGAAATTTTCTTTTCTTGTTGTGCTCTGCCAGGTGTTGGTATCAGGATGATGCTGGACTCATCAAATGAGTTAGGGTCGAGTCCCTCTTTTTCTATTGTTTGTAATAGTTTCAGAAGGAATGGTACCAGCTCCTTTTATGTCTGGTAGAATTTGGCTGTGAATCCATCTGTTCCTGGGCATTTTTTGGTTCATAGGCTATTAATTACTGCCTCAATTTCAGAACTTGTTATTGGTCTACTCAGGGATTCAACTTCTCCCTGGTTTAGTTTTGTGAGGGCATGTGTGTCCAGGAATTTATCCATTTCTTCTAGATTTTCTAGTTTATTTGCATAGAGGTGTTTATAGTATTCTCTGATGGTAGCTTGTATTTCTGTGCGATCAGTGGTGATACCCCTTTATCATTTTTTATTGTGTTTATTTGCTTCTTCTCTCCTTTTCTTCTCTATTAGTCTAGCTAGGGGTCTATCTAGTTTGTTAATCTTTTCAAAAAAGCAGCTCCTGGATTCACTGATTTTTTTAAAGTTTTTTTGTGTGTCTCTGTCTCCTTCAGTTCTGTGCTGATCTTAGTTATTTCTTGTCTTCTGTTAGCCTTTGAATTTGTTTGCTCTTGTTTCTCCAGTTCTTTGAATTGTGATGTTAGGGTGTCGATTTTAGATCTTTCCCGCTTTCTTCTGTGGGTATAAATTTCCTTCTAAATACTGTTTTAGCTGTGTCCCAGAGATTCTGGTATGTTGTGTCTTTGTTCTCAATGGTTTCAAATAACTTATTTCTGCCTTAATTTCATCATTTACCCAGTAGCAGGTTGATCAGTTTCTAAGTAGTTGTACGGTTTTTGAGTGAGTTTCTTAATCCTGAGTTCTAATTTGATTGCACTGTGGTCCGAGACTGTTTGTTATGATTTCCGTTCTTCTGCATTTGCTAAGAAGTGTTTTATTTCCCATATGTGGTCAACTTCAGAGTAAGTGCGATATGGTGCTGAGAAGAATGTATATTCTGTTGATTTAGGGTGGAGAGTTCTGCAGATGTCTACTAGGTCTGCTTGATCCAGAGCTGAGTTCAAGTCCTGAATATCCTTGTTAATTTTCTGTCTCATTGATCTGTCTAATATTGACAGTGGGGTGTTAAAGTCTCCCACTATTATTGTGTCAGAGACTAAGTCTCTTTGTAGTTCTCTAAGAACTTACTTGATGAATCTGGGTGCTCCCTAGGAGTGTTTTTAATTCAACAGGTGTCAAAGTCTCAAGCTACTAGGATAAAACTGCCACACTTTGTTATCAGCCAAATGAAAAGGGAAGATATTGGGGGCATTAAAATTTATCTGAAACTTTGGAATCAGACAAGTCTAAGATTACATTTTAGCTTCTGTCAGTTAAGAGTTTTGTGGGCTTGGGAAACCCACTTTTAATTTCCCTGCATCTGTATTTGCTCATCCTTAATTAGGATGTCTCTTCCATGGTGTTTTAAATCAGTGATCCCCAACCTTCTTGGTGTGAAGACCAGTTTTGTGGAAGACAACTTTTCCACAGATGGGGTCAGGGGATATGGTTTCGGGATGATACAAGCACAGTACATTTATTGTGTACTTTATTTCTATTATTATTACATTTTAATATATAATACAATGATTATACAATTCACCATAATGTAGAATCAGTGGAAACACTGAACTTGTTTTCTTGCAACTAGGAGGTCCCATCTGAGGGTGATGGGAGACCGTGACAAATCATCAGGCATTAGACTCTCATAAGGAGCATGCAACCTAGATCCCTTGCATGTGGAGTTCACAATAGGGTTCATGGTCCTATGAGAATCTAATGCTGCCCTTGACCTGATAGAAGGTGGAGCTCATGCAGTAATGCGAGCTATGGGGAGCAGTTGTAAATACAGATGAAACGTGGCTCACTCACCTGCCACTCACCTCCTGCTGTGCAGCCCCATTCCTAACAGTCCACAGACCTGGAGTTGGGGACCTCTCTTTTAAATAAGTAAATTAAGATCATCTAATCCCAGTGAAGGACCTGGTTTACCAGTGCTTGATGGATGCTAGTTTCCTTCCTCTTTTTAATTCATCAGACCCCCCTCACATAAGTGGACCACCATAGCTGGCAGCCATTCACATTAATACCGAATCAATCAACCAACATGCATTAAGGGCCTACTTCATGTAAGGCACTGTGTGGGACCCCAGGGTGATATACACAACCGTATCTCCATTCAAGGAGATGTCAACCTTATTAGGGAATCAGTATATGAACATACAATAAAGTAAATAACAATAAAAGATAGTTTATCAACGCTAAAGTCATAAAACTCACCCTAATTGCCAAATGACTCTCTGCCTACATTCAAGAGGCAAAAGGTCCTATAAGCTAGATTGAAATGTATGGTTTCATGAAAGCAAAGGATTTGAGCAGGGCTTTGAAAGATGGAGTAGATTTAGGCAACCTGTGAGGAGGGAGAATTGTAGTTTATCCTGAGCAAACTTTTGGATATTTCCCCCCAGTGACCTTCAAAGATCTCAGGTACTTTTAGGGGAAGTGTTCTGCTCAACACAGGCTAAGTCAGCCACGTGAACACACCACTAAACACTGCCTTCTCCACCTCCTCCCCTCTGACAGCCTGCCTCCTTACCAAGCTTCCCCCCTCCTCCTTCCCCTATCTCAACATGAGACAAAACAGCCTTTCTTTTTTTCTGGGATTATTTAGAAGCAGTTTCCCATAATTATAGTAATCTTATCTTCTCTGAATTCACCAAAATTACCCCTTTTCTTTATATTAGCACCACTGCTACATGACAGACATTATTTGTAAGCTTTGTGCCATGGTGCAATGTTGTTTTTTAAAGTGACATCTGCTTAAATAAACTAATGTTCCTATCTAACTGACTCACTTGGTGAGAACATGTCCACATGCCAATGTGACTGGGTGGGGAGTGGGGGGAAATGCAGGAAGAGGAAAACATCTGGAAGAATATTTTTTGGTGTTTTAGATTAAGAATAAGACTATTTTATTTCCTACAGAAAAGCAGTGGACATTAGTTGAAGCAACAGCAATGACTAATTGTCTCACAATGTCTGAAACATGCCAAATTTCGAGATGAGTGAAGATGGTCATGCTTTTCAAATACATTTTGATGAACTTGGTGATTCTCACCCACATTTCCTTGTTCTCAACAACCCGAAAATTTCTCGGTTCATCTACCCTGCAGCTATGCCCTTCTGAAGTGAACCTCTTTAAGAAAGCACTGAGATTCCATCTGTGTACCTTCCTGCATTCACAACCTGTGTTTTTACATGTCCAGTGACTTCTGCTCCCGGAAATCCATCCTCAAATGGCCCTGAGAAGTCAGAGGAGGATGTGGTTCCCTGTCAGGGTCCATTTATTCATCACTTAGACTATTTACTGAGGTCCTACTATGTACCAAGCCTTGGGGACACAAAGATGGTAAATCAGAGCTCTGTCCTCCAGGAGCTCACAGTCTTAGATGGCCATGATCAAGAAAAGTATCAGGGCACCATGGGAGACTGACACCCAAAGCAGAACACAAGGGAGGGGGTAGACAAGGCTTCTCCGAGGAAGTGACACCTGAGTAGGATGTAAAATATTCATTTCTGCTTACAAACTTCAATCATCTCTCAGTGGCTGTTTCATAATATCCAAACTCCCTCGTCTGGATCTCTAGGCTCCGTATACATTGATCCCCTAGACATCCCCACCCTCTCTCTCTCCGCACCATCATGAATCATCAGCTCCTGCTGGGAAAGCCTATTCCCTTGCTTCCCCTGCACACCCCTTTATTCTTAACTCAGGGCATTTGCTCTCTTTATTCTTAACTCTGGATCTTTGCTCATGTTTTCTGTCTAAAATGAACCATTCACTACCGCCTCCACCAACACCACTAGCAATAAGTATTCAGATATACATCAGTTTGAGGGACCAGCTTATTTTCTTTATGAAACATCCTCCGATTACCCCAGTTCTTTAGGAAACTTTCTCTATCCACCTCAAACATTTTATAGCTTCTCTGAATTCCCATAGTACTTAAGCTATAAGTATAACTTAGATAATATATGTAAAATAATAGTTACAAACTCATAAAGCACAATGCAAGCGTGAGGTATGGCCATTATCTTAAACTGAAAAGGGAAATTTTGATGCCCCTCACCAACACTAACTGTTTTCTTAGGCAAGTAGGTTCTTTAGCTATAAAACTGAGAAAAACATATTTACGTTGTAAGCTTATTGTGAAGATTAACCAGATACATTGACATCCATACACAATGTCTGGCTTGTCATAGGCAGCTCTTGATGGAATGGTGACATTAGTGGGCATGTTGTTATTTCTCAAAGAAGTATTTTTGTTCCTTTTTGTTCAATAGACCAGGATAGGTGTGTATTAAGGTGGTAAGAGGCAGAAAATTTATCTTATGAAAAAAAGGTTTATCATGAAGGATAAAAGTAAACATCCTTCAGAGCTCTGCAACTTTTATCTCAAAACTCCAAAGAGAATTACAGTATTGTAATGGTTGATGATTCCCCATTTCCTGTATCACTGGCTCTTGGCAGGAAGACAATGGCTTGGCCCTGACACTCCCTTCCAGACTATGGGATCATTGTTCTCTAGTAGACAGTGTTTATCAAAAATGGAGGCACCTGCTGGCTGAGGGAAGTAGAGATGAAGGAGAGGGCAGGGTAGCAGCTGCTCTTTTTGGAAGGTAGTGCCTTTCTGACCTTTAGAATCAAAGGGGTCTCCTGTGTGGAACTTGGATGCTGAGCCATCAGCAAAACTTGAAGAATGGTTGTCAACGTGGGACATTTTACAGCCCCCACTGCCAGGACATTTGACAATGTCTAGAGACATTTCTGGTTGTCATAACTTAGGCAAGATGGGGGGATTCTATTGGTGTCTAATGAATAGAGGCCAGGGATGCAGCTAAACATCCTGCAATGCATAAGACAGCACCTCAACAAAGACGTTTCTGGCCCAAAATGTCAATAGTGTTGAGGGTGAGAAACCCTGCGTTAGAAACAGTTGTAACCCACAGTCCTAGGTTCTGCTAATCCTAGCTGAGTGATCAGAGCTCCAAACCATTTCTCCCCTATATCTTCTCTAGACTAGAGTCCAGAATGACCACACTGGAATTAATTAATGGAAATCAGTCAGCAAAACTTAAAGATCTAGTACAAACGTGACTTCCTCTATGAATTCTCCCTAGGTAGACTACCCCTTCCTGTGTCAGCCAGGGTCTGACTGCCTTAACTACTTACAACTGGGGGATTTTAATATAAAGAATTGATTCCAGGTGATGGAAGAGTTAAACTCAAACAGGATGGTGAAGCAACGTAGAGATTAACAGCCGGAAAGAAGCTACAACCACCCACGTACTAGAAAGAAGGAAGTCCATGTTACTAGAACCCGTGGCCAGCCGGAGTGGATCCATAAAGTGCAGTCATCACTGCAGCTGCATTTCAGCTTCTCCCTTTTTCCCATTGGCTGAATCCAGGTAAGGTCACTGACAGGGGAACCTGGGAGATGCAACCCGCAAGATCAGTCCTTAAACGAAACAAGAAGAGTGAAAAAAAAGAGGAGGAATGGGTCCGGTGTGCTGGCTTATGCCTGTAATCCCAGCACTTTAGGAGGCCAAAGCAGGTGGATCATGAGGTCAAGAGATCGAGACCATCCTGGCCAATACGGTGAAACCCCATCTCTAGTAAAAATATAAAAATTAGCTGGGTGTGGTGGTGCACACCTGTAGTCCCAGCTACTCGGGAGACTGAGGCAGGATAATTACTTGAACCTGGGAGGTGGAGGTTTCTGTGAGCCGAGATCGCACCACTGGACTCCAGCCTGGTGACAGAGCCAGACCCTGTCTTGGAAAAAAAAAAAAAAAAGAAGAGGAATGCCTAGGAGACTCAAGATCAACGCAGTACCCAGTGTATGCCTCTTCTGTGGCTCTTCTGTGACAATGATGTTGTCTCATCATTATCAATTTAAGTATGATTCCTTTCCCTTTACTCTTCTCCTACTGGTTAAAATACAGATGTGATGGTGGGAGCTGGAACAGACAGCCATGTTGGACCACAAGATAGAAGATGCAGTTTGAGGATGGCAGAGCAGCAAGACTGAAGGGACCTGGGTTCCTGATAATTGCAGAGCTGCAATGCTGGTCATCTAGACTTTTATATGAAAGAGAAATGAACTTTTAATGTGACTAATCAATTTCCTTTTTTGTTGTTGTTGTTTGTTTATTTGAGACATGATCTCCTGCTGCTGCCCAGACTGGAGTGCAGTGTTGTGATCTTAGCTCACTACAACTTACACCCACCAGGTTCAAGCTATTCTCCTGCCTCAGCCTTCCAAGTAACTGGGATTACAGGTGTGTGCCACCACACCTGGCTAATTTTTTTGTTTTTTAGTAGAGACAGGGTTTTGCCGTGTTGCCCAGGCTGGTCTCGAACTCCTGACCTCAGGTGATCCTAGGCTTCCCAAAGTGTTGGGATTACAGGCATGAGCCACTGCACCCAGCGAATTTCCATTATTACTTTAGTTCTCTCTTTGCATAGCAGCTGAAGCAAAATGCTAAGTAACACAAGCCCCTTTCCTCCTGGGTCTTGATGTCTAAAGCATATTAAAGATTCTCTTTCATTCGTTCATTCACAATGTGGAAACTAACAAGAACAGAGACAGTGCCATGGCAACATCATGTTTTAGAGGTATCTTTTGGGCATGTAAAATGTTGCAGCAACTCTCAAATTACCTTGCTTGAGCAAATATTTAATTTTTACCTTTATATTCAAAAAAAAATTTTTAGTCAGTAATTAACAGTATCAGTACGAAAAGGGGAAAAAATGCAAAATGACAAATGAAGTACTTTAGAACAGTGCTTCTTAAACTTTAGGATGGCAACAAAATCATCTGGAAAACTTGTTAAAACACAGACTTCTAGACCCCAGACTCGGAGATTCTGATTCAGTACATTTGGAGTGGGGCCTAAGAATTTGCATTTCTAAGCTCCCAAGTGATGTTGATGTTGCTGGTCCCAGGACCACACTTCAAGTGGTGTTAGTTTAGAATAGGATGCTGGAAGGATGGAGACCGTCAATGAAAACTGCCCACTGTCTTAAAATCAACCTAGATATTCTGCCTTTTAAAATCATACAAATGAAACATATAAAAAGCTGAGGTTCTCACATTTCTGGCATGGAAAGATCATTAAAGAACCAAGAGAAAAACTGACTTTAAGTTAAGGTGGCTTGGATAAAGTATCCAGGTGATTTGATAAAAGGGGAATTCACACATCTAGAAGGACCTTGGGAGTTTCATTGGGTATGGCCGCCTTGCTGCCAGTCTGTGGTCAGTTTAGCCACAGTTTTGCCAGCCACTTCGGCCAGGGACACAGACAGTGTTCTCACAATGTAGCAATTGCAGCAGCCTATTCTAGGCATAGGTGCCAGGGAGGATTTGGGGAGAACTGAGGAGACTTTAGATCCCTTTCAACCCCTCACAAATAAGCACACAGTGTAAGCTTTTTTAAAAAGCATGCTCACTATTCAAGCATGATTTCAATGCGAGTCTTCTAGCCTGCCACGCTCTTCCCACTAAATTACTACCCCTGAGTACTTCCTACACAGAAATGCCGGCACTGCCAGTGCCAAGGAGCGTGGGTTAAAATCCAGCCTCAGTGATCTAATCCATTTCTGTGAAGTGTGTATGAGATTTCACATAGACAGTAGGGCAGAATAAGTGATTTCACAGGCCTGGAAATAAATTATTGACTGTCTAAACATAGACACTAAATTTAGATATCGACAGAGCTTAACATAATACTTCCTTCCTCCTCCTTCCTTTTCCTGTTTCTCCTCCTTCCTCCTTTCTTTCTCTTTCTCTGCACATCTCTAACTCCCACCCTCTCATGCCCACCCCTCTGAACAGTCAGGGGGCTTTTTGGCACTGCTTGACTTCATCCTTAGCAGTTCCTCGCTCTTCTTTACTAAACTGCCAGAACCACAAAGACATCACAGCATCCTCCTTGCCTGACCAAATCTCTGCCAGGCCTTTCCGTTAATTAACCTGATTGGTCTGTAAGCGCTGTGTCATCTGGGCACCCCAGGCCCCTCTCACACTGCCTCTGAGTCTGAATGACCCAATCAGAGGAATCAAACCAGGACGGGCTTCCCTGCCTGCTTTATGTGCATGCTGGCTAATTGGGTTCTGTTTAGTTCGGAGACTGAGTCTACACAGTGAGGAGCCAACATATAACACATGAAGACTGATAATTTCTCGTCGACTGCCCCAGAATAAGGCTTTACATGTTATTTCAAAAATCTTCATTCCCTATCTCTATACCCTTAAAAACAAAATCCATCATGGAAAACCCGGTCCCTAAGTTGGAATTTTGGAATTCTGACGTCAGGTTTCTGAAATGACTGTCTTTTGTTTTGTTTTGTTTTGTCCTACGACGTATCTGCCAAACACATTGTCAAGTTTCTGGGTCTAGAGTTCTCTCAATTCTGCCTTTGGCCTTCCCCTCATCTGCATCATCACTGGTGGGAGTAACACTGTTCTAGGAACACAGAGGTGTCACATGAGTAAGAGATACAATTCTTCCCTGAAAACAGGTATTGAAACTGTCTCAGGTGCTATAAGCAGGGACAAAAGCCAATGTTCTAGCCATCCATCAACCATGTGGGAGGGTCTAGAACAAACTGAGGAGGAAGGTCCAGGAATGCATTCTAGAATGAACTCTGCCCCTCTGTGTGCATTAGGATTATGAGCCCTTCTGGGGTCAGGGTTACTATTTTAGAAATTTATCTATAGCTATCTAGTCCTAAATCTCCTATCATGGGGTAAGACAGCCAGCATGGGTCTCCCAGCCAAGATCACTTTATTGGGTCTGATATTGTTCTCTATTTAAAAAAAAAAAAAAAAAGCTAGATTGAAAGCATGCTCGGGCCAGGTGCAGTGCTTCATGCCTGTAATCCCAAAACTTAGAGAAGGTGAGGCAAGAGGATCACTTAAGGCCAGGAGTTCAAGACCACCCTGGGCAACATAGTAAGACTCCATCTCCACCATAAAATAGAGCAAAACAAAAATCATAATTGAAAGCATGCTAAAGAGCTATGAAACATTTCACCCAGGTATAGCTGCTTCTCAAGCCAAGGGGAAGAGGCTGTTCCTTAATTTCCTTGCGTGGATTCTCACTGAGAAAGTGAGATACTCACTGAGGTACTCACATAGGCACTCACTGAGAAAAAAAGAAGCAATGAGAGCAAAGCATGAAAACTGGAGATTCTGGAAATGTATCAGATCCAAGTCCCTGGGCTTAAAAGTCCTCAACAATATCCCCGAAAGCATGGTTTTAGGTAGCACTAACACACATACACGCACACACACAAGATAATCTGTAATTACTTTGGAGATTTTAATTAATATTTGATTTTCTGAATAATAATTTTAAAATCTAATACTTCTTTTGTTATTTTCTTAAATATTTTAATTCTTTTAATTCTTTTCTTTTTTTTTTTTCAGAGACAGAATCTCACTCTGTCACCCAGGCTGAAGTGCAGTGGTGCTATTATAGCTCACTGCAGCCTCAAACTCTTGAGCTCAAGCAATCCTTCCATGTCAACCTCCTGAGTAGCTAAGACTACATGTGCATGCTGCCATGCCTGGCTAAGAAATCTAGTATTTCTTAAGTGTTTTACTTCAACTTACAAATTTTGTTATTCTAGTTATACATCTAGAAAACTTCAGCACCATTTTTAAGAAAGAAATTTGCTGATTAAATACTCATGAACATTAAAATGCATCAATCAATTTAATCTATTTTATTTGCTTTGTAAGCACTTAATTATCTGACTAATAGAATCTTACCAAATATTTAGGTAGCTTTTATAAATATAATAAACAAGACTCAAAACAATGGTGAATCTTATATTATCTTAGCATTACCATGTTGTTTCTATACATAATTTCCCTTCTACTTTTCATATTAAAAGAATCACACATCTCAATCAATCATTCAGTTTAAATTTGTATCGTAAGTCTTAGCTGCTGGTGTTTCAACTATCTGTTGCTATGAAACAAACTGCCCCAGAATTTGGTGGCTTAGAATAACCACCATCTTACTTCCTCTTAGAGTCTGTGGGTTGACTGGGCTTAGCTGGGCAGTTCTCATTCAGTTGTAGTCGTGCAGGACCTGGGGCAGGCACCACCTGGAGGCTTGATTGGAGTGTGCTGGGACAGCCGGGCCTCTCTCTCACCAGCCAGCCCCAAGTGTCCCTTCTCCAAGTGGCATCTCCACATGGATTCTCCAGCAGGACAGCCAGACTACTCACATGATGCCACATGACTTTCAAAAGTGAGAGTTCTACAGTAGACACTGGGGACTACAAGATGGGGGAGAGAGGGATAGGGGAAAGGGCTGAAAAATTGCCTATCAGGTACTATGTTCACTACCTGGGTGACTAGTTCAATTGTACCCCAAGCCTCAGCACCACACAACATACCCTTGTGCAGCAAACCTGCACATGTACCCCCGAATCGAAAATAAAAGTTGAAGATAAAAGAGAGAGAGAGAGACCCAATGGAGGAAAAGGAGAAGCTACCAGTCCTCTTAAAGTTTAGGCCTAGAACTGGCACAGAGCCACTTTCTCCCCCTTCTGTTGGCTAACGTGAGTACAGACCAGCCCAAATTCAATGAGGGGACTGAACAGGAGTGTAAATATTGGGAAGTGTGGTTGATTGGATGACTCTCCTTAGAGACTAGTTACCACAGTTAGATAATCCAGTATGCCAAAATTTCTGAAAGCTTACAAATATCATAAATCCTATATATATATATAGGTATTTGCGATATTTTATTTATACATTATATATAATACATATATATAAAGTTCTTGTGACAAGAACTGCTGTTGCTCACCAATATCTGTGTTCTCTTCCTCCCAGGCACACAGCAATACCACATTTTCCAGCCTCCCTTGAAGTTAGGTGTGGCCATGTCAATGAGTTTTGGTCAGTGGAGTATGTGTGGAAGTGCCATGCCTCGCTCCCAGGCCTGGTCTGTCTGAGTGCCCTACTAGATTTAGTATCCATCATTGGTTGTTGCCTGAAGCAGTATTCACTATGATGGTTGCAAAATGATGGACTTTCAACTCTGACATTCCCCCCACACTTACTACTCATTACTTGGCTTTACTATAGCCAAGAGCCCTCCCTTCTCACCCATTTATGTGTTTGTTTATCTACTGATTAACAATATGATCTCATTGCTGTTCTTAATTCTTTTGGTGTTTAAATTGTCTCAGACTTGGGTGAATGAGAGCCTCTATTTGGTGGATGTTGTGTCTTTTTTTTCTTTCTTTTTAAAGAACTTTCCTACTTCCTAACATAAAAAAATACTCCAGACTTATTCTCTACCTGCCCTGTCCCAGATCTAGAATTTTCCCTTTCTCCAAGAAGCTCTGATTCCTTTCATGGGGAAATGCTATTTAGAAACCACATCGAGATGCTAGCTGAGCTCATTGCTATTGGGGTGTCTGTGCTTTTAGGAGACAAAGTTAGGAAATATATGAATGTTTATACACACACATAGACATGCAAACATATGTACATGAACAAGTGCACATATATACACGCACTGACATTTACACACACAATATACACAGTTTAGAAATCACAAGTTTGCACAGATAACATTAAATGCAATCCATCCCCACAGGGGATTTCCTACACCATTTCATATATGTCCATTCACCACACTGAAGACCTGGGACCCAACAAGATATGTGCATTTATTCATTTGCTTAATCCTATAATACATCTAAAGTAGTTTCAGAATTTCCTTGTTCATACAATCACAAAAAGAAAACCTACTCAAAACAGTTCAGGGTTTGTTTGCTGCTCTCCCCCTCCTAAGACTTAGGGTACGTAGTCAAATATCATGTTCTTAAGGTTCTTAAGTTAGCCAGCTTGCTCCAATTTTTCATTCTGTGTGGTTATGCAATTCATTCAAAATATCTTAGGGTTCATATGTTTTCATTGGTTTTCAGCATTAGGTTCTTTTCTCTTCCCATCCTTGTTGATTTAATTATATGTTTTTTAAAGAGGTAGAACATACACATGCATCTAAAAAACAAAACTGTACAGAAAGATGTTCTTAGAAAATGCCACTCTCTTCCACGTCCCTTCCTCTGCATTTCCCTTCCAACACCCTCTGTAGGTAGCTAACTTCAAAGTCTTCTGGTTTATCCTCCCTGTGTTTCTTTTTGTAAAGATAAATATATGCATATGTTTTTAAAATTTATTCTTTCTTATACAAAGGGAAATATATCATATATATATTCTTTTACATATATATGCTTTATATATAAATTTTTTTAACTTCACAATATCTTTTGGTAATCACTCCATATCAATTCATAGAGACCTTTCTCATTGTTTTCATAATTATATAGCACTATACTATGTGAATGCACCATAGTTTACTCAACTAACCTCCTATGCTTGTACATTTAGGTAACACAAAAAACATTTTCAGTATAAATAATGCTGTAATAAACTTTTGCATTTTTTTAATGTTACAGGCATATCTTTAAGGTAGACTCTAGGGTCAAAGAGTAAATGCATCAACAAAGTCACCTCCATAAATGTTGTACCATTTTACATTTTTATCAGCAATGTATAAAAATGCCTGCTTCCCCAGCCTACTAACACAGTGTATTGTCAAGCTTAGAAATTTTTGCCAGTCTTGACGGGTAGAAAATAGTATCATATCCTCCAGTTTCATCCATGTTATTGTAACTGGCACTATACTCCATGAAAGAAGCCAGATACAGAAAGAATAAGACTGCATGATCTTACATGTGAAATCTGAGGGAAGAAAAAGTCAAATACATAGAAACAGAGTAGAACAGTGGTTATCAGGGATGGGGAGAAGGAAGAAATGGGGAGATGTAGGACAAAGGGCACAAATTTGTCATTGTGTAAGATAAGTCTAGAGATCTAATGTATAGCACGAGGACTACAGTTATTAATATTGTATTATATATTGAAGATTTGCCAAGAGAATGGTTTTTAAGTACACTAACCACAAAAAAAAACTGTTAAATTGCTTACCTATAATAATCATTTCACCATGGATATTTACATCAAATATTATATTGCACACCTTAAATTTATATAATAAAATATATTATATAAATATGTACATAAATACATATAATGATAATGCATTAAAAGGAAAATAGTATCTCATCTATATATGTTGTATAATTTTTCTCAGAGCAAAAAGACACAACAAAAGAAATAGGAATGTAACCTCAGTGACCTGAGGTTCACAAACTAGAACACTCTCATCTCAAAAAGAGCAATTATCAACCAGTGATTTCAGCTGAGGAGTGAATTTTAGAACTGCCCATATCCAGAGCAATGCCTCTTTGCAAGCCTTGCTGAGTCCTATTTATAATGCACTCTGCCATTTGGAGATCTAATCCATTTGCCTCAAATGGGGTTGTTTACGCAACTAGACTCCCAAATTTCTGTCTACTTCTTTATTTAATTATTTAATAATCAATTTCAACCTTATTGCCTAAGGTGGGAAAATATTCCATATGCCAGCCCAGGTAGATTTGCCACTCAATTGACTCAATTAATATATTGATCACTTGACTCTATTAGAATTCTTTGCATATTCCTCTTCTCTAGAAGGACATATTTTGTATAGGTATGTAAATGGCTAACTGTGTTTGTATCTATTTCATACCTATATCTGGTTCTACACTTGTAGCTTCTAAGGTCGTGCTATATAAGACTCCAGCTTGTCTTTCAAGTCTTTTCCCCCACTTCTTCCACAGAGTCGACGCTCTAGATCATGAATTTTCAATGGTTTTTATAGTAGAAAATTTGTTTCAAATGAAATTCAATTCGTATAAAAGATGTATACAAAGAAAGGGTAAATTAGGTTATGGCCACTTGCTGCACAAAAGATTTCAAAACAATATTCTTTTATTCCAAAGATCAAAAAAATTCTTGAGGAAAGAAACACTTTCATTTAGCATGGTAAGTCTAGTTATTTTGTGTCATACTGTAAATTTTTTTCAACTATCTGTGATTTGTATCCACAGATTTCAAGATTCCTGAATGCAGAAACTCTGTGTGTATGTGTGTGTGTGTGTGGTGTGTGTGTGATGAAATAGTGACAGAATCCCCAAACAGAAGTCTCCCTAGGCAGGGCTCCTATTACTGCTTACCTTGGCTCCCCTTCCACTACCAGCATGCTGAACCAATAGGATTACAGTGAGAATCCTATCCTGGAATAAATATCCACTTAGGCTCACAACTCTATCTCCCCTTCTCATCTTTCTCAGCAAGTTACATAGCTCCAACCTTTCTACAGAAGTTCAACTTCCCCAGTCTGGTGAAGTGCTCAGCTAGTTTTTGCTGAGAGGGGCAGGTCTCATAGGTGACCCGCTAATTAATTAATTAAGCAAATAAGATCCACTGAATGAACAGGCAAATGAACGAAGACCAAAGCTACTCTTTCTAGACCTTCTGTCGCCTTTGTTTCCCACACCACCAACCTGGACAAGGATAGGCCAAGGCTTATTTTTGTTTCTTTTAGTGCACGGTCTTAGAGGTTTTGACCATATGGTCTATGTCACGCCTTCAGCATGGTCAAAATTCAGCCAATAATGGTGATGTTTGTTTCATTTCCAATATAGCACCCACATCCTGCAGATGCTATTTACTCTTCTAAGCAGCATCCTGAAACACTGAAGACACTGTAGCAGATGCTCCATGTGTAGCTTCACCTAACTGTGCCAGAGTTTCAGCTTTCACGTTGGAAATAAAAGTATGCACAAGGGTGGTAGGTGGGAGCGAGGCCCAGAGGGGGAAGGAGACAGAGGCAGGGAGAAGGAAGGATGTTGGCCTTGGCCTCGCTTGGAGGAGATACAGGGCTTTACAAGAGCTCACTAACATAAAGAATTGAGCCAAATGTTGCCAAAACTAGGCTGCCTGCAAATGCCAAATAATAAGAATCCTTTATCAGGAACACTAGGAACCTTTTCAGGAGAGAAGCATAAAGAATTCCGGGAAGCACATATTCAAAGCCTGTTTCCTAGGCAGCTGAAGCCACCCACCTTCTCTTGCACAAATGGAGCCAAATTCAGTTCTCAAATGTGCCGTTTGCCTTGGCTTTCAAAACAATCCTGGGAGTTCAGCTGATTTCTTTTGCTTGCTGAAAGAAGCCTGTAAGAGAAGGGTTTAATGCTGCTCTCTATCTGGTCATTGGAAATCCTTTCATTCCCAGCCCATCCTGCCTCCCAAGCACCCTACCTCAGCCTCAGTTCTATCTTTGCAGTAGCCTTGAGCTGAGTTGTCACTCTAGTCACTGTGGAAACGCAACAGAGCAGTTAACCTTCTTGCAGTTCTTTGAAGTCTTGGGGAGGAACAGAACAAATCATCTATTGCCTTCTTGCTGTCTTCTGGGACCCTGAAGGTAGCTTTAAAATTTGGCTTTAGTTGGAATATGGGACTTGAAGACAGATCTTGGGGAGAAAATGAGAGTTTGTTTAAATAAATTATAGCACAACTATGTGATAAAATATTACACAGCCATTAAGAAACATGTATAAGAGTACCTAATTATATGGGGGAAAGTTCAGGATAACGTATTAAATGGGGAAAAAAAGCAAGTTTCAAAAGAGAATGGTCTGAGGAAAGTGAAAATGTGTGTGTCTAGAAGGAAAAAAACACCGAATATCAATTGTGGCTACATCTGGGTATAGAACTGTGGATAGTTTTTAATTCCTTCTTTTTCTTTCCTTTCAAATTTTCTATGAGGAACACATTAAATTTTAATCATAGAAAGGATATTAATATAGAATGAAACAAAAATAATAAAGGAAATATAATGTACAAATTGGGCAAAAGTCATGCCACGTTATGACCAGAGAATTTTCCCTCACTTCACTAAGTTATTTCTCTTCCTTCCCCTTCTAGCACCTGTAGTCTCATCTTTACAAGTCGACATTGTTTTGTACATCGTCCTACAACTCTGATAGCTCACTGAAAGCATGTTCTGTTTCCCCAGGACTGCCTTTTATTTTTCTCTTGCACACAAACGCCCACCTTCAATGACTAAGAGTAGAGCTATACACACAGCAGGTATAAGGTTGAATAGTCATTTTAACAAAGCCAGAGTCACTATGAGAAGGAAAGGAATGTTAAGAGGTGCTAGGAAAGGGGTGAGTCAAGTGACCTAAGATGGAGGTGACAGAGGGATAAAGAGACAGACAGACAGACATAGACAGATAGATAGATGATATAGATAGATAGATAGATAGAGATAGATAGATAGATAGATAGATAGATAGATAGATAGATAGATAGATAGATAAGCAATTCTTCATCCTGATGCTTTGTATTCCCTAGAAGGAAGGTGAGGAGATCTTCTGAACAATTTTTTAATCTGAAAAAATTATCCCTGTCTCTCTAACACACACACACACACACACACACACACACACACACACACAGTCTGTTTCACATTAAGATCTGTAGCCCCCAGCATAGAACTTGGTGGTGCTCAATAACTACTCCCTGAATGAACGAAAAACAAATGCCCACTCTCCATTGTACAGTGCCCTTCCTTATATCACAGACCCTCTTTCAGATTAGGGAACACACTAAGCAGGCGGACTAAGAATCTACACAATCATGAAGTTCAGAGCCTCCACTAGGAGAAAGGAGTTCATCAGAAGTTGATGCAGCCAGGGTGGAGAGGACAGGCTACTTAATTAAAAAGCATTCCAAGGTCTCCTGGCTTCCCAGAAAGCCTGGCAAAGAGCACTGGGTAAGTGCATAACCAAACCCAGTCCTGTCCTGCTAGGACTGGAATGCCTTGCAGGGTAGGGATCCTGAGAAAGGTTAAGAGCAAGCCTTGGCGAATTGACAGTCCACCAGCCAGATGGGTTTTTGCTTTGGCTTTGTTTGACTTGACTTTGAGTGTGTTGTGTTTTATAAACACTTGATTTTAAATATCTCATTTTCAGTGGTGCAGGTGTGCTCCTATTCACCCTATTCCACATCCTCCCAGTCTTCCTCCTAGCAGTTTCTCCAATTTACATTACCCAACAGCTTTTGGGTTTATAACTTGTGCTTGGAATGAAGCCATGGGGAACAATGCCTCTACTACTGTAGAGAAGATAATAAAAATATTAATTATAGTAGCAAACGTCCAGTAAGTGCTTACAGTGTGCCAGGTACCATCCTAAGGGCTTTATGTGCAGGTATCATCTAACCTTCAACACAGGCTGACACTGTTGGGATTCTGTTCAGGTTCCTTTAGACCCCACTTATGAGTTCTGTGTATTCCTCTCCAGCAAATGTGTGCTTATGTGTTTAAATAGGGGACTTACAACTCTTTCCAGTGGATTGACTCCGAGCTACTCGGGCCTAGTAATTTACATTCTCCCCATCCCTTCCCAGTGATAATAATTGGCCACAGGATTACTTATACTCAAAGCTCCCCCACAGGATCAGGCTGGGGCTTCATTACAAAACACGTGTGCCTGACTACTACCCTTTTCCTGTCATACCTGATTATTTTCATCCTACATATGAGGAAAGTGAAGCCCAAATTAATTGCCTCAATGTACAAAATGGCAAGTTGCAGAACCCAGAGCTATCTTCAGAGGGATTTCTAAAGGTGTGTTAAAACACAAGATGAAAGAAATTAATGTGAAAAAGAACACAAGGCCTAGACTCTTCCTTTTGACACAGGATATCTAGATCATTTGTACAGTAGTAATGATGGCTTGTTACGTTGTGTCTGTCTACCTCTCTCTTCATCTGTTTGTCCTTCCCTTCATCTCCTCTAAGGGCTCTTCACTTGGAAAAACTGTGGCCATAGAAAAGGGTTTCGTTGAGGAATGAGCTATTTTCCCTGTGTAAAGAGGCTGACATACACGTTGATAGAAGCCCGTGATAGTAGATACCTTGGTCTACACAGCCAACAGTTGATCTACCATGTCACCATATTGACAAATAAAGCACTGCACAGCTTAGCTAGCTGTTTTTGTATTGTTGCCATATATTTGAACCAAATTGCATAAAAGCTGAGTCATATGTTCATACATTCAAAAAACATTTACTGAGATCTACTCTATACAAAGCACTGTGTTAAGATGGGATACAGCTACAAACCAGACAGACCTTTGCAAAGTTAGTCCACAGAGAGGTTATTCCTTGGGAAAATGCCATAAGTACATGTGAAGTAGAGACACTCACCTTTTTCATGCTCTGTGATAACAGCAAGATAAGGTCCTTCTCAGGCTGTCCTACAGGTCTGTCCTCTGAGGACCCTTAGGCTCCATGCTTTTTCTTTATTTTAATTTTTTTTTCTTTTTATATTGAGTCAGGGTCTCACTATGTTGCCCAGGCTGCTCTTCAACTCCCGGCCTCAGGGAATCCTCCTGCCTCAGCCTTCCAAAGTGCTAGGATCACAGGTGTGAGTCACTGCACCTGGCCTCCATGCTTCAATATTCTCTAAAGGCCACACAAAATACAGCTGAAGGCAAACCACAACCATGTTCCTTTGCATCTTCCTTAAATCGGTGACTTATTTTCTATGTTGACACCAGGGCCTTGTCATTGCAGTAGGTACAAGTATGGAGTCAGATGATTAAATAAATTCCTAAAAGACAAAGACTCCACTAAGAGGTCACCAAAGGGTGAGTGCAGTGGCCCATGCCCGAGGCAGGAGAATTGCTTGAGCCCAGGAGTCTGAGACCAGGCTGGGCAACATAGCGACACCGTGTCTTTGCAAAAATATTTTTTTAAATTAGCCAGGCACAGTGGCACATGCCTATAGTCCCAGCTACTTGGGAGGCTGAGGTGGGAGTCCTAGCTACTTGAGCCCAGGAGTTTGTGACTCCAGCCTGGGAGAAAGAACAAAACCCTATCAAAAAAAAAAAAAAAAAAAAGAAGAAGAAGATTGTCAAAAGAAGTCACCTTAAAACTGAAAAAAATAATATGGTTTCTCCTGTGTTTACAGTTTTCTGAAGGCATCTTGAGTCCTTTTTTTCCTCTTTCTAAGAACAATGATACATCTTGGATCCTTCATAGTTACCTTTTTCACTGATGTTTTAAACACAAGTACAATGCAATCTAATAATAGTAATATTGAAAACCTGCTACTGTCTTCAAGACACTTTTTACTATGACATGCATTCTTAAACAGTAATTACTTACAAATAATAATTGATTTTTTCAATTTACTCTGTATAAACACAGTAAGGAAGATATTATTGTCGTGACCTTACAGATGACACAATTGAAGTTAGAGTTTTTAAGTTACATATCCAAAGTCATATGGTCTTGTTTCTACTATGCAAAGCCAGTGATTGATAATTTTATTTGAATGGAAATTTTCATTTGCTTTCACTTTTCTTACTTTCATATGTATCCCAGAAGGTATTTTCATCCAATGTCTATGTCTATTTAATTCTGCCTCAATTAAAAGAAAAATCAAAGAAAATCTTTTTTATTTTTGTTCCCTTAGTATATAAGATTATCTTGAAATTTGGTTATAAGGACTATAACATTTTAATATTTTCCACTCTCTTTCTATAATTGGACCATTACAGAAAATAGCCCTTTGTTCCTGTCTCATTGGTCAGGAAATTATTTTAATAATTAATTGATTTTCCACTCTCTTTCTATAATTGGACAATTACAGAAAATAGCCCTTTGTTCCTGTTTCATTTGTCAGTAAATTATTTTAATAATTAATTGATTTTGCTCTTTAGTTAAATTAGTTACAACATAATGTTGAACAAATTTTGTGGCCAAAATGTCTGGTGGGCAATTTAAGTCAATCTGTTTATTAATGATGATGATGATGATGATGATGATGATGATGATAAAACATGAGCTTGTAAGCTCTATAGTTCAAAAAGTGCATCTATTTAGTGTTATGAATTTAAGTGCAGTGCCTGGCACAAAGTAGGCATGACCTCGAGGGTATCAAAATCCAGAGTGAAAAAGGTAAACAATGAAAGAAGTGAAGAAGGCTGGCACAGAAAACCAAAGGAACTGTAAGTGAAATTAGCTAAAAAGGCTTGGTTGAGATAAAGGTTAAAATTACCGGCCTTTGAAAGAGAAATTCTACACTTTAACTTCAAAACTTCACAGCCTTTCCCTTTTTTTATGCCTCTTTCCTGTATCAGATCATCTCCATGCTCATGACGACTTATGAGTGACAATGATGGAGAAGTCCTAGGTGGTGTGCTAATATCTAGTTGGCTTTATGTCAGCCTTTAAATAACTTCTTTCCTACAGGATTATATTGCTGTTGATAAATGGAATTAAGAGAGGATAGAAGTGGAAATTGTTAATGGATGTAAAGGAGATCTGCAGAGATCATCTCCTGAGTTCAAGCCTAGGTATCTGTCTTTCACAGCAACAACAAAATCAGTTATTGGTGATGTTTACAGAAACCCAATCAATGAAACTGGGGCTTCATACGTTTTTTCATTTGTTTGTTTGTTTTTGCAGTAGCCCTCCGAGGTTCTTTTGAAAATCATGGACTCTTTTCAAAAGAAAAAAAAAAAGATATGCTTTTATATATACCCATCCTTGTTTTCAATTTTCTTCTGGCTCTCCTACTCCCTGATGGAACCATGGACATTGGATCTATGGACCTAGAGAATTTCTCTCTGGATAGTTTATAATGCCTCTTCTAGATCTAATATTTTCTTTATTTATGAGTTGATACAGTTGTATTCACATTCCAACACTGCCAAGTTTTTTTGTTGTTGGTTTGTTTTTGTTTTTTGAGACAGGATCTTGCTCCATCACCCAGGCTGGAGTGCGGTGATACAATCTTAGCTCCCTGCAGCCTCAACCTCCCAGGCTCAAGAGATACTCCCAGGCTCAAGTCTCCCAAGTAGCTGGGACTACAGGCATGTACCACCATACCCAGCTAATTTTTGTACTTTTTGTAGAGAGGTTTCACCATGAAGCCCAGGCTGGTCTCAAACTCCTGGGCTCAAGCGATCCACCTGTCTTGGCCTCCCAAAATGTTGAGATTACAGGCGTGAGCCACCACACCTGGCCCAACACTGCCACATTTTATCCATATTATCTGGGTTAAGTTTCTCAACCTCTCCAAGCTCCTGGCTCTTCATTGTAATTGTAAGGATTATATGAAGTCATGTGTACAAAAAGCCTTACCTCCTCCCCTTTGTCTCTGTGGTAGGCCAAATAATCCCCCCTTCCCAAGGATGTCCACACCAATCCCTGGGTTTTATACATGTGTTAAACTGTGAGGCAAAAGGGACTTTGCAGGTATAATGAAGGTTACAGATCTTATGACAGGGAGATGAGCCTGGATTATCTGGTGGGCCCAGTCTAATTATGTGAGCCCTTGAAAGCAGAGAAACTTTTCCACCTGGAGCTGGAGAGAAGTGGCGAAAGCAGCAGCGGGAGAAATGAGGCAGAGGAGAGGGCAGGGAGATGTGGAATGTGGGGATGCAATCAGCATTGCTGACTTTGAGGATGGATGAAAGGAGCCACAATCCAGAGAAGGCAGGTGGCCTCGATGCTGAGAATGACTCAGCCAATAGACAGCAAGGAAACAGAGACCTCAGTCCTACAACTGCAAAAACTTGGATTCTGCCAGCAATCAGAATGAGCCTGGAATTGGATTCTCCTACATAGCCTTCAGTAAGGAAAGCAGCTCTGCCGACATCTCAATTTTGGTATGGTGAAACCCTGGGCAGGACTCAGCCTAATCACCAAGACTTTTGATTTACAGAACTGTGAGACAATTAATGTGTGCTGTTTTAAACCATAAGTTTTTGGTCATTTGTTATGTCAGCAATCGAAAAAAAATACCCCTACATTTCCCTATTCTCATGACAACCTACTCTCCCAAGGGTGGATTGGTTAATTCCCCCATAAAGTGTATTTCAGCTGAGTTGTTGCTGTGCCCAGGTTTTTTGTTGTGATTTTTTTTTTCAAATTATATTTGCTCTTCTACTTATAAGTGAAAGAAAGTGTAGGCAGCAACAATCAGAATGGAGAAGGTGTTTGAAAAGATTGTCTTTTTCCTGGCATTTCTAAAGTTATACTACAGCAGAAGCTGCAAGTCCAGTTGATCTTTTCACAAGTAAGCCTCTGTGTGTTGGCCAGCACCCTGTCTTGCCTACCAAGACAACACGCTTCTTTGTTCAGACCTCCGACTCTCAATCAACTTTTCTCATCAGCCCTACATAGCCCCCACACCTGGGCTAATCAAGGGATTTCTCTGGGGACATGGACTCAGACTCCTGGTTGGTTTCCATGTATAAAGGATAGCTCTCAGGAAGCCAAGTGGATAGCTGGAGGAGGATAACACAGAACCTCCAGTAAATATTCTGCTGTGATGGAATCCGGAGTTGCCTTGCAGTTCCTTCAAACACTGTCATTGCTGAGAGCTGAGAGCTGATGCTGCAGTAGGATTTTATCAAGTTGCTCCTTTAAAGAGAGTGAGCCCCTGTTTTTCAAACACTCAGCCTGCTTGTATGGTCAATAGGCTATACTTCCCATTCATTTCCACAGGGAACGGGGTGATATGATTTGGCTCTGTGTCCCCACCCAAATCTCATCCTGAATTGTAATCCCTATAATCCCCACAAGTTGAGGGAAGAACCCAATGGGAGGTTATTAGACCATGGGGGCGGTTTCCCCCATGCTATAATGGTTTTATAAGGGACTCTTCCTGCTTCACTCCTTACTCTTCTCTCTCCTGCCGCCTTGTGAAGGTGCCTGATTCACCTTCCGTAAATTTCCTGAGGCTGCCTCAGCCACGTGGAACTGTGAGTCCATTAAACCTCTTTCCTTTACAAATTACCCAGTCTCAGGTAGTATCTTTACAGCTGTGTGAAAATGAATACACCAGGTAACTTGGCTTGGACCTATGGGGCATCATACCTGGGGAAGCAGATATCTGATGCACTTGGTCTGGATGGTCCCACACTGCACAATAGCCAAAATATGAACAAGTAGACACCAAGTGGAATAAGCTCCTGAGTCTGAGTGGAGGCCCTAGGGCTCATCAGAAAATATGATCACAGGGTCATGGGATGGCATCATGTGACTGACCAACTCAGTCTGACCATCATGTGACTGTACCAGAATTTTGAAGCAACATAGGAAAGAGAAGCTTGAATCTTTCCAGCTTCTGTAGCTGTTGTCAAAGGGACTTGATGCAAAGCACAGGACAGCAATTTTACTGTGTGCATTTCAGAAGATTTTCCGAATAACAGAACTGGAACTTCTCTGTCTCATGCTCAGGAGATTGACCTGGGTTTTCATGTTGGCTGAATTTCCACTGGCCTCTTTGATCTCTGGTTGTTCAATATGCCCTCGTGCTCAGCATTTCCAGGCTCACCATAGCTTTCTCTCATCTTTCTTCTTCCTGTCACAGCCAAGCTTTAGATTGTCTGGATTATAAATCCCAACTCATTAGATGGCCTATCATAGATTGTAATTTGCCTTTCATTACACTGTTCTGTATTATTTTTTATTGTTTACCCTGTAAAAATGTACATTCAGATATGTGAATGTTGCAGACATAGCTATTTGTCTAAGGTTCTGAATCAGGACCATGGAAGCAGAAGGATCCTCAGGATAGAGAGAGAACAGGAAACAAAGCCTGGAATAAAAATTATGGATTTAAATCCCTGACCACTCCACAGTAGCCTTGAATAACTATGAAATTTCTCTTTGCTCATCTTTTTGACTATAAAATAGGAGTAATTAGACCGATTTATTGTGAAGACTCATTGGAAATCCATGTTCTTACAACAGCCTCCAAGCCTTCTGGCTCTCTCACCCCACCTCCTCCCTATCTTATCTTCTACCTCTCTCTCCTTGTGCTCCTCCTGCTCCAGTCACACTGTCCTGTTAGATATTCCTCAAATACACCCAGAACTGTCTCCCAAGGACATGTGCACTCTCTTCTCTCTCCTTGGGAAGCTCTGTCCTTAGATAACCACATGGTTTGCTCTCCCATGTCCTTGGGTGAGCTGCTCAAGTCAGAGACCTACCCTCATCACCTATATTATTTAGAGCAATATCACACTGCCACTTCTACACCTCCCAACCCTGGTACTTCATAGCCCTCTTGAGTACTTTGTTTGTCCACTGCTCTTATCACCAACTGACATATTACTTATTTATTTTGCATATTGCTCTCCATTAAGAGTTGAGTTTGACTGTTTTATTCACTGTTGTATCTGCAGCAATTCTATGAAGCATGTTTAAAACATTTTAGGTGCTCAAAAAATCAATCCAGAAAGAGTGACTGAGAGAACTTATATAAAGTGCTAATGCCCATTACAGGAAGGGCATTTAAGAAACTGCTAATGACAATATATCTGATGGGTAGTTGCCTGAAAGAAACTCTTTTTTAGAGGATTTTCTTGGTGATTTAAAATTTAAACTTACTTTATTTGGTGACTTAAAATGTATACTTCACTTTGAAACTCTGAGATGAAATAATTTGCATCTAGGGAACTAGACTTAAATCTCCTTAGAAATAGCTAACTACCGCTCTGGTGGGTGACTCGAGGCTGGTTCTGTGATCCAAAATGAGAAATTCTCTCTGAAGAGGTAACAAAACAGGAAGTTGGAGAGGAGGGAGATATTTAGCTCCCTGAAGAAGTGGTGTCAATGGCATGGACTTTGGCATCAAGAGATCTGGATTCAGATCCTGATTCTACCACTTAATAGCTAAGGGACTTTGAGTAAAATTTACCCTTGCTGAGTCTTGCAGTCTCTTCCTTTCAAATGATGGTAACATTGTCTCACGATGTTTCTGCTTCACATGCAGTGTCTCATGTATGAGAAATAAGGCCATTCATATAAAAATGTTTTACAAACTATTAATCACTATGCAAGGATTGGCTATTGTTATTGCTTAGTGGGACTTGTAGGCGCTACAGGTTGTCTTGACCTCAAAAAAATGCCACTTAGTCATTTGTACAAGATTTTGACTTTGAAGTGTTAAGTTCTATTTCATGAATTTCTTCCCAGTCTGTGACTTTCTTTGCTTTGAGCTTTGATAGCCGTCTAGCACATTCACTTTTATATTCCGATGATACTTTTCTTCAAGAAACTCGAGATGCTTTGTAGATGATTATCTCATTCATTCTTGCAATTTGAAAAGAAAGAATAAAATTATTTTGAGTCTAGCAAAATGGAGAAAAGCAGGATCACAAAACCCAGGCTGGTCGGGCACAGTGGCTCATGCCCGTAATCTCAGTACTTTGGCAAGCTAAAGCAGGAGAACTGCTCGTGCTCAAGAGTTCAAGACCAGCCTGGGCAACATAGTGAGACTCCACCTCTCCAAAAAATTTTAAGATAGCCACGTATGGTGGCATGTATCTATAGTCCTAGCTACTTGGGAAGCTGAAGCAGGAGGATCACTTGAACCTAGAAGTTCAAGATTATAGTCAGCTCTGATCATGCCACTGCACTCCAGCCTGGGTAACACAGTAAGATCATCTCAAAGAAAAAAAAGAATCACAGGCTAATTTCTCATCTATGCATTGACCCTCATTTCCATGGAAGGAGGGCTTTGCACCCTCTATCTGGCCTGTGCCCATCCCTACCAGGTATATCAGGGTTTTAGCCAAGACATGAGGGAAGGAGAGAAGAGCTTTTACAGAATCTTGTGATAGAACAGGGAACTTTAAACCATTGTAGAGAGGAAATGCAGTGTTTCAACTCTTGTTGATTATGACTGTTAAACAAAAATTATAAAAAGCCACTGTTTTGGGCTAAGGTGATTGTTAAACAAAAATGATAAGAAGCCACTGTTGGCCAGGTGCAGTGGCTCACACCTGTAATCCCAGCACTTTGGGAGGCCAAGGTGGGCAGATTACGAGGTCAGGAGATCGAGACCATGCTGGCCAACATGGTGAAACCCCGTCTCTACTAAAAACACAAAAATTAGCTGGGTGTAGCGGTGCATGCCTGTAATCTCAGCTACTCAGTAGGCTGAGGCAGGAGAATCACTTGAACCCGGGAGGTGGAGTTTGCAGTGAGCCGAGATTGCGCCACTGTACTCCAGTCTGGCGACAGAGCTAGACTCCGTCTCCATTTTGGGTTAAGCTCCTGTACTAGGCCCCAACACACCATATTAAAAATCAGAATGGAGTCACCCATGCTAAAGTTTCATGTCACCAAACTGAAACTAAGTTGTTCTCTGAGCTTCTGAGAAATCAGGAGGGAAAGATAACAGCCCGTTTTCCAAACAGTCATGATAATGAATTAACTGTTTTAATCCTTTCAACAAAAAGTAACCAGAATAACCTAGTATTAACCAATCAGTTATCTTTCTATTGTTCTGTCTCCCTGTTCCTGCCTTACTAGGAAATGACCAATCTGCTTCTAAATCTTTGTTTCTGCTTTCTTCAACCCTTTCTGTCTATAAAACCAACCCCCTCTGTTCAACTCACTGGGATACTTCCTCCATTTTATGAAATGAAGTGTTGGCCAATTCAACTGAGATCTTGAAACAAAATTTGTTTGATTTCTCTTTTGATATGCTTTTTCAATGGGTACTGGGGGACAGGAAGGCACTATGGAACCATGAATACTTTGCACTTTCTAAGTCGCTGTCTGAGACCAGAAACAGATTGGTGGGGAAGTGGTTCAGCAAAAATTGGCTAAGCGTGAGTTTCTCTAAAAAAGGAACTTCAGGAAAGCCCAAAATTCAGAAAGGGCAGGACACATGAGGAAGCCACTGCTTCCTGTAAATGCTGGATTGTGTTTTTCCATAAACATTTACTTGTGTTCTTTTCTGATTTTTGTTTTTACCTTGGCTCTCATCCACCAAATGGATAGAAGTACAGGTTTCATCAAGGGCCCAGCAGCCAGAGGAACAATGGTTCTATCCGCATCAATGTCCATGCCCTTGGATGTCACTTAACCTTTCTCTGGCTATTCTTCCTGGTCTTTCAAATGGACATGACATTACTTGACCTTCTGTAAATCATGGTATTAATATGAGAACAGAGCAAAATTCTATGTAATCCACATGTAAGCTGGATGCACATTATTCTTAAACTGTCAAATGAAATTGCCTCAAAATCCCTACTACATGTGTTGAGAAACTTGGTCTTCCTTAGGATTCTTAAATTTCTTAGAGAAATTTTTCCTAGTTTACCTGGCTCTGAATTTCTACCTCTGCCAAACTACTTCATTTTATAGAGCACCTGGCCACCCATACATGTATTAATCACTTTTCTGTACTGTTTTATAACTTTGTGAGACAGCATCCTAATTACTTCCAGAAAACTGCCAATCCAAGTGTATGCTTGTATAAGACTTTCATTGAAGGTTTGAAGAATGGAAGGTTTTAATATGGCAGTTTTGCAGAAAATAAAAAAGAAAAAGTAGACATGAGGGTACTTAAGTCCTCAGGCTAATCCTCCTCCAGACATTTCTTACTGGTCTCCACAGCCAGGTTTCTCAGCCTCTTATCTTATCTTCTCCACAGATTTCTGTTAACTTCTTATGCATAGATGTTTAGCTATCAGTGTTGACCTCTGGACCTCATCTTCCTCCCCCAATATGGTCTATAAGGTCATTTTGCAAGACACAAGGCTGCCCCTCCAGAGAAAAGTTATACTGCTAAGGTGGGAGGCAGGAGCAGCTATCACCAGTTATCTTTTCTAATAACACTTTTTACATTCTTTGCACCATATTTGAAAACTCTGTATTTTTAGCAAGAAAATGTTCTTCATTGAGTTCTTATTAGAATGAAATCTGACATCTAACACATGTTTTTTTGAAAATGTTATCAGTTGCTATTCTACACATCTAAACTTCATCAAATAACTGATTTTTGAAAGTATAATAACAAACTATTGTGAAATTCTGAAGCCCCTCTGAAGCCCAATAAATTTTGACAGTTTTATTGGAGCCCATCGTAGTACATGTCAGTGGGAGCAAGGTGTGAAAGGGACCTTCAGGGAGAGGTAAGGCAATAGTTTTCTAACATTCTTTTTTTTTTTCTTGCAATCTGTTCTCCACAGGACAGATGAAGTAACCTTTGATAAATGCAAATCAGGCCATCTCATTCCTTTGCTTGAAACCCTTTGGTGGTTCCTCATGTATTTATGTGTCAGTCTTCCTTCTTACTCCTGTCCAGGTAGGATGGATTCTCAGTTCCTCTAAGACACCAAGATCTTTCCCACACCAGCACCTTTGCTACCACCCATCCTCATCTCCAATGCCTGGAACAAAATTGCCCCAGCTCTGAACATAGCAGCATTTCCCTTGCTCTTGGCATATCTGGATCCTTCTCACCCTTTTAACCTCAGTGTAAGCATAAGCATCGCTTCCAGCTGAAGATGTTCTCTTACAGACTCTATCCACACTCATGCTCCTAGCATTCTTCATCTCCTCCTCCTTTTCCCCCTTTGTATCACTTACCACAATCTGTGATTATTTTATTATTTACCTGCTTGCCTCTTTTCTGTCTACTCCACTAGATCAGGAGTCTGCAAACTTTTTCTGTAAAGAGCCAGATAGTAAATATTTTAGGTTTGTGCCATACACTTTCTGTTGCAACTACTCGACTCTGCCACCGCAGCATAAAATCAACTGTAGACAATACATAAACAAACTAGTGTGGCTGTGTTCCAATAAAACTTTATTAATGGACACTAAAATTTGAGTTTCATACACTTTGCATGTGTCATAAAAATTTTTTTTCAATTTTTTATTATGTTTTAAAATTTAAAAACCATTCTTATCATGCAAAAACAGATGACAGATTAAATTTGGCCCATGGGCTATAGTTTAATTACCCTTGCAATAGATTGTAAGCTCCAGAAGGACAAGCGTGAAATCTTTTGATTAACCACTGAATCTCTAATATCCAGCACAATATTTGGCACAAAATATGTACTCAAAAAATATGTATTAAAGGAATAGGGCAATGATACGAAATTCAAAACAAAAGACTTGTGGGAAGTATGAACTGGTAGAAAAGCCAAAGGAAAAACAAAGATAATAGTAAAAATGTGATCACAGGAAAGCTTCTAAGCAAAAATTGAATACAGGCCCCTAAATGTCATGTCCAAAACACACGCCGAAATAAATATGTGCTCTCCCTAGGTAGCTCGCCACCCCTCCATAATACTGTGACAGTCCAGTAGACTCAAAGGAGAGGTCAGCATATATTAGTCCCTATGAGGTTCAAATATATATGATGGAATGTGGTAGATTTCATTATTTGTATGCTATTGAGACTGGAAAATATTTGGTTTGTTAGTGATGGAGGGAGCTGTTGTTATGTATAATCCAGTGGGTCCTTTAAGGTTTTGGAAGTCCGGGTTATATAAGAAAATAATTTTAAAGTGTAGCCATTAAATGACTATCATCTAAGTTGGTTTAAGAAGTTAATGATTCAAAATGTGAATAATTTAAGATCTGTTTTCCAAAATAACTGTACACATTTTAATTTAAGCAGCAGTGAGAATAGTGATATCAGTGCCACTTGCAGAATTTGTTTGTGTGGGTGCATGTTGCATCCTAATAGACCAAAAAAGAAAAAATTCTGCTACTTTGTTCTGAAGTTGACTTTTTATTCAAATTTTTATCATTTTTTTTTTTGTTCATCATGTCCTTGGCCCCTCCATTTCTTGAGGATTTTTGTTCACTAATTTGCATGAGGCTCTAATATTTTTAATATTTAGGGAGAAATTTTACTTTCCTGACCTCATGTTTTGATGAAGAGATTTCTCTTAGAGAAAGGATTCTTCATCTGAAGTCCATTGGGCATTGAGTCTGGGGATAAAAATGGCAGGAGCAGGTGTCTTTGAACTTTAATAGGAAAATTTATACCTTTATTTTTACTAACTGTATTAGTCTATTCTCACAATGCTATAAAGAACTACCTGAGACTTGGTAATTTATAAGATAAGAGGTTTAATTGACTTAGGTTTAATTCTGTAGGCTCTACAGGAAGCATGGCTGGGGACGTCTCTGGAAACTTACAATCATAGTAGAAGGCAAAGAAGAAGGAGGTACATCTTACATGGCAAGTGCAGGAGGAAGAGAGAGAGAGTAAAGGGGGAGGTGCTACACACTCAAACAACCAGATCTCGTGAGAACTCACTTACTATCATAAGTACAGCAAGGGGGAAATCTGCCCCCATAATCCAACTACCTCCCACCAGGTCCCTCCCCCAACATTGGGGATTACAATTCAGTGTTAGATTTGGGTAGGGACACAGAGCCAAACCTATCACTAACCTTTACTTGAAGTTAGTATTTCTCCAACTCTAATGTAGGTAACCAACCACATCGATTTAGCAGTACCTGTAACTCCGCCATCAATAGAAACCATAGATATTTTTATATCACATTACATATATTGAAATATGTGTTGTGCTACCCACAATTTCAAAATTATAGTAATTATTGAATCTGCCAATAGAGAATAATGAGCTAATTAATTTAATGGGCTAATTAAGAAGGATGTATTTTACTAAACCACAAAAAATTTTGAATTTCAGTACACTTAGCTTCCTTTGCAATTCTATGTGCCTTATTGACTGAATTTACAAATGTAATTTTGAGAAGGGGATCCACTGACTTCACCAAATTGCCAGTGTGGTCCATGGCACCAAAAAATTAAGAATTCCTGCCCTGGAATAACACTCATAGTTTCTTTCCACCCCTTCTCTTCATTTTTTTTTTTTTTTTTTTTTTTTTTTTTTTTTTTTGTGGGAAAAGAACAAACTCATCTAATTCGTAAGGAGTTAGAGAAGAAGCAGAGCACTTTCTACTCATCAGAATCAGAAACACAGAAGAGGCATAAACACAGGCTAAGGTGTGTAGGCAGGATCTGGCATTGCTCTGAGCATGCCTGTTACCAAGGAGTCTGCACTAGCTTTGACCTTCCATCACAATGCCACCACAGAACTCATATTAGAAGACACACAGAAGAGGTATCACTGATGTCACTTCATGCTGCACTGACTCTACCTGTGAGAAGCTTGGTATAATGGCCAGTTTATCCCTACTCCATCTGTCCAATGTCTGAAGAAAAGCTAGAGCTAGGTCTCCTGCTGCCTCCCCAGCAACACAACCCACAATTCCCAATACCCTACCTCTCCCTGAAGGCGCAGGCTTGCTCAGAGTCACACACAGGGCCCCATAATTAAAGTCTCTGCCTTCAAGTGACACACACACTGAGAGACCAAAATCTCTGCCATCACAGCCTCCATTTGAGTCCCAGCTCAGACTTTCCCACTGCCTCCTTCTGCTTGTGTCCGCCACCTCCTGGCCTGCTTTTCTCTGGGCAAACAACCAGCACTAGCCATTGTAACTGATTCTGGGTTCTGGGTTCTGTGTTCATCAAATGACCTCCATTCACCACAGTTAGCTCCCTTTCATCTGCTTCTTGTTTTTATGTTTGCATTTTGTTTCCATCACCCTATTTTATTTTTTACAAGTTCTTCATTATGGATCTCTCTAAGCTGAGAATAACCTGAGTCTTGTCAGTCCCTGAATATTCCTGAAAATAAATTCCAGATGTTATTCCCTGACCTTTGTAAGAGGGACACCAGAGGAGTGTAAATGTTACCCTCTTTGGATTTCTCCAGTTGCTTAACAGATGGACCCCACCTGGAGGTTGGAAGTAGGGAAAACCTTTCCAAAAGCATCTCTTAATTGAGCCAGGCCTTGTCTGGATTGTGCAACTTTTAGAGTATTTGTGCATCTTCTGTAAATATTGTGGGGAAAGATACTGAAGCCTAACTCTTTCCCCACTCACCCCTAAGTGCTTGACACCTGGTACCTGCTCTAGACTGTTTTCATGCCTCTCCCATCCTTGCAAGGGGACACTTAAAGATAACAATGTAGACTATGGCCAGTGGTGCATGCAACTGGAGTTATTTGAGATTCCCCTGCCACAGCACTTCCATCAAGTCTCAAAAATGAACACAATGCTGGGCCAAACTCTCCCATCATCTAGGGAATCTCCTGGCTTTTACACCCAGTCCCATCCCCTCACACACAGTTTTCCTCAATCTCTGCTAGTGATGGTTGAGCCCCAGATGCTACCATTGACCACTTCCCCATTCATCTGCTCTCCGACTCTGGGCAGCCTCATTTGTTCCAGTTCACCTCAGTTAAGAGAGACCAACAAACACCACATTGACAGAATGAAGGATAAAAATCATATGATTATCCCAACAGATGCAGAAAAATAATTTGACAAAATTCAACATACTTTCATTATGAATACTCTCAATAAAGTAGGTTTAGAAGGAATGTACTTCAACAGAATAAAGGTCATATATCATAAGCCCACAGCCAGCATCATACTTAGCAAACAAAAGCTTTTCTTCTAAGCTTAGGGGACAAGAGCACCTACTTTCACCACTTCTATTTAATAGTACTAGAAGTCCTAGCCAAAGCAATTAGACAAGAGAAGGAAATAAAAGACCTCAAAATTCTCAAGGAAAATGTAAGATTGTCTGTTTGCAGATGACACAATCTTATAGATAAAAAACTCGAAAGACCCCATCAAAAAATTGTTAGAACTAATAAATAAATTCAATATAGTTGCATGATACAAAATCGACATACAAAAATCAGTTGTGTTTCTATATGCTGAAGACAAACTATCTGAAAAATAATAAAGAATACCATTTCAAAATATAGAAAAGTAAATAATGATCTCATTTTAAAATACAGGAAAATTAAGAAAACAATCCCATTTAAAATAGCAAAAAAACAATAAACTACTTAGGAATAAATTTAACCAAAAAGGTAAAAGACCTGTACACTAAAAACTATTAATATAAGACACTGATGAAAGAAATTGAAGACACAAATAAATGGAAAGATGTCCTATGGAAGAATTAATATTGTTAAAATATCCAAAGTGATCTGCAGATTTGATGCAATTCCTATCAAAATTCCAGTAACCTTTTTTTTTTTTCAGAGACACGGTCTCACTCTGTCACCCAAGCTGGAGGACAGTGGCGTAATCTCAGCTCACTGCAACCCCTGCCTCCTGGGTTCAAGCAATTCTCCTGCCTGAACTTTCCAAGTAACTGGGACTACAGGTGTGCACTACCACACCTGGCTAATTTTTCTATTTTTAGTAGAGACAGGGTTTCACCATGTTGGCCAGGCTGGTCTTGAACTCCTGGTCTCAAGTGATCCACCTGCCTCAGTCTCCCAAAGTGCTGGGATTACAGGTGTGAGCCACCACACCTCACCACCAATAACATTTTTAATAAAAATTTTTTAAAATTCTAAAATTTGTATAGATTCACAAAAGATCCTGAAAAGCTGAAGTAATCTTGAGGAAAAAAAACTGAAGGTATACACTTATTTAAAAATACATTACAAAGCTGTAGTACTCAAAACAGCATAAGGGCATAAAAACAGACATATAGATCAATGAAACAAAATAGAGAGCCCAGAAATAAATCCTCATATATATGGTCAAGTAATATTTGACAAATGTGCTAAGAATACACAAGGAGGAAAAGACAGTCTCTTCAATAAGTGGTGTTTGGAAAACAGGACATCCACATGTAAATGAGTAAAATTGGAACCCTATCTTACACCACACACTAAAATTAACTCAAAATCAATTAAAGACTTAAATATAACACCTGAAACCATAAAACACCTAGAAGAAAACATAAGGAAAAAGCTCCTTGACATTAGTCTTGACAATTACTTTTTTAGATATGACACTGAAATCACAAGCCCCAAATGCAAAAATAAACAAGTGGGACTGTATCAAGCTAGAAAGTTTAACACAGCAAAGGAAATAATCACCAAAATGAAAGGTAACCTCAAGATTAGGAGAAAATATTTACAAACCATATGTCTGATAAGAGGTCAATATCCAAAATATATGAACTCATGCAACTCAGCAAAAACAAAACAAAAACAAACACAAATATTCCAGTTAAAAACTAGGCAAAGAAACTGAATAGAAATTTCACTAAAGAAGACCTAGAAATGGCCAACAGGTATATGAAAATATGTTCAACATCACCAATCTTCAGAGAGAAATGCAAATCAAAACTTCAATGAGATATCACTTCACACCTGTTAGAGTGGCTTTTATCAAAATGACAAGAGATAACAAGTGTTGATAGGAGGTGGAGAAAAGGGAACCCTTGTACACCATTAGTGGGAACGTAAATTGGTACAGCGATTATGAAAAAACAGGATTAAGGTTCCTCAAAATCTTTGAAATAGAACTATCATATGATCCAACAATCTCACTTCTGGGTATATACAAGGAAACAAAGTCAGTATCTCAAAGATATATCTGCATTCCATGTTCATTGCAGCATTATTTGCAATAGCCGAGACACGGAAACAACCTAATTATCTGTCAACAGATGAATGGATGTGTTAATTAACCTGATTGTGGTCATCATTTTGCAATGTATATGTATATCAAATCATCACATTGTACTCCTTAAAAATATACAACTTTTTTTGGCAATTTACCTCAATAAAGCTGGAGAAAAAAGATCAACAAAAGGAAACTCCCCTTCATCCAAGTTGCAGCTTGAGAAAGCACCTTGTCCCGGCCATAGCAGTATGTGCCAGACGAACAGTGTCAGAGTAGAGTTTTGGTGTGAAGCATCTTTTCCTCCAGGAGACCTTTTCCTCCATAGAACTGCCATCTCTGAATGCTTAGTGCCTAGCACTGCCCTGGAACTCAGAAGACTCAAAAGAAGGAACAGGGAATATACCTAGACTTTAACCTTGTTGATACTATAGTACCTGTCCTTAGTACATTGTAGAGGCCACCCTGACTAACTGGAAGTCAAAGGAGAAATACCAAGTAGAGGAATGGCCTAGAAAGCCTGTTATATGAGAAACTGTGGAAGTCTAATTTAGCATGGAATGGCCCAATTTGAGAAAAAAGAATATTAAATGGGACATGACAGTTGTTTTCAAGTACTTCAGGATGGCCACATGGAGGACAATCAGACTTATTTTGGATAATTCCAAGTGTGTGTGGGGCAGACAGAAATAGGACCAATAAGTGAAAGTTATAGGGAGATAATATTCAGCTTATTATGGAAGAATTTTTCACTGAAGATTGAGTGGTTCAAAATGGACCATGCTGGATTATGAGGTTGTGAGCATCCCACTACTGGAGATGTTCAATATACAATAAAACCTGCTCAACAGAGAATTTCTACATTGACTAGTATAATGGAGCAGATAATCTCTGAAGTTCCCACAAACTCTAATATTTTATGATCATATCAAGGAGGAGAGGAGAAAATGGAAGTGACGTTCCATACCATTGATACTTATTGAACCTCTACTGTGTACTGTGATACTGTAGTTTTTAGGCCAGGTGCTGTGCAAAGTTTTGGAGCTGCCAAGAAGGGTACGATAAGATGTCCTGACTCACTGATTCATCCACTCATGTAATAGATGTAATTGTATATGAAAAGCAGATAGCAAAGTAGACAGTGTGATTATTTCTACCTGAGTAGGCTGGTGAGGACTTTAAAGTTAACACCAAGGCAGGCTTTCTAGAAAAACAAGTCTTTGCCAGGAAGCCATTCTAGACAGAGGGGTTTCCCAAGCAAGGCACCAGAAGAGACAAGAAAGGTCTTATTTCATGTGCAGACATGCCCTCCTACACATATAGAAAATGCCAGTGTGACAAATACACACTCATCACTGGCAAACTAGGTCAAGCAGCAAAACGAGACCCAAGCAGCAAAAATACGCAATGGCAGTGTGAAGAGATATGACACGGTAGATAGTAAAGAGGAGGGTTTCTCACATGGGGCCCTGCCAAAGGGAGCCCAGGACTCCTGGGAACACTCTCACCTCTTGTCTCCTTCAGCAGCCCTTTTCCAAATTCTTTCAGGACTGAGTCTTCATTCTTCTCTAGCATTACCCCAGCTCTCCTTGATAAGACTTGAGAGCAGAAACCTGTAGCTTTTTTCATGTGAATCACCATATAGCAGATTAGGGGAGAAGATGGAAGTAGGGAGGGGACATCTGAACAGGGACTGTATGCTAGAACCAGCACTTAGAATATTCCCCACACTATCACAGGAGAATACCCGGAAGGTCAGGCAGGCCTAGCTTTCACTGTCTCTCTTTGAATTTGTTCAATGATTTTTTTGTTTTTCTTATTTGGTTTTTACCCTATTTGCTCCTTACTGATGACTCTAAGTGAACGCTGTCTTTTCTATCCAACCTCACATATAATTATTGAGTACTTATTCTGTACATTTTTCTACAAAACTTTATCTGTACTTCTCCCCTGTTACTATTTATTTGTCCCACAAATAATCATTGAGCACATAAAATGCACCAATCACTGTTTAAGATTTTTTTATTATTATTATACTTTAAGTTCTGGGATACATGTGCAGAATATGCAGGTTTGTTACATAGGTATACACGTGCCATAGTGGTTTGCTGCACCCATCAACCCATCATCTACATTAGATATTTCTCCTAATGCTATCCTTCCCCTTGCCCTCCAACCCCAACAGGCCCTAATGTGTGATGTTCCCCTCCCTGTGTCCATGTGTTCTTATTGTTCAACTCCCATATATGAGTGAGAACATGCGGTGTCTGTTTTTCCTGTTCCTGTGTGTGTTTGCTGAGAATGGTGGTTTCCAGCTTCATCCATGTCCCTGCAAAGGACATGAACTCATCCATTTTTATGGCTGCATAGCATTGCACGGTGCATATGTGCGACATTTTCTTTATCCAGTCTATCATTGATGGGCATTTGGGTTGGTTCCACATCTTTGCTATTGTGAACAGTGCTGCAATAAACAAGTGTGTGCATGTGTCCTTATAGTAGAATGATTTATAATCCTTTGGGTATATACCCAATAATGGGATTGCTGGATCAAATGGTATTCGTATTTCTAGATCCTTGAGGAATTGCCACACTGTCTTCCACAATGGTTGAACTAATTACACTCCCACCAACAGTGTAAAAGTGTTCCTATTTCTCCACATCCTCTCCAGCATCTGTTGTTTCCCGACTTTTTAACGATTGCCATTCTAACTGGCATGAGATGATATCTCATTGTGGTTTTGATTTGCATTTCTCTAATGATCAGTGATGATGAACTTTTTTTCATATGTTTGAGGGACACATAAATGTTTCTTTTGAGAAGTGTCTGTTCATATCCTTCACTCACTTTTTGATGAGGTTGGTTTTTTTCTTGTAAATTTGTTTAACTTCCTTATAGATTCTGGATATTAGCCCTTTGTCAGATGGACAGATTGCAAAACTTTTCTTCCATTCTGTAGGTTGCCTGTGCACTCTGATGATAGTTTCTTTTGTTGTGCAGAAGCTCTTTAGCTTAATTAGATCCCATTTGTCAATTTTGGCTTTTGTTGCCATTGCTTTTGGCATTTTAGTCATGAAGTCTTTGCCCATGCCTATGTCCTGAATGGTATTGCCTAGGTTTTCTTGTGTGATTTTTATGGTTTTAGGTCTTATGTTTAAATCTTTAATCCATCTTGAGTTAATTTTTTTATAAGGTGTAAGGAAGGGGTCCAGTTTCAGTTTTCTGCATATGGCTAGCCAGTTTTCCCAACACCATTTATTAAATAGGGAATCCTTTCCCTATTGCTTGTTTTTGTCAGGTTTGTCAAAGATCAGATGGTTGTAGATGTGTGGCATTATTTCTGAGCCCTCTATTCTGTTCCATTGGTCTATATATCTGTTTTGGTACCAGTACCATGCTGTTTTGGTTACTGTAGCCTTGTAGTATAGTTTGAAGTCAGGTAGTGTGATGCCTCCAGCTTTGTTCTTTTTGCTTAGGATTCTCTTGGCTATATGGGCTTTCTTTTTGTTCCATATGACATTTAAAGCAGTTTTTTCTAATTCTGTGAAGAAAGTCAATGGTAGCTTGATGGGGATAGCATTGAATCTATAAATTACTTTGGGCAGTATGGCCATTTTCACGCTATTGGTTCTTCTTATTCATGACCACGGAATGTTTTTCCATCTGTTTGTGTCCTCCCTGATTTCCTTGAGCAGTGGTTTGTAGTTCTCCTTGAAGAGTTCCTTCACCTCCCTTGTAAGTTGTATTCCTAGGTATTTTATTCTCTTTGTAGCAATTGTGAATGGGAGTTCATGCATGATTTGACTCTCTGTCTATTATTGATATATAGGAATGCTTTTGATTTTTGCACATTGATTTTATATACTGAGACTGCTGAAGTTGCTTATCGGCTTAAAGAGATTTTGGGCTAAGACAATGGGGTTTTCTAAACATACAATCATGTCATCTGCAAACAGAGACAATTTGACTTCCTCTCTTCCTATTTGAATACATTTTATTTCTTGCTCTTGCCTGATTGTCCTGGCCAGAACTTCCAATACTATGTTGAATAGAAATGGTGAGAGAGGGCATCCTTGTCCTATGCTGGTTTTCAAAGAGAAGGCCTCCAGCTTTTGCCCATTCAGTATGATATTGTCTGTGGGTTTGTCATTAATAGCTTTTATTATTTTGAGATATGTTCCATTAACAGTTTATTGAGAGTTTTTTGCTTGAAGGATTTGGATTACGTTTACTGATCTGCATATGTTGAACCAGCCTTGCATCCCAGGGATGAAGTCAATTTGATTGAGTTGGATAAGCTTTTTGATGTGCTGCTGGATTCAGTTTCCCAGTATTTTATTGAAGATTTTCACATTGATGTTCATCAGGAAAATTGGCCTGAACTTTTCTTTTCTTTTTTTGTTGTGTCTCTACCAAGTTTTGGTATCAGGAAGATGCTGGTTTCATAAAATGAGTTAGGGAGGAGTCCTCTTTTTCTGTTGCTTGGAATAGTTTCAGAAGGAATGGTACCAGCTCCTCTTTGTACCTCTGGTAGAATTCCACTGTGAATCCATCTGGTCCTGGGCTTTTTCTTGTTGGTAGGCTATTAATTACTGCCTCAATTTCAGAACTTGTTATTGGTCTATTCAGGGTTTTGATTTCTTCCTGGTTTAGTTTTGGGATGGTGTATGTGTCTAGGAATTTATCCATTTCTTCTAGATTTTCTAGTTTATTTGTGTAGAGGTATTTATATTATTCTCTGAGGGTAGTTTGTATTTCTGTGGGATCAGTGGCGATATCACCTTTACCATTTTTTATTGTGTCTATTTGATTCTTCTCTCTTTTCTTCTTTATTAGTCTGGCTAGCAGTCTATCTGCATTGATCTCGCTGGGAGCTGCAGACCAGAGCTGTTCCTATTCAGCCATCTTGCCGGCCACCCCCAAGTCTTCAAGAATTAATGATATAACAGTAAGCAAAACACACAGAACTCTCACTTTTCTTGGGAACTTCTCTTTTATGTTCCCTCCCCCACTGTCCCTGGCCCCCAGCCTTGAGTGCAATACCGCACACACACACAGAGTAAGAATCCTTCTTTAAAACAGCATACTCTAAGTGGATCTGTTTCCTGATTTGCCCACTCTGGATAAAATCTTGACTATAATTCTCAGTTGGAGCCCAACAGACCCAGAAAGCTATTTATAATTACATCTGAAGAGTACTTACACTGAGGACTTTATGGAAATAGCAACTGAGGGTGGTTGAACTTTTTAGTATCATATTGCAATTTATTGAAAATTAAAAATTTTAGACTCTGTTTCTGTAATTGCTATAATTTCTGATTTTGAGTGTCTTCATCAATTGATTTCTAAAGATATTTCTCTTCCCTCCACTCAACGCCAGCCTCCACTTAATGGCCAGCCTCCACTTAAGGGCCAGACCCTCCACTTTGGGTCGACTTTAGTTGGAACGTGACAGCTTCCTGCCTCTCCCTGGGACTCTGACTGCTCTCTTAAGCTCTCTGTGTCTCAATTTCTCATCTGTAAAAGAATGTCATAATAGTGACTACATCATAGGATTATAGTGATGGTCAAATAGATTAAACTTGCAAAGTACCTTAAAGATAAATAAGTTTAATATTAGTGTTGACTAATGTTCACTGTTGCTATTGCCCTCTTATCTCTTTCCTATTCTATGGTTTTACTTTGTCAAATCAAAGCGACTTAACTATAGTAGATACCCACCAAATAATGTGTAGAACGAATTAACAAATTGGTACATGAAACAGGAGCATTGTCCTCAAGAAGTTCTCAACCTGTAGGAGAGGCAGACATAAGGAGTCAATCTGTAAACCACACCACAATGGTAGAAAATGCTTGGGCTGGGATTCATTCTCTGGGAAAGATTACAGAAGCTACTACAGAGCAGTGAGAGCCATTCAAAAATCTATACTGTCTGACTCCCCATTGGAGTCTGCCTTCTGGTAGATCATATTTGTTCAATGTCTGTTCAGAAAAGATGATGACTCCTATGAGGGGAAAGGCAGAGATGGATTTATGGAACCCAAGCCTCAAACCAGAAGATCCCAAACAATAATTTTCTTCTCTAAACTCTGCCACTAACCAAATTCGCCCCATCCCAAGAAGACCATCTGTTGTTATTGAAGCATGATTCTCGAGAGTCACCCCTTCCCCAAGCCACATTTCAAAGTAACCCTTCAAACTACACTTTACGCTCTCTCTGATTAAATGCTGGTAAATACAACCCTCCTAGTCTTGTTCCATATCCAGCTGTGTTTAAGGCTCCCTATCAGTTGGTGCCTCCCAGAGATACCCCCTCACCCCATGCGTACCACCTAATCTCACTCTTGTGGAGAGAGATGCCATGTCTAGGGACCACGTTAGGAGGATAATTGATGACTGTGGGCACTTCCTAGGTAAATACACAGTATGTGACTGAGTGATGGAGCTTACAGATAAGATGAGGTTTTGGGAACTAGGAGAAAACACCACCTCTATCTCATGTAGAACAAAGTTATTTTTGATTTGGATTTAGTTCACAATCAATCAGCTATCAGAAATAGATGAGGGTAACTGTTAGAGAGTGAGGAAGAACAGTGGCTCCCAAACACTGGTCCATGCAACAGTCACCAATGGGCTGTAGAAGACTCACCTGGGAGCTTGTTACAAATAAAGATTTCTGGATCCGCCTCTCCCAAAGATTCAGATTCAGAACATCTCGAAATCAGTATAATTAACAAGGCTCCAAAGAGATCTTTCCATGTCGGCAGATTTGGTGGCCACCAGGACATAGACATCTGTGCACAGACATCAAGGCAGCCCTGACCAAGGCAAATTCATCAGCCTTCTCTGGGCCTGGCCCTAGGATGGACAGTCTATAATTTTCCCTGGCCTTGGCAGCAAGCAGTACGTCAGTGACCAGGAGCAGGACCCTTTGTGCACTCATTTGAAGGCAAAGTATCACACCATTTAACTGTTTTCAGCAGCGTTGCTCCCGAGAGCTAGGAGGCCGTGCCCAGCCTTTTTTGATCTGGCACTTAGATTTTTCACTGCTGCCTTTCCTAGAGCTGAGCAAAAGTTGCAAAAGCATAAGGTAAATATGTCTTATTACAGGAGCAAATGTAGAAATGGTTTCTAGGTAGAGTGTGAGGGGTATCCAGAGTTCGAAGAGCATTCGAAGGCCACAGCTTGAAAAAGCCTGTGATTCAAACCCCCTCCAAACGTTCTTCTGTGTTAAAACTTTTCATCATCCTCCCTTCTTGTCCACTCTCAGGTACTAAGATAAGAAAGCAGGCTAGTTAAAGATGAAGGATAGTGTGGGGAAATGCTATATTTGTGGATCCAGCTGGAGGGAAAATGCAGAGTCTCTCTACCTTTCCTTTTGAGTTTGCCCTCCCCGCTTCCCTTTGTATGGCGTGTTCTCAGTAGGGGCCCAAAGTAATGAATGCATGGAAGGGTGCGCGGGCGGGAAAACAGTGCAGTGTAATGGGAGAAAAAGGATGTGAAGGCGAGAGGGACAGGTTGCAATTTTAAATAGAGTAGTCTTACTCATAATGTGACATTTTAGCAAAGAC
This sequence comes from Macaca thibetana thibetana, assembly GCF_024542745.1. Taxonomy (NCBI): domain Eukaryota; kingdom Metazoa; phylum Chordata; class Mammalia; order Primates; family Cercopithecidae; genus Macaca; species Macaca thibetana. Next base: position 194,196,442 of record NC_065578.1, on the reverse strand, counting down.
CCCAAACAAATCTTGCAGATCTCCAGAGAAAATGTGTTCCAGGAAGAAGAAGGCACAAGTGCAAAGGCTCTGAGGAGGCAACCAAGGGGAACAAGGATTCCAGGGTGGCTAGACGGGAGTAAGCCAGGGTGCAGGATATGAAGAGCCTTGGGCACGCACCAAGGACTCCAACTTCATCGGGACAGTTTTTGAAACAAATTTTAACATAATCATCCTAGGCTTTAGTAGATCACTCTGGCTACCGTAGTGAGAGAAGAGACTGAAGGGAGGCCTGAGTAGAAGCACGGAGAACAGTTGAGGGCCATTGAGACCATCCTAGTGAGACAGGATGGTAATTAGACCATGTGATGACAGTGGCCATGGTGAGAAATTGCAGAATTCTGGATATATTTTGAAGTTACAGTCAACAAGCATTACTGACAAATTGGCAGTGAGGTATCAGAAAAAAAAAAAGAGGAGTCAAGGATAAATTGTGGTCTCAGAAATGGCTGGAAGGATTTCCCATTATCTGAGATGGAAAAGACAGAAATAGGCAGATTTGAGGAGAAATATCAGGAACTCAGCTTTATAAGTGTTAATCTTGAAACACCTATTGATCATCCTAGGGGAGATGTTTAATCTGCCAACTGATGTGTAATGTACTCAGACTACTGCCTGAAAGGCAATATTTGCTATTACTATGAAGATTCAAAAATTCAAATTCTTTCATTTTTCTATTCTGTTTTCCATACCCTGTGGATACCACCCAAGAACCATCACTTGAAAATATTCCAATCCCCATTTCTTTCCCTTGTTGACTACATTAGTTCAAGTTCATGTCCTCTTAAGTACTTGTCTCCTAATAGGTTTCCCTATCTGTCCCTCTTCCACCACCCTCTCCTTTCAAGAACCTCAAAGCACTTCTATCATCATTTATCCCTTTTGTTCATAAGCCTACAAAGTTACCTCATTTTGCTTAATAAATGCAGGGGACAATGTCTTCAAATAAGTATTCAAAATCCTCCACGACTGAGTGGTAACCTTCCTTGACATCCTAATTAACATTCCTACATACATGTAGAATGCAGTCCAATCCAACCTCCTCTGAGTTCCGTTTAACATGCTTGTATTGACTGCTGTGTGAGATGGGTGCAATCTCTAGAGACTAGCCAAGCCTGTGGGCCTGTACAAATGGGAAGTTCATTTTCAAAATACAGCTGCTATTCTGTAGATTCTGCATTGTACCATCTCCCAGCACATGCCCTGATCTTCAGGGCCTTCTCCAGTTCACTCCTACTGATGAGACTTCCCTCATTCTCTTTCTTTCCCTCCTATGGCTCCTGCTTTCACTCCAGGTTCCCTCTCTACCATGCTGTAGACCTGGAAAAGCAACTTATGTCCCGTCTGTCATGTTAGCCACCAAAGAGTAGTTATGGAAGCCTTTGCCCTGTGCTGCCCATGCTGAGAACAGAGATGTGTATTTGTGTGGGGTTGGGGGTATGTGAGTGTGGGGCAAGAAAAAGGGTGAGATATTGACCCTATTGTTAAGAAACTTACAGTTTAGTTCAGAAAATCAGATTAGGATTGTAATAAGTTTACATGGTAAAAATTACATAAATTGAGTCTGATTTTGTGGTGCATATTACATACTTTTATTGATTTATTCATCAATGAATATTTACAGAACACCTCCTATGTTTCAGGAACAAAAAGCCCTGCCCTCATGGGGCTTACATTCCAGTCAAGGGAGACAATAAGTAGACACAAAAAAGTACATAGCATGGCAGACTGTGCAAAGTGCTTAGAGAAAAATTAAGCAGGGAAAGGGATAGGGAATATGGTGGTGGCTCAATTTTAAATCGAATGGTCAGGACATGAGATTAACAAGGTCTTCACTAGGAAGAGAAAACTAGAGAAAATGAGTTGTGAAAGATATAAAAGAAGAAGCGATTGGGACAGACATTGCAAACCAAGCTAAGGTAGGTTGTCAGTTGCTTAGAAATGGCAGCACAAAGAAAGGTGAAGTGAAAAATTATTTTCAGACAGAGATACTCACCAGGATATCACTATGGAAGATGAAAAATTGGGAGAAGTAACTCAGTTAAGGGGAAAATGACAAATGTAACTAGGACTGATTGAGTTTTCAGGTGTTCGTGAATCATCTAGAGATCAAATTGCCAAGTAGGAATAAAGTAGACATGAGCTTGGGGCTCAGAGGAATTGCTCAGAACAATAGATACAGATGTAAGAGCCATCACGTGAAGGTGATCAATGAAGCACCGAAATTCCTGAAACCAAGAATAAAAATGACAGTATTTTGTAAAATCATCACAGACATTTGTTGGTAGTAGGAGAAAAAGCAACAAATAAAGTAAAACACAAAAGTTTCCCTTAGTGTTGTAGAAAAAGAAATAGGATGAGGGATTATGCTACCCACCTGAGGAACTACACTTTTCCCACAGACTTTTGCAACTGCAGATCAGAAGATTCCTTCATGAGCCCACACCACAGGGCCTGGGGTCCCAAGAACAAAGCTGTGCAGAACCATGGCGGCCACTCGGGTCAGCAGCCACTCAGGCAGGCATTAAGCTTCAGGGGTTTTTGCATACTTTGGGGGCTCTCAGAACTCCAATGAGGCAGGAGATCCGTCCACTCCCATGGGAAGGCGGCTGAAGCCAGGAAGCCAAGCAGCCTCATTCAGCAGGTCCCACACCCACAGAACCCCACAAGCTAAGACCCACTGGCTTGAAATCCCCGCTGGCCAGCACAGCAGCTTGGAGTCTGCCTAAGACGACAGAGTTCCCAGGGAGAGGGGTGACCACCATTACCTCAGCTCTAGTCGGCAGTTTTCCTGTCAGTGCTAGGGAGACTAGGTGGTCTGAACTGGGCAGAATTCCCCACAGCATAGCACAGTGGCTGTGGCAGATTGTGGCTAGACTGCTTCTTTCGGTGGGACCTAGATCTATCCCTCCTCACTAGGCAGGGCCTCCCTGCAGAAATTTCAGCAACTCCAGCCAAGGGTTTACAGACAGAACTCTCTTCTCCCTGGGACAGAGCACCTGGGAGGAGGCGCAGCTGTGGTCTCAGGTTCAGCAGACTTAATCTTTCCTGCCTGCTGGCTCTGAAGAGTCTGGGAAATCTGAACAAAGGAGATTCCCCCCAGCACAGTGCACTTGCTCTACCAAGAGGCAGCTAGACTGCTTCCTTAAGTGGGTCCCTGATCCTGTGCCTCCTGACTGTGTGACACCTCCCACTAGGAGTTGCCAGACACCTCATACAGGAGAGTTCCAGATGGCATCAGGTCAGTGCCCCTCTGGGACGAAGCTTCCAGAGGAAGGAGCAGGCAGCAATCTCTGCTGTTCTGCAGCCTCCACTGGTGATAGCCAGGCAAAGAGGGTCTGGAATGGATCCCCAGCAAACTGCAGCAGACCTGCAGAAGAGAGGCCTGTCAGAAGAAAAACAAACAGAAAGCAACAACATCAACAAAAAAGGACCCCAAAAAAACCCATCCACAGGTCAACAGTCTCAAAGATCAAAGGTAGATAAATCCAGGAAGATGAGGAAAAACCAATGCAAAAATGCTGAAAATTCCAAAAGCCAGAATGCTGCTTCTCCTCCATTTGATCGCAACCCCTCTCTAGCAAGGGCAGAGAACTGGGCTGAAGCTGAGATGGATGAACTGACAGAAGCAGGCTTCAAATGGTGGGTAATAATAAACTTCGCTGAGCTGAAGAATTATGTTCTAACCCAATGCAAAGAAGCGAAGAACCATTATAAATGATTACAGTGCCTGTTAACTAGAATAACCAGTTTAGAGAGAAATATAAATGACTTGATGGAGCTGAAAAACACAGCACGAGAACTTCAAATGCAAGTATCAATAGCTGAATTGAACAAGCAGAAGAAAGAATATCAGAGCTTGAAGACTATCTTGCTGAATTAAGTCAGGCAAACAAGATTAGAGAAAAAAGACTGAAAACAAATGAACAAAACCTCTGAGAACTATGGGACTATGTAAAAAGACCAAACCTATAACTTATTGGAGTACCCAAAAGAGATGGGGAGAATGGAACCAAGTTGGAAAACACACTTCAGGATATTACCCTGGATAACTTCCCCAACCTAGCAAGATAGGCCAACATTCAAATCCAAGATATCCAGAGAACCCCAATAAGATACTCCACAAGCAGATCAACACTGAGACACATAATCATCATATTTTCCAAGGTTGAAATGATGGAAAAAATGTTAAGGCAGCCAAAGAGAAAGGCCAGGTCACCTACAAAGGGAAGCCCATCAGACGAAAAGCAAATGTTTCATTGGAAACCCTACAAGCCAGAAGACACTGGGGGCCAATATTCAACCTTCTTAAAGAAAAGAATTTCCAATCCAGAATTTCATATCTGGCCAAACAAAACTTCATAAGTAAAGGAGAAATAATTTTTTTTTCAGACAAGCAAATGCTCAGGGATTTCATTACCACCAGGCCTGATTTGCAAGAGCTCCTGAAGGAAGCACTAAATATGGAAAGGAAAAACCATTACCAACCACTACAAAAACACTGAAGTACATAGACCAATGATACTATGAAGCAACTACATTACAGCTTGCAAAATTAACCAGCCAGCATCATGATAACAATATCAAGTTTACACATAACAATATTAACCCTAAATGTAAATGGGCTAATTGCCCCAATTAAAAGACACAGAATGGCAAGCTGCATAAAGAACAATCGGTGTGTTGTATTCAAGTGATGCATCTCACATGCAAAGACACACATAGGCTCAAAATAAAGGGATGGAGGAAAATTTACCAAGCAAATGGAAATCAGAGAAAAGCTGGGTTGCAATCCTAGTTTCTGACAAAATAGACCTTTAAACTAACAAAGGTCAAAAAAGACAAAGAAGGGCATTACATAATGGCACAATGGTTCAATTAAACAAGAAGAGCTAACTATTCTAAATATATATGCACCCAGATTCATAAAACAAGTTCTTAAAGACCTACAAACAGACATAGACCCCCACACAATAATAGTAGCAAACTTTATTACCCTACTGTCAATATTAGACAGATCATCGAGACAGATTCAGGACTTGAACTTAGCTCTGGGTCAAGTGGACCTGGTAGATATCTACAGAACTCTCCACCCCAAAACAACAGACTATACATTTTTCTTGGTGTCACATGGCACTTACTCTAAAATTGATCACATAATTGGAAGTAAAACACTCCTCAGCAAATGTAAAAGAACTGAAATCGTAACAGTCTCTCAGACCACAATGCAAACAAATTAGAACTCAAGATTAAGAAACTCACTCAAAACCACACAACTACATGGAAATTGAACAACCTGCTCCTAAATGACTTCTGGATAAATAATTAAATTAAGGCAGAAATCAGGAAGTTCTTTGAAAGTAATGAGAACAAAGAGACAATGTACCAGAGTCTCTGGGATGCAGCAAAAGCAGTGTTAAGAAAGAAAGTTATAGCACTAAATGTCCACATAAAAAAGTTAGAAAGATCTCAAATCGACATCCTAACATCACAACTAAAAGAACTAGAAAACCAAGAGTAAACAAACCCCAGAGCTAGTAGACAAGAAATAACCAAGCTCAGAGCAGAACTGAAAGAGACAGAGACATGAAAAACCCTTCAAAATCTCAACGAATCCATGAGCTCATTTTCTGGAAAAAAAAAAAATCAGTAAAATAAATAGACTGCTAGCTAGACTAATAAAGAAGAAAAGAGAGAAGATTCAAATAAACACAATCAGAAATGATAAAGCGAATACTACCACTGACCCCACAGAAATAGAAACAACCATCAGAAAATACAATAATCACATCTATGCAAATAAAATAGAAAATATAGAAGAAATGAATAAATTCCTGGACACATACACTGTCCTAAGACGGAACAAGGAAGAAGTTAAATCCCTGAATAGATCAATAACAAGTTCTGAAATTAAGGTAGTAATAAATAGCCTACCAACCAAAAATTAAAAAAAAAAAAAAGCCCAGGACCAGATGGATTTATAGCTGAATTCCACCAGAGGTACATAGAGGAGCTGGTGACACTTCTTCTGAAACTGTTTCAAACAATTGAAAAAAAGGGACTCCTCCCAAACTCATTTTATGAGGCCAGCATCATCCTGATAACAAAACCTGGCAGAAATACAACAAAAAAATAAAACTTTAGGCCAACATCCCTGATGAACATTGATGCAAAAATCCTCAATGAAATACTGGTAAACCAAATCTAGCAGGACATCAAAAAGCTTATCCACCATAATCAAGTTGGTTTCATCCCTGGAATGCAAGGCTGGTTCAACATATGCAAATCAATAAATGTAATTTATCACATAAACAAAACTAAAGACAAAAACCACATGATTATCTCAGTAGACACAGAAAAGGCTTTGATATAATTCAATATCCCTTCAGGTTAAAAATTCTCCATAAATTAGGTATTGAAAGAGCATACCTTGAAATAGTAAGAGTCATTTATGACAAACCCACAGCCAATATCGTATTAAATGGGCAAAAGCTGGAAGCAGTCCCCTCGAAAGCTGGCACAAGACAAGGAAGCCCTGTCTCACCACTCTTATTCAACATAGTATTGGAAGTTCTGTCCAGGCTAATCAGGCAAGAGAAAGAAATAAAGTGTATTCAAATTGGAAAAGAGGAAGTCAAATTGTCTTTGTTTGCAGATGACATGATCCTGTATCTAGAAAACCCCAGTGACTCAGTCCAAAAGCTTCTTAAGCTGATAAGCAACTTCAGCAAAGTCTCAGGATACAAAATCAATGTGCAGAAATCACAAGCATTCCTATACACCAACAAAAGACAAGCAGAGAGCCAAATCATGAATGAACTCCCATTCACAACTGCTGTAAAGAGAATAAAATACCTAGGAGTACAGCTAACAAGGGAAGTGAAGGACCTCTTTAAGGAGAACTACAAACCACCACTTAACGAAATCAGAGAGGACACAAACAGGTGGAAAAATAGTCCATGCTCATGAATGGGAAAATGGGAACTCAGGCTATGTGTGTAAGGTAAATATGAAACAAATGAATTTTGTGTTTAGACAAGATATCTCATTCTGTATATGCAAATATTCCAAAATTGAAAAAAAATCCAAAATCAGAAACACTTTTGGTCTCAAGCATTTTGGGCAAGGGATACTCAACCTGTCCTAATACAAAAAGAAGAAAGAAGGAGAAGGAAGAAGAAGAAGAAAGAAGGAAGAAGAAAGCAGAAGAAGAAGAAATAAAAAATGTGATAAAGTAAGTGTAGAAAAATGATAATTTGGGAGGATTATTATGCTGTTCTCTTCTTCTGCATACGTTTGAAAGCTCTTATAATAAACATTTTAAACAAAAGAATAGAGCAAGATTAAGTTACTGAGAAAGCACAATACCAGAGAGGAAGAATAGAGAGTAGCTTTGGGACACGCATGAAAGAACATATGAAAAGACTGTGTGTTCAGGGATGGAGTAAGAAATCTAGAAGAAATAAGGCCTTGTTTGGTGACTATAAAAGTTGCAGCAAAGGAGGGGGTGAAGTTGTCTCCCCACAGTGGAAGAAATAGTAAGTTGGGGCTGGGGTTTGAAGAAAGAAGATTTGGCATGATCATGGCAGGTAACACCAGAGAATAGATAGTGGAGGAAAATCACGACTCAGAAGCAGCAAGATTGCATGGTTTTACAGAAGCCTTGGTCAGAAATTCTGAGCTCACCAAATTCCTAAGACCTGTATTGTTTCTGGCCATAAAGGCTAAACCTCCTTTGGTCAATGGGTGGCTTTTTCTGTTCCTATCTACCAGGATCCTTCAGATTTTTTTCTTCCCAGCCAGACTCTATCTAAAACCCCATTGCAGTCCTCTGCCACAAGCACCCAGAACTCAAAGGAATAGTGCCTCAAACACTATGGAAATTATTCAAGACCCTTGAGTGATTACAGTAGTCCAAGAAGTGCTCACCCTACAGTGATCTTTGCTATTCAGAGAAATTAACAACTCAATCCTCCTTATCCTTGAGGAGGATTCTGAGGTGAGAGGACTGGGGAGGGGCACACAGGCTGAGGGGTTTCCTCTGGGGGAAGGAAGAGATGCAGGGCGAGAAGAGAAGAAGTCCTGGCACCCCGCACTTGAGGGCCTGGCACACAGCCATCCAGGGAAACTGCCATTTCCCCATTTCTGTTCATTGCTCCATGGCCCCTGGCATCATAGAAATTTCCAGCACTTGTGGAAATTCTCCAGGAATGCGAAACTGCAAAAGTTCTATCTATGCTGAGCCAAAGGACCCTTTCTAGCTATCTGAAGAATTTGCTAATTAAATGACTAATGTCAACTATACATATGAGGGGGAAAAGCCACTCTTAACACACCACAGCATCTATAAAAGACTTTGCATTGGCCTAGCACACAGCAAGTGCTCAAAAATATGAGTCCTCTTATACTCTGAATTCAGTGACTGAAAGGGGGCATGGGTGGAGCCTCTGGAGGTCTAGGAATATCCTGCCCCTTGACTTGGGTTCTGGTTATACAGGTGTGTTCAGTTTGTAAAAAATCACCAAGCCATACACACATACTCTCCACGTTTTTCCTTACTTACTTTATGTTTAAATCAAAAGTTGCCAAAAACTTTTTTTAGTGTTGCTTGTCACAAGTGAATGTTGAGTCATTAAATTAGGGCCACCTCTACTTTCATTAACTAAACCATTTACTTGAATGACTTAAATTATAATGTCTTTTCAAATATTGAGTAATTGAAATTCCTCTCACTGTAGGTATGTTCGCACAATTAGAATTTATGAAGATTCTCCAAACTTAAAACAATGTATATTTGTTGAAATGTTGAATGAATGACTCTTTTCTTTTCCATATTTCTCTTTGTAGCCAATATTTTTCAGGAACTCCTTTAGCAAATAAGTGTAGAAAGAAAGGCAAGAAAGAAAAGGCACCACTATATATTATCACAATAACTTACACTTCTCCTCTTATAACACATCATAAATTTAATCATATAAATTTGTCAAATTTGTGTAAGTATTTGCTTAACATCTGTCTCTCTTGTTAGATTGTATGTGTCAGGAAAGGAAGGGACATGCTCTTATATTCATCGTTATATTCCCAGCACCTAGCAAGGTGCCTGGTACATAGTAAATGCTTAATAAACACGTGTTGCATGAGTGGATAAATAAAAGAATAATTGAGTAGATTAATGAATGAGAAATCTAATGTTAGGTTTAGTTGGGTGAAAACTTAGAGGATACATTGAATAAACCCTGGATAAGACATAAACCTGTACCCCTACTGTCATAAAGAATCAGTGAGAATACAGAGAGAGAAAAAAGTCTTTCAAGGAGGCACTCAAGTTCTTTGCCGTATAAATTGTTCAAATGAATGTCAGGTCGCTTTGTCCTTATTTTTATTGTATAGGACTTTTTATGTGAGTATTTGAAACACTGGTTTCCCTCATTTTAAGTGTATTAGAGAATCTTCACACTTATACATAAGAAACCTTATCATAAGGTCATAAAGGACCCAAGGGAAGAATAAATGAAATATAAAGTCAAAGTTAACTTATTAATAATAATTTAAAAATAAACAAGAAATAGCCTATGCCAAGGAGAGAGAAAGTACACTGGTAAGCACAAAACAAAGAGAGGAGAAAAACATTATGTCAAATGATTCAGGCACCAGAAAAGAAAACATTTTAATAAGGGATAAAAGAGCTGGGAGAAAAATTAAGCCTTTAGCTGCTTGGATATGAGTGTGGGAGTAGAAGGACTAAAGGGTCTATCTAGAAAGACATGCCCATGTGCAGAGCTGGGCACGGGCAGATCTTGAAGCAGAGGAAGTCTGCCTTAGACTCTCCCCAGTGTTCCCAGACAAGTCTTCTTTGTCCATTTCAGGACATACTTATAGCATCCTCACCCACACCAAATGCCTACTGTCCTCTCGCTGCTGGCTCTCTGCCCTGACCTCCCCACAGAGCTGAACAGAGTTGTATTTTAATTAGCCCTTCTCCCTAGGTAATATATGTTACTTCTGGGCTTTTTCTCCTTTCAGTCCTCTGTCAAAACAGTACAACCCTATATCCAAGCTCTGCTCCCTCCTTAAAATTTATTTCATACTGTTCGTCTTACTAAATAACAACTTTATTGATATACAGTTCACATACAATGCCATTCACCCATTTAAAGTGTACAGATTCAATAGTTTTTAGTATAGTCATGGAATTATGCAATCATCACCACAATCAATTTAGAACATTTTCATCATCCCAAAAAGACACTCCATACCCATTAGCAGTCATCCCCAAGCCTCAGGCCTAGGCAACCACTACTCTACTTTCTGCCTCTATTGACTATGCCTATGATGGACATTTCATAGGACTGGAATCATACAACACGTAGTCTTTTATGGTTGGCTTCTTTCACTTAGTGTAATGTTTTCAAGGTTCATTGATGTTGTAGCATGTATCAGTATTTCTGAATAATATTCTATTGTATGAATATACTACATTTTATTTAGCAGTTCATTCAATAGTGGACATTTGATTTATTTCCACTTTTTGGCCATTGGGAATAATGCTGCTATGATCATTCACATAGTGTTCTCTTATAGGATGCCAGAAGTGGAATGAAGCTTAGCAGTCATTGGCTCTAATCCCCATGCAACTCATGATTTTCTTCTACTATATCCCTAAATGTTTATGTTTAGCCTCATTTGAACAACTCCAAAAACAGAAAATGTACTATTGTCCAAAGAATTCTATTCCAGGATTAGACTTTCATGGTCATCAAAACCTTTTTTTCCTTAGGTTCTGTCTGCCTCCAACTTCCTAGCTTAGACCCTAGCTTAGTCTTCGTGGGCCAGAGCAGTTTGTTTACTTCCTCTCCCATACAACATCATGGAAATATTTTAATCTATTATTTTCCCCTTGACTTTTTACTAGGCTCTCCATTAAGAAGACTACACTACATGATTTGAGATCGGTTTCAACTTTAAATTTCTGTGAAGGTGACCACCACATATGTTTTGAAATTTATCCACATGATGAATTGGACAAGTCTTGGTTTTTACCCCAGCATACCCATATTTTCCTTTGAGAAATACCTACAGTTTAGTTTACATGAAACCCACTCTCAGCTCCAGGAATGAATCCCAAATGGCTTAAGTCAATCAGTAAATCTTATTTCCCATGGCTCTAATGATGGTTCAGAGGGAGGAGGAGAAACACATGACCTACACCAATCCAATATGAGTGAACACTGCCACTTTTGCTGTAAATAATGGGACACAGACTGTCCTTTACTGTGCTTGATGGTGTGAGGATATGAAATTTGGGAAAACTGTCAGAGAACCTGTGTGAAACTTGAACATGAGGATAAGACTCACAGAAGTGGAAAAAGAGTGGAGAAATGTATCCTGATGATATCATTTGGGTTCTGAATCAGGACATACCTGCAGCAATAGTTACCCCAGAAACTCTTCAATTTCTCGAGCCAATGATACCTTTTTATAAAACGTGTGTAGCCTGCTTAGGTCAGGTTTTTGTCACTTGTGGCTAAAAAATTCCTGATGCTTATATCTTGGTTGAAGATTTAGCCTACTCATTCTACTACATGTTAAAGTGTGATGACCAAAATTGACTGTAGTCCTCCAGGAACTTAATACTGCCCCATAGAGTAAGTTCTCTTCTTCTTTACTTTAGTAACCCACATCACACTGTTGACCGATATTGCACTTTGATCAGTGCCTTACACATAGTAGATGCTAAATAAATGGCAATGGTTATAATTCTCTACCCCTTTTCCTGAACTGAAAAACAGAGTTCCAATATGCCTGTTCAGAGACAAGATCTGAAATACCTCTGTCTGAGGTATTATATGACAATCAGGAGTACAGTCAAAAGAGATAGTCCAAGGTGATTAAAGGGTCACATGACACAGCAAGGAGATGATGTAGAAAGAAGGTGTTAGCATAAGACTGGACCCTATTTTCTGTACCATATTATAACCAGTCACTATTATTGATCACTTAGTACACTCAATTTTGTGCCATCACTACTTCAATTCTGGATGTCTGGTATTTAAGTCCTAGGTTGAACCTCACTGAACTGATGGTTTCCTCTGGTGTTATTAATATGTCTAGAAGGAGGACGCTTTCACAGCTTTCTTCCAACTCCAACTCAAATCCAGCATCTAATGAACATGGCTTTCCACCACTTATTGCAAGTGCTGCTGATACTGCCTTTTTTTAATCCATCTGCTACTCTCCTGCATCTTTGTTTCTTGGTATTTTTCTACAATTATTCATTGCATCATACTACTAAGAGAACTTTCTTCATCTCCTCGAGAAATCCAAGACTTTTTGTCAGTTGCACTTTACGTACTGTGTTAATCCATACCAGCTAAAGGTTTCCCAGTTTTACACTAAGCTATTGGCTGGGGTTAGCCTGGGATTTTTTTTTTCCTACCCTTCTAGGTAAAGACAGGTTCTCAAACCTAAACTTTCTTTGTGGTCTCTTGCTCCTATAGATAGTTTCAGGCTCCCTTATTCTCCAAGTCAGTGGTCTTCAAACTGGAGAATGCATTCACATATATAAGGAGTTTCCAGGAAGTACATACTAGTGAGTAGTTTACAAAATCAATTTCTAGATAGTCAACTCCTGTCCAAACTCTTCCCTGAATTGCTTTGGCTGATAACATGGCTGCTCATGCTAGCTTTTTATTTACTAATAATCACCTTGTCCAAGTTAATGAAGTAAAAATTCACCTCCTACTAATTCTAAAACTTACTTCAATGCATCACCTGAGGGTGTTTTAAAAAAAAAAAAAAACCCTCCAGGGCACCAAAAGGGACAGTTTAAAATATTGTTTCTGTGACAAGAAAGCTCTAATGACCTATAGTAAAAAAAATCACAAATCAGGTGATTTCAAATTATTTGCTCCCTACAAAATTGAAGATGTTAGCTGAGAAATCTTTACAAATCGTTTTGATGAGTAATAACCGCTAGCTGCCACTGATATAACTCCCTTTCAGTTCCACCTACTTATTTATATAAATGAAGTTTCCCAGTATTTACACCTATTAAAAAATAAAAACATTAGCTTACATTATAACATTCATCCAAGAATATATAAATACATTTAAACGATAATCTCATCTAGCTCATTAAGATATGCATTTGCAATAAAATTTTACTCTGTTGATATTAATCAAAGTATGTAATACATTTATATTGTTTTAGCCAATTGTTTAGTAATACTATAGAGAATGGTCGTTCAATTTAAAATAGACTTTTAACTAAAATCTAAAATAGATGTTTAGTTCAGGAGTCAGTCAGAGATGTGGGTAGATAGTGTTTGGGGATCCCCTCTCTGGTTCTTTCCCTTTCAGAATTTTTTCACTATCTTTAGTGTTTATGGTTTCCTGACTTCACTTTTTTACTCCTCAGGCCTGAAAGATTGCAAGTTTGTCATATGTGCTGCTGGTACATGAGCACTGGACTTAGTCCCAGTCAAAAGCCCTGAGACAGGAACTTATTTGCTCCTGTCTTATAGAACGTATTTGTTCTATAGTCTTCCCTCTCCAAGCACATCTGAACACCAGAGTCTGTATGCTCCTTATGGCCAGGTTTTACAGTGGTTTTCTGCATGGATAGAAGAAGTGTGGGGTGGTCATTCAGTAGGGTTTTAGTTCATCATACCTGGAAGCAGAGCCCAATTTTGTTTTAGAATGTCAACATTTATGACAGGCTGGGAACTATATCTTCTGCCATCATTTAGACTAATGAAGAAAAAGTTTGGATATCAATTTTGTAATGTATATAAAGGAACTTTTTGTTCAGAATTACCTGAGGAGTATTGTATCAGAAACCTCTTATGGGCCATTTCAGATCCTCTCAGCCTCTCTCAAATCTTGGTCCAGCTACCATTACCAGTTCTGCCTGAGTTCTGACCAATTTCATACAGGTGAAATCTGACAGTGCTTCATTGTGTGACTGTAACCAAGTGCCTCTTGCATCCATCTTGTTGACAACAAGTCATGGGAATGTCGTAGGACCCAAGATGGAGCCCACATACGCATGATCCAGATTTGGGGGAAGTTAATTCTCTGTAGGATGAACCTTTGACAGATTTGAAATGGTAGCCAGTAAATAAAGTTACTTTCTCCCCTGATAACAACTGTCCTACAATACAGTCATCTGACTCTGCAGAGCCAGTCCAACAGAGCAAGCAAGCAATCATCCTTAGTAGAAGCCAACTCAATAATGCATCCACTTGTATTGGTTTCCCCTCTTCCCTGGCTCACACTCTTTTTCCAACACTCTTTTTTCCTCAGGATGGCAATTGATATAGTAGCAGTACAGAAGCCCTTTGCCTCAGGTTCTGTTTTCTGGAACACCCAGGTTAAAAGAGAAGTACAAGAATTCCGCTGCTGCCCTATGGACACAGATTCAATAACCCACTTATCTCTTCTGATTCCTCGTCTGCTGACCTCTCCTGAGCACTGTGACCTATGGTAATTTAACCAGCCCAGGCTTGCCCTTCTGCCGAAACTCACTCAAGTTTCAGTGATCCACTTTGTTCATCAGGAGGGATTTGATATCCAACCTGTGACTTTGCAGGAAACAGAATATATTCTAGGCCCAGAATTGCTAGAAGGACTACTCCCTAAAGAAACAGTAGACCCTGGAACTCTGACACTTCAGTCTTTCTTTTTTCTCCTTTTTGAAAATGTTCCACTTCTATCTTACTTGTGGGGCAAAGAATAAAGCAACTCTGGTAAACATACCAAAAAACGCAGCTGGCATTCAAACTACACCTCTCATCAGACAAGCTCTTAACACTTCAGCAATTTTCTGTTCTTGATCGTGTGAGTTTAAATAGCTGTGTTCAGCTATCATGTCGATGGGACAAAGAAAAGGACTAGAACCAATGAATGAACACTAAGCAGAAGCAAACTGTACCCCAATATAAAGAAAAACTTCCTAACAATTGGTGGAGTTAAACTAGTAGAGCAGAGAGTATGACTGCCCTGCAGGAGAGTAAAAGCCCTGTCTCTGGAGGTCTCAATGCAGAGGTTATACAACCACCTGTTTGAAACATTGATGTTCAAGCTTGAACTCCTAGCAATTCTAATTCAATAGTTTGAAATTTCCTGAGAATTTGCATTTCAGCAAGTTTCCAGGTGATGCTAACAATGCTGGTTCAAGGACCACACTTTGAGAACTACTGTTGGGATGTTCTGTAAGGTAACCCCCAAACTGAGAGGCAGGAGAGAGTAGCCATTAAGACAAAAAGCTTTAAAGTTAAATTAGACCTGGGTTTGAATCTCAGTTTGGTCATACACTAGCTGTGGAAATTTAGGCATGCTATTAACCCTCCCTAAGCCTGCTTCCTCATCTGTATAATTTGAATATAGACACAACTTACTTCATAGGGGAATGAGGTGGGGAACAAATATATCCA
This sequence comes from Macaca thibetana thibetana, assembly GCF_024542745.1. Classification (NCBI taxonomy): domain Eukaryota; kingdom Metazoa; phylum Chordata; class Mammalia; order Primates; family Cercopithecidae; genus Macaca; species Macaca thibetana. Next base: position 194,180,969 of record NC_065578.1, on the reverse strand, counting down.
AATCAAGGTTGTCATTAATATTATCCTTCGTCACCTGCAAGGAGCCATAATGTGCCCTCATACGTGGCAACCATTATCTAATTATCATCACCCTAGGAATAAAGGACCTTTCCTTTTCAGGGTAAGAACACCCATATCCAAAGTAGAAGCAGGATCACCAATCCACAGCAAGATTCTATACCACATATGCCAGGAAATAATATTGGGCAGCATTTACTTTCCCAGGAACATTATATTAGCAAGTAACATCACCACAATTAAATTAACTTTCTGGAGAACCATGGCTTCCTCTTTGCTAGCAAATACCATAATCAAAAATCACCTCTCTACTCAAGAAAGTCAATATTAGCCACTAAAAAGGAATCATTGTAGCCAAACAAGATTTTCTAAAAAAAAAAAAAAAAATTTAGGTACTATATCAGGATACTGCACAAACCAAAATTTTCCTTTGCAGGGGAATAATTCAATGAAATCATTCTACATTTGGCATCACTGGGCATTCTCAGGCAGTCCTGGGAGCCTACACACATCTCTTTTCACTGTAGAAGAAAACTTCAACAAATTGGATTTTTCAATCATATCCTTTAAGTGTCTTTGTCTACTGAATTTCCATGCCAGTCTTTTGAAGCAGGATAAGTGAATTGGAGCTTCATTCCCCACACAAGTGTCTCATCAACAGCATGAAGGCAATCCCCTATGGACCTAACGCCGTCATTTGACTCACATTCTGGGCTTCAATAAACCAGAGCATTTGGAGAGGTAATGCCTCAAGGGACAAAGAAAACAAAAATGAAAAGCAATAGCTGGCTCCATAAAAAATAAGACCGAGCCATACAGGTCAACTCTTACCTTACAGTGTCTTGCTGAAGCACACAGACTGGAATTCCTCTCTTCCATGGAGCCCTCCCCATTCTTGTGGGGTTCTGGCAGCTGAGAGAAGCCTTCTCCAAGACATTATCTCCATGGAGATGGAGAAGGTTCTGGGAAATATTAATGCCTGAGAAACTGACTCCTACTACTTTCAAAGGCAGTTCAGCCAAGAACAGGGAAATCCGGCACCCATTGATCAAACACTGCTTGTGCACTAACCATTTGTCAGACATGATGGCAGAAACCTGTGATCTAAAGAGGAAACAGTACCTCGCCCTGCCTTCAGGAGGCGCAATTATGCATAGAAGCTTCTAAAGCACATTTGGTTCCCAGAGGCATTAATTAGGGAAATGGAGGGTTCTGTGTGTCTTTTTAGGAGCTGGGAAGCGTGAGAGGCACCTCCCAGGCTCCACACAGCTCTCTCACTGATTTCTAGCACAACAGAGGTAAAAACAGCAGCAATAGCCACTCCAGTTTCTCCCTTAGGGCCTTAAAGAACAACAGCTACCTGGAGCTTTCTCTTCAGGTGGCACCTAAGGTGGAGCCACCCACCCCTGCACATCCTAGGGAGCTAGTCACCTGGGAGACAGCATGAAAGGTGCCAGAAAATTGGGTCTTTTATAACCTGTGGGTATTTCCACTTCACAAACTTAGAGGACAGGGGAGCAAGGGAACATAATATCTCATATATATCTAACACTGTATACTTTACTAAAGGCCTCCATGCCCAACTAAAGAAATATTTCTGAAGCATTTAACAGAAGCCAAGCAACATGCTAGGCACTTTCGGATCTATTACTTTGTTATAAATTTGACACTCACCCTGTTAGCTAGTTATTATCATCAGAACTGAATCAGAGAAATGATGAGTTTGATACAAGTTCAAATTTCTCAAAAGTGGCAGCAGAATTAAATATTCTGGCTCTATTAAATCTCCTATGTTCATTGTGTTGCCTCCAAGCCCTTTACCCACAGGCAGCCTCAGAGGGGAATATCGCTTTAGAGTAAATGTCATTAATAGTTTGAATCTCTTACTACAGCCTGAAGAAATGGTGAGGGGAGCTAACATTGACTAAGCACCTCCTGTGTGCTGAGCCCTTTCATACACTAGCTGCCGTGGGCTGAACTGTGATTCCTCCATCTGTGTACGTGGACGCTCTGATGCCCAGTAACTGGGAATGTGACTGTATTTGGAGATGGTGCCTTTAAAGAAGTAATTAAGTAAAATGCAGCCATATAGGTGGTGCCCTAATCCAATATGACTGGGGTCCTTATAAGGTTAGGACACAGACAACACACAGTCTGAGGAGCGGCCATGTGAGGACACAGTGAGAAGGTGGATGTCTGCAAGCTGAGGAGAGTGGCCTCAGAAGACATCACACCTGCCAACACCTTGTATCTTGGGCTCCCAGCCCCCAGAACTATGAGAATATAAATTTCTGTTGCTGAAGCCACCCAAAATGCTGAAAGTATTTTGTTATGGTAGCCCTGGCAAACGAATATATTACCTCATTTTATTTTTGTAGTATCTCTATAAAAATAGGTATAATGTCCATGTTCAAGAAGATTGACCAGATGCTTAGAAAGGTAAAGTAACTTTACAGAGGACACACAGCCAGCAAACAGGAAAACCAAAATCTAATTCTAAATTCACTTCTCTTTTTACATCCTACCTGGCCTCTCAGACCACACTCCATTCTAGCCCAGAAACTTCCCTCGTGCCTTATTCCAAAACCCCTGGCGTAGACATTCCCCTGAGAATGTCAACATTCCCAGAGAGCACCACACAGGAGCCTGTGCCAAGAATTTCAAAGGCTCTAGACTGGGCCTCTTTGAGTAAGATGAGGTGCCATGCTAACTGCAATATTTCTAGAAACGCAAAGAAGAGACTGACTTCCCAGCTCTTCTTTGAACCACAGGCTTTTAAGTTAAGGAATTTCTCACATGTCTTTCTTCCGATGAGAGTTTACCACCTTTTCTGGTTTCATAAGACACAACTGATAATTGTGCTTTTTAACTGGAAAATCTCCCAGATAACTCTTTGCATATCTGCTTGCTACCTAATTAACATTAGTGTGGCTGCTAAAAATACTCAGTTTGCAAGCTACATGATCCAAATGTGCAAAATAATAATGATAACACCTTTCTTTCCTCTTCTGTAACTCAACTTCTGTTTTATGCACCAATTCTGCCTATTGGCAGAAACTTGATCAAATCCCTCGAGGTAAAAAACACTGGTCATTTCAAATTTAAACATGGTCATTTCCATATTCCGCTCCCCCATCTTCCTTACCTTAGGTGGCATCTACATTCTAGGGGTCTGCATGGCATGATGGCCTGGGACACATGGGGCCTCTGCTTGTTGGCAGTCATCCATGCTACCCTCATTCCTTCATGGACACCTGTCCCCACCAGCAGATTTGCTGGAAAATCTGAGACTCTTGGTTTTCAGCCCCTGGTGGGTCTCTCTGTTTCTGCCCCATCTGGGTTTCAAGGTATACAGGCCATCAGTTGGTTAACTTTGAGCCCCTCTAACCACCCAGGAGATTATTTGGGCCCTTCTTCCTGATGCACCATCCAGACAGGAGGAGGGAGACTCAGAAGGGCTGTGTCAGCCCAGCTACCAAGACCCATGCAGCCCTCTCTCTCCCTCTGCTCTACCTCTAGAGACATGGTGGCCACCTCCTACAGCAAAAGGTGGCCTTGGCTCTCAGATTCCCAGCCCCTCACATCGTTTCATCCCAGAGTGGAAGGCCAGACTCAGAGCCCACTTCCACAGCCACTGAACTTGGCTCTAGGGTCTCCTGTTCCCATCTAACTAACTCTCCTCTCTCCCTACCCAGCCACCCTGAACTAGTCTCTGAGGGAGCAGGGCTTTTGGTGGCTCAGCATTTCTCTAACAATCTGCTGGTTTCAAACAGATTATTAAAAGGGATTTGACTCTTGCTAATCAAAACCTCAGCTCTTAAAATAACTGTTTCTACTTCAAGTTTAAGAATATCTAAGCCCTGATTCCTCACCTCAGAAATGGACGTAATTATACCTACTTTACAGGAAAATTATAAGAATAAAGCAATCTATTTTGGAATAAGAAAGCCAGGTATGTAACTCATTACTATCAATAGTTGGATACCTCAACTGATTCAGTCTCTCTCAACTGTTGAAATCTCACCTGATACAATCAGTTTACTAAATGAATAGAGGGTAAGTTCAGGGGTGGCAAGGAACTGCAAAAAGCGAAAAGTGCTCAATTATTTTCTCTAAATCTTATCCCCACTCTATTAGATTTCTCTGTCATTGTGGAATGGGAGATTATTTTCAGCTGTCTTCTCCCTGCTAAACCAGATACCTGCTTAGAGCGCAACACCTTCATTTCACAGCTGCACACTTTACCCAGAGACTCACAGATCTCCCTTGATTCATTCAGCTTTCTGCTCAAATGTCCCTGTTTCAGTGAGGCCATCCCTGATCCCCTCTCCCAAAAAACAATGGACTTTGACTGCTTTGCTCAATGTCACATATTTAGTGACCGGAACAGTGCCCTGCATGCAACAGACACTCTATAAGCGTTAATTAAAGGAAGAAAGGAAGGAAAGGAGGAAGAGGACAAGCCAGGCTGGCTATCACCCTGACTCCCTGACATCTCAAACCTCAGAAGGCACTAGCTAAGGGAGCCACAGAGTCTTGAAAGGGCACTTCCCAAAGTTCCGGTGTCCTTCTCCCTTTCTCCTACTCCGGCTGCCAATAGCACAGTTCTCAAAACAGCAGCCATGGCCCTTCCCTAAATGTCTTTCTCAGAGCGTTTCCCCCTACAGAGAGAGCCCAGAGATTTCTACACTTCTCAACCCAGAGGTCACTGGGCAGGATCACCCCAAACCCTGTCTCTCCTCTGCCTCCCCAGAATAAAGCAAACAGAAAAACATGTGGAGCCAGGAACTGGGGTCGTCAAGGGATGCAACGTTTTACTTTCTCGTGGCAGGATGCTCTCCACCTTGAAGTCTGCATGCTGGCCCAGAACCAGAGGAAGTAAAGCCCCCGCACTCAATCACACAGGGACAGCCAACTGCCCTGCCAAGAGGCCAGCTCCTCCCGGGGCTCCCTTGCACACCAGGTTCCAGCTACTGCCACACATCCTTTCATCTTCCATTATCTCTGGGCTTTTGTACACATGGCCTCATCTCCCTAGAATGTCCTTGATAACCTCATTTGCCTGCCCAACTTTTCCTCCCTTTCAGGACTCAACCCAAATATCAAACTTCCCTGACATCTACCTCCTCCTCAGTCTGAACTGGTCCTCCATCCTCTCCTAACCCCTGAGTTCTGCTATATCCTTAGTTATCACTGTGCACTATAACTGTAACTTGCCTCCTTGCAAATGAGGCTATTGAAAAATAAAGCTACGTCTTATTTCTTGTGTATCTCCTGTCCCTAACCCCAAGTCTGATACACAGAGACATAGTGCAATGAATGTCTGGTCATTCATTTATTCATTCCACAAATATTGGACCAGGCACTGTACTTGGTACTGAAGGTACAAGAACAAAAAGGGCTGAGAGTATGAATCTCTCACCTCAAGGAGTCTGTATCCTAATAGGGGTGAGACAGACAATATCAAGTAGAGAAATAATTGTGGATAATGATAATTATAGATTTTTATTATAGATTATTGAGTCATTATAGATCATGATTAGCAGTAGAGACATAACTGTAGATTAATAGTTGAGAGGGCTCACTCTGTGCCAGAATATCAGGTCCACACCCACACACGTACACGAAGTACAAGTGCTTACACACCCGTTTATTAGATTATATTGGACAAACAAGACAAGCTTTGGCTGATTCTCAACCTTGCCCAAGGCACAGTGTATTAGACTCTCAGTCGAAGAAAATAAACAGGGTTCTTTCATCGACATCAACAGAGGGACCTTACTTTAGGAAGGGGATCACGGGAGGCACGGAAGAACGAGTGAGTGAGTGAATGAGATTACAAACACAACGAAGCTGGGTCCAGAATGCAACGGTCACTAGAAGCCCCTTCATCCCGGGATAGTTTCTGACACCTCAGGATCCAACTGGCAGTAGGGATTTAAGACAGGTTCTATATGCAGACGACAGGGCAGATTCATTTGCCCAAATCTCCCCTTTCCAGTGCTTATCTTCAGGGTCAGTGAGAGAGGGAGGATTGGGATTCTGGAAACACAGTCAGAGTAAAATGCAGCCATTCCTGAGAGGTCACTGTGTTGAAGCCCTGAAGTTGGCCTTGGGGATACCATTAAAAGATCTGTGGAGCTCTCATTCAACCCCACCCCTGTCCTACGCAGGGGAGGCACAGGTGTAAACATCTAATGAGGCAATAGGAGAAGCGCCGTCACAGGGGTGTGTGCACTGGGCAGATCACAGAGGACAGGCAGGTTCTTTCTGCTGGGATGGAGAGGGCAGCGAGCAGGGAGAGGCAGGGAAAGCTTCAGAAATTTATTCTGAGCTGGGCCATGACTGTAAGATGAACAGAAAAGAAAATGAACAAGAATATTTCAAGCAGAGAAGAGAGCAGGAAGAAAAGCAAGCAAGGACGGAAGCACAAGGGGTGGTGAGTGATGCTGAGTGGTGGTGGAGGAAGGTAGAAGGAGAGGATGGGTCTCAAGGTTTGCTAAGGCCACATACCCTCTGATTCTGAAAGGCAGCTTGCAAAGGGTCTGGAAACTCAGATTCAAATTCAGAGACAGCATCTGCAAGAAATGCCTAGTAAAATTCCCTGCCCTGGAAGGTAGGGCAGGGACAACAGGGCAGCCCCTACTCCCAGGGCAGTCCCAGCCTTAAAGAATACAGCCATCTGGAGTGGGGGGAATACTGGGAATTCAAAGAAAGGAAATAAGGAAATGGAGTTGGTTTCTGCCTTCTTCAAACCAACAAGAAAGGAGAGTCACCCCAAGTTCAGGCCTCAGGCGCCACAATGCCCATCCACTGATGCACCTTCTCACAGACAGCACTGCTCGGGGGTGGGAGTACTGGGGAAAGGAGAGCTCCCGGGTGAGAACCCTGCAGCAGCTCCCCCAGGTGCCATCCTGCCCCCTGGAGCTTATGAAATGTGCCACACCTCCTGCAACAGGTGCAGGGAATCGCCAGAGCATTTAGAAGCAACAGCACTTCCTGGGCCTCCTAAGAACCTGGCCCGCACCCAACAGGCTGGCATCTGTGCTCTCCAGGGGAGGGAGAAATTGCCTGCAATCATCCTTCCAGGTGTTCTATCACAAAGACCTCCTTGTGAGACATTCAAAAGGCCAAATCTATAACCTACCCTTAAAGGGAAATCGTGATAAATACAGGCAATACAGCAAATACAAGACAATTTCCCAATAAGAATAAATAATACCCAAAATGCACTGAGTGCTTGCTCTGTGCCAGAGTGTAAGTGCACACATGCATATGCTCGCACACCAAGTATATATACCAGTTTGTTAGGTTATACTGGACAAAGCTTTGACTGTTTCTCAATCTTGCCCAAGATACATTCCCACTGGGAATTCTGACTTCTGTATCGCTGTGTGAGGGACATCTGGGGAAAGCCTCCATTCCTGTAGGATTAAGGTTCTTCACCTGTAAGATATGTTAACTGTTTTCTTAAAAAGTCTCAAGTCTGCCAGATGAAGGACACACACAGTTTCTTACAGTAAGTGTTCAGGAGAAGGTGTGGGGAAGTGTCTATGCAACAGTGCACACCTGCTTCCCAGTAGCTCGTTAGCTCACCCACACCCAGGTCACAGGGAAGGCAGGGGACAGGTGCTCATGGGGCTCCCTGCCCTGCTCTGCCAGTGCCTTGGGCTCCTTGATCTACTTCCTCAGGGTATTTCCCGTGTCATAAATCTGCTCTCTTCCCTCTCCCGACCACCCTGTCCATCCCCTGAGCTGAGCTCTCCATGTCCTTCCAGTCCAGCTTCAGTGTCTCTGAGCTCCCCAGGTGTGTTTTGAACTGCATTCTCTGATCAGAACTCAGCTCTCTGAGCACCTGGGCTCAAGTCATTGCCTTTGGCTCCTCCTCCATATCCCAGCACCACTTTGTAATGGGCTGGGTGGGGCAGAGAGCAAGGGAAAGAGGAAATAAAAAACAGAGAAAGAAGAAAAGAGAGACAAATAATGAAAGCACAAAAGAGCAGCAAAGAGAAGGGGAGAGAAGAGGAAGAGGAAAAATGCTCAGGCAGTCAAAAGATGAAGAGCCAGGGAAAGAAAGTAAGGTCACAGGAGACTGAGATGGGAGACCCAGCAGAGTGTTAGGGAGAGGACTGACTGTCAGAGGCAACTGCAAAAATCTGCACTTGTCCTAGGCTAGTGGTCATCAAACTTGAGTGTAAATAAAAATCACATAAGATGCTTATGAAAATGCAGATTTCTAGTCCCTGTTCCAGGGTTCTGATTCTTTAGGTATGGTGGGGTCCTATAAATCTGTACCTTTAAAAAATAACCAGCCCAGGAGCTTCTGATGGAGGTGTTGAGAAATACTGATGTCCATTCTCAGGAAGGCACTTTGTGGCACACTAAACTGCGGAAATTCTCCTCAGAATTTGATATTTTAAATGCTCAACTTTGGAACTCAACTGTCTTGGACCATGCAAGCAATAGCTGGGCTCCAGGAGTGGCTCGACTCTGCTCTCCAGGGAACTGCCTGAATCTGGGAGGATGGCAGGTGCTCTCTGATGGACAGATCTCTCCTCTGGGATGTGGAAAGTTAGAATAGAGGGTCTCCAAGGACCTTTTCATCTAGAAGAAACCCACCAGTCTCCCAAAATGTGATGCCCATCTTGATCTAACTAGATAGACACATATATTCTGAGGCCAAAACTTGACCAAATGTTCATTCTCCAGCCATAGGTGTTAGACAATACAAGTACCTTTAAAAAAAAAAAAAAAGAAAGAAATATTAAGGCTAGGCATGCTGACTCATGTAATCCCAGCATGTTGGGAGGCCAAGACAAGAGGATCGCTTGAAGTCAGGAGTTCCAGACCAACTTGGGCAACATAGTGAGACCCCATCTCTACCAAAAAAAAATAAAATAAAATAAAATTAGCCAGGCATTGTGGCACATACCTGAAGTCCCATCTACCCAGGAGGCTGAAGCAGAAGGATCTCTTGAGCCCAGGAGTTCAAGTCTTCAGTGAGCTATGATTGCGCCACTGCACTCCAGTCTGGGTGAGAGTGAAACCTTGCCTCTAAAAAAAATTAATAAACACATAAAAAAATTTAAGAACTGATTTTGTTTTTATGACCTACTTTAAATTTAAGTTAATGCCAACATGTTTAATTATATGTATAGCATTTTACAACTTTCCTCCAGTATTTCTAGTTCCTTACAAGGATGATTATTTTGTGTTTTAAAGTATTTTTTAAGAGACGATGACCAAGTGTGTTTTATAGCTTGGTTATCTTAATGGGTTGGGGAGTGTAGTGTGTTTGATATAAATAAGTTAACTCTTAGAATGCCAAGGTTTTTTAAAAACTTTTATTTTAAAATAAAAGGAGTGCAAGTGCCAGTTTGTTGCTAGGGAAACTTGTGTCATAGGGGTTTGTTGTAGAGCTTTTTCATCACCCAGGTATTAAGCCTAGTACCCATTAGGTATTTCTCTTGATCCTCTCCCTCCTCCTACCCTTCGCCCTCCAAAAGGCCCCAGAGTCTTTTTCGCCGCTTATGTGTCCATGTGTTCTCATCATTTGGCTCCCACTTATAAGTGAGAATATGCAGTACTTGGTTTTCTGTTCCTGTGTTAGTTTGCTAAGGATAATGGCCTCCAGCTCCATCCATGTTCCTGCAAAGGACATGATCTCATTCCTTTCCATGAATGCCAAAACTTTGATTCCATCATCTTCTGGTAGATACCTTCTAAATTATGATGCTCACATTTCTGCCTTGGGAAAGGGGAAAAGGGGACTTACTAGATTAACTCCTCTGCCTTATTTATAAAGCCCAATATTAATCCTATAATAGCTCATTTCTCTTCTGCAGCATCACTTCCAGCTGCCCCATGAATAAATCTTCCACTTCATTTATTCTTCCCCCTGTACCTTTGCCATTAGACCTTCAATCTTCTGGAATACCCTCCTTGATGTTCAACCCACCTAAAACTCCCTGTCCATCAAAAGTTCCAAGAGCTAATAATATCTCCCTCTTCTCTATGTCCCATATGCAGCTCTTAGTAAGCATTCAGCAAAAATTTATTGAATGAATGAATAATTCTGTCCCCCCCAACACAGGTTTGATTTTCCTTCTTATAATTAGAAACCCCTTTTGCAGTAATATTAATATTTTATCTCTCATACTGCAGTTTTCTCAATGAATTATTATACCCATGTCACCTTGTAACTAAAAAAAAAAAAAAAAAAAAAAAAGCAAAAAAATGACTGGGCATGGTAGCTCACACCTGTAATCCCAGCACTTTAGGAGGCTGAGGCAGGCAGATCACTTGAGATTAGGAGTTCATGGCAAAACCAAATCTCTACTAAAAATATCTCGAAAAAAATAAAAAATTAGCTGAGTGTGGGGGTGTGCACCTGTAATCCCAGCTACTCAGGAGGCTGAGGCAAGAGAATCTCTTGAATCCAGGAGGCAGAGATTGCAGTGAGCCAAGACCATGCCACTGCACTCCAGCCTGGGCCACAGACTGAGACTCTCTCAAAATAAATAAATAAATAAATAAATAAATAAATAAATAAATAAATAAATATTTATGTATTAATATTTATACATAAATAAATAAATATTATTGTTGCTGTTGAATCCTGGGATACTTGAAGGGATAACTTTTGCCCACAGATCAATCCTAAAAACCATGAGAACCATGAGACCTTGGAAATCAAGGTCACCTATAATCTCCATCTACTCTACATACCCAATCCTTTCTCCCACTAGTTCCCAACACATTTGGTCTGCCACTTATACACCGACCCTTCAACTGTTCATGTGTCACCCTCAGTGCTAACCTTTTTGCTTTGCTCATACCAGTCACCGATATCCAAAGTGCCCTTTCACCTCCCTCACAACCTCTTTAAATCCCACTCAGCAAAAAAGGTTGATGATGCATCCCATCATTTCCATAAGGTTCACCCTCACTGCTATAATTCACACTGAGCTCCCCTTCCTCCAATTATGTGACACCATGTTTATTCTTACAGCATAAACATGGTGTCACATAATTTTCTGTATCCTATATCATGGCACTTAATTTATACCTGATTTTCACATATTAGTTTTTATATCTGTTAGTCTTTTTCCTACAAATGGATTATATAGTTTGAAGGAAACATCTGGGTATAGAACAAGCTGTGTATCTGCTTCACCCAGAGCCCCCTTTTAAAGGGAATTAGACCAAATAAGCAGCCACACTGCATTCCTGTATTTGTTCGCTGGGGCTGCCATAACAAAATGCCACAGACTACATGGCTTAAACAATAGAAATGTATTTCTCACAGCTCTGGAGGCTAGAAGTCCAAGATCAAGGTGTCAGCAGGTCTGGTTTCTCCTGAGGTCTGTGTGCTTGGTTTGCAGATGGCCATTGCCTTGCTGTGTTCTCACACTGTCTTTCCTCTGTGTGCCCTGCTATCTCTTTGTGCATCCAAATTTTCTCTTCTTATAAGGACACCAGGCAGAATGGATTAGGACCCATGCTCACAACCTCACTTTAACCTTATCACATTTTTCAAGGCCATATCTCCAGATACAGTCACATTCTGAAGTACTGGGAATTAGGGCTCCAGCATATAAATTTTGAGAGGATGCAACTGAGCCCAAAAGAGCTTCAATCACCTCTATCATAGATTAGAATGGAGCAGATGCCTGATCCATAGGCATGAGTTAGCTATTAGCCCAATCCATTGGTTAGCTAATAGTTCATCAAGTGGCTTAATATGAAAACTCTGTGCAGTGGGGGACTATAGTAAATACATAGGAGAAACATATTCTTTCCTGAGAACTTGAAGGAGAAAATATGCCTGCTGGCCGCAAGAGGAAAAGCTGAAATATGAATGTTGTATATTCTTAGTCTCTTCCCTCCCATTTGTACCATACCCTGGTGCTTAGCACAGCGTTTGATATATACTCTGAGTCTGGCTTTGGAGTAGCTTCATTCTACCAGCAGTGTTACATTTTCAAGAACTTTTTTTCTTCAGGCAATATCTGGCATTCGGCCTCATTCCCTCAACACCTAATTCCTCACTTCTACTTTAGTAAAAATGAAAGATTTTGGCTGGGCATGGTGGCTCACACCTGTAATCCCAGTACTTTGGGAGGCCAAAGCAGGCAGATTGCTTGAGCTCAGGAAGTTCAAGTCCAGCCTGGGCAATATGGCAAAATCCCATTTCTACCAAAAAATACAAAAATTCAGTATGGTGACATGCACCTGTGATCCCAACTACTTGGGAGGATGAGATGTGAGGATCACCTGAGCCTGGGAGGTTGAGGCTGCAGTAAGCCAAGATTGCACCACTGCACTCCAGCCTGAGTGACAGAGTACGACCCTGTCTCAAAAAAAGAAAGAGAAAGAGAGAGAGAAGAAAAGAGGAGGAGGAGGAAGGAAGGAGAGAGAGAGAGGGAAGGAAGGAAAAGAAGGAAAGGAAAGGAAAGGAAAGGAAAGGAAACCGAAGGAAGGAAGGAAGGAAGGAAGGAAGGAAGGAAGGAAGGAAGGAAGGAAGGAAGGAAGGAAGGAAGGAAGGAAGGAAGGAAGGAAGGAAGGAAGGAAGGAAAAGAAAGAAAGAGAGAGGGAGGGAGGGAGGGAAGGATCTCCCACATGTACCTTCAAAAATGCCTTCTATTTGGAGGCAGTGGAAATAACAAGAATAACTGCAGAAAAAAACATTTATATGTTCCCAGTGAGATGCAAACTATATTCAATGTTCCAGTCCCTACTGCTGTCATACAGACTACTCAACACTTAAGACAAAAACAAACCAATATATATATATATATTTTTTTTTTTTTTTACTATACCCACATATTCTGTGGGTCAGGAATTCAGAAAAGGACAGCTTATCGCTGTGGTACAATCTGAGCTGTCAGCTGGGAAGACTTGAAGCCTGGGGGTGACTTCACAACAGGAGATTGAAATCTTCCAAAAACTCACTCACTCACATGTCTGGTGGTCAATACTGGCTGTTGGCTGGGTCTTCAGCTGGGGCAATCAACTGGAACACCAGTTGCAGCTGAGTGGTTTTCTCAACCAGCTCCCTGTCTATAGTAATAAACGGGGAGTCCAAAGGTCTCAGACTTTCATTTGTAGTGCTTCTGTTCCTTTCTGTGCAAGCTAATATGATTCTTTTAAAAACTTTGTGAACTATTGGCATATTAACTTATAATTTATTCCATTAGACGAAGAGCCACAGCGGCAAATCTCTCTGAGCTAAGTCTTTCTCCACCTTGGGCTCCCTGTAAGGCTGTCATGGAACAGTGACCTTAAGATTCCTATAAGGCCTATTGTTAAATAGAGAGGAAGGCAAGCTCCCAATTGCCTCCCTCTAGCAAAAACGGAGTGAATCCTGGAGGAACACTGAGGCAGGGAAGCTGAACCTGGCATTTTCATTCAAAGTCAAAAGCTACAAGGAGGGTGGCAAGTGGTGCCTCCACTGGCACAAGTCAAAGTCAAGCCCTCTCTGGAGGAAGGGTCACCAAGTTAGACCTGTAGGACTCACATCTCTTTAAGCTCAAGTAATGAACCAGTGAAAATGACCAAGCACACAAGAAGTCAAACCACTAGTGACAACAGATTTAGACACCCAAGAATTGCAAATTATGGAATTGTCAGATTTTTTAAAAAATAATTGTTACGAATGAAATCTTTAATGAAATAAAATATTTGCTGCAATAGCAAAAATGAAGATACAAGAAACCACCAGCAGTGAAAAATCTTAAAATACTACTCCAACTCCTGACCTCAAGTAATCTGCCCACCTCAGCTCCTCAAAGTGCTGGGATTACAGGTGCCCGACCAGCCTGGTTAACATGGTGAAACCCCGTCTCTACTAAAAATACAAAAATTCGCTGGGTGTGGTGGTGCATGCCTGTAGTCCCAGCTACTCGGAAAGTTGAGGCAGGAGAATCGCTTGAACCCGGGAGGCGGAGGTTGCAGTGAGCCGAGATAGCACCATTGCACTCCAGCCTGGGCAACAGAGCAAGACTCCATCTCAAAAAAAAAAAAAAAAAAAAAAAAAAAACAAAGAAAAAAAAACAACAACAAAAACTACTCAAGTTGCTTGTTAACTTTAAAAAGGAGGGAACAAAAGGTATCCGCAAATGGAGAAATTTGGTGGAACCAACCTCACTACGTGATCAAAGTGAACATCAGTATTGGAACTCTGTACTGTCTTGGGCCTCCTGTGGTGATGCACGGAGAGGGACACAGTATCATATATGCAGTATTCCTGCCCCAAATATTTAATCAGAATCCAAGAATGAGGAAACAATTAGATCAATCCAAATTGAAGGACATTTTACAAAACAATGTGGCTTGAACTCTTCAAAGATGTCAAGGTGAGGCTGGGCACGGTGGCTCATGCCTGTAATCCCAGCACTTCAGGAGGATGAGGCAGGTGGATCACCTGAAGTCAGGAGTTCGAGACCAGCCTGGCCCACATGGTGAAACCCTGTCTCTACTAAAACTACAAAAATTAGCTGGTCATGATGGCGTGCACCTGTGTAGCCCCATCTACTCAGGAGGCTGAGGTAGGAGAATCGCTTGAACCCAGGAAGTGGAGGTTGCAGTGAGCCAAGATCAGGCCACTGCACTCCAGCCTGGGCAACAGAGTGAGACTCCACTGCAAAAGATGGACAAAAAAAAAAGTTAAGGAGATGAGAAAAATTTTTTTAAAGAGGGGCTCAGGACTATTCCAGATTTATTTATTTATTTTTTTGAGACAGAGTCTCACTCTGTTGTTAGGCTGGAGTACAGTGGTGCGATCTCAGCTCACTGCGACCTCCGCCTCCAGGGTTCAAGCGATTCTCCTGCCTCAGGTTCCCAAGTAGCTGGGACTATAGGCTCCCGCCATCACGCCCGGCTAATTTTTGTATTTTTAGTAGAGACGGGGTTTCACCATGTTGGCCAAGATGATCTCGATCTGTTGACCTCGTGATCCACCCGCCTCGTCCTCCCAAAGTACCGGGATGACAGGTGTGAGCTACCGCGCCATGCCTTATTCTGGATTTGTAAAAACTAAACAAATAGAATAGCTAATGGAATGAGTGATTCTTGATTCTATCCTGGATTGAAAAAGAAAAAATATTTTTAAAAATATTACTGTTGGGACAATTGGAGACATCTGAATTTGGCCTATACATCAGATAATACTATGTTTTCAATGTTAGATTTCCTGAATGTGATACTTGTATTGTTGTTATGTTGGAGAATGTCCTTGTTCTTAGAAGACATGTGTTAAGATATTTAGGGTAACAGTAATTGAATTCTCTGTGAAATGAATTCTTAAATGGCTTACCAAAAAAATATTTGTGTGAACATCCAAGTGTGTAGAGAGAAAGAGAAAAAGCAAATGTGATAAAATGTTAACAATTAGTAATCTAGATAAAGGGTAAATGAGCATCATTGTGCTATTCTTGTAAGTTTTCTGTAGGTCTGAATTTTTTTAAAGAAACAAAAGTTTGGGGAAACACTAACGACTACAAAGAAAAAGTAGAGCGTATCCAGTTACCTATTAGTATCAACACTCCCACAGATATGTTGGGGCCATTCCTTTCTGCAGGCCAAAGCAGAGCTCAGCCACTCCAGACAACACACAGGCAGATGAGGTCACTTTGCCAAGGTCACAAACACCATCACCACATTGCCAGAACTTCCCTACCCGCATGAAAATATCTCCTTCACCTTGGCTGAATTGGAAAATTTAAATAAAGAATTCTGCTCCCTTTTATATCATTAACTAATCTGTTGTACAGATTAAAAGATTAGAACATACAAAAACATAAAATGAAATAAATTTAGGCATGCTAGAGTGGAGAGATTCAAGCTGATGCTCTCTGGCATTTTTCCTTCATTTCTTTGATGTTGTTTTAAAACTGTTTGGCCAGAGAGAAGGAGAGAGGGCAAGAAAAGAAATCAGTGCTGCTATGAATAACTGCCATCAACCACCAATTTAGGGAGTCACCGGAGCAGAACATTTCTCAGATGTCAGTTTTTCTCAGCTACACATTGTCCTTTCCTTCGATTATCACTGGCATGTCACCATATTCTGCAAATCTCAGCAACACCACACCTTCGGCCCACTGGTCACTCATGATTAAAAACATGGGGCTGGGGGAGTAGACTGGGGGGATGGCGTCAGCCAAACCACTATGGAGCCAAAAGAGTTCGTAGGGCTCTATAGTTCTACTGGCTTAAAAAAAAGAATTATCTGTACTTGCATGGCCTTGAGGAGAGACAGGACTGTTGGAGAGAGATAAGATTATTTTCTTTTTCCTTCTCTCCAGTGAACCAAACACAATTCTCATTCTGGCTTTCCAGACTCAGGGCTCATGTTTGAGCTTTTCTCTTCTCACTTCTCTTGGTCAGAGGTGATCACTTTTGCAGCTCATGACATATGTGTGATTTTATGTACAATACCTTAAATAACACTTTTAGAAAATCTGTTTTCTGTCTAGGGGCAGTGACTCATACCTATAATCCCAGCACTTTGGGAGGCTGAGGCAGGTGGATCACTTGAGGTCAGGAGTTTGAGACCAGCCTGGCCAACATGGTGAAACTCCGTCTCTACTAAAATTACAAAAATTAGCCAGGCATGGGGGCACAGGTCTGTAATCCCAGCTGCTTGGGAGGCTGAAGCAAGAGAATCGCGTGAACCTGGGAGTCAGATGTTACAGTGAGCTGAGATCGTGCCACTGCACTCCAGCCTAGGTGACAGAGCAAGACTTCATCTAAAAATAAAAGAAAAAAAAAGAAAAGAAAATCTGCTTTCTGGTTAACCTAAAATGGCTTGTTGTGGAAGAGACACTGACTGTCTAGGAAACAAAGCCTGCTACATGCTGAGATTTTGTACCTCTGAGGTCTTCTCAGAAGCGAGTTGTAGACTGCAAACGGTTGCCTGGACTATTGTCAGGACTCCCCCCTAAGGAAAACCATATTGCAGGGAGGACTGTGGGACAGTGAGTGTTAATGAAGGACCTAGAAAGCTGAACTGGTAGAGAGATTCCTGACGGATAAGAGATGATGGGGTTTTGTGTGTTAACACAGAGATACTACAGTACTTCTCTTTCTGCTTCTGTCTCTGGGAGAGAAGTTAGGCACAAAAATGACCAAAAAAAGCATTCTACTCATCTCTTCCCACCTCTTCCCTGCACAGTCATCCCTCTGGTAACACAGGAGCTAAAACCCAATCACAGCTACCACAATAAAGGGACTTGAGCGCTCAGTAAATGCATAGCCGAACTCGGGCTAAGGTTAACTTGTTTCCATTCACCAAGTCAGATTAAGAGGAAAAACAAATCAAAGTTATCCTTATAATCACATATTAATTCTAAAAATAATTGTATGTTCACCTCCTACAGTGTGCTAGGTAGGCTTGGAGGTGCAAAAATAAATAGCACACAGCCCCTTCTCTCAAGTCACCCGTAGTAGAATAGAGATGAGCCTTCCTGAAACCAGGGTAGTAGAACCACTAGAAAAGGAGAGAAAGTCAATTTGGGAAAGACAGGATAAATCATGAGGCAGCATCCAGCAGACATGGGAAGAGAGAGGGTCTGTACCCAGGGACTGGAAAAGGGACATCTCTTCCACAGAGACACAAGGGAAAGAGGAGACAGTAGATCATTTTCACGGGCAACAAGGTCACCGCCATTATAACTCTTAGTTTGTAATGAAACTAATTTGGGCCATGATGGATTTATCACCAGCAGTGTCCCCAAAAGTTTCTAAAATCGATGGCTTACATTAAAGAAAAAAGAGAAATAATTTAGAATCATTAGAATAAGGATTTGTAGGGCAAGTACTTAATTATAGCTAAGTGTAATTTCCTTAGGCAAGTCATCCTCTCTTAGTTATATGATTACACTTATATTATTCTTAAGTCTGGTGATTAATACTGAATTTAACATTTTAAATAAAAGTTTCAGTATTATTTATGTTAAGTGAAATAAGCCAGGTACAGAAAGACAAATGCTACATGATCTCACCTATATGTAGAACCTAAAAAAATTGAACTCAAAGGAGCAGAGGGTAAAATCACCATTTTACCAGAGGCAGGGGGCTGTGGAATTGGGGAAATGTTGGCCAAAGGATACAGAATTTCAGTTAGATAGAAGAAATAAGTTCAAGAGTTCTACTGTACACCATGGTGACTATAGTTAAAAACAATATAGTATATATGTGAAAATTGCTAATAGAGTAGATTTTAAGTGTTTTCAACACAAAAAAATAAGTATGTGAGGTGATAGATATGTTACATACCTTGATTGAACCATTTCGCAATGCGTACATATATCAAAACATCATGTAGTACCCCCAAAATATATGGATACCATTTTAATTTGTCGATTAATAAATTAAAATTTCAATATTTTAAAAAAACATAACTGTTTATATAACAATATAAGGCAACAAGTTAGTTATTCCCAAAATATAAACATAAAGATAAAATCTGGAGAATAAGGAAATACAATCATCTAGGTCAAATGGCTTCTGTGATGACCTACACTAAGTTTAATCACAATTCAGTGAACTTGATCTTCTCTCAGGCCTAAGTTGTACATTGATTTTCAGTCCAATCCTAGAGTCAGAAATTCTACAACCCTCATGAAACATCAAGGTTAGACTTGGCTTTGCCTTGAGCATTTCACAGCCGTTGACCAGCCAGCCAGTTGCATCAGCTATTAGCCACTTACCCTTGTTAAAATTACAATGCTCGTCAATTTCTGGACTATCAGGATTAGAAAAAGCTCCTCCTCGTGCTTCAAGCTACAGAGAAAATGCAAAGGATGTGGAGTCTGGGCAGGCAGCACCTCTCCCTGATTGTCCCACCAGTGAGAAAGACATTACTTGTGGTAGCTAAATTTATGTCTTATTTCTTATTCCTGACTTCTCCTTCCTTCCCAGATTGCTATTTCAGTAACTTCTTGTCATTTTTCAAGTATCTTAAGTGTTTTTTGATTTTTTTTTTTTTAGTCTAATGTCATTTTAAAAATTCAATTTAAACATTAGCCAATATTTGACAAAAACTTTTAAAATGAAATTACAGATTCCCCACCAAGATCTCCTTTCTTCCCCATATTCTCTGAGTATCAGGAGATCTTAATAAACAGAATGCTGGGTGTTCCATGGGTGATTCTGGCCAAGCAACTTCTATCTCTGGCATTTCAACAGTGGTGTCTACTCAGGAGCTTCTCCACTACTGAGTAGGTTAGGTTTCAAAAAGCTGTAATAGTCCATTTTTTCAAAAGTCTATAGTGAAGCTAAATAAAGAACCAGCATTACAGACAGTACAGCACTCTGATGTGCAGCCTCTGGAGCCCAATTTCCTAGGTTCAAATCCCAGCTCTGCCAATTATCACCTGTGACCTGGCTATGTAATCTCTGTTGCTGTTTTCTCATTTTTAAGATGGGGAAGAGCACAATACCTCTCTGCTGTGAAAATAAAATTAGTCCATACATTTAGAACAGTGCCTGACACATAAAGTGTTCAATAATTGTCAACACGATTAGCTAGTGACAAAAACTGAAATTGCCCCAGAGAACTATAGATATTGATGGCATTAGTTTCAACTCTTATTTCAATTCTCTTAAAAATATGTTATTTTGTCTTTCTTATCTTTACTACATATAAAATTTATAACAAGCTAGGTCTTACACAATTATAGACATTTTCATAAATCTCTTTTAGTTAGGATCCAGATATCTAGACAATGAGAGTATCTTTTCAATAAACTGAAATACCTGTAATATCAAAATGTATTAAATATGACTTTTTAGCTTATTCTTTTTGTCTTACTTTGTTTTTCAAAAAAAGCAAAACCCAAAAAACTTGTGTTAGACTATGAATGAGGACAACTCTAAAAAGACCTAAGGTGACTGCTAATACCACCTGGTGGTGGGGGCAGAGTTAATATGCTTTAGCTTTGGGGCATAGCTTTGTCATCTGAGAAAATTATAAGTTGAAAGTGTCAGGCCTCTGAGCCCAAGCTAAGTCATCATATCCCTTGTGACCAGATGGCCTGAAGCAACTGAAAATCCACAAAAGAAGTGAAAATAGCCTTAACTGATGACATTCCCCCGTTGTAATGTTTCTGCCCCACCCTGACTGATCAATGTACTTTGTAATCTCCCCCACCCTTAAGAAGTTTCTTTGTAATTCTCCCCTCCCTTGAGAATGTACTTTGTGAGATCCACCCCCTGCCTGCAAAACATTGCTCCCACCTCTACCACCTATCTCAAAACCTGTAGGAACTAATGATAATCCACCACTGTTTGCTGACTCTTTTCGGACTCAGTCCACCTGCACCCAGGTGAAATAAACAGCCATGTTGCTCACACAAAGCCTGTTTGGTGGTCTCATCACACAGACACGTGAAACATTTGGTGCCAAAACCCAGGACAGCAGGACTTCTTCGGGAGACCAGTACACTGTCCTCATCCTCACTCCATGAAGAGATCCGCCTATGACCTTGGGTCCTCAGACCAACCAGCCCAAGGAACATCTCATCGATTTTAAATCGGGTAAGCGGCCTCTTTTTACTCTCTTCTCCAACCTCTCTCACTATACCTCAACCTCTTTCTCCTTTCAATCTTGGCACCACCCTTCAATCTCTACCTTCTCTTAATTTCGATTCCTTTCATTTTCTGGTAGAGACAAAGGAGACACATTTTATCTGTGGACCCAAAACTCCGGCACTGGTCACGGACTCGGGAAGGCAGCCTTCCCTTGGTGTTTAATCATTGCGGGGACACCTCTCTGATTACTCACCCACGTTCCATTGGTGTCTGATCTCCGTGGGGATGCCTGCCTCGATCATTCACCCATGTTCCCTTGATGGCAAGTCAATTGTGGGGACACCTGCTTTGGCTGCTCACCCACCTTGCAGCCCAGGGTTGCTCCCCACCCCCTTCTCCGTGTCTCTACCCTTCTCTTTAAACTTGCCTCCTTCACTATGGGCAAACTTCCACCCTCCATTCCTCCTTCTTCTCCCTTAGCCTGTGTTCTCAAGAACTTAAAACCTCTTCAACTCTCGCCTGACCTAAAATCTAAGTGTCTTATTTTCTTCTGCAATACCGCTTGGCCCCAGTACTAACTCGACAGTAGTTCCAAGTGGCCGGAGAATGGCACTTTCGATTTTTCTATCCTACAAGATCCAGATAATTTTTATCAAAAAATGGGCAAATGGTCTGAAGTGCCTGACGTCCAGGCATTCTTTCACACATTGGTCTCTCCCTACTCTCTGCTCCCAGTGAGACTCGTCCCAAATCTTTCTTCTTTCTCTCCTGTCTGTTTCTTCAGTCTCTACCCCAAGCCCTTCTTTTCTATGGACTCATCTGACCTCTCCCCTTCTCCCCAGGCTGCTCCTCGCCAGGCCAAGCCAGGTCCCAATTCTTCCTCAGCTTCTACTCCCCTACCCTATAATCCATCTATCACCTCCCCTCCTTAAACCTGGTCTGGTTTACAGTTTCTTTCCACGACTAGCCCTCCCCTACCTGCCCAGCAATTTTCCCTTAGAGAGGTGGCTGGAGCTGAAGGCATAGTCAGGGTACATGTGCCTTTTTCTCTATCAGACTTTTCCCAGATCAGCCAGCATTTAGGCTCTTTCTCATCAGACCCCACTAAATATATACAGGAATTCCGATATCTAACTCTGTCCTACAATTTAACCTGGAGTGACTTAAATGTCATCCTAACTTCTACCCTCTCCCCAGATGAATGGGAAAGAGTTTCTTCTCTCGCCCAATCTCATGCTGATAACCGCCAGCTTCATGAGCCAGACCTCCAGGAAGGCATTAGAGCAGTTCCCCGAGGAGATCCCCAATGGAACTATCAGGCAGATTCCCCAGGTATAGCTGGGTGAGATTACATGGTTTCCTGCCTAGTTGAAGGGCTTTAAAAGGCAGCTTACAAAGCTGTTAATACAACAAACTTAAAAAAACTACCCAAGGTAAAGACGAAAACCCAGCCAAGTTCATAGCCTGTTTGGCAGTAACCCTTAGACACTTTACTACCCTAGACACAGAGGGGCCAGAAGGCCATCTTATTCGCTATGCATTTTATTACCTAATCCCCTCCTGGCATTAGAAAAAGCTCCAAAAATTAGATTCCAGCCCTCAAACCCCACAACAGGACTTAATTAACCTCGCCTTCAAGGTGTACAATAATAGAGAAGAGTTGCAATTACTTGCCTCCGCTGTGAAAGAAACCCCAGCCATATCTCCAGCACACAAAAACTCCAAAACGCCTAAGCCACAGCAGTCAGGCGTTCGTTCCTTCAGGACTTCCTCCCCCAGGATCTTGCTTCAAGGGCTGGAAATCTGGCCACTGGGCCAAGGAATGCCCGCAGCCCGGGATTCCTCCTAAGCCGTGTCCCATCTGTGC
This sequence comes from Macaca thibetana thibetana, assembly GCF_024542745.1. Taxonomy (NCBI): domain Eukaryota; kingdom Metazoa; phylum Chordata; class Mammalia; order Primates; family Cercopithecidae; genus Macaca; species Macaca thibetana. The sequence continues at coordinate 194,158,552 of NC_065578.1, read as the reverse complement.
GGGACCCCACTGGAAATTGGACTGTCCAACTGGCCCAAGGCTCTGACTCCTTCCCAGATCTTCTCGGCTTAGCAGCTGAAGACTGACACTGCCCAATCCCCTCAGAAGCCTCCTGGACCATCACAGATGCTTTGGGTAACTCTTACAGTGGAAGGTAAGTCCATCCCCTTCTTAATTAATACAGAGGCTACTCACTCCACATTACCTTCTTTTCAAAGGCCTTTTTCCTTTGCTTCCATAACAGTTGTGGGTACTGACAGCCAGGCTTCTAAACCTCTTAAAACTCCCCAACTCTGGTGCTAACTTGGACAACATTCTTTTATGCACTCCTTTTTAGTTATCCCCACCTGCCCAGCTCCCTTATTAGGTCGAGACATTTTAACCAAATTATCTGCTTCCCTGACTTTTCCTGGGCTACAGCCACACCTCATTGCCACCCTTTTCCCCCGTTCAAAGCCTCCTTCGCATCTTCCTCTCGTATCCCCCCACCTTAACCCACAAGTATGGGATACCTCTACTCCCTCCTTGACAACAAATGATGCACCCCTTACCATCCCATTAAAACCTAATCACCCTTACCCCGCTCAACGCCAATATCCCATCCCACAGCACATTTTAAAAGGATTAAAGCCTGCAGCATGGGCTTCTAAAACCTATAAACTCTCCTTACAATTCCCCCATTTTACGTGTCCAAAAACCAGACAAGGTGCAGGATCTGCACCTTATCAACCAAATTGTTTGGCCTATCCACCCTGCAGTGCCCAACCCGTACACTCTTTTGTCCTCAATACCTTCCTCCACAACTCACTTTTCTGTTCTTGACCTTAAAGATGCTTTTTCCACTATTCCCCTGCACCCCTCATCCCAGTCTCTTTGCTTTTACCTGGACTGACCCTGATACCCATCAGGCTCAGCAAATTACCTGGGCTGTACTGCCGCAAGGCTTCACAGACAGCCCCCATTACTTCAGTCAAGCCCAAATTTCTTCCTCATCTGTTACCTATCTCGGCATAATTCTTCATGAAAACACATGTGCTCTCCCTGCCAATCATGTCCGACTGATCTCTCAAACCCCAACACCTTCTACAAAACAACAACTCCTTTCCTTCCTAGGCATGGTTGGATACTTTCGCCTTTCGATACCTGGTTTTGCCATCCTAACAAAACCATTATATAAACTCACCAAAGGAAACCTAGCTGACCCCATAGATCCTAAATCCTTTCCCCACTCCTCTTTCCGTTCCTTGAAGACAGCTTTAGAGACTGCCCCCACCCTAGCTCTCTCTGACTCATCCCAACCCTTTTCATTACACACAGCCGAAGTGCAGGGCTGTGCAGTCAGAATTCTTACACAAGGACTGGGACTGTGCCCTGTAGCCTTTTTGTTCAAATAACTTGACCTTACTGTTTTAGGCTGGCCATCATGTCTCCATGCAGCAGCGGCTGCCGCCCTAATAATTTTAGAGGCCCTCAAAATCACAAACTATGCTCAACTCACTCTCTACAGCTCTCATAATTTCCAAAATCTGTTTTCTTCCTCACACCTGATGCATATACTTTCTGCTCCCCGGCTCCTTCAGCTATACTCTTTGTTGAGTCTCCCACAATTACCATTGTTCCTGGCCCAGACTTCAATCCGGCCTCCCACATTATTCCGGATACCACACCTGATCCCCATGACTGTATCTCTCTGATCCACCTGACATTCACTCCATTTCCCCATATTTTCTTCTTTCTTGTTCCTCACCCTGATCATACTTGGTTTATTGATGGAAGTTCCACCAGCCTAATTGCCACACACCAGCAAAGGCAGGCTATGCTATAGTATCTTCCACATCTATCATTGAGGCTACTGCTCTATCCCAGTCCACTACCTCTCAGCTAGCCGGACTCCTTGCCTTAATTTGGGCCCCCACTCTTATAAAAGGACTATGTGTCAATATTTATACTGGCCCCATATCCTGCACCACCATGCTGTTTTATGGACTGAAAGCTTTCCTCACTACGCAAGGAGGATTTAATGCCTCTTTAATAAAAACTCTTCTCCAGGCTGCTTTACTTCCAAAGGAAGCTGGAGTCATACACTGCAAGGGCCATCAAAAGGCATCAGATCCCACTGCTCAGAGCAATGCTTATGCTGATAAGGTAGCTAAAAAAGCAATTAGTGTTCCAACTTCTATCCCTCATGGCAGTTTTTCTCCTTCTCATCTGGCCACTTCCACCTACTCCCCCACTGAAACTTCCACCTATCTCTTCCCACACAAGGCAAATGGTTCTTGTACCAAAGAAAATACCTCCTTCCAGTCTCACAGGCCCATTCTATTCTGTCGTCATTTCATAACCTCTTCCATGTAGGTTACTAAGCCGCTAGCCCACCTTTTAGAACCTCTCATTTCCTTTCCATTGTGGAAATCTGTCCTCAAGGAAATCACTTCTCAGTGTTCCATCTGCTATTCTACTACTCCTTAGGAATTTCTCAGGCCCCCTCCCTTCCCTACACATCAAGCTGAGGGATTTGCCCCCGCCCAAGAACGGCAAATTAACTTTACTCACATGCCTCGAGTCAGGAAACTAAACTACTTCGTAGTCTGGGTAGACACTTTCACTGGATAGAGGCCTTTCCCACAGGGTCTGAGAAGGCCACCATGGTCATTTCTTCCCTTCTGTCAGACATAATTGCTCAGTTTGGCTTTCCCACCTCAGTTTCTCAGGCTCTTGGTATTCAGTGGCACCTGGTTTTATCTCAAACTGCCACCCTTAAGTCTCTCTTTAAGTAGACAGAAGATTGTTTTGTTTAATTTAATTTAGGAGAGCTAAATAATTAAACATGAGGCCAAAGTACATAAGAAAGTGGCAGTCTTTTATTGCAAATATGCACACACTCTCAGGCGAGGTTCTCTGGTCCTCGGGAAAAGGCCAGGGAAGTCGCGCCGGCGCTCTCCGGTGAAGTTCTCCAGTCCACAAATGCGGGGGCTGAAGAAGTCACACCCGCGCTTACTGGCGGCGGACTTTTATGCCTGGGAGCTGGAAGGGGAGGAGTTTGGGGCGTGTGTGTAGGAGTGGCTTCTTGAATTTCGGTGTCCCCGGCTTGACGTCACTCTGCGCATGCTCAGTTGATTTGGTTCTTTCCCGGGCGCGGGAAAATCTGTGATGAAGAACCCCGAAACAACAGGGACTGCTCCATCTTGTTCACCTTCCTCCATCTTGTCCCTTCTCCCTCACCCAAACAAAGATCTTCAGTGACAAAGTACACTCCAATACTTTCACCCTGATGAAGTCCTATTCTTTACTTTTATACTTCACTCTTACTGTCGTTCCCATTCTTATGCCACCCTCTACCTCTCCCCAGCTATCTCCACCACACTATCAATCTCACTGTCTCCTAGCCATTTCTAATCCTTCTTTAACAAACAATTGCTGACTTTGCATATCTCTTTCCTCCAAATTCAACCAGGCCCTGACTTACTCACTGCTAAAAAAAAAAAAAAAAAGCGGGGACTCTGTATATTTTTAAATGAAGAATATTGTTTTTACCTACATCAATCTGGCCTGGTATGTGACAATGTAAAAAAACTCAAGGATAAGCCCAAAAACTCGCCAACCAAGCAAATAATTACACTGAACCCTCTTTGACACTCTGTAACTGGATGTCCCGGGTACTCCCAATTCTTAGTCCTTTAACACCTGTTTTTCTCCTCTTATTCGGCCTTGTGTCTTTCATTTAGTTTCTCAATTCATACAAAACTGCATCCAGGCCATCACCAATAATTCTATATGACAAATGCTCCTTCTAGCAACCCCACAATATCACCCCTTACCCCAGAATCTTTCTTCAGTTGAATCTCTCCCACTGTAGGTTCCCACGCCGCCCCTAATCCTGCTCGAAGCAGCCCTGAGAAACATCGCCCATTATCTCTCCATACCACCGCCCAAAATGTTTGCTACCCCAACACTTTACCACTATTTCGGGGTTTTTCTTCTCATTAATATAAGAAGACAGGAATGTCAGGCCTCTGAGCCCAAGCTAAGCCATCATATCCCTTGTGACCAGATGGCCTAAAGCAACCGAAGATCCACAAAAGAAGTGCAAATAGCCTTAACTGATAACATTCCACCATTGTAATTTGTTTCTGCCTCACCCTAACTGATCAATGTACTTTATAATCTCCCCCACCCTTAAGAAGATTCTTTGTTAATTCTCCCCTTCCTTGAGAATGTACTTTGTGCGATCCACCCCCTGCCCGCAAAACATTGCTCCCACCTCTACCTTCTATCCCACAACCTATAAGAATGATAATCCACCACCCTTTGCTGACTGTCTTTTCGGACTCAGCCTGCCTGCACCCAGGTGAAATAAACAGCCGTGTTGCTCACACAAAGCCTGTTAGGTGGTCTTTTCACATGGACACATGAAACAGATAGGTCATAAGTAAAAGATGTTCTATACTAAAATAAGAAGTTGAAAAATACACATTTCTCTTTAAAAATATGTTTATTCTGTGTATCGTCAGTGCCCAGAGGAATGCTTGGCAAATAAATAGGTGTACAATTAATGTCTACTGTTGAATGAGCAAAGGCCGAGGACTTTGGTAAATGCTCTACGTTTTTTTTCTCTGACACCTACAACAAACAAAAAAAATGGGTAGTATGATTTTCTCCACTCTAGAGATAAGGGAACCAAAATTAAGACTGGTTAAACATTGTTCATGTGGCCATCTGATTCTAAAGCCCTCCTTTTCTGTAACGTAAGGTCTGGAATTCATTTGAGGTATCATGCTGAGTACAGGAGAAAGGTCAGATAGCAGAGGGCTCCAGGCTGAAACTCCCCTGGAGTGAAACTCCAGGGCTTCTGTGAGCTCACAGAATGAAGCTGAAGCACAAGACGCCACATCTTAGTGGAGTAAGAGGAAGAACCCAAGTCTGCAGGCTAATCTGAGAAGAGATCCGGAAGGACTGCCAGGAGGGATGGAATCCAGCCAAGATTCGTTTACCTCTGGACCAGGAAGGCACAGCCTCCTTTCTTTGCCTTCCATCGTTTCTTTTTTTTCCTGTTGTTATTTCTACTTTTCTTTTCTTTCTTTCTTTTCTTTCTTTTTTTCTCTCTTCTCTTCTCTTTCATTCCTTCCTTCCTTCCTTTCTTTTCTTTCTTTTCTTCCTTCCTTCCTTCCTTCCTTTCTTCCCTTCCCTTCCCTTCCCTTCCCTTCCCTCCCTCCCTCCCTCCCTCCCTCCCTCCCTCCCTCCCTCCCTCCCTCCCTTTCTTTCTTTCTTTCTTTCTTTCTTTCTTTCTTTCTTTCTTTCTTTCTTTCTTTCTTTCTTTTTCTTTTCTTTCTTTCTTTCTTTCTTTTTCTTTTCTTTCTTTTCTTTCTTGGTCTGGCTGTATCATCCACTGCAGTGGCACCATCTCAGCATACTGTAGCCTGGATCTCCTCTGGCTATATCACCCAGTACAGTGGCACCATCTCAGCATACTGTAGCCTGGACCTCCCTGGCTCCTCCCACCTCAAGCTCCCAGGTAGCTGGGACAACAGGAACATAACATCGTGCCTGGCTAATATATATACACACACACACACGGAAATATATATACATATATGGAAATATATATGGAAATATATATATATGGAAATACATATGGAAATATATATATGGAAATATATATAGAAATATATATATGGAAATATGTATATAGAAATATATATGGAAATATATATATAGAAATATGTATATGGAAATATATAAAGAGAGAAATATTTTTTGGAGAGACTGGGTTTTGCCATGTTGCCCAAGCTGGTCTTGAACTTGTAAGCTCAATTGAGCCACCTGTCTCAGCCTCCCAAAGTGCTGGGATTACTGGTGTGAGCCACCATGCCCAGCCTTTGTATTTCCTCATTAATTTCTCTTAAATTTTCCGATTATAAAAGGAATAAATTCTCAATTAAAACAAAATTCAGGCAACTCAGAAAGGTACTTTTAAAATATATAATTTTCTAATCCCATCACATAGAGCTAACACTGTGCTGTATATCCTTCCCGATTTTTTTTGTGTTGTGTGATTATATCTGATCTTTCTTAAATGCACAGAGTAGGGCCCCTTTTGAAAGCCCAAGGATGCACCTCCACGGACCTGCCTCCATGTGCCCTAACAGCACAACAAAAGTTCAAACCTGTTGCCTGATGCTCGCAGCCTCAATGTTTATTTGTAAACTGAGAATAAGATCAGCACCATCTATCACCCCTACTTTATTAAAAGTTAGGCATTTGTATTTAAAGTAAAATTACCTATATCCTTGGGCTTTGGAGGATATTCTCTATTTTAAAACTAAAGTGCACAACTCTTACTACAGTCCTCCCCTGCTGGCATCTGCATAGGAATTATAAAAAGTAAAGCCACAAAATGAATATTTATACTTATTTTGAAATTCTATTTTAGGCCAGCCATAGTAGCTCATGCCTGTAATTCCAGTACTTTGGGAGGCCAAAGTGGGCAGATCTCTTGGGCCTGGGAGTTCAAGACCATCCTGGACAACATGGCAAAAACCTGTCTCTACTAAAAATATAAAACTTAGCTGGGTGTGGTGGTGGGCACCTGTAGTCCCAGCTACTTGGCAAGCTGAGGTGGCAGAATCGCTTGAACCCAGGAGGTGGAGGTTGCAGTGAGCCAAGATCGCACCACTGTACTCCAGCCTGGGTGACAGCAAGACCCCGTCTCAAAAAAATAAAAAAAATTAAATTAAAAATACATTTTAAATACTCAACTGAAAAACATACAAGCCCGTGACTTATTCAAGGCACACTGATAAAGGCCTCATGTAAAATGTCGGCTGTTGGAGATCCATGTAGGCCTTTATTTTAATGTGAGGGGCTTTCTACAGCACCCAATAGATATCAAATCAATCTTCAGACAAATAAAAGAAGTAATTGTAATTTTTTTCAACTTTGTTGAAGTAAACACGCTATTTATTTTCCTCTGGCTGTTCTCTTTAATTACAGTGTTTTTGTTGAACCACAACAGGTGTTGCTTGTAAACGTAATATCACGCCCAGGGTAGGAATGGTAAAGGCTGGCCTGAGGAAGCTGACTAGCCTTCTCAAGATGGCTGCTCTAGAGGAAGCCTGTCAGCCCAAGACAGACAAGAGGCAGGCAACCTGCTGTGCACCTACTCATTTCCAAAAGGTGGAGTATTTATGATCCCAAGTTCTAGATTCCTGGATCAACTGCTAACTAGCTTGTAACTTTACGTTTTTATAAAATGGTGATAATAATAGCACCCACCACTGTGTGGTGGCAAGCATTAAATGAGTCAATTCTTAAAAACTTAGAGTGGTGGCCAGATGTGGTCAATATTCAGCAGATGTTAGGTAGGCCAGTCATAAACTAATTTTCCTCACTTTGTTTTTATTGGATGCCGTAGGTACCAAGCACTGCAGGGAACACAAAGAGAAGATTCCTGCCATTTATTGGGCATTACCAAACATTGGGCTAGGTTCTTTATTTACATTGTGTTATTTAATCCTTACAACAACTTGATGAGGAGGTATTCTTAACCCCACTTTTCAAATAAGGAAACTGAGACTCAGACAGATGACTCTTGTTCAATGTCACCCCACCTAGAAAGTCCTTTCTCTAGAGAAGAAAGGAAAGGGGTCTGTCTTAGTCAGTTTGGGCTGCTGTAATAGAATACCATAGACTGGATGGCTTCTAAACAACATCAATTTATTTCTCACAGTTCTGGAGCCTGGGATGTTCAAGTTTCTGTGTCTGGTGAGGGCTTGCTTCTTTGTTCATAGATGGCATCTTCTCGTTGTGTCCTCACATGGGAGAAGGGGCAAGGGATTTAGCTGGGATCTGTTTTATAATAGCACGAATCCCATGAGGGTGAGGGCTCTACCCTCATCATCTTATCACCTCACAAAGGCCCTACCTCTGAATACCATCACATTGGAGATTAGTATATGAATTTTAGGGGGGACACAAGAATTCCATCTATAGCAGGTACACATACATTTATTAAGGGCGTCACTAACTATATACTTAACCTAACATGTGTAAAACGAATAAATTCTACATGAATATTTATGATACCCAATGTTTGTGAGGGTGTGCAGAAAGTCACTCTCACATAATTAGTAATAACTATCAAAAACACGTAATATATGTGCCTTTTGACCCAGCAGCTTTAGTAGTAGGAATTAACCCATCTATTGAGACAAGTGTGCCAAGAGCAAAGTATCATGATATTCACTACCACATTGTTTTCAACATCAAAATGTAATACAAACATAAAAATCTAGCATGTAACCAGACAAATTACACTGAGATACCGTATAGCCCATAAAGAATGAGGTAGATAAATAGGAAAAATTATTCAAGTGTCAGTTCTAACATCAAAGAACAAAACAATAATAGGCAAAGAGGCAACCAAGGGTGGCTTCTGAGAGAAAATTGAACTAGATTTGAGTCTGAAATGAAAAATCAAACTATTCTGGCCAGGCTGCGGAGAAAAGGAAGGCCCTCTCTGATGGAGCAGCCATCAAACATCGACCAGAAAATGATGTTGTGCAGTGGAAAGACCACTGGTTGTGGATTCTGAACCTGAACGCCTGGCTCTAGAGTGACCTAAGGCAGAGCCTCCCAGTCCTTTTATGTGGAAGTGCCCAGGTTGGCAGTGAAGAGAGCTGCATTCCCCACGAAAACAAAAACTGGCCTAATGGGAGTGAGGTTTATTTTAAAGTCTCAAATTTCCCTACCTCTGACTTTGGCTAATGGACACTATGTTGTTTCATTGAGACTGACAAATTAGGAATGCTGAAATGAATTAAAGAGATGTGGTACAGCATATCAAGTTCAATTTCTTTTTTTGTTTCTTAGAGATCTGGTTTTTCAAGGACCTGGGCTCACATAATTATGTGGGCATAAATAGTGGAAAGTAGAAACTAAGAATCCAGAGCTATTTTAACAGATAGTTTAACCTGTTTGTCAAAGCCAATGATTTTTCTTTATTTTTACTTCTTTACATATGTTTTTGGTAAGGTAACTAATTTTTCAAAAAGTAAACTGTGGCCATAGGCCTGTGGGTACTCCTCAGGAAGAACCACCACTTCTCTGCTTTATCTGATCTATGTTGGGATTCTGTGTATAATATTATTTGAAAAAAATCCATGGCTTAATAGAAAAAGATTTAAAATCACAGCTTGAGAAGCTAGCTAGTAAACTACAGGCAAGATTCTACACCTTAAATAGCAGTATCCGGATTTATTTGAACATTTAATGTTCCAAAGGAGCTTTTCCTCCCAAAATTAACTGATACTGACAAAAACACAAAATACACATTTGCAACTAATGAATAAATTATGTCACATTTATTAGTAAAGAATTTTCTAAGTGAATATTAGCACTGACCTCTGCTTCCAAAAATGGCAGCAAAGAAGCAAACTGGCTTCAGTCATTCCCACAGAAAACCAAAAACAAATATACAGCACTAAGAGTATCACCAGAAATATCCCAGAACTCAAATATGAATATGAGACAGTTCCCAGGGCCACAGAGAAGTGAAAAAACTCCAAGCAGGCAGTAAGAGAATCGGACTTCCACATTCACGATGCCATTCCTCCCATTCTACTCAGCATCAAGCACACAGAAAATTCTCTACCAACTCACTGTTTCTACATTGTAAAAAGTGAGATCAAGGTGAATAACTAGCCTCCTCACCATCTTGGGTTCCCTGGCAGGAGACCTGTACCTGCCTTAACCCATGGGAAGCATCGCTAGTGCCTGAAGGAATAAATATCCCTGAGTTCAATCAGAGGCAAAGACAATGGGGGAAGGTGGGACTATCATCTCCAGCCCTGGAAACTCTACTCTGTAACTCAGCCAAAGGAAAAGCCAAATCAGATGACTGTTCAGCAGCACAGCGCTGTAAAAGATTCACTTTATTGGTCCCCTGGGCACTAACCCCTAGTCAGTCTTTCCACAATGCTGGGATATCACCATTTGGATTATCCCAATTCAGGAAGAATAGTGCTCCAATCATTTACTTAAGCCAAGATAAACTTGGAGTTGAGACATCACCTAGAGCTGAAATCTGACCTAATGGTAAAGATTTGCGAAGCAAAATATGCAATAAAAACCAATACAGGCCAGACAGAAACAACTGGAATAAGTAACTAAACCTTTCAATGCAAACACAAAGAGGTATACCCATAAGGAACAACAACAAACAGAGAATCATGACATCCTCTAAAGGAAAAAACAAAAATTCAATGACTGACCCTAATGAGATAGCAATTTGTGAGCTCTCTGACCAAGAATTCAAAGTAGCAGGTCTAAGAAAATTCAGTGATCTCCAAGAAAACAGAGAAAAGCAATTCAGAAGTTTATCAGAGAAATTTAACAAAGAGATTGAAATAATAAAAAGTCAAACAGAAATCTTGAAACTGAGAAATACATTTATTGAACTAAAGAACTCATTAGAGGCTCTCAACAGAACAGCAGACCAAGCAGAGGAAAAAAATCAGTAAACTTAAAGACCACCTATTTGAAAACACACAATCAGAGGAGAAAAAAGAATGAAGACTACCTATAAGATATAGAAAATCTCCTCAAAAAACCAAATCTAAGAATTATTGGTGTTCAAGGAGGAACTAAGCAAAAGCAAAGACTAGAACATTTATTCAAAGAAAGAATAACAAAAAACTTCCCCCAAACTTTAGAAAGATACAAATATCCAGGCACAAGAAGGTCTGAGAATACAGATTCAAACCAAATAAGACTACCCCGAGGCATGGAATAATTAAACTCCCAAAGGTCAAAGACAAAGAGGATTCTAAAAGCAGCAAGAGAAAAGCAGCAAATTACATACAAGGAGCTCCCATTTTTCCAACAAGAGACTTCTCAATAGAAACCATATAGGCTAGTAGGGAGTGAAAAAACATTTTCAAAATGCTGAAATAAAATAACTGCTTTACAATAATACTGTACTTAGCAAAGTTCTCCTTCAAATATGAAAGAGAGAGAAAGTCTTTCCCGGACAAATAAAAGCTAAGAGAATTCACTACCACCAGACCCATAGTAAAAGAAATGCTAAAAGGAGCTCTTCACTTTTCAAGGTATAAAACCCACAGGTAAAATTAAGTACATGGACAAACCCATAATACTTTATTACTGTAATTATGGTGTACAATCCACTCCTAACTCTAGTATTAAGCCCAAAAGACAAATCTATCAGAATAATAATAGCTACAACAACTGATTAACAAATAGGTAATATTAAAATATGTAAATTGAGACAACCAAAAGTCAAAATATGGGAAGGTGGAGTTAAAGGGTAGAATTTTTGTGCTTGTCTTGCCTTTGTTTGTTTCTATTCTTGTATTTGTGATCTAATAAATTGATATGTCTTTAAAATATCTTGTTATATCTATAACATGTTTATGTAAACCCCATGGTAATCACAATGCAAAAAACTATAATAGATTCACTAAAAATAAAAAGCAATGAGTTAAAACATGCTACCAGAGACAATCACTTAACCACAAAGGAAGACAGTAAGAAAGGAAGAGAGGATTTACAAAACAATCAGAAAACAAGAAACAAAATTTGGCAGTAGCAAGTCCTTACTTGTCAATAATGACACTGAATGTAAATGGATTCAATTCTCCAATTAAAAGGCACAGAATGGCTGAACAGATAAAGAAACAAAACCTAACTATATGCTGCCCTACAAGAGATCCATTTCACTCATAAAGACACACAAAGACTAAAAGTGAAGGGGTGGAAAATATTCTATGCAATTAGACACCAAAAAAAAAAAAAAGCAGGAGTAAGAATACTTATATCAGATAAAATATAGTACAAATCAAAAACTGTAAAAAGAGTCAAAGGAGGTCATTGTATAATGATAAAGGGATCAATTCAGCAAGAGGATAAAACAATTATAAATATGTGTGCACCTAGCACCAGAAGTCCCAAGTATATAAAGCAAGCATTAATAAATTTAAAGGGAGAAATAGATTGCAAGACCACAATAGTAGGGGACTTTAACAGCCCACTCTCAGTAATGGCCGTATCATCCAGACAGAAGATCAACAAACACTCGATTTAAACTACACACTAGACCTAATCGGCCTAACTGACATTTATAGATCATTTCACTCAACTGTTGAAGAATACACATTCTTTTCATTAACACATGGAACATTCTCCAGAATAGGCCATATCTTAGGCCACAAAACAAGTCTGAACAAATTTTTTGAAAAGTAGCAAGTATCTTTTCTCACCACAATGGAATAAAACAAAAAATTAGTAACAAGAAGAACCTTAGAAACTTCATAAACACATGGTAATTTACCAACATGCTCCTGAATGACCGATGGGTCAATGAAGGAATTAAGAAGATTTTTTTTTAAATTCTTAAATGAAAACAGAAATATAACATAACAAAATCTATGGGATACAGTAAAAGTACTGAGAGAGGAGTTTATGGCAATAAATGCTTTTATCAAAAAGGTACAAAGACCACAAATAACCTCAAGGAACTAGAAAAGCATGAACAATCCAAATCCAAAATTAGTGCAAGGAAAGAAGTGATCAAGATCACAGCAGAAATAAATGAAATTGGGATGAAAAAAATATATAGAAAATCAACAAACAAAAAATTGGTTTTTTGAAAAGAAAAGCACAATGGACAAAACTTTGGCTACACACACACACAAAAAGAAGGCTCAAATAAAAAACATCAGAAATGAAAAAGGAGACATAACAACTGAGATCACAGAAATACAAAGCATCATTACAGACTATCATGAACAATGCTGTACCAACAAATTAACAAACCTAGAAGAAATAGATGAATTCCTGGACACATACAACCTACCAAGATTAAAATAGGAATAAATAGAAAACCACAACAACTGAATAATAATTAATGATATCAAAGCTATAGGGAAAAGTTTCCTATCAAAGAAAAACCCAGGAACTGATAGCTTTACTGCTGAATTCTGCCAAACATGTAAAGGAGAACTAATATCAATTCTACTCAAACTCTTCAAAAAGGCTGAAGAGGAAAGAATACTTCTGATGTCATTCTATGAGGTCAGCATTACACTGATACAAAAACCAGACAAGGACATAACAAAAAAAAGAAAAACTATAGGTCAATATTGCTGATGAATATAGATGCAAAACTTTTCAACTAAATACTAGCAAACCAAATTGAACAACACATTAAAAAAATCATTCACCACAATCAAGTGGGGTTCTTCCCAGGGATGCAAGAATGGTTCAACACATACAAACAAATAAACATAATATATCACACTAACAGAACCAAGAACAAAAACTATATGATTATTTCCATAGATGCTAAAAAAGCATTTGATAAAATGTAACATTCTTTCACGATAAAGACCCTCATCAAACTGGATATAGAAGGAACAAACCTCAAAATAATAAATGTGGCTTACAACAAACCCATAGCTAACTAACTTACTGAATGGGGAAAAAATGAGAGTTTTCCTCTAACTTCTGGAAAAAGAAAAAGATGCCCACTTTCACCACTTTTATTCAATATAGTACTAAAAGTTATGGCTGGAACAAACAGGCAAGAGAAGGAAATAAAGGGCAACCAAATTGGAAAGTAAGAAAACAAATTAGCCTCATTTACAGATGAGGTGATCTTATACTTAAAAAACCTAAAGATTCCGCCAAAAAAAAGGAAACTTGTTAGAATAGATAAAGAAATTCAGTAAAGTTGCAGAATGAAAAATCAACATACAAAAATCAGTAGCGTGTATATACACCAATGTTAAATGGTCTGAAAAAGAAATCAAGAAAACAATCCCATTTATAATAGCTTAAAGAATGTAAAATACCCAGGAATCAATTTAACCAAAGAAACGAAAGCACTATACAAGACAAACTATAAAACACTAACGAAACAAATTGAAGAGGACACAAAAAAATGAATATCTTTCCGTGTCCATGCATTAGAAAAATTAATACTGTTAAAATGACAATATTACTCAAAGAAATTTACAGATTCAATGCAATCTCTATCAAAATATCAATGACATTCTTTATAGAAATAGAAAAAGAAATCTTAACATTTATATGAAACCACCACAGAAGACCCCAAATAGCCAAAGCAATTCTGAACAAAAAGAACAAAGCTGGAGGCATCACACTACTTAACTTCAAAATGTACTATAAAGCTGTAGTACCCAAATCAGGGTGGTACTGGCATAAAAACAGACAGACCAGTGGAACAGAATAGAGAACCCAGACATAAGTCTACACATTTACAGCCAACTCCGTTTCAACAAAAGTGTCAAGAACATACTCTGAGGAAAAGACAGTCTTTTCAATAAATGGTTCTGGGAAAACTAGATAACTATATGCAGAAAAACGAAACTAGATCCCCTATCTCTCACCTTAAACAAATATCAAATCAAAATAGATTAGACTTAAACCCACGACCTGAAATTATAAAACTACTAGAAGAAAACATTGGGAAAACATTCCAAGACATTGGTCTGGGCAAAGAGTTTTTGTGGAAGACCTCAAAAGCACAAGCAACCAAAGCAAAAATAGACAAAGGGGATTACATCAAGCTAAAATGTTTCTGCACAGCAAAGGAAACAATTAGCAAAGTGAAGAGACAACTCACAGAATGGGTGAAAACATTTACAAACTACCCATCTGACAAGAGTTTAATAATCAGAGTATATAAGAAGCTCAAACAACTCAACAGCAAATAAAGGAGTCCAATTTAAAAATGGGCAAAAAGTCTGAATAGACATTTCTCAAAAGAAGACATATGAATGGCCAACAGGTATACGAAAAAAGGATCAACATCACTAATCATCAGAGAAATGCAAATCAAAACTACAATGAGATGTCATCTCACCCCAGCAAAAATGGCTTTTATCAAAAGACAGGCAATAACAGATGCTGGTGAGGATGCAGAGAAAGGGGAACCTTCCTACACTGTTGGTGGAAATGTAAATTAGTACAGCCACTATGAAGAAGTATGGAGGTTCCTCAAAAAAGTGAAAATAGAATTACCATGTGATCCAACAATTTCACTACTCAGTATATATACAAAAGAAAGGAAATCGATATATCAAAATGACCCCTGCACTCTCATGTTTATTGCAACACTATTCACAAGAGTCAAAATATGGAATCAATGTAAATGCCCATCAATGGATGAATGGATAAATAAAATGTGGCATATGTAAGCAATGGAATGTTATTCAGCCATAAAAAAATAACCTGTCATGTTGTTGCAGCAACATGGATCGATATGGAGGTCATCATGTTAAGTGAAATAAGCCAAGCCCAGAAAGACAAAACATCACATGTTCTCAGTCACATGTGTGAGCTAAAAACTGGATCATATGAAGATAGAGAGTAGATTGGTGGTTGCAGAGGCAGAAAAGAGTGGAGTGGGGGAGAAAGGATGAAAAGAAGTTGATTAGTAGGTATAAATATATACAGTTTGATAGAAGAAATAAGACCTAGTGTTAAATAAATCCGTGAGTGACTATAGTTTACAATAAGCTATTATATATTTGAAAATAGCAAGAAGAGAAGAATTTGAATGATTCTAGCATAAAGAAAAGGCAAACAGATAAGGTGATAGATATTCCAAGTACACTGATTTGATCTTTACAAATTACATGAATATATTAAATTATCACATGTACCCTGAAACCATGTTCATCTATTGGCATCAATAAAAATTTAAAATGGAAAATTTTAAAAATTAGCCCTAAAATGCATAAGAAGAAATCTAAGTCAAGGTATCTCCCCTTATTGAGCCCACATCTGGGAGGCGGCATGAAGAAATGAAATGAACAGGAGCAACAATGGAAAGAGAACAGGCTCTGGAATCAATCAGGCCTTGATGTGACAGGCAATGGAACCTTAGACCATCACATAAGCATCAAACACTGAGCTTTCTCAACTGCAAGACACAAACAACAATATTCATTTCATGGGTCTATTGTAAGCATTGTCCATGATATATTTATAGTGCCTGGCACAGAGTAGGTGCCAAAATTTGGCAGTTATTAATAGACAATTCACTTAACTCTGAGCTTAGTTTTATTATGTATAACAGGAAGGCAATAATTCCTATGAGAGAATAGACATAAAAAGGATTTCTGAGTTTTAAAATTCTCTGAAGAGTTAATATTGTTATGAATAATTGGGAAGTCAGTATATATAGATATAGAGCACTGGCTAATACATAGGTTACATAAAAGTGTATGATTTCTATCTCTGGAAATACCGTAAACCAGGGCTGCAGGGGAGAGGGGAAGGGGCAGGTTGCAGTATTAAAAATAGTGGTCAAACAAGTACATGTAACTGCAGCACTATTCACAATAGCAAAGAAATGGAATCAACCTAGGTGCCCATCAACGAGGGACTGGATTAAAAAAAAAAAAAGTGGTACGTATACACCATGGAATACTATGTAGCCACAAAAAAGAATGAAATCATGTCCTTGGCAGCAACATGGATGTAGCTAGAGGCCATTACCCTAAGCAAATTAACACAAGAACAGAAAACCAAATACCACATGTTCTCATTTATAAATGGGAGCCAAACATTGAGTACATATGGACACAAAGAAGGAAACAATAGACCCTGGGGCCTACTTGTGGGCGGAGGGTAGGAGGAGGGTGAGAATTGAAAAACTACCTATCAGGTACTATGCTGATTGCCTGGTTGACAAAATTATCTGTACACAAAACCCCTGTGATGTACCATTTACCCATGTAACAAACATGCACATGTACCCCCTAAACCTAAATTACAAGTCGGAAAGAAAAAAGAATAGTAGTTAGAATGGGTCTCATTAAGAAAGCAAGACTTGAGCACAGACTTGTGGGAGGTGAGAGAATATCTGTGGGACGGGCCTCCTGAAAGAGGGAAAGGTTAGAGCCAAGGCCCTACAA
Organism: Macaca thibetana thibetana; assembly: GCF_024542745.1. Taxonomy (NCBI): domain Eukaryota; kingdom Metazoa; phylum Chordata; class Mammalia; order Primates; family Cercopithecidae; genus Macaca; species Macaca thibetana. The sequence continues at coordinate 194,141,591 of NC_065578.1, read as the reverse complement.
TGGGAGCGGGCCTGAGTGTTGAGGAGTGGCTCCGGGCCAGTGTGGCTAGGGCAGCACAAGTGTAAGGAAGAGTGATGGGCAAAAACTCCAAGAGGCAACAGCAGTCAGACGATGCACAGCCCTAGTGCGCATGTTAAGGGCTTTGACTTTTACTCTCGGTGAAAACTATGACAGGGTTTTAAGCATAGGAATAACATGATCTGACCTATGTTTTAGAAAAATTACTTTGAGAATAAAATTTCCAGTAGCAAGTAGAGAAGCAGGCTAACCTGAGCAAAAGCTAACACAGGGATCCAGGTAGCAGATAGTGGCTGAAAGCCAAATTAGAAAGAGTTTAAGAGAAAAAAATGGCACAGCTAAGAGATTAGCACAACTCTTGACTATGAAGCTGCAAACACAAAATTCAGTGCAGGGCCTGGAGAGTGCTCATGTGAGTGAGGGGCCCTGACGCTTAAGCTCTGTCAGCATCCATGCACACCCACCTCTGTACAAGCCAAGGCCCCTGGCCTGGTCAGTTGGGTGGATGGTGAGGTGCTTACCAAGTTGGGTACCCAGGAGGAGATGAGAGTTTGCAAGCAGGAAGAAGACAGATCATGCCTTTCATTGTGAGATTTTTGAGATTCAGGGGTCAGTGCAACATCTAAGTGAAAATGGCCAGGCTCTTTCTGTTCCTAACGAAACTGCCCAGAGCTACCAGGATGACCTTTCTAAAAGGCACATCTGATCAAGTCACTTTCCTGCTTAAAAACCTCAGTGCTTCCCTTTGCCCATATTCCTTTATAAAGAAACAGTGTCTCACAGTCTCGCCCTGGCCTGTCTTTCCAACTATGTCTTCCTCCATTCCATCCCCGGCACACTGCTCCCTCTGACTTGCAAGTCCCTCTGTCTACAATGTCCTTCTCTAACTACCGAACTCCTCCTCTCCCTACACTGCCCTGATCTAATAACTTCTGTGAAACCACGTTCCCTCCTGCACCTCCTCCAAGGCAGGACTAACCACTTCCTCTCTGCTGACTCAAAGCCCTCTGTACACAGTTCCATGAAATCCGCACCCAGAAATATGAACCCATAGAGGCAGGGTCGACAGTGGAACAATCATGGGCCTTAGAATTAGATTAACCTGGGTTAAAACACACAACGCGTGCTGTATATAACTTTAAGCATGTTATTTAGTTTCTCTAAGCTCAGCTTCTTATAAAGGTAATGCCTATTTTATAGAATCGGTGTCAAGATTAAATGAGATAATTTAAGTAAATCACCCCAGATAGGACCTGGCACACAATAGGTCTCCAAAAATTATCATTTCCCTCCAGACCCTGTTCTTCTTGGGCAGAAAATATGTTTAATTTATATTCTATATGTCCCATTGTCACTGGTCACCCAGCACATAATAGGTGCTTGATAGACATTAACCTGAATGAATGGACCCTGTCTCCTCAGAAACATTTAAATATACATTTTAGAAGCACATGAGTTCAGAGGTTAGGATAGAAATTCTAAAGTGGACCTTGGCATGTAAATCCCCTGGGGTCTAATATCAAACCAATTGCTTCCCCTTGGCAGCAGCAGCAGAGCCCTTCTGTGTCTCCGGGGAGCATTCAGCCGTCCAGTCGGTGAAGATTTCCCTCATTGCTCTTCAGAGCTTCCGTTACATCGTGCTCTTCTCACTTCCTTCTCAGCTGTGCTCCCACTCCTGAGCCTTGTTTGTTCTGTTTCCCTCCGCCATTTTTCACCACACACCATATGGCCCTTCCCTGCCTGCCTTAAGCTTGGAACTTCACAGCCTTCTCCAGGCTTCCCCAGGGCAACCTGGGCCCTCTGGGCCTGCTGAGCACCCCCTGTCACTAGCAACCCTGCCCCGAGGCTTACTTTGAAACCCAACACTGTTCCTAAGGAGACGCAGGACACAGAGTCTTTCAGTAAATTCACGTCAGGGGCTAGTTCTGCCAGTTAACTATGAGCCTAGAGTGTTTTGAACAGGTGGTGATCTTCCAAACACAATATGATCATGTGTTTAATCTTAGAATCGGGAGAGGCTAGTAGGGCAGATACAGAAAAACACAATTTTACCTATTTTTTTCAACCTCCTCCAGCATCCAGTGAGGCAGCCTCCTAGCGCAGAGCATCCTGTATGAACTCTGGAGTCTCGTGGACACAAGTTCGTGTCCCAGCTCTGTATCTTCCTAGTGGTATCGTACATATGCTTCTCAAGTTCTCTAAACCTTAGTTTCTTCATTTGTGAAACTGAGATAACAATACCTGTCACACAGAGTTATTAGTTGGTATCATGCATTTATTTGTTATCTAGCAATGCATAACAAATCAACTCAAAACTTAGTGCCTTGCAAAAGCAATGTTGTTTATTAGCTCTTGTGGGTTTTGTGGGCCAGGAATTTGCGAGCAGCCAAGCTGAGCTAGTCTGACTCGGCGTCTCCCATGAGACTGAGGCAGACTGGTCAGTGGCTAGAGCTGGGGTCAATTTCAAGTCTTCTTCATTCACAGGTCTTGTTCCTGGGCTGGGAAAACAAACAGCTGGAGCAGGGGCTGGAGCAGCTGTGGCTCCCCAGGCACTTCCCTCTATCCCTTTGGGACCCACCACATGGTCCTTCCACATGTTCCTTCAAGGTCTCTGGATTTCTTGAGGTAGCTCAGGGCTCCAAAGGCATTTGTCTCACTTGAGAGAGAAACAGATGAAACCATATCATCTTTTCTGGCCTGGCTGGAAAGTCACACAATAGCATCACTTCCATTGCCTTTTATTTGTTAGAAGCAAGTAACTACCACCAGACTGTATTCTAGGGGAGCAGAATTAGACCCCTCCTTTTTTTGAAAAAGTGCTGAAAATTTGTGGACATCCTTTAAAAACACCATAGTGTGGGTAACGCCCAGTCCTCAATAAGAAGCAGCAAATTTTTTATGTGTCAGATGAGTTGAAAAATAAGACAAAAAATACCTGTGTGCCCTATCGTTCCTATCTTAACTCTCCACAAACACACGCACCATGAAACAAGGTGAAAGCACTTAGCAATGTAGGCAAAAGGTAAAAAGGAAGCATAAAAAGGGGAGACAAAAATAATGATCATTGACATTTATTGATCACTTGCTCAGTGGCAAGCCCAGTGTTAAATGCCTTACATACATTATCTATTTTAATCCTCAGAACAATCCCAGGGGTTCATTATTAACCCTCTTTTTTGGAGGAGAATTCTAGAGTCTACCAATGTTAGTGCATTGTCCAGGATTAGACAGTTTTGTAAAGACATAACAAGGAGTGGAACACAGGTGAGCTGACTCCAGAACCCATGTGCCCAACCACTGTGCACACTACTGAGATCATTTCAGCTGAGACAAGCAGCTGGGAAACCTTTGGCTTAATTTTTCCCTCCCTTGGAAACACCAATTTGAGAGGCAGGGTATCTGAGGGAGCAGGTGGAATAAAACCCAAGAATTCAAAAGTTCTTGAGTCTGGAAAGAGAAATGCCAGGTTGTTGTTGATGGGAAGAGAGCACAAGAAGTAAAAGACTGCCAGACAGCCAGGTAGCAGGGAGGCTGGGATGCCTGGCCCCACTCGGCCACTTACTGAACTCTCCCCACGTGCTTAGCAGAGAAGGCCTTGAGCAGTCTAACAAGGGTCTCTTCCACCACCACTGTGCCAGCTGAGCTATCTCAAGCTTGTGCAGTTTAGCACCGCCTCCTACTTCTCCTCCCACCAGGAATAGTTCAGGGGATTTCCCACAGCCTCTCCTTCAGGATGTAGAAACCACCCCACTTTGAGTTGACAGGTGTCCTGAAACTTTACTGGATGATTAAACAGGAAGAGATTGTTGAACAGGGACTGAGGAAAATCTTGTCATCAGATTCAGTCCTTCTGGTAAGGCCTTGGGTGGGGCACTAAGGGGATGAAGCACAGTTTTCTCCAGGGCCCACAAGAGCATCATGTGGCCCAGACCCTGGACCCAGGCCCATGGAGGTTCTGGCACAGGGAGAGATGAGCTGTGGTCTCACTCGGGGCTCCTGAGAACTAGAGCAATGGCTCTTGCACTTGGCCACACTTAGGTCCTCACCCCAGCCTCCTCCAGTATCTCATTCCTTGGATGCCTTCTGAGATCCACTCCTGGGTGTCCAGGGCCCTCTCCTCATTTGTTCCTTTCCATCCCTCTTGTCTGAACTTGTTTTAGACTATAGTTGCTCTCAAAGTACTTTCTTCTTTCCTATTATAGGATAGCCTTCAAAGTATCCCTAATTCAATATATTCAAAGTCCATCATTCAAAAAATGTTTGTGAGGTACATACTATCTGCACACATAGTTCTAGGCACTGGGGATTCTGCAAGAAACAGGATAGGCCACATCCCTGGCTTCCCTGAGCTTATAGTCCAGGGAGCCTTAACAAAAGGAGAGTTCAGATTTCACACACACACACACACACACACACACACACACACACACAAAGCATAGGTGGGTAGGGGCAGCACAGGAGAAACATTTGAAATAATGTTGGTAATTTTCATTTTACACCTAACTGAAACTACAGCAGCCAGAGTTTGTGACGCATGATGGAAGTGAGATGCCATCTCTGGCACTGAACGACAGCCTGCAGCAAGTCACTTGGCCTCTCAGCCATCCTTCAAGGGCCACCTGTGCAGGCTGGACATTCACCCATACAGACCTTACCTGTGGCAGGAATGTGGTCTGTGCCTGGCTTCTGTCATCACTCCCTGCCTGGACTTTCCAGCCAGAGGATTCGTGGGAGGGGAAAATTGCTCCAATCCACCAAGATACTTCCTCTTGCCTTGACCTCTCCCCGGTTTGCAATAGTGATCTCATGGACCTTTGCAAGCTCTGTCCACAGACTGCTTCTAGAAGCAGGTGCTTGGCTGGTTGGTATCATGTGGGGCACAAGCCTTGCCAGGGGTTGACGTAGCCTCACTTTAAATTGAAAATGTACATTGCAGGAAGCACCAAATAATTAAACTGTTAAGTAGATAAAAGAGGAGTTTTACATTAAGAACAAGACATTTTAAAAACTGGAATGAAAATTTCACATGAATTTCAAAGTTTAAGAACATTGGAAGTCAAATAAATTTCAGCTTTTTGGCTGGCAGCTTTAGGCTTTGCCCCCCGCCCCACACCACCCCAACCAATTCTACAGGGCATTTACTTTCCCTCTCCTCTGCCCTACATTGTAGATTGGTTTGGAAAGTTCTGGTAAGAGACATGCACTCTGATGGTGCCCTTGCCTTTATGATAACCTCTCCCAAATGCTCTCTAAGAAGGGAGAGGCAGATGGGAGCGAAAGAGGCAGCTTTGCTCAGCTGTTAGCATGCTCTCATAGCAGCAAATCCAACTAGAAGTGGCCCTGAGCAACAAGGACAAATTATTGTCTCTCACAATAAGAGCTTCCAAAGTAAAGAAGCTCCAAGGTTACTTAAATGAGAAGCTCAAAAATGTCATCAGGGACCAAGATTCTTTCCATTTTGTTTCTCTGCCATTCTCAGTTTGTTGATATTTGTTCCTGCAGTATCCAGACAGTCAAGCATCATATACACACACAATGATAAGGGGGGCAGGAAGAGAGGGAGCACTCCTACCTTGAATCCTTTTTAAAAAACGAGAAGAACTTTTCCAGTAGGTTCTGCCACCCTAGCAGATTTCCCCTCCTATCTCACTGGACAGAATCATAGCACAACCTCACAGGCAGGAGGAATAGAATTTCTGGAATTGGCTTATCTAATCCAGATTCTTCCACCTCCTAGAGGTGCTTCTCCCTAAAGAGTGTGGCCACTGATACCTGAGCCAAATCAGGGTTCAGTTAGTAAGGCAGAGTGCAGTGAATGGCTGTCGGCAGCTACGCAGCCACCGGAGCGTGACCTCAACACCCCCATCATCCCCCACCCACCATCACAAAGAAACCTGTGGGAAAACAGGGTGATTAAGGGGGGAAAAACAAATGTCAAGTGGCTCTCTGTTCCTGAGATGAAAGAGCTTTGTTATGCTTTTGTTTTCAATCATCTGGTTTATGCAACACTTCATTAGCCAAATCCATTAAGTTGCTTTCCAAATTTGGAAAAGTTTCGTCAGCTTGGAAGAAAGCAGTGGACCGAGTTCTGCTGAAGCCTGACCTCTTCCACTGAGCAGGTTATGGATATGCCTCCCCACTTAGTGGCTGGGCACACACTTGTATGCCAGGGTCACTGGGAAGTGTAATCAGAAGAACAGAACATGAAAGCTGGGTCTTAGTGCTCATCCACTCTCCTGAATGCTGTGCATCTCATTACAAAGAGAAGCTTGTGGAAGAGCAGACAGGAAAGCGCTTGCCCATGGTCAGGCAGCAGAGTGACAGAGGCAAGAAGGGAGCCCCATGTGGCATTCATCTGTTTTCACAAAGTCTCTTAGCTCCAGCTCGGGCCCACCTGGCCAAAAAGCCTTCTTACAATTCTATAAATACCTTCAAATAACCAGAGTCCCGTATAGCAGACCACAAGAACAGGAAGCGAGGTGGAGAGGTGGATGTGGGGAAGGGAATTGGGATGACCTTCCTGAAATATAAACATTCCCCAAACCTACAGAAAGTGGGCATATCTAATGCTGGAGTTGAATAGAAGGAGCTAGTTCATCTTCTTTAGCTGAAGTGGATAAGTTGCAAGACACCAAAGGAAGGAAAGAAGTGAAGAGAGCATTTAATGATCCAGTTAAAAGTAAATATGATACTAGATCCTAACAGGCAAAAGTGAGTTTAACTACAAAAAAAGAAAAGGCCTTTGTTCTTGCTTCACATTCTCCATAGATCTAAACAAAGCTGCCCAAATATCTCACAGGCTCTAAAAACTTCCTTTCAGAAGTCCTACTTTTTATTATCTCAAGCATATGAAGATACACACATATCACACATTTAAAATAATTGATATATAACACAATAAGAGTTAAGTGGTAGTCAATTTCTTTTCTAATTGAAAATAAAGATTTCATAGACACTAACTTAAACATTCACTTCTTTTTTTATATTGCAGTTTTCTGTACGTTTTTTGTTTACATTTTCGCCATGTCTCACATGTCGCAAATATTTTAACAGACCCTTGAAAAGATATAAACCCTAGACCCATGCTCACAGCATCAAATGGATAAAATGAGAAACCATGGATCCTTAGACCCTGTGACTCCACAGAGAGGGAGTGGTGGGAGCTGAATTGAGCCAGGCACTCTTACCATCTGTCGCTTACCTTAGCAGTATGCCTAACAGGACTGGTTTGTATCTATGTAATACTTTGTAGCTTACCCAGATCTTTTGTGTATTTGATTTCATTTGATTCTCTTCAACGGCTTAGGATATAGACACTAAATTAGTTGTATTGATAAGAAAATTTTCATGTAAAGTGATTAACTTGTTTAGTGTCATGCAACTAGTAAGTGAAGAAACCCAAGTTTAGAGGTCTTACCGCTCTAAATAATCATCTGCCTTGAATCACAACTAGCTGCCTTCAACTCTTTGTTGACAAATATCTTCTGAGTTTTCTCCTTCATGACTGAGAAGGAATGAGCCATCTCAAGGTCCGAACCCTTTGGATAAGTGGCACTGGAGGAAGAGGCCTGAAGGAGAGATGTCACAATGCCTGGGATGACGAGCAGGCCCACTAAGGGATAAAGGAGGATTCTGTCTTGGTTCATTTGAGCAGCTATAACAAAATACTACAGGGTGGGTAATGTATAAACAATAGAAATTTATTTTTCTTGGTTCTGGAAGCTGAGAAGTACAGGATCAAGACACAGTAGCATTAGCGACTGGTGAGGGCTGCTCTCTGCTCCCAAGATGGTGCCTTGTTGCTACATCCTCCAGTGGGGAGGCCCTCTCCTAAGGGTGCTAATTGCATTCATGAGGGCAGAGCCCTTGTGACTTAATTACTTCCCAAAGGCTATACCTCTTAATATTATTGTATTGGGGATTAAATTTCAAAGTGAATTTTGGAAGGGACACCATCAAATAACAGTAACTCCTAATATAAACCAAAGAAAACAGCCTCTTCTGGGTGATATCTTTAACATGCCAATAGCTGAGTGGTTAGAAACTCAACTCAACACTCTGAGCCAAGGCTTGAACCCCAGGAAGGATGAAGTTATTTAAGAGGGCTGATCTAGAGAGCTCTTGAGGTAATCAACCCGTTTTCTGTAATGGCCATGTGGGCTCCTAAAAGCTGTAAGGCCTGTGTCTGTGACAGTGTCTTGTCACATAATAGGCACCCCATCCATGTCTGTGCTCACCTCTTTGCTTGGTCAACCCTCATTAATGACTCCTAAGTTATCTTTCCAATCCCCATCCCTTGATCAGATTGAATTGTGCATGTGATACGCCAATTAGAAATCCAAAGCAGGGTTATATGCATTTCAAGTGATTGTGCTGGTGTACTCTTTCAATCAGAACTTCCTTTTAAAACATTGGTTCATCAAGTTCTCTTTTGAAGGACAATTTATTATATTAATAGTGCTAATCCTGATATTGTAAATCACATACTTGACATAGCATTGTTTATAGTCAGGTGCACTTCTTTCGAAAGCCTGGTGATATCATAGGAAACCAAATATTCCTCCCTTATCACTCCCCATGCAGGCATTCTTTCCTGCACTCTAGAAATGATATTACGTAGTTTTTAGTAAATGGTAGCAGGGTGGGGGAGCTGCCATTGCGAGGTTGACTTCCCACCACATTTGGAATAAAATCCAAAGTCCAAATCCTTTCCACAGCCCCTGCCAACCTCTCCAACCTCTCCAATCTCATTTTCTATTCGATCTTTTTGTTGTTGTTGTTGTTGTCGTTTTTGTTACAGGGTCTCATTCTGTCACCCAGACTGGCATGCAGTGGCAAGATCATAGCTCACTGCAGCCTCAACTTCCCAAGTTCAAGCAGTCCTCCCGCCTCATCTCAGCCTTCCAAGTAGCTGAGACTACAGGCATGTGCTACCACGGCCAGCTAATTTTTGTATTTTTTGTAGAAATGGGGTCTCAATATGATATCCAAGCTGGTCTCGAACTCCTGGACTCAAGGGATCTTCCTGCCTCAGCTTCCCAAAGTGCTGGGATTACAGGTGTGAGCCACCACACCCAGCCTCAATCTCATTTTCTAATACTCTCCTTCCCCTCAATATTTCAGCCACATGACCTGTCTTTTAATTCTTTGAACACTGAAGTCTCTTCTTACCACAGTGTCTCAAAGTACAGTGTATACCCCTCCTAGAAAGATTTTTCACAACTGATTCCTTGATCCTCAGGTCTTGTTTGAATGTGACCTCCTTCCTTGACACAAAAGTACAGTAGGTTTGCCCCTCCACAGTTTGCCTCTTATTATCCAGTTTTTATCCTTTGAAGCACTTATTCAAATTTATAATTGAATCTTTTGTCACCTTCTCTGTCTTTTTCAGACTATAAACTCCTGAGAGCAGAGATGTTTGTCTTGTTCATGATGGCGTCTCTAGTGTCTATCACAGAGCATAGCACCAAGTAGGACCTCAATAAACATTCTGTGTTTTTTTGAGACAGCATCTCACTCCATCGTCCAGGCTGGAGTCCAGTGGCACAATCTCAGCTCACTGCAACCTCCACCTCCCGGGTTTAAGCAGTTCTCATGCCTCAGCCTCCTGAGTAGTAATTAATAAATGTATTTTGAATGAATGAATGAACAAATGCTTTAAGAGAGAGTTATCTTTTGCTCTCTGACTTTCTTTCCTATTTACCCACTTCAGATTCTTCCTGGAGACTGAGGAGCATTGTCTTCTATTCAGAGGAGTCTTCTAGGGAATAGAGATAAATTAGTTTGGTGGGGGTGGTGGGAGGGTAGTTGGGTAGTTGGCTCCTGCCTACAGGATAAGGTATGAAATGCACCGAGAATGAAGAAAAATGTGTAGAATGTAGGTTGGAGGTCATGGTGAATTCAAGAACTCAGTTCCAGGGAGTAGAAATCTATCCTTACAATCTAAAGGAACTACTCATTTTGGAGCTGTCCATAGCTTTGTAGGTGAAAGATTAGAACCCCTATCAAATGTAGGTCATATGCCATCCCAGGGTAAGACTTATCATGGGTTTTATCATTTTGAAAAGATTACTTAGGACTTGCCTAGCAGAAGAGAGTTCCTGGGTCCCTCAGGAGGAGAAGATGCTACAGACCAGGAACTGCCTTCCCCATACTCCTTAGTCTATCTGAGCCCAAAGCAGGGTACCAAGCAGCCCCCTGTGGCATTCGCTGGGTGTTGCTGATGCTGACCTTATTTAGAGAGCATGATTGGGGAGATTGTCCCCTAGTCTGATTTTAACTTTCCATGGAATTCTAACATGGTAGTGTTCACTAACTTTCCATGGAATTCTAACACAAGATGTTCCACTACCAAATGTCCCAAATAAACCTCAGCTCAGCACATATGGACAGAAGAAAGCTGCCACCCTACCACAATTTACTTTCCCTCTAAGACTCCTATTTTCTCTTCCTTCCTTCCTTCCCACCCTCCCTCCCTCCTTTCTTTCTTTTCTTTTTCTTTCTTCTTTCTTTTTTTTCCTTCCCCTCCCCTCCCCTCCCCTCACCTTACCTTACCTTACCTTTCTATTTGAGACTGGGTCTGCTTGGTCACCCAAGCTGGAGTTTGGTGATGTCATTAGAACTCACTGCAGTCTCAAACTCCTGGGCTCAAGTCATCCGCCCACCTCAGCCTCCCAAGTAGCTGGGACTACAGTTGCTCACCACCATACCCGGCTACTTTTTTTTTCTCTGAAATAGGGTTCTAACCATGTTGCCCAGGCTGGCCTCAGACTCAGATTCCTATTCTCAGTGGTTTTAGGCACTGCACAATTGTCTGGCAGTGATATCACTGGGCTCTGGGGTTTCTACCAGTGCTGAGGGAATATTCACACAACTTAACTCACTCCCTAATCCATACCACTGTCCCATAGTAGGCTAGCAATTCATTGTTATCACAGATCTTCTGCCTAAAGATCCTAGCTCTTTCATATCTAGACCTATTACAGGTAAGACTGATGAATAAATTCTTCATTAATCTCTTACCTGTCATACTAACCTGTGATCTTGTAGAAATTACTTCAACTCTAGATGCTTCAGTCTCCTTATCTGTAAAATAGGGATAATATTAGCATCTACCCCTCAGGATTAATTACTAAATAAGCTATTATATAGAAAGCATATGATATGTTTAATAATAAATAGTCCTCAATAAATGTTAGCTGATTACAACTAGTAGTATTGTATCATTTTTTCACAGTGAGCTCCTAGAAGGGAAAGAATTGAACTCATCCATTCCTATGTCTTAGGGGCCTGATTCACACTTGACATACTGAAGGGCTCCACATATATATGTTGAGTTGGATTAAACTCCCTTGACATTTATTGTCTGCTCCATTCATATGCTGCTTTTCGCCTAGTTGCTTTCTCTAACTTTTAAATGATTTTAGCAAATCATTTAACTCCAACTGAGCTGTTTTTTCCTAGAAGTACAGGATAGCTCATTCACCTTTGTATGCCCTACACCATCTGGCTCATAGTAGGTGCTTAGTAACTCTTCACAGCCTTAAACTGACTACATTCCTGAATCTTGATAACAAGGATTCTATCATACAGAAAATGTATAAGAGCAGCTGGCATACATGCATTTTTTTCTCCATTAATACTACAACTTAGCAGTGGGAGGAGATGTCTAAAGCATCAAGGCACCAAATTGGGATTGACATACAGTGGTGGGGTTGGGGAGGGATTGCCTAAAAGCTGGACTGTACAGTAGACTCTATGTTCCTTGTGGGCAAAGACCATGTTTCCTTCTTTCTCAAGCACCTTGCCTGACATACTCTATGCACTCAATGACTGTCAGTCCCATTAATGAGTTTATTCATGTTTGAAATCCTAACACAGGCAGCTCTCATTGCTCCCTAGTGTCAGATATGTGCTTGCCACCATGCCCCTACACCTGAACAGTGCTCATTTCCCACCCTACTCTCAGTATTACACACTCTCCATCCCTGGCTAGTGTCACATGCATCCATGTGAAGAGACCACCAAACAGGTTTTGTGTGAGCAACAGGCTGTTTATTTCACCTGGGTGCAGGCGGGCTGAGTCCGAAAAGAGAGTCAGCAAAGGGTGGTGGGATTATCATTAGTTCTTACAGGTTTGGGGATAGGCGGTGGAGTTAGGAGCAATGTTTTGCTGGCAGGGGGTGGATCTCACAAAGTACATTCTCAAGAGTGGGGAGAATTAGAAAGAACCTTCTTAAGGGTGGGGGAGATTATAAAGTACATTGATCAGTTAGGGTTGGCAGAAACAAATTACAATGGTGGAATGTCATCAGTTAAGGTTACTTCCACTTCTTTTGTGGATCTTCAGTTGCTTCAGGCCATCTGGATGTATATATGCAGGTCACAGGAGATATGATGCCTTAACTTGATCCTGACAGCTTGATCCTTACCTCAATCTCAAGTTAGCAAGATGAGTGTCACACTTTGAAATCATGTTTGTGCAAAAATTGCTGCAATCAACTAATGCCTATCTGACTTGAATCTCTTCTTGGTATACAGAAAATCATCAACAATGAATCCTGTCCCCTGGATTCATTGGAAGACATCTTTCTTTGTTACCTATTGAATATATTCTCCTTTTGAAACAGCTCAATCTTAGGAAATAGTTTTCCCATCAGTAGCAGGTCTTTGAAGAACATTAGCAGAGAAGATACTTCAGGAGACAGACCAGCCAGAAGTGCTTGTCAAACATGGCTGCCTTCTTTCTCTTTTCATATGTGAGAAAGGAAGTTTTTAAACTTGGTGCTATGGTTTGGATGTTTGTTGCTTCCAAACATCATATTAAAATTTGAACATCAATATTAAAAGTGGAACCTAATGGAAGGTGTTTTGGTCATGGGGATGGATCCCTCATGAATAGAGCAATGCCCTCCCTAGGAGGTGAGTGAGTTCTCACTCTATTAGTTCCCATGAGAGCTGGTTGTTAAAAAGAGCCTGGCAGCATCAACCTTTCTTTTGCTTCCTCTCTCACCATGAGATTTCTGCATATGCTGGTACCCTTTCACTTTCCACCATGAGTGGAAGCCCCCTGGGGCCCTCACTAGATGCAAATGCCCAATCTTGAGCTCTATAGCCATCAGAATTGTGATCCAAATAAACCTTTTTTCTTTATAAACTACCTAGTTTCTGATATTCCTTTACAGCAACACAAAATGGACCAAGACACTCAGCTTCCCGGGCAACATCAACTTTCCAAAGTCTGTGTAAGATAATTTGGGTAGCAAATGATAGAAGATCTGACCAAGAGTAGCTTAAACAATAAGGACATTTATTATTGTGCATAACATGAAGTGTGGAGATACAGCAATTTCAAGGTGGATTAATTCACTGACATGATACAGTATAGCTCTAGCTCAGTTATTCTGCAGTTTTCCTCCACAGTCTCAAGATCTGCTTGGGTCAGGTTTCATATGCTATCAACAATTTTCAAAGGCAGAAAAAGAGAATGTCCCAATCTTGTGTCCCTCCACCAGATGTCCCCTTATCTTTCCTTGTCAAGAATCAGCATAATCTATCCCTGATTAAACAATCACCAAAGAAAGGCCACCATAAATTTGCCTAAACAAATGAAGATTCACCTTACCATCTATGATTGGGTAGAGACTAAATTCTTAGGAAGAACATGACCCCTCAGGGGAGGGTTACTAAAATCAGGGTTTTGATAGCAAGGTAGAAAGGGGGAAATAACTCCCTGGTGGGCAACCAACAGTGTCTGCAACAGAGAAGGTTGGACACGTTGACCTCTAAGTAGTAGGTAATGAGTAAAATTACTCAATTTTATGCTTAGGAGAATCAAGCCAATGTAAGACAAGGACACTTCTTACTCAGAGCTACAATCTGGTTTCAGAGATAAAGCCTTTTCAAAAGCATTAGCTCAAGATGATTTTACAATCATTACCCATATAGGCTGCAATAGAAGCAAAGCACTACCAAAATCTTCTAGTATAGAAAATGTTCAAGTAGGCTCACTAACGCAAAGCAAACAAAATCTTCTTGTAATGCTAAGTCACAAGGTTTGTACACATCCTAACCCAGATAAATATCAAGAGTGAAATCGTAATATTTGGCCTCAATTTCAGTCTCTGTTACAAAATTGACCAATGCCTTCCTCTGGAGAATACAATACTTTTTTTTTTTTTTTTTTTTTTTTTTTTTTTAATTGACCAAAACACACAATTCACAACTTTCCTGGAGACTCTGCTAAGGTTTTATAAAGATTTAGTTTTTTCCTTTCTTTCCTTTTCTTTTCTTCTTTTTTTTTTTTTTTAAACAAGAAAACATCTAAGTCCTCGTGAAAGAAATAGAAAAACAGGTAGGAGAACTGTTTGACCCTGAAGACATGCCAATAAGTTTCCCTTGCCAAGATTTATATTAAACAAAAAAATTGATGATCAAGTTGTTGCTACATTTGTGACTCATTATTCATTTACTTAACCGTAGTTTGGCCATTCTCTCTCCCATTCATGTTCTCTGAGGTCTGGCAGGACCAGAGGTGCTAAAACCTCAGGTCTCCACTGCTTAGTATTCTCAGAATGGCCAAAAGGGAGTCATTTGGGCTGAATTATGTTCCCCCTAAGAGTCACATGTTGATGATCTAACTACTGGGACCTCAGAATGTGGCTGTATTTGGAGCTAGGGTCCTTTAAAAGGTGATTGAGTTAAAATGAGGTCATTAGGGTGGGCCCTAATCCATTTTGACTATTGTACTTATAAGAAGAAGAAATTTGGACACAAAAAGAGATACCAGGGGCACACAAAGGAAAGACCATCTGAGGACATAGCGAGAAGGCAATGATCTGCAAGTCAAGAAGAGACGCCTCAGGAGAAATCAAACCTGAAGACACCTTGATTTTGGACTTCCAGCCTGCAGTACTGTAAGATAATTCCTGTTGTTTAAGCCAACCGGGCTGTGTATTTTGTTATGGCAGCTCCAGAAAATGAACACAGGGAGCAAAGGGGCATAACCTCAGGGAGCGTCCTTTGATTTCTCTACTTCCTCCACCCCAGGAAGTCTTCACCATTGAGTCCTACCTTTACACTGCAGCTGGCCTTCCACCAGCTGCGGAGCCCTCCACCCATGATGAATGCAAACTGACACTCAGATTCCTCAGCGATGAGCACTGAACACTGTCCACATTACACAATCTCTTCCTTCCCTGACTCTGCTTCTCTCCAGAGAAGACTAGGGTGTGTTCTGGACTCAGGCCACAGGCGCAAATTTTCCCTAGAAGAGCCTGGAAAAGAAGCAGTAAGTCACGGAGCTGCAGTTAAGTTACAAGAAAACTCACCTGAAAAAACAGCCAGGAGTTTTCACAGGGCAGGCCAATTACCTAAAGCACGTCTCCACTGTGTGTTGTCTTAAGAGAATGAGGCTCCTGCCCATCAACAAGAGCTGGCTGGAAGCAGAGGGATCAGGTAAGTAAACCTTCAGGAGAACTGAGTTTCAAATGTGGGTCCCGCCAGACAGGGATTGTATGTCCTCAAGTAGATGTCCCTCCCCGTGACCCACAATATCAGCAGTGTGTGGCCCTTTTCCAGGGAGGAGAAGTGGAAATACCCACCTATAGTTAGGAACTGGGGATTACTATGAGAGAAGGGAGGAAGAAACACAGTGTCTAAAAATTAGCAGACTACCAAACTTAAAAGTCCTACTTCATAATTTATTTACTAACTACACAGCTTGAACACATTTTTCAACATCTCTAAACCACCATCCACTCATTTTAAAAAATGGGAATACTAGTAGCTATCTCAACAAACTGTTGGGTGGAGTTAAATAAGATATTATAGTAAAGTTAGCAGATTATAGGGTATATAGGCAAGTGAATAGCAGCAGCAACAACAGCAATAGGGATGGTAGTTATTAATAAAACGAACGACCAAGCAGGATTTCACATTTCAAGAGCTCTGACACAGGGTTGAGCTCTGCACTTCTTGGTGATAATAGAAGTAGAAAGGAGGAAGTCGAGATGTGGGTGAGGAAGCTGGGCCAGGTCAGAAGGTCCTTCTGGAGTGGAGGAATGTTGAGTGGAGCCAGGGTTAGATAAGATCTTGAGATAGAGGGAGAGGTTGTAGGGAAACCTTCCTGTGGTACAGAAGTTTCTGTCCTCTTTTAGCTTAGTATGTTAATGAAATGAGTTAATGCTCTCCCCACTAGGAACAGTCAAGTTACTTCATCTCAGAAATAATCTCCCCCAGGAACTATCACACTTAGAATCATAACAACAAAACTACCTCAGACACATCCCAGGGCAATAGTCCAAGGGACAGAACTCTCAAAATTTCTAGAGCCTGCTATTTTGAGTAGATTGAAAAGTAGGAGCACCTCTAAATGAGGTCAAAAATCAGGGCCCATGTCTCAGAGCTCTTCTAGCCAATAAAGTCCATCTGGAAAGCAAGCTACCCAGAGAAACCAAGCCACCCAGACACACCCTGACCAGCCTAGCATCAGCAGTGTGCTTGGTTGCTTCTTAGACCGAAAGCTGGACTAGGGAGACAAGTGCTAGAAAATGAAGCATAAAGCATGAAGGGTACTTTTTTCTCCATTAACAGAACATTCACACAGTCCCTAGTGTCTATAAAAGTTAGCTGCTGTCAGTAAAGAAATGATTATCCAACAACAACAAAAAAATTACAGTGAAACCATTTACTAGGGAAAAAATTCAAATTTGAACCTCATTATAAATCTGTATAAAATTATCTCCATATGGGTTAAGGATTTAATATTTCTATAAAGGAAGAAAAGGAAGAGGAGGAGGAGGAAAAGGAAGAGGAGGGGCAGGAGGAGGGAGAGAGGCAGAAACAAGCTAGAAGAGAATATAAGTGTACATTTAACCTATCTTGGGGTGCTGTGGCAATTTTAAAATATGGCCACAGATTCCATGCTATACTTCCCATGACACGCACTTGAATGTGAGTAGGCTTGAGATTGCTCTCACCAACAGAGTAGCTGATGTCCAGGGCTTTGTCATAAAAGGGCTTACAGCTTCCTCTTTGTTTCCTAGAACACTTGCTTTTGCAGCTGTGGGCTACCATGTAAAGGTTCTAACTACCCCAAGATCATTGGATGAGCCGCATGCAAGCACTTTATTGGACATCTCTGCTGAGCCTAGCCTTCCAGCCATTCTCACCAAGGCTCCAGACACATGAACTACACCATCTTGGACTCTCCAAACCAGCCCATCCACCAGCTAATTAACATTGAATGACTTCTGTCAACACCATGCATAATGCAGAAAACCTACCAGCTGAACCCTGCCCAAATCTGTGACCTATGAAAAATTATAAAATACAATAAAATGGTTGTTTTAAGCTATTAAGTTTTGAGGTCACTTGATATGCAGTGACAGAGAAAATTGGACTGGTAGTGAAGGACCTTGTAAACAAAAAAGTTCATTAGGAAGCCAAGGAAAGAATAATAGATTTGAAATTGTAAACTGCTCTATGTCAAAAGTAATCATCACATACAAAATTAAAAGGCAATGACAAACTTGAAAAACATCCTTGTAACACATCTAACAAACAAGAAGAAAAGCACAATAGGAAAAAAATGTACAAATAACAAAAAGCAGTTATCAGAAAAAAATTAAAAAGACAAAAAAGAGAAATGCTATTTAATTTTTAGTGGCAATTACTGGTAAAATAAATATAAATAAGATAATATGACACCTATTTGGCTTCAAATTTGTGAAGATGTTTTTAAATGTAACACTCAATACCTGCAAGACTGCAGTGTAGCAGGTTATTTACAGTGTAGTAGTGTTATTTACATACCACTGGTGGGAATGTGAATTGGTAATCTTTCTGCAGAATAATCCAATTATATAAATCAAAAGCCTTAAATGCCTTTTGCTCAAGTAATCCCAGTTCTAAAAATTGATGAGACATGTGGCCAAACATTTCTTATGTTCTCATCACAGCACTATTTATAATACTGAGAAGTCATAAACAACAAACCATATAACAGTAGAACTGTTCCTAAATTTCACATAATGGAATACAATGAAGCTATCAAAAGTCATGCTCTCTCCGAAATATTCATTGCCAAGGGAATACATTCATGATATAATTAAAGTGAAAAAAAGTGGTTAACCATATGCAAAAGGAATAACCAGTGTCATTCACATACATGATAGACAGACTTAAAAAATGAATGGAAGGAACACACTAAAATATTAACGGTAGTCTCTGAAAAAAGGGTTTAAGTATTATTTCCTTCTTTCTCTTTGCCTGTGTTTTCCTAATTTTCCAACAGGAAACTATATTAATTTTATAATCAGAAAAGCAGTTTTCATTTAAGCAATTTTTTTTTTAGTTTCACAGTACTCCAACACACTTGAACACAGGATTTCAAGCACTAAAGTTTTCCCAGAAGCCAGGAGTGCTCCCTCAAGCGACAAGCTGTGGTCTGTTTTAAACATGTCTAACTTCTAAGCCATGCTGCATAGATCCCCAAGCTCCAACATTATCTCTCTATTATCCCTCCCTTTTTCCCACCATACCTCCTGAACACATCACCACACACAAGTAAAGATTCTTATTCCTTCAATGACCTCCTGTTAGCATAGAAATCACAAAAAGTCATCCTTAGGCCAAATGGGGTCTATAGATCTCTTTTCTTTGATGCCCCTTTCCAAAATGTGTTGATTTTCTTTTCACTAGTTGTCAGTATTAAAAAATGAAGAGAGATTTTCACCTCCAGGAAGATGGAATGGACATACTCTTTCCCTATTCCTCTTACTGAGGGCAACTAAAAATCCTGGGCATTATTTATAAAACACAAATGGCTCCAAAATGTAAAGAGAAGAAGCTAGATTAGATAGAGACTTAGGACCTGAGAAACAGCAAATTAGTGAGTTCCATGGGTTTTCTTTTTGACTCATACATCCCAGACTTAGAACTGAAGAAGCCCACAACCCAGAAACACCAACTGGAGCAGACAAAAATAGTGCCAAGAAAAGTGTGCCATCCCTAGCCAGAAAAACAGGAAAAAAGCAACCTAGCAAAACAGAAGACTTTCAGACAATAACTGCTCTATTCCAACCAAACACTAGAGGAGTGGTGGGGGGAAATGTGGCTCCACTTCACTCACAACAGCAAAGCCCACTACGGAACTTAAACTTCCACAATCAGGAGGCTATATCACAAGTCACCCCAACTACCTGACCGGGGTGGTGTCAGTGAAAGACAAGGAATGAGGTAGGACTTTCATCTACTATGACCTTCCCCAACATGGGGAGCCTGGAGTTTCACCACTATGTAGCAGTAACGAGGCACATCTCTCATTCTCCAATGGGAAAGTGTGAGAGAAGGCCTCACAGGGTATAAGAACTTTCACTCCTAGCCAGCAGAAATGAAGACGCCCCCACCACTGGAGTCCCCATCCCACCAGTAGTAATAAGGAGTTTTTTGAACCCTCACCACCTGTCAACGAAGGTCAAGTGGTAAGCCTGGACTTCTACCCCAACCTGAAAGTTGTAAGGTGGCAGGCCCCTCTTACCCTGCGGGAATGGTGTCAGAGGAGACCAGCTAAAAGGTAGATTTACAGAAGATTTAGAGCCTAATAACATAAATGTAAAATGTAGAGGTTTCAATAAAAAGTTAGTCATCATCCCAAGAACCAGGAAGCTGCTCTCAAACTAATGAAATAAGTCATATGATAGGTGCCAATACTGAGATAACAGAGATATTAAATTTATCTAACAGAGATTTTAAGGCAGCCCATGATGAAAACACTTCAACAAGCAGTTATAAACATGTTTGAAACAAATAGAAAAATTGCCTCAGGAAATAAACGTAAAATGTCAGCAGGAAAATGGAAGATTTAAAAAAAAAAAAAAAAGAACAAAGTGGAAAATTTAAAACTAAAGGATTGTTTTGTTTTGTTTTGTTTTGAAGCAGGGTCTCACTTTGTTGCCCAGGCTGGAGTGCAGAGGTGTGATCACAGCTTACTGAAGCCTTGATCTCCTGGGCTCAAAAGATCCTCTGCCTCAGCCTCTAGAGTAGCTGGGATTACAGGTATGTGCCACCATGACTGGCTAATTGTTTTATTTTTTTTCTTTTGCAGAGATGGGGATCTCACTGTGTTGACTAGGCTGGTTTCGAACTCCTGGCCTCAAGCCATTTCCCACATCTCGGCCTCCCAAAGTGCTTGGATTACAGGTGTGAGCCACTTTGTGCAGCGCCGAACTAAAAGGTATTAGCTTTTAAATCAAAATGTAAAAGCTCAATATATGGACTTCTATTAGTTCTTATTGCCGCCGTGACTAATTACCACAAATATAGTCGGTTAAAACAACACAAATTTATTATCTTATAGCTCTGGAGGTCAGAATTCTGAAATGGGTTTTGCTGGGCTAAAATCAAGATGAGTCAGGACTGTGTTATCTCATAGAAGCTCTAGTGAAGAATCTGTTTCCTTGTCTTTTCTAGTTTCCTGAATCTACTTGCCTTCGTTGGCTTGTGGGTTCCTTCCATCTTCAAAGGCAGTAATGACCTGTCATGTTTTCTCACATTGTATCAGTCTGACAAAGACTGTTCTGCCCCTCACACTCACTTATAAGGACCTTTGTAATTATATTTGGCTCACCAGGATAATCTTTCCATCTCAAGAGTCTTAATTTAATCACACGTATAAAGTCCTTTTTTCCATGAAAGGTCATATATTCATATGTTCCAGGGTAGGGATGTAGACATCTTTGAGAGGCCATAGTTCTACCTACAGTAGTCTGCTCCCAGAGATTCATGTCTGTTCCACAAGTAAAATACATTTGCCACACCCCAAAGTCCCCAAAAGTCTCAATCCATTACAGCATCAACTCAGAGTTCAAATTCTCATCTAAATCTCATCAGCTTAGAGGCCCCAAATCTCTTCTTCTATGTCATTTAAATATATATGGGTAGGACTCTGAGTATGATCAGCTTGGAGTAAAATTCCTCTGCATCTAGGATCTATAAAACTGAAAACAAAAACAGGGCCAGGTGCAGTGGCTCATACCTGTAATCTCAACACTTTGGGAGGCCATGGCAGAAGGATCACTTGAGCTCAAGAGTCTGAGGTTACAGTGAGATATGATCTCCACCCCAGCCTAGGTGACACAGTGAGATCCCATCTCTAAAAAACAAAGCAAAACAAAATATCTGTTTTCAAAATACAATAATGGGATGATGGGACTGCCGTAATACACCAATTGTAGACATTTCCATTCAAAAGGAAAAATGAAAGAAAGGAGTCACAAGTCCCAAAAGTTATTTGGGACTTGTTATTGCTGGAACTTTTGGGAAATGCAGCTAGACAAATTTTTAGGTTTCAAGGCCTCTGTGGCACAAAGCTCTATCCTCTGAGCTCACAGTACCACCCTTGGAGTCATCCTTTCTTTTCCATGAAAGGCAGTGCTTGTTTGCAGCTGCATAGTTCTATCAGCCTGTTTCTTATCTGTAGAATTTTAGGGATTGGACAGCCCTATAGATCTTAAAATTGAATTAGTAGCTTTTTTAAAAAGAAAAAAATTTCCAAGCATATATGATATCACTGGAGAATTGTATCAAACATTTAAAGAAGAACTAAAAACTAATCTATACAATCTCTTCCAGAAAATAGAAGAGAAGGGAACATTTTCCAATTTATTTTATGTACCTAGTTTTGCCTAGACACCAAAACCAGACAAAGACAGTACAAAAGAAAGAAAGTTATAGACAAATATCCCTCTGAAATATAGATGCCAAAATCCCTAACAAAATATTAGCAAATAGAATTAGCAATATATGAAAAAGAATTATCAACTATGACCAAGTGAAGTTTTTCCAGAGATGCAAGCCTGCCTAGTTTATTATTTGAATATTAATCAATGAAATCTACCATACTAACAGGCTAAAAAGAAAAAAAAATCACATAATCATATCAATCAATGCAAAAAATTTATTTGACAGAGTTCAACACTTATTCATGATAAAACCTCAAAATAAAGCAGCAATAGAGGGTAACTTCCTCAACTTGATAATGAGCATCTACAAAAAAACTGTAGCTAACGTTGTACCTAATGGTGAGAGACTGAGTACTTTCCCCCTAAGATGAAGAACAAGTCAGGAAGTTCACTCTCACAACACTTATTCACCATGGTACTAAACATTCTCGCCATCGTAATAAGGCAAGAAAAGGAAATAAAAGACATGCAAATCAGAAATAAACAAACAAATAAAAAAAACTATATCTTTTAGAAGAGGACATGATTGTCTATGGCTGTACCACCCTGAATGTCTGATCTCAGAAGCTAAAGAGGGTTGTGCCTGGTTAGTACTTGGATGGGAGTCAAGGACATGATTGTCATAGAAAATCCCAAAAAACAAATCCCAAAAAATCCCAAAAAACAAATCCCAAAAAATCCCTAAAAACAAATATGTCAGAACTGCAAGTGAGTTTGGCAAGGTCTCAGGATTCAAAATAAACATGCAAAAACCAATTGTATTTCTAGACACTAGCAATAAGCATGTGGACTCTAAAATTAAAAGTATAGTATCATTTATAATTGCACAAAAAATGAAATAGATAAAACTCTAAGAAAACATTTATAGGAATTGTATTTGGAAAACTACACAATGCTGATAAAAGATATCAAAGAAGACCTAAATAAATGGAATTGGCAAAGGGATAGACTCACATATTAATGAAACAGAATGGAGAACCCAGAAGGAGACCCACTCAAAGATGCCCAGTATATTTTTGATAAATGTCCTAAAGCAATTCAGTGAAGACTTTCAACCAGTGATTCTGAAGTAAATAAACATCTGTAAGAAAAAAAAAAATGACACTCTGCCTACCTTACATAAAAATTTGCTCAAATGGATCTTGAACTTAAACGTAAAATGTAAAACTATAAAACTATTAAAAACATAGAAAATCTTCAGAAATTAAGACTTGATGAAAAGTTTTAGACTTGATAACAAAAGCCAAGAAAAAGGAAAAGTTAATAAACTGACTTCATCACAATTTTTTTAAATTTGCTTTCCCATAAACTCTGTTAAGGGAATAAAAAGACAAGTTACAGAGTGGTAGAAAAAATTTACAAATCACACATCTGACCAAAGATGAGCACCTAGAATACATTTTTAAAACTCTCAAAGCTCAAAATAATTCAATTAGAAATAGCTCACACATGTAATCCCAGCACTTTGGGAAGCCGAGGCAGGCTGATTGCTTGAGCCCAGGAGTTTGAGACCAGCCTGAGTAACACGACAAACCCTGTTTCTACAAAAAATTCAAAAAACAAAAATTAACCAGGCATGGTGGCACATGCCTATAGTCCCAGCTACTCAGGAGACTGAGGTGGGAGAATCATCTGAGCCCAGGAGATCAAGACTGCAGTGAGCCATGATCATGCCACCGCACTCCAGTCGGAGCAGTGGAGTAAGACCCTGTTTCAAAAAACAAACAAACAAAAACAGTTTTCTCCTACTATACTCTCAACACTGATCCCTTCTGGTTATCAAGATGTGGGGGGTAGGTTTTCTCCACACACCAAGCAATTCTTCAGTCCTATGATTCAATTCAATTCTGACCACAATCTACCTGGACATAACATCAGATTTCACAAGTTAAGGACTAGGTCCTACAGGACTGCCCACATTTCAGATGCCAATTGCTAGTCCAAGGTTGTTTTTCTGTGCTTCTGACTGACTGATTATAAATCAGAGGTTCCTGCAACCTCCCGGCAGATTCCATCATTTGCTAAAATGGCCCGCAAAACTCAGGGAGACACTTTACTTACATTTACCCAGTGATTATAAAAGGATTCAATTGAGGAACAGCCAGATGGAAGAGATGTATAGAGCAGGATATGGGGCAAGGAGCGTGGAGCTTCTAAGCCCTCTCTGGGCATGCCACCCTCCTGGCATCCCCACATATTCAGCAAACTAGGAATTCTGTGAACTCTGTCCTTTTTGGTATTATGGAAGTTCAATATGAAGACATGATTAATTAAATCCTTCTCAGTTGGTGATAAACTCAACCTCCAGCTCCTTTCCTTTCCTCAGAGGTTGGGAGGATGGGGCTAAAAGTTCCAATCCTCTAATCACAGGGTTAGTTCCTTCGTCACCCAGCTCCCATCCTAATGATATCAAGAGCCCCTAGCCATCAGCTGTCTTATTAGCATACAACAAGACACATCACTTTGGAGAGTCCAAGCATTTTAGGAGCTGTGTGCTAGGAAAGGAGGAGAAAGACCAAATACATATTTCTTATTGTAAATCACAATGTCGAACTTACTATTGGGGGAAACTGGGTAAGGGTATAAGGCACCTGTCTGTATTACTTCTTACAACTGCATGTGACTCTACAATCTTCTCAAAATAAAAAGTTTGATTTTAAAAAGTTTAATGTGGTTTCACATAAAAATCTAGATCTCTACCTTCTCTGAAAAAAACTGCAAGATCTGACCCACTTCCAAACATGGCTAAAATGTGCTGGAGAGGAGCAGCAGTTGTACTTCAAGCCTGCGCCAGTTATCCCATGCGCCAGGTCATCCCAGTCCTCACTATTCCCTATTGTCTATCAGTTAGGCTCAGGTTTCTTTGCTATCTATCATGCAGCTTGCCCTGCTATTTCTCTTACATCCGCTCAGAATCCCCTCCCTGAACCCCATGGGCATTTGAGTTTTCAACTTTTGTAGAGTCAAATTTCTTATGCCAGTAAAGCAGAGCTAAGTCATGCTGAGGAGTTAGCTCATAAAACATCTAACACCTTATGTCTAAAAATGCATACCTGAGACATAATAGAGTGGAAATCCTTACAATTCAGAAAGAACTGAGTTATAATCATGGTTTTCCTGCCTAACTTGAGCAAACTACTTGAATTTCCACATTTTATAAAATGGTAACAGTAATACGTAACTCAATCCAACCAAAACACCCATCACCATAGAGAAGGTGCTCATTAATATGTTTTCTTCCCAAGGCGGGATGCCTCTCTCTTATTGCTGTGATTTCCGCCTTAGTAACCAACACCTTATGCTAAAAGAGATTGGCTCCCACTGGAGTTTTACACATATATTTACCATAGACTGGGAACTAAGGTACTACTTTGCTAAGCATCTCTCTAGAACTATCTCACAATCCTTACAACAATTCTACGAAGCAGTCACTCAAGTGTATCATGCTCATCTTACAAATGAGAAATTTGAGGCATGGAATTATTTGGTTATTTGAGCTTCATCCAATAAGTTTGAGTCTAGAACCTGTGCATTTAATTACTTTTCCACCACCTCTCATAGTTTCAGGCTTTGGTAAAGCTCAGTAGAACAAAAGACTTTCCAGACTCTCCAGGGACTAACCTTTTCCTTCTGTATCTCTTTGCCTATTACTCAGGTAAGGTCAGGAATGATTACTTCCTGGTCAGCCTCATGTTATTGCCTTGGGAAGACTTTGAGAATGGCCATCTCTGTTTCACCTTGTTTCCCTGGCACATGAAATGTCTTTTGGGATGTGTGTGTGACTCAGGGACCTGTAGGCCACTCTGTCTTTGAAGATTTTCAGATACTATGTGCCAAGCACAGAGTATTATTATTGAGGATATTTTCCTATACAGTTTTTTTGGCATCTTCTTCACAAGCCAGTGATCTTTTATTGGCACTAACTTATATTGGCAAAAGGAAGAGGACAAAAAACAAAAGAAACAGGCTGAGTGAAATACCAGCTCTCCCCTGAGGACTGGTTGCTGGCTGAGATGCTCAAGCCTGTCACTCACCAGAGATGAAGATACTCAAGAACAGCAAGATCCTCCCTGCTTCTTGACAGAGTGTCCAGGACC